>NC_071640.1:9615327-10257954 GCF_014839835.1 Dryobates pubescens
AGAAGCCACATTTCTGTATGCATGGCCAGAGACAGACTTTGATGGCCCACCAGGATCCCTCTGGCCCCATGATGTTTGCTCCTTATAGGAAAAGCAAATTCCTAGGCATCGCTAGTGGGGAAAGCTGGAAAACTGGACTCCAAAGTCTGAAAGCCAAAAGCCAAACATGGAAAACCAGAAATACAGTCTCTGTCATTGTTTTACATGTGAAATCTTTGTTCTCAGGCTACTGACCCACAACTGCTCCAGTATACAACTGTCCCCATTCTCTCTTCTAGGAGGCCCTAACCAAAGCCAGTGAGATTCATATCTCAGTTTGTTTTCAGGACTTTGCTAGGGACTTTGATAGAGCCACGTCCTGGCATGAATCCTGTGTGCCTGACAGGATTTGGCAGCAGGAGCCCAGCGTCTAGCATCAGCTGCTGAGCTTGTGGAAGAAAGTCCTGGGTGAGGACAGGAGGCCCTCCTGTAGCCACACTTGTGAGGCTGAGACTGGAGCAGATGTTTATCAGCGGCAGCCACAGAGAAACAGGAACTCACAGCTAGAGGCTGTAGCTGCTGGAGTCATCAGTAGCGCTGTGGGCAGAGTTTGAAAGGGGAGAGGCTGAAGTAGCCCCTGTGAGCTGCGGTAATCCACTTTAATATTATCAATAACAGACCCCAGTCCTCCCTCCTTCCCTCCCTTCAGTGCTGCTGCTCACGTTTTGCTCACAGCAACCTTCCCGCTAGTCAGCCCAGACGTAGAATTACCTACGAATTGAATTCTCCAGGAAGAAAGTTTCCTCACTTTGCTGAGCAACGGGAAGCAAAAAGGGAAAAAAAGAAAAAAAAGGAAAAAAAAAAGCCTTGTTGTGCTTTCCTTTCCAGAAGCGTGAGGCTGGGGGAAGGGGAAGAAAGAGGTCAGTTTGACTTTGAACACATCAGGTGTGCTGTGTAGCCCGTCACAGCCGTGCAAGGCAGAACGGCAAACAGTGCCCTGCACTTCTGAAAGTTGGCCATGCCTGTTTTGCTGGGAGACTCCAACCAGAGGTGACAGGACTCAGTTATGAAAGGGGAATTTAGGTCAACAATCAAAGCTGCAGTCAGGGGGCCCAAGAACAGGGAGCTAAAGGTTGGGGCTGTTTTTTTCTTTAGCGTGCTTTAATCGTTTAGTATCAAAGCACAGAGGAACGCTTGAAAGAGCAAATATTCTACAGGAACCTATAGAAAGCTTTTATCTGTCCAGAGGAAAATAATTAAACCCGACAGATTTGGGTTAAGTATCCCCATGTTCCACGCAATTGGATAAGTCAGCGAAGATCCACTGGAGCAGTTCTTGAGTTCTGCACTGGATATTTCATGCTATGACGTTGAACCCAATATAGTTTTACAAAGGGAAGAAATAATCTCTCCTTTCCTTTGCCGTGCTTCTCCCAGCCCCCACTTCCTTCCACAATAGTTAAATAATTCAAAGTTCAGAGTACTTAAGGCAACATCTCTGTCTATACCATTTCCAGCACCGTTATAAGAGGCCTCCTGAGGTCACCCCTTGAGACGAGGAGTGGCTCAGAGGAAACCACCTGAGACTTGCTCAGGTGGCAATGTACTACTTAAGAAAGCAAAAAGGGAATGCTTGCTGCTGCTATCAATATAGCTGAATTCACACCAGATATTATCATTTACAAGCTATGTTAGTGGGCTCAGATCTGAGACAGGACAGAGTTGTTTTGTTTTGACATGGAAAACATGATCTTCATGTAGAGATACAGAGCCTAGTACAGCTATGCCTACTTAATGTTGAGAATTTGGCCCAAGGCTCTTGGCAGTATCAAAATCTGTATATCATTGCCATTAAGCATTAAATGAAACATATATACTGTACTGTTTCTCAATTTCCCAGTCACTCACAGGCTCAAAAGATACCTTGGAGTCAGAAAACAGGGAGGTGAGAACAGCAGAAACAGGAAAACATGAATTTGTAGTGGCTGGTTAGTTATGAACATTACATAAATCCTTCCCTTCTGATAACAAAATCATGTAGGCTGTAACAGAGCAGCCACTGGCATGGACAATCATATTAGTGATACTTCACTGAGCCTATTGTATGAATATACCAACTAACAGCATATAAGAGCTTACTGCAAAAAGACCTGCTAGGCTGGGGTTAGCAAGAAATTATTAGATTGTGAGGATTTTGAGGTGCAAGTGAACACCCAACACTGCATAAGCAGATGGTACAGAGCAGTGAGCTTCAGTCCTTGCAGTATTGTAGCAGGGTCATCCATAGACCGGGTATTGGCTTTTGCAAGGGCTCCTTTGTCTAAGTATCAGTGTAAACAAGTATTAGTGGGAAGGTTGGCTTCTTATCTAGATCTCCCCAAGCATTTCACAATAAAGCTGCAGAACCAGTGGAGACTGGTACTTGGTTAACAGACTGGCTGTTTATGATCTAATAACTAGGTTTAGGTGGGCTTTTAGTTGGATAGCGAAAAGCACATCCTTCACAAGGGTCAAACTTCAGTCCCTTCTATAAAGTCTGGGACCATGGGAACATTCCAGAGAACAAGGGTAAGGATTGTCTAATATCTACAAATTATCTCCTGCCTTGTTCTCAAAAGCAAGTGAGTATTTTTGGGTGAGGCTTGGAAAGTCAGTGTGTGTCCATCTTATCAGAGAGAATCATAACACATGCAGACATAGGGAGATAGTCCAGGCAGGCTTCCTCTGGAAACTACAAAGTCATAAACCCTGCAGTCATTAGCATGTTCCTTCAGAGAATCACTGCTGTATGTCACAAATATGGGAGGCTTGGATTCAGGCTTGATTCAGACAAATACTCAGGTTGGGGGTTGCCAGTTGTAGACATTCTAGTGTGTCCCACTGAGTTTAGCATTTATGAAAGCGCAGACATCCTTCAAATCAAGAGAATGGAAAAACCTCAATAACTTTGTTGGTTTGGCTCAAAGGGACCTTAACACATCTCTCTACTTCCAATCTTATCTATGCTGGCTGATCAGCAGAACCAGGTTATGGATTAACCATCCCATTGTAGCTGAGGCAGGTATTCACCTTCAGAGAAACCCACCACTGAACAGCCTTCTCGCTTTGGAAGCAGATGCTGTAAAACACAGAGGTACGTATCAAGAGGCACACATGAAAATCATCCATCTTCCACAGACACCTGCAAAACACACACAAAATGGGAAGCACACAAACCTGCAAAAAAAAGGGCCATAAATCCAGTGGCAGAGCAGCAGAAGGGTTGCTCTGCATGCATAGATGAATGTGCCCAGCAATGTGCTTGGTGGAACATACATTACCTCTGCTGCCACATCTCCTCCTCCTCCTCCTCCTTCCCACACTATTAGTCAAATACTGATTAGCTATCAAAGTTCTACAGAGAAATTGACTCTTGTGCATGCTAACATGGAGTGGCTTTTCTCTTGTTTGCAAGAGTTGAGAGTAAACACAGAGTATCTGCTATGGAAGGAAAAGACACGTACGTAGCACAACCTCCAGGAAACCTAAATGATAAAGTGGCCTTTCTGGGCTTCTTTTAGAAAATAGCAGAGAGAGAATTGATCATAAACTGGGTCAAGATAGGTCAGCATACTCAGAGCAGATCAGATGGCCAGAGCATCCCAGGAGGAAAGGTTCTCCTGGAAGGATTATTAGGGGCACATCTGTGCCGTCAGATGACCGTGCACAATACCCATCAGCTCACTGGGAGTTCAATATGGCATTTCCTTTCACAATGTGCTTTGTGCCTGACAAGCACTGCAAGTCAATCAGCTGCAGAGCAGCCAAGCCCCCAGTCTACTGGAACATTGCCCAGGATGCTGCCCTACGGAACCCCCTCCATGGCCAGAAACACGGAGCAGCAAGAAATGGAGGTCTACGCTTGAGATTGCTTATAGTGCTGATCAAAATACATAGCCAGAATTGAAGGGGGGACAACAACACTGCTTGTTTTGCTTTTTAGAATTCCCTTGTCTCTGACCTTTACAGCAGCTTTAGGGCAGCACTGGAACCAGCTGAGCAGTTACTACTCCCAGCTGCAGAGAAAAGAGCTTTTACACCATTGCACAATGCATGTGTGGTTGTGGGGGGAGGTAGGTTAGGGCTAGAGAACAAAGGAGGAAATCTAGTGGCACCTAAATCAAACATTATGATCAATGAGGGAGTGGGAAGAGGACCTGGGGAGCAGGGACAACCTTACAACCTTTCCAGGATCAGACAGATGGCCAACATCCACATTATTACAAAAACAAAACAAAACCAAAAAATTCCATGAATGCAAACTAGGGCACCCTGCGAGGAGACTGTAAAAATCACATCATGATAGCTTAGGCTTGTCTTTGTAATTGAGGGGCATTTCCACATGAAACAGTTCTAGTTATTTAATTGGATTTTGAGAACATTCCTGGGCAGATACTTTGTGAGTGCAAAACTGAGCAGTTCCAGTACATTTACACTGATTTATACCATGCAAGGTCTTGGCCTCGGTGAGAATTAAGTATCTTATTGTAAAAATATCTCAGATCTTATCCAGACTCAAATATCTCATTGCATCTGGCTTTCCCATATGACTGCATCTTTCCTGTACTGACAGAAACAACCAAGGAGCTCACCAACCTTAAAAGAACCATCTCCCATGGATGCAAGGACCAGCACGCAGCAACAGCAGGCGGGAGGGAGCTGATCCTGCCTGTTTTCTGCTGTCTCTTTGAAAGGGATCTGGGCTCTCTCTAATCATGACTATTTCATGCCTCAAATTCCCTGCTCCATACTTGCATACAAGTTCCAAACCCATGCACAAACCACAGAGATATTTCTGCTTTCTAGGAAACATCCTGCTGAAAAAAAACAAAACCACCCTGCCTCTCTAACATGATATAGCTATTAGAGTATGCATTCCTGATAGGCTGGAGACACCACATACTAACCAGAAGTATATAATTTTAGAGCTCTATTTTTCTGCTCGGTTTGAATCCAATTTCATTTGTTTTGGTATGATTTTCCTCCTGGAAATACCTGAGCCTGTGTTTCTGCTCGGCAAGTATCAGCGATCGCTTGATCTGCGAGCACAAATTAATAGGCATTTAAAAGACAATCCTCAGGCAGGTACTCATGATGGCTTAGAAGTGCCCAGAAACAAATTCACACCTATTAAACTGGAGGCTTTACCTGCAAATTCAGCCTCTAGTTCTTAAAGGACAAGATGGGACAGCGATGGGCAAGCCTCCAAAAGGTCATAATTCTACTTCGCTTTCCATAAGCGTTGCCAAAGTCAAATGCTTCTCAGAAGTAATTGACCTTCTCAAGTCGGCAGAACTGGGAGAAAAATGTAAAAGAAACAAGCTACCTTGGAAAATTTTTGGCAATTCTTGTGTTTAGCTGAGCAGCAGGAAATATCGTATGTCCAACCTTTCTTGTGTTATTTCAGCCCTTCCACTTCTGGTTAAATTTGGAACCAAAGAAGTGAAGACTAACAAAACAGCAAGCACATGTACTGCCTGCTCTGTGCACAGGCCCAGGCACACATCTGCACATGGGTTTGAGGGAGCAGACTGGGGCATTTTGAGCACTTGGCTTAAATTTGCATTTTGAGGAACAGTCTCTAGCTGGGGATGACTCAAATGAAACAAAATCCTGTCTCAGAATGCTAATTACCTTCGACAGCTCTTTGGTCTATATTTTCTGTTTGCAACTTGGCCAAAGTCACAGGAGTAGGTCATTTCACCATGCAGCCTACACACCCTTCTAGGACTGATCCTCTGCCCTAAGGTTGAGACCCACTACCCAGCAAGGAGGCAAAAGTCACCCCAAGCTTATTCTCCACTGTCTCATCCACATCTTTGCTTTTAATGAATGTCTGCTCTGATAGCTCCACAGTCCTGACACTGCCAATAATCCAGCTTATAGAGAGAAACCCTGATTTTGCTCCTCAAAGTTTGCAATCTGCAAGTAAATTCATGGCTTGATTGAAGTCAACATTAAAACTTTTACTAGCTTCAATGAGAAAAGATTTCGGTCTTGTTTTCTTGTTTGTCTCCTGTGACCTGGTACAGGTGATCCCACTTTGGCAGGGGGTTGCATTAGATGATCCCTCAAGGTTCCTTCCAGCCCCGAACATTCTGTGATTCTGTGAGCTGAACACACTGGACTGTTGTTAAGGGGAAAAGCATAGGTGTTGCTCAGCACACCATTCTGGTTCAAGCTAACAATATCTAAGCAGCATATAAAGGTGTATCACTACAGTGTATCAAGTGACATCCCCACAATGATGTTCAGGGGACCCTACAAGGAGCTAGAAATATCCTGCCAGTGTCAAGAAGAATCCTTCAAAATACTGGAAAAATCAAAGGAAATTAGCATCCTCCTGCTACCTGTGCTTTACTGTTAGTGTCAGTAATTATTTGCATTAACAGCTGAGAACCCCAGAACAATCTGATGTTAGAAGCATGCAGACACAGCATGGGTAAGGACTGAACTACTCCTCTTTGAAGAACTTGTAATTTGGAAAAAACCACTGCATTTTAATTTCTGGTGACAGATATTCCACCATTCTACTCAGAAAGGTATTTCAGTGACTGACAACTCTCAGGGCTAAACTCCTGCATTTTCTCTCTGTTCTGAAGCTGCTTAGTCTCCATATGCATCCATTGGATTTACCCTTATCATCTATTATTAGATTTCCAACCTCGAATTATCAGATTAATATGCCTCAAACATATACTTAAAGATCATGTTGATCAAGTCACCTCTTAATCCTCTTTGAATCAAGCACTTCAGAAGACTTGCTACAAATCATATAATTGTTGTCATTGTTAATTTTCCACCCCCACCCCCCCCTCCAAATCCTCTTTCACGCAACATCCTTCTTAAACTCTGGACACCAGAACAGGACAAGCACTTCAGCAGCAGCTACACCCGTGTCAATGCAGGGACAGCACAACTCCCCAACCCGCCTCACTGCTGCCTTGTTTACATAGCCAAGGATGACTCTGAACCTTTGGCCACAGCATCACATCGGCGTGCGTTATCTCTTCCACCAGGCAGTTACTCCTACACATTTAGCTTCCAGGTGAAAGACCCTCCCCCCACCACCTACCCCTTTACATATGACACGCAGCCCATCTTTCTATATGTGTGACTTCACATCTGGCTTTAATGCATACTGTTTGCATGTTCTCAGTTTCTGAAAACACCCAAATGAGAGTCCTGTTTTGGTCATTGTTTACCACTCCCTGAGCTCTGCAACATCTGCAAATTTTAGCAGCACTGATTTTATGTTTTCTTGCAGGTTGTTGACAGCAAATATTAACTAGTAAAGAGCCAAGATCGCATTGTGCTGAATAGGAGGGAATGTGGCCAGAGTGACACTGTTCAGGCAATAGCTCTGTTTTTCAGTAGGGGAAAATAAATACCTGTGCTGCTCATGAATACGAGCTTACACAAGTCAAGAGAAAAAAGATGGGACAAATAGATAAGTAGGAGATTGGCGAGATATGCCTCTGTCTTTTTGTCTCTTTGGCATTCCACAACTTGTCTTCAGAGCAGCACAGTGCAGCAGGGACCTAGCACGACCCTGGTCAAGAGAACTGCTGGGCTGAGCAGCTCTTTTTGGTACAATGGCATGGCATTTGCCATTTACAGCATCAGACATGATCAAAGCATTGCTCTGATGATATTACCTCATCCTTACAAACAGCATCTCTCTAAGGGCTGCCGAGAACCATTATTCCACCTTCACAAAGGGAAAGGACAGAGCCGAGGGCACCTCAAAGCAACTGCAAAGCAGGAACAAAAATCCCAGAGCCACCTTTGCACCTTCAACCACTATGCCACAAAATAAGCAGCTTGTGTTATCAGAAGAGGGAGCTTGCTTCTCCCTCACACAGCACTTTCATCACTGCTGAAACAAACACCCTTTCTCTCTCCCAAAGCATCCAATTCATCATTGACAGAAATCTCTCTTCTCTTCCCAAACCACCAGCCAAAAAGAAACCTCTACCCTTTGCAACTGGCTGTTTTCTACTCTGACAACTAGTCTCTCTTTCCTTCCCTTGCAGAACATCTTGTTGCAATGCCCTCCTATAATAATTTTCACATAAAACGTGTGCCTCGTCAAGCTTTGCCCTGTCACCAGCGTTTGACAAGTGTCAGAGAAACCCCATAAAAGCCAGGCTGCGGGTTCCTCAGTGCAAAGGACACCATGTGTTGAACACATTGACAGCCCTCAATAAATAACATCCCTGCTGAACAGCTGGTTGGATTGCTTAGGTTTGGAAGAATGCTGGCCACATTGCCTACTTACGTGCATCCTCCTCAGTGAGGCACAGAAGATCCTGTGCATGGGGAGCGGAAATACATCACTTCCAGAAGATACCAAAGTGTGTGTGGGGGTGTGTGTGTGTTAAAAAGATCTATCTGAACAGGTTGGATACTATCTGAATAGATCTATCTGAATAGGTTGTACTTGATGATCTCAAAGGTCTTTTCCAACCTGGTTAATTCTATTCCTATTCCTATTCCTATTCCTATTCCTATTCCTATTCCTATTCCTATTCCTATTCCATTCTATTCTATTCCTATTCTATTCCTATTCCTATTCTATTCTATTCTATTCTATTCTATTCTATTCTATTCTATTCTATTCTATTCTATTCTATTCTATTCTATTCTACTATTCCATTCCATTCCATTCCATTCCATTCCATTCCATTCCATTCCATTCCATTCCATTCCATTCCATTCCATTCCATTCTAACACAAGTTTAGATCCTGAGTCAAGGTTTTTGGCCCATTTCAGACACATAGTTGTGCCATAAAGTGTTGGTTTCTTGATATAGGTGCAAGAGATGTTCATCCTTCTTCCTTCTCTCGCTTGAAATACATCACTCACAGCTCACCTCACAGAATGTCAGTTTGGAAGAGACCCCAGGCATCATCTGGTCTAATATTTCTAGGTAACAGTATAGTTCAAATGAGATGGTCCAGCACCCTGTCAAGCCGAATCATAAAACTCACCTTCTTAAGTACTAGAGCACTAAAATCTGTTCACCAAAACAGTTTGGTTTTCACAGCATGAGACAAAATGCAGAGCTGGGGCAGAAAGGCCCTTGGCTTCTCTGCTATCTGCACTGGAGACAGAGTATGGTCCAGTGCTCAGCTTCTTACCACTGCAAGGTGTCTTCCTCTATAATCATGTGCTCCTGTCCCACCTTTGCTGCCAAATCCCAACACTGCAGAAACCTTTGGAAGAGAAACATAGACCCCTCACAGCATCGTTTTCTCTCTGAGAGATGCAGCTGCTGTTGCTTCCCTCTCTGGCCAGCTCCAAGGAGCCTGCAGGTGTTTGGATCTGGCCATGTCACAGTAAAACTGGTGGTATGCTGATGTTTAAAGCAAAATAAAATAAACCCCTGGTATTCCAGCATATAGTTGAAGACCACCCCTGTCTGAGCATTGCCTCTGGTGAGACACAGAATGTAAACAGTCTGTTTGATTAAACCATCTCTAGCAAGAGGGCTTTGGGGAATTCCAGTCTCTCCCACCGCAAAGAGCAGAAGATACTCTGCTCTTCATTAATTCAGAGCTCTTCAAAGGGCAAGAATGAATCGCTCAACCTTCCTCCTTGGAGAAACTGCTGATAGTTATTCCGGAATTCTTGGAGGAAGCTCACCATTATCAGGTCCACCATCACCACCCCCTCCACCCCCTTCTTTATTTAATCTGCTCACAGGCAAAGGGATGGTGCAACAGCTGATAAACTCTGTCCACACTGGAATACGAAACGCTCATTTCTGATTGTCTTCCTCCCCTGTTGGGGTGGGAGGTGGAGAGACCACACTGGGATAACCTGACAGACAAGGCTATTAATTACACAACAGAAAATATTTGTACAATGAGAGAAATTGCTCTTTCCACAAAAAGCAACAGATAAGACTAATTTAAACCATCACATTTTAAGGTAATTCTGCCAGCACCGGAGACCTTTTGTAATACATCTGAATCTTCAAGGCTTTTAGAACTAAAAGCTGGACCACAACTTCCACTTCTTTTATATCTGCAAAAACTCCCATACTCCCAGTTTCCAAAGACTGCTTATGCAAGAGTGGGAGCCTGAGATGGTGTCACAAGCACTGCACTGATACCACTCCTCCACACAAGTGAGGAACCACAGCCCTGACCAATGTTTTATCCCTCACTGTTGAAACTTTCCTTCATTGGATGATTTGCCCATGCATTCCAAGTAGCCAAAAAGTCTTTTTGGAGGATCCCAGCATCTCCTGGAAAGAAACAAACACATAATACCCTCATCTCCCATTTGTGACCACCAAAATGCAGTGCACCCCAGGAGCAGTCACAAGAAAATTGACTTTTCCCTGGGTTCTCCCTTGGCTATAAGGGGTTTGGGGGAATCCCTGGAATAAGTTAAAGCCTTCTGTTTTCCAGTTGATAGCACCATTACCATGCCCATGTGCTCCTTGCTCCAGAGCTGATAGTTGAGTACACGGTCTTATGTTATCTACTTCCTTGGGTCCTGCTCATTCCTACTTCCTTAAGCTGGTGGTTCTATGAGAGCGATATGCAACACCAGATCAGCCTTGTGCTCAGGCTACAATAGGACAATCCTTTCACAGCCTTTGAGGAACTCAGGAGCAACAGTTTTGCCAGGAGACCTAATCTAAATGTTAGTGCCAAAAAAAAAGAGGAGAGGGAGAGGGAGAGGGAGAGGGAGAGGGAGAGGGAGAGGGAGAGGGAGAGGGAGAGGGAGAGGGAGAGGGAGAGGGAGAGGGAGAGGGAGAGGGAGAGGGAGAGGGAGAGGGAGAGGGAGAGGGAGAGGGAGAGGGAGAGGGAGAGGGAGAGGGAGAGGGAGAGGGAGAGGGAGAGGGAGAGGGAGAGGGAGAGGGAGAGGGAGAGGGAGAGGGAGAGGGAGAGGGAGAGGGAGATGAGTCAATAAGAAATTCTACACATTCACTGAAGTCAGCTTGGGTTCCCCAATACTGTCCATACTGATTTCAAAGCAAAGTGAGACTATAATATTTTCCCCTCTGTTTTCGTATTTTCTGTGACAAAGGGAAAAGAAAGATGCACAGTTAGACAGGGAAACATCTCATCAAAGAAACTCTTACAAGCAGATGCAGAGCAGGAAACATCCAGCAACCCTGCTGGCTCTAACCCACAGCCTGGACTTGAGTTCATGGCTCATTTTCATTAACTAACTTTTCTTCCTGTGAACTTCCTCTGAGGGTGTTTGTTTATAAACAGAGGAGGGAATATTATTGCTGGAGATGGGACAGTATGGGAGGAGGTGAAGAAGTTTAGAGCCACAAGACTGAAGAGTCGAGTTCAGAAGTGTTTGTTGCCGGAAACACAAAGGGCTCACTGTAAAACTGGGATATGGCCTAACTTAACAGTCTGGAGGGACTAAGATAGGCATATGCAGAAAATGCTCCAAAAAGTAAAAACAGCCCCACACTGTACAAATGTTTCCCACTGCATCACCATAACCACTACACACCCAAATGAAAGCATCAACAGCGGTGACGGTGGTTGGAGGTGGTTCTCCATGACATCCACTTCTCGGGTTGTTCATTTTCCCCATTGCATGCACCCTGGGTCTGCCCCAGATTCGCCACATTGACGGGTCTGCAGCAGCCCCCCTGATTTCCTCTCCAAAGGAATTACCCTAGGTTTACATTGGTGTGTTCAACAGCAGAATCTGGCTTCTGCTGCTCGCCCTTTCCTCTGCCAAAATAATTTCAAAATAGTGTGCGTAATGCATTTAGTTAACATTTGCCTCTTCTCCCAGTACTCCTTTTCTCCCTGAACATCTCCATTCATGAGCTACGGCACAGGAGGCTTCCAATTCTTGTCCAGTTTATGCTGAAAATAATTCCCATTAAATTATCCCTGGTGAAAGGTGCTGTTTTGACCTCAGAGAGGATGCTCTCTTTACGCAGAAGGCAGATGCAATGTAAGACAGTAGTAATGCAAGCTCCAGAATTCAACCTTAGCACCTCAGACTTCACAAGCATGGGTGCTGCTGAATTCTGAACAAAATCACATGGATTGTATGATGCACAGCCTCCCTTTTGCCCCTCTTGACAGAAAGGTTGGCCCTTTGGCCATGAGGGCATGCACTAGATGATGACCCCTCCGAAAAACAGTCTTGGGCACTAACATGCTGTGTGCAAAGCCCCTTCTGCAGCCTCTCACCTGGTCTGTATTTAACTATGATGTAAACGAGTTGCTCTTGCCCTTAATCAATAACCTGAGGTATCTAGAGAGATTTCCAGCATTTCCTAGGAAGACAAGCAGTTTCACCTTACATATTTTATAAGCTGTTTCAGCAAGTCAATATATCAATCAATATGCAGATGTACCAAGAATATCAAAGTGTTCCAGCTGAAATAAGAGTACTCTGAACTGCAGGGCTTTGGTGATATTTGCTTTCCTCTCCCATTGTGGGCTGTATATGCTGTTCCATTTGAGAAATAAAATAATTCATGCTGACTCAAGCATCACCTACGTGTCTGGGTCAGACTCCAGGCCATCTGATTTTCTGCCATCTCCAAAGAGCTTGTGTCACAAATGCCAACTGCCTTCAACCCATCCCTTGTGCTTCCCAGTGTGACATCAGGTAGAAGACTCCATCACCACCATTAGCTCAGCACAGCAACTACCCAGTAAAAAACCACCAGTGGCTATGAGGAACACATCCTAAATGAATTCAGGTGTGTTGACTCCACTTGGAGAACAGCCCAGGCTGAGGAACAACAGTCATCATGCCTAAGAAGTTGTTTAACAAAAGGTCAAACCTGCCAGGCTGTGTTTCTGACTCTGTCACCAGCCACTACCACATGCTGGACAAATTGGAGCATTCCCCCATTCCTCAGTTTCCCTGATTTTAAGGGCAGTGTTCTCTCATGCCTGAGGAACTTATCACCACTATCAGCAGGATGTTTTGGAGCAGTTATCAGGACTACAAAACCGCAGCCTTACTGCAGTGATGAACGAAAATAACAGCAGTAGGATATGTTAGCACAGGACACAAACCCCTGTACTGAAGACTAAGTCACACTGCTAACAGTGAAGGCCTTTACTTTCCATTTCTTTCCCTGTCTTAAATAAAACAAACAAAACAATGGTGATAAGATCTCTTTCCTCAATCCAATGGATGATCTTCGTGAATATGCTTCCAACACTAACAACAGAGAATAAGCAAGGAAGAAAATGAAGGAGAAAAGAAGCCTGCAGCTGATGCTCAGTGTCAGGAACAGGACTGCTCCTCTCCCAATTCCATGACGACAGAAGACTCCTGGGAATCAAGATGAGGGAGGGGAAGATGGGTCAGAGGAGACAAATCCATATGGGAAAGTGATTTAAAGGAAATAAAGAGACAATAAATCAGATAAGGAAAAGGTGGAAAAACACAGGAGGGTGGAGGAAGGATAAGAGCTACAAGAACCCTAAGTATCACTCAAAAGGAAGCCTCAAGGAAAGCCCACCAGCCCCTGGGAGCTGATCAGCAAACAACAGAGTGGTCTTCTTGAACACAGTGATTCTTTTGCTTTCATGAGCTGGTATCGTATCTCTCATGCTGCCTCACAGGCTAGTTCCAGCTGCTTCTCAGTTTCACTTCACCCTCACTCCCTCTTTGTGAGAACAAACTCTCGTTCTTGTTTGTGTACCGCCAGGATGGATATTAAACAGAACAGTATCAATAGTTCCCGGAAAATATGCATGAGCATATGCCTGACTGAGCACACAAACACACAGCCTGCTTACCCTCTGCTCCCACAGCACTGTCAGCACCAGTTGGCTGAAGCCACCAAGCTGGTGACCACTCTTGGCCAGCAAGGAGAGGCTGCCACCCTCCCGTGGCAAAAGAATATGAAGAGCTACAGAGAGCACAGGGTTATCCATGGCACACGCTTGAGGGGAGGAGGAAGCCAGCAACCGTGTGGAGCAGGAAGAAGAGAAAGATAGGGGAATCAAGGACACCAGATAGGAGAGAAAGAACCAAGACTATGGTGGTGATAAGAGAGGGTGGAGAGATTGCACAGACAAGTTACACACTTACATCATTCAACAAACCAGAGAACTGTGTTTTGTGCTCTCTTTAACAGCAAGGAAAAAAACCCAAAACACAAAGCAACAACAAAAACCCACCCACCCTAAACCAAAAGCAACAATAAATATCTCCAACATAAAAAGAAGAGAAAGGTTAAAGAGGCAGAGGCCAAAGTAAGATTTGAAGTATAGCAAAAACAACTAAAATAAACTTGTCTCCTTCCCCTGGCCAACTTCTCTGACATTAGGGCCTTGCAATCCGTCTTCTCTTCTATCCAAAGCAAGAAAGGACAGCAAAGTAAGGGATGTTACAGCAAAGATCATGGATGGGTGCAAGCCTGTGGAGGAGGGATGCAAAAGGCTCACTGAAAATCATAGCCCAAAACAGAGTCAGTCACAGTCAATGGTAATTTTTCATGATCTTGAGCAGGCTTAGGATCAAATCCACGCTGCCTGCATAGAGCTAACATCCTGAATGCAGCCCTGTTCTCACAAGGGATAATCTGCCTTGTATTCTTGTTTGGTCACAGTTTTAACTCTCATACATACTGCACCCTCACTTGGTACTGGTTGTACTGGTCACTAGGAACAAGGTTAGCAGAAAGCAAAATTCTGGGATAAGCTCCTCACTCTTGTTCTCTTTTAATTTGCCTTTTTGAATTCTGCTCATGTCCTTTGTACTTGGACTTCATGGAAGAGTGCACGTACAAGATGAGTTCTTTCACTTCATGGATGGCTTTGGGGAGAGTAAACTTTATAAAAGGCACTAACATCAAATCAAAGCAGTTTAAAAGATCTGCCACTTGTGTTGGAATATGTGGAGAAATAAACAAGCTGCTCTTCCTTGATCATTGCAGTTTAAATGCTTTATTGATCTGGGGGAAAAAAAAAAATCAAAGGTGCTTTGGAAATTGTGTGTATGTGCATGCATGCTCACACCAGAGAAAATGGAGAGAAATGTAGGGACAAGCAGAAAATAGCAATGGGCATTTTTCCTCCACAGACAAGTGAAATAAAACTAAGAATCATATCCAGATGTCAGCTACCCCAAGGCAGGGAAATGCCCATGGAGCAATGTAAGTGCAAAGTCAGAAGAAAGGTACGCCTTCGGTTTTAGAAGTCTTATTTTGGGGAAAATAAACAAACAAAAAGTACAACACGGTCATCTGTGCCCAGAACAATGTGTGAAGCAAACACCCAGAACCCAGGAAATAGAAAATTCCAACTTATTTTGCATAGTTGATATACAAAGAGTCATAGATACTGATCACATGGAGAGGAGGTGAAATGAAGAAAAATATATGAGACTAGCTGATAGAGCTGAAGGCAAAATGTGGAGGGTTCTGACCAAACAAGACTTTCCTGACATATTACTGTGTCCAGTTCTGGGCCCCTCGATTTAAGAAGGACATTGAAACACTTGAATGTGTCCAGAGAAGGGCAACAAAGCTGGGGAGGTATTTCGAGCACAGCCCTGTGAGGAGAAGCTGAGGGGGTTGGGGTTGCTTAGCCTGGAGAAAAGGAGGCTCAGGGGAGACCTTATTGCTGTCTACAACTACCTGAAGGGAGGTTGTAGCCAGGTGGGGGTTGGTCTCTTCTCCCAGGCAACCAGCACCAGAACAAGAGGACACAGTCTCAAGCTGCACCAGGGGAGCTTTAGGCTGGATATTAAGAAGAAGTTCTTCATACAAAGAGTGATTAGCCATTGGAATGGGCTGCCCAGGGTTGGAGTGGTTGGAGTCACCATCACTGGAGGGAGAGACTGGATGGGCCACTTGGTACCATGGTTTAGTTGATCAGATGGTGTTGGATGATAGGTTGGACTTGATGATCTCAAAGGTCTTTTCCAACCTGGTTAATTCTATTCTAATTCTATTTCTATTGTATTCTATTCTAGTCTAGTCTAGTCCAGTCTATTCCTATTCTATTCTACTCTACTCTATTCTGTTCTCAGAATAATGTGGAATACAGGACTTGAAGAGGAAAACTGCAATAAAGTGAGTGCATTCATTCTCGCTGCTATGGGCTGCAGGAACTGCCACGCAGCCCAAGATCAGAGGAGGGTGGGAAATGTTTGATAAAATATTTTTCTCAGGAAAAAAGGAAATTAATCAAAACAGGCTATCTGTGGGAAAGGATCATTTTTTGGCAAATATTCTGACTTAAAATGTCAATAGAAGTTTTGTAACTGTCAAAACACCTGATTCGTTTTTCACTTTCTGAATCTAAGAAAGCTACTACGTTTTGCCAGCAAATGTTTTTCTTTCTCATACTTAACACTTCTCTAAACCAATGCTTTGGATTTTAGGTACTTAAGATGCTGTCAATCTGCCCTGTCTTACATTATAGTGGTGACTCCTGGACTGAGCTAAAAATCTTTGGCTTATAGTAGAGCACTGGGAAATTTTCTGTGGCCTGCGCTACATCAGAACCTACAAAGTGGATGTTCTGCTGAATGTTTGGACTAATTATCTGCTGTTATATCCCTGACACTGCAGGGGACTGAATTTGGCAACCCAGGTGGTCCCTTCTCTGCTTCTGCTCCTATAATTTTTATCAGAGAAAAGAGGAGTTGAAAAAAAAAACCACCAAAAAACAACAGCTAAAATTGGAAACAAAACTATTATATGGGAACATTTCAGCTGACCCCAGGCACAGAAAGGTTTATTTTTGTTTTTTCAATGTGTCTTTTTGAAAAAAGCCACTATATTTTGGCTCCTTTTTTCTGGCTTAGGCAAACATGAGCAATGAACACCCAAAGTGAAAGCACTTGCTTCATCTTGTGGGTCTTGGGAGCAGCTAGAACCTATTGGTCCTGCAGTATTTTTGGGTTAAAGCTGCTCAGGCCAGTGTCACATCTGCACCTCTTTATGACAGGCCTAAAGAATTTGGCACCTACATCCTGATGGAGCCAGACCTAGGCTCCAAAGAAGGCATTTCTCCACCAAAAATGCCTGCTCCACCCAGCTGCCATGGCTCTGTTGCATTTATCCAGGCCCCAGTGACCAGGGAGGTGCCCGACAGCCATTCAGCTCTCTGTTGTTCAATGCACCCAGCCAAGGATCTCTCCCACCCTTGGCAAAGGCTAATGAGAACACAAAGCTCATGGAACAGCAACAAGAAACTCTTGGGCTGGCTTTGAAAGCAGAGACCTGTCACATTCTTCATGAGAAAGGTGAGTGGCACCTACCTTCGTGAGAGGGTCTGGGTTAGGGTCCCCAGGGAGCCAGCATCACACCTCCCAGTCGCTGCAGTGAGACCTCTAGGATTTGAGATTTAAGCACATCCCTCACTTTGCTATGTGTGCCTGAGGCTGGTGTTGGGCACCTCCACCTCTGCTTGGTGTGGCCATGGCCTCAGGATCCCTTTGGCCACCTGGAGCCCTCCCATGGAGTTACATGGGGAGGTAACATGGGGAGCTGGAGAGCAGCTTCTACCTGATGCAATAACTTTCAGGCATCTGAATCACCAACCAGGTCTGCCTTGCTGTGATGGCTTTGCGTGAGAAGGCTCTCCAAGGGCTTCTTCTCACCCTCACCACTGAGGCCTGCCCACCGCAGCTCTGCTCTGCACTTCTCCAGACATCTCCACAAATCCCTGAGGACAGCTCTGCTCTTGCTCTCTTTCCAAACACCAGCCCCCCAGCTTGCTTTCTGCCTCACACGAGTTTTCCTAAGTGAAACAGGCCAAAATTAAGCTTGGAGAGGAGAGTTCAGCTTGGGACACATCTCCATGCTTGCAGAGATGGCCATCCATCATTTAGGAATCTAAACTTACCATCCTTCACACAGTCAAATTTCCCTCTTTCTTTTTATTATCAATCTATTAATTAGAGTAGTCTACATGTAAGTGATTAAAAAAAACCCCAAACAACCAAAAACCCACAAACAAAAACTCACCAACTTTCTTCTGTGCTGTTCTAACTCTAGTGTATCACTGGTCTAAAGAACCAGACTGGTTAAGATTGGAAACCTTTGGAAAGAAAAATTCTTTCTCTGTTCCAGTTTCTGCCTCTTGTCCCAGCTTCTGCATGCTGAAGGAAATGTGCTGTTCAAATGCAAATATGTAGTAAATGATGACCTGTGATGTATAGATCAGTAGTCAAACTTTCCAAATCCATAGTCATGAGGAGGCTGATCACTGAACCCATCTACAGGGAAGCCAAAACTGCACAGCTACCTGCAGCCTTCAGCAGTGGTGTGTTGGAGGCTTATCACCCTGAAGGAACATCTGGACAGGTGTTCAAGCTCCTGTCACTTCGGTCTAGCCATTACTCTTCTCAGCCCATTGTGCCTATCACCCTGGGACTTGGCACATGCCAGCTGCTAAATAAACAACCTAACTACAAGCTTTAGATTTGACTTATCCTATAGTCCTTCATTCTAGTACTTCATTCTAGTACTTCATTTGAGCCAAAACAAGACAATTTGGGCAATTAAAAGGTAACAGGCTGCTGAAGATGCCAAAGTGCTGCATTACCTATCCACTTGTTATTTTAACACCAATGAAAGTCTCTGTTGAAAGCATCCTCAAGTTCCCAGCACACCTGCTACAAGGATCAGCATTGGGGACAGGACCCAGCTCACCAATTCTACCTGAAGGGTGTTAAACCAGTATAGGACTCCAAATCTTCAGAAGGGAAACAAATTAAACCCAAAAAGTAAACACATGTTCTTAACCCTGTGGAGACAACAGACCTATGCAGTGTCTATAGCATCTCTCTATAATTGCCCAGTTATTGGGCCCCAACTCAGACGTTTCTCAGTCTCTTACATGCAAAAGCTGTGGCTTTAAGTGAGCTCCACTGTGTGGATTTTGGCATTTCTTTCCCTTTGGATTCTGCTGCAGTTTTATGCTCATCAAGGACTGAAGTTGGGAAAACATAGGCACTCCCTTACATATGAAGCTTTATTAAGTTGGGATCATGCTCTCTGTTGGCAGACAGAGGAATAGAGACAGAGGAGAATGAAACAGGGAAGGGAAAAAAACCCCAAAAGACAACACAAATAACTCTCACTCTTCAGAGCAGGCACGCCTTCATACTCCAGCTCCCGCTGCCGATCATTCATCCCACTCCTCTCAGCTCCCAGCCAGTAAAGAGTCAACATCTCATGCCTATGAAAACATGAGCTTATCCTGCTCCCCAGCCATATACCAGAAAACACACTGACAGGGACTCAGAGGATCCTGTTTCTTAGGACAGTGTAGCATTTCCACAGTAGGACTGAAATGTCTTTGACTACACCAGAAGCAAGGTCGATGGTGCTTTGAAGCACCCAGGTTTGCATGGCATGTGGATTACCTTGCTGGACCACGCTCTGGACCTTAACTCCTTCCTTCACAACTGGAGATGCACTCAAAGGCTCCTCAGGGGAAGCGCGCAGGCTCGCATGATTAATACCATGTGCACATGTGTGTGTTTACAAGAGGGATGTACTGTGCTGTGTGGTAGGTACGCACATCCAAGGAGCGTTTGTCCAAGAACTATGTGGCCCGGGGAGGGAGGGAGGCAGGCAAAACCACCCGAGCCGGGAGTTGCGTCCGCTGGGCAGCCGCACCGGCAGAGCACAGCCCGGCACCGAAAACGCTCCGGAGCTTTTTTGCGTAACACAGATCAATGGGTCAGGCTTCTCCTTCCCCAACAGCTTTCCCTGACAAATGCCAGAACAGATATAAGCGAAGTCAAACAGGGCAGCAATAACATCACTGCCAACCAGCGTGAAAATTGGCAGAGCCTGGCAGTGAGGACTGCCTATCAAGAGAGACGGGGCATGGCCCGGCACAGTGACGAACCCACTTAACCACGCTGTAAAATTAGCCATTTATGAAAACAAATTGAATACTGCAGCAGAGGGTGACGTAAGGAGAGTTGGCTCCAGACAGAAACTCCTGTAGCCTGGATTAGCAGAAGAGCTCCGTTATATCAGGGCTCAGGCAGAGAAGCTGATAACAACTTGGGTCCTGCATGAGATTTTTAACAGACACAACCGGCTTCCCCTGTAGGCACATATGTGGATCCTATATGGCTTGCAAGGCAGCAAGGAGAGGTGGAAGGGAAGCAGTCAACACAGGCAGAGGGCAGGGGGTAGAAAGTAGATGAAGGTAGACTGAGGACTCTGAAAAAAGGTTTCCTTAGTCAACCCTGCCCTCTCCCTCTGATGTGTACTATCACACAGTTTCTCACTTTGCAACTGGGATGGAAGTTGGGGAGAAACTCACTTCTGGCATTTGCAGCAAATTTGTCCTAGTGTCAATTCCCCTAACACCCAGAAGGGCTCTTGATTTCAATGGGGTCCTACAGATGCAGTTTCAACAGCAGAGCAGGGCTCCTGAGTCTCTCACATCCCAAAACAGTGAAAATGAGAAAGCCAAGAGTTTTGGCAGCCAGAACCCTTGATTTCCTCATTGAGGGAAGCGTAATCTCTCCCTAAGCTTGCTGCAGGTCTGGGAGGCTGTGGTGTGCAGAGGATACTCCAAGTGAGTTCCTCTTGGACCTCTTCCAGGTGTTTACACACAGAGCCAAACCTGGCTCCTCTTCAAGAGTGTGTGGGGTGGGGGAAGGGGGGGGAGCTTAAAAATAAAATAAAAATCACAAAGTCCTCCCAAGCTGAGCTGTGAGCTCTGTGGTGCTAAACTGGGGCATTTCTTTTCATTTTTCACAGTGGAATGTTATTTCCATGCATAAAATGGGTCAAGTGTTTTATACAGGCAACAACCCAACCTCCCCCATCCAATTAAAGTATTTTACTACAAATGATCTTTGTGTGTGTTTGTCTAGGCTCCCTGTTGTACAAATTAAAGATACTTGCACCAAAGACACACACGGGGGCTTAGGTGTTGGGTTAAACACATTTCAAAATACACTGACAGTGTTTTGCCACTGATGAGAGCTGTGCAAACCCAAATTCTGCCTTTCCCAACTTGGAAGAGAAGCACTTTGAGCTTGGGAGTTTAAGTTAAGACTGGGAACCAGAGGACTATGAGAAAGTCAAGGGAAATAAAGCAAGAAATAATCTGCTTCACCTATGAAATTACTCATCTGCCTGTTCTACTGAAGGCAAAAGGGATCAGCCCATGCCCAGCACCTCCTGCCCACCCCGGCACCCACACACACCCCACTTCCCTTCCTTACAAGCAAGCAGAGCAGCTGTGACTGGGGAAAGTTAGGGAAATGCGCTGCTAAGTTCATCTTTGGTTCTGTTTTCCTGAGAACCAAGAAACTTTCTTGCAAGAGGACAGCCGCGTGGGTCAGGGATGGGGCAGCCTGGACAGAGAAGGTCACGGAAGGGAGGGTGGCAGGGGAGAGGGAGCTGGGCTGACCGGAGCAGCCGCGGTACCGAGCTGGGCTGACCGGAGCAGCCGCCGTGCCACCGGCACAAGCATCTGCTGCCTCCTGTTAGGAAGTGACTC
Organism: Dryobates pubescens; assembly: GCF_014839835.1. Taxonomy (NCBI): domain Eukaryota; kingdom Metazoa; phylum Chordata; class Aves; order Piciformes; family Picidae; genus Dryobates; species Dryobates pubescens. The sequence continues at coordinate 9,636,802 of NC_071640.1, forward strand.
CAGTCAAAGGGAAAGGGGAAATCCTCCCTGTCTCTTTAAGGCATCCTAGGACATGGAAACTTTGTACTTTCAGGGAATCTCCTTGCCAAAAGAACTGTAAAACATGTCTTCCTCCCCCCACCTCCTAATACCCATTTCTCTTTCTGACTTGTTTTCTTTTTCCTTTTTTTCTTTTTCTGTCTTTTTTTTTTTCTTTTATTTTCTTTTTTTTTTTTTTTTTGTTTAAGGGCATTTCCATTTTCCATGACTTCCTTCAGAGCGAAGATGGATGTGGCAACATTTATAAGGGTTTGTAACCCTCCGAAAAGTATCCGATTTCACGACAACTTTGCTGCACTTTATCACTAAAGCGGGGAGAGGGCGGGAGGTGGCGGGAGGGAGGGAGGGGGAGTGGGAGCGAGCGCGGAGAAAAGGACCCAAATTCATGATGGGCTCATAAAATTTAAATCAGAAAAGTGCAATATTCCTCGTTATTGTTCAGCTCAGACAGCTCAGCCTGGTAGCTGCTTTGAGTGCTAAATGATTTTATAGGGCTATTTGACCTTACAATCATGTGTGTTACACTTGCCATTTCTAAGGGGAAGACAAAAATACTCAAGACATCCTCTGGCTGCAGTGCCGGTCCCAGCCCTCACTGAGTGCCGAGAGGTTGGGAACTTTATAAACTCATTTGATTCATCTGAGCTTTCACAATAGCCAAAAGTTCTTTTATAGCTTTTTGGAAACCACATGCTAGCATTGCATCTAAAAAGGTTACGGCGACGTACACTGAAGAGCTGACAAAACTCAGGAAATCGTAGAGGGACCTGAGCTGTGCGTTTCTCTGCAGCCACACACTAGGCACACACGTCGCTTTGCACACACACACAGACAAGCTACGTTCAAACGCTCTGTTTACACTTTTCCAACCTGAAAAGGAGTTAAAAACCCACCGTAAGAGCTTCCTCTCCTATCTGCTTCTTAATCCGTGCACGCAGAAAGAAAGAAACTACCCAGGGTGCTGCCATTTGCCTATGCAAAAGTTTACATAACTTTTCCTGCCAGCACACACTTCCAGCCAGTTTGCCGAGCCCCGGTGTTTCACCCGGTGCACGCAGAAGAGAGGCAGCCCAGGGTGCTCCCACAGGCGCTGCCGGGCAGATGGATGCTGCGAGGCGCACACGCACAGCTCGGTGTACACACTCCTCAGTGTCCACACACCTTGGTGTACACACACCTCTGCTACACACACGCACAGCTTGGTGTACGCAGACGCACACCTCAACTACACACACCTCTCGCGGCTCAAGTGTACACACACCTTGGTGTACACACACCTCTGTTACACACACGCAGAGCTCTGTGTACACACACCTTGGTGTACACACACCTTGGTGTACACACGAGCACACCTTTGGTGTACTGACACCTCCGTTACACACACACACCCCTCGGTGTACACACGTCTCAGCTTAGTGTACACACACCTCCGTCACACACACCTCTCTCAGCTGGGTGTACGCACACCTCCGTTACATACACTTCTCAGCCGGCTGTACACACACCTCGGCTGCACACACGCACGGCTGCAGCTGGCTGCTCCGCCGGCTCCACGGAGGTGGAAGGGATGCTGCAGCCCCAGGCACGCCAGCTACCCACCTGCAATGACAGCGGGCGATCTCTGTCCTCCCTCGGCGTTCAGCCACACTTGCAGAGTGAAGGCATCTCGGGGCAGCTCGATCTCTGCTTTCAGCCGCAGCTGGTCGCCGTCTCCCGTGAAGTAGAGCGCGCTGCTCGGGCTCAGGGACTCCTGGCCGGCCGGCACCTCCCGCTGCCGCCTCCCGCGGGGGCCATGCCCCGGCTCCAGCCCGGGCGTGGAGCGCCGGCCGCGGGCCAGGCGGGTGGCACAGGTGCCCGGGGCAGCGCGGGGGAGCGGGCGGCCGGGCCGGGCCTCCCTCCGCGCCCGGCGGGAGCGTTCGTCCATCCCACATTCGGCTCCGCTGGCCAGGGCTGTGCGGAGCAGCGCGAGAGGCAGCAGCAAACTCCAGAGCTGCATTTCCAATCTTCCCCCCCCTTCTCCCCTGCAAATCCTCCCGATCTGCCAGCTTTGGGCTCCTCCTTGCCTTGACTTTCTTCTCTTGTTCACCCTTCTTGGTATTTGCTCTTTTTATAACCCTTCTCAGTTGCTTTTTCTTGTCTTTTTTTCTTTTTCTTTCTTTCTTTTTCCTGCTTATAGATTTTTTTTTCCCTCTCCCCCCCACCCCCCCTCTCTCTTAAAACAAATAGAAATTGAAATCAATCAAAACTCCTTCTTGGTTGAAATGTATTTCTCTGTTCTTCCTCCTCTATCTGTCTTCTTCTTCTCTATTCCTTCCACAGCTGGAATTCCTCTCTCTCTTCTTTTCTCTGCTGGATTTTCTTCCCTTTATTTTTTTTTTCTTCTTAAAAAAAAGCACACACACACACTCTCACATACACACTCAAAAACAAAACAAAAAACCAAAACAACCCCCCACAGCTTTCTCCAAGACTCAGACCCACTGATTTCCCTCCCCCCAAAAGATGCTCTAATCTATTTATTTTTTTGGCCTCCTTTATAACATAAGCCACAACCCCCTCCTTCCCCCCAACCTCCCCCCCCCTCCCTTCTTCTCTACAAAATGAAAGAAAAGAGAAAAAGCCCCTCAGAAGATGAGTAAACAAGAATATGCTAATCTACTCTAGGGTGCTCCACCTTCCCAATTGAATGATTCCCATTAAAACTGCAGGGATCATGACTAATCAATCAGCTTGAAGGAGCAGATAGCTCCAGAGGTTCAAACACTTTTGCTGTTTTCTATTTTCCCTCTTCTTTTCCTCTCTTCCTCTTTCTCCCTATCACTTCCCCTCCCTCTCTTCTTGATTTTTTTTTTTTTTAAAGAAGACAATCAAGATGAATGGATCAATGTGACAAACATCTTGCACCCCCCTTTCTGCATTCTCCCCAGGTTTCTTTCACAGTACAGTCCAAAACACACATTCCTTTTTTTTTTTTCTTCTTTTTTTTTCCTTTTCTTTCTCTCTTGCCAAAAGAGAAAGCTATTTCTCCTCTCAGACTCCCCGTTGCACTTTGCTGGTAAACCTTATGCTCCTCTGCAGCACATAAAGAGTCTTGAAACTTGAGTCTCAGATTATTTTTTTTTTCTTTTAATTGCTTTCTTTCTTTCTCTCTTTCTCACTCTCTCTCTCTTTTCCTAATTCTTTCTTTTCCTATTATTATTCTGTCAAAGTTATGCAATCAGCCAGGCTCCCCTTTTGTGGTCCCCCTCAGTGCAGTTGTGTGCAGCTAATCCAAATGTTGCATCAAAGGTCCCCATCGAATCATCAGGAGCTAAAAGGAGAGAAGCTTTTTGAAGAGCATTTGCTTTCCAGAAGCTGTAGGAACAGAACAGGATTTGTCTTTGGAATGCTCCAGAGACTCCTGTTGTTGGTTTTGTTTTGGTTTTGATTTTTGAGTTTATTTTGGGGGTTTTTTAATAATAATGTTTTTTTATTATTAATTTTGTTTGTGGATTGAGTAAAAAAATCCTCTCTCCATATTGCTAATTTTTCAGCCTAAGGAATTCAGCTCCTTTGGTTTCCTTGGCATAGTTGTAGCCACAGGTAAGATTCTGGCTGCTTGCTGGGTTGGAGATCTCTGATCTCTGTTTCTGAGCTGGGACGTTTCTTCTTTCTCTCTCTCTCTCTCTCTTTCTTTTTTTTCAATATATTTTTTTTCACTCTTGAAAGATCTCAAAAGCTCCCCCTGATGGCAACAAAAAGGATTTTTCTAGGTACTTCATAAGGGGAAATGACTTAGCAGTAGCACACTCTGAGTCTATGGGCCACTATTCCACTCAGAACAAGTCCGGTAGAACTAAGCTAAATCACACCAAAATCATCCACAAACCCTCTCCCTTTCTTCCTATCTCCACCTTAATGGCAGTCATACCTTACTTTCCTCTAACAGCAATCACACAGGAGAGTTTCCTGGGACCAGGATCTTGGTGCTTTCACAGATTGCCCTGCTAGTGTGAGGTTGTTATCGCTGCTGACGCTTAAAGCATACCCCATAAAATTAATGAAAGGAAGTTTTTCAATGAGAAGGAGTTGTTGCATGCTTGCAAAGCTTCCAAGAGAGGCGTTTTCAGTGTCTCACTAATTTGCAAATGCTCAAGAATGTACAGTTGGCATTTCAGAGATGTTGGACATAACCACAAAGTTCCACCAGAAGTCATCAACAACTCCAAGCAACCAGCTCCTCTAACCATACAGAGCTTCCCTCCACAAGGCTTGCTTACAGGAAAGGCACAAAATCCTGATGACACCTACACAATTTTTAACAGAAGACCTCAGAGCCATTAAGCCTCTCAACAATCAAGAGGAAATTGTTAGCTAGGAAACAAACTACATGACAGTCCAAATACCCATACACACACCCCAAAGAAGTCAGAGAGATGCAAAAAAGACACTTCTGTGTACGTGCCTGCTCAGAAGAAACAATCAGATCAGAGCCAGGTACTGCACTTGACTATTCTAATTTAACCTGTAAAAGACAAATCAAAAGATACAAAGATGTAACATGAATCTCTTCACCCACAAACCAGGAAGCATCCTGCTAGGGGGGACACTGCTTTCTCTACTCAGCAAGTCCCCTGAACTGCTCAGGAGCTGTGCCCATGTTGCATCTGGAAGAGCAGGCTCTTTAGCTTCAATAACGTGGGTTCCAGTTTTTCCAGTGGAGAAAGCTAATTGGGTGAAATAGCAATGTTTCTGAGAGACATTATGATTTGGCCGACATCATCACAGAAAATGACTGAAACATTTCAGTTTGATGGCACTGCACCATTTCATTTTGAACATATTTGACCTTCTATCTCTTACAATATTGCTGGCAAAAGGAAAGGGTCTCAGTGTGACCAAAAGGCAACACTTCAGTGCATCAAACTATGACTTCAGTAACTAATTCTGGAGTTGTTTTGCTACAAAGGGAAGGCCTAAAGCTCAGAAGTGAGTAGAAGAAGATAGAACTTACCTCTGGTGCATGAACTACAAGTTCAATCAGTTTTATGTCTAAGATAAAGCAAGGAAAGTGATGCAATAAAGACTGCAGAAGAGATGTGTTTGTAGGAATGGTGAGTAAATCTGAGATTCCTTAAGTGTAGGGGTCAGATAGAACTTCCCTCACAACAGATGAAATTCTACCCTGCACAGATGGACACTTATTCCCTGCTTAAGCCAGTACTTAAGTGATGTACAGGCCTTCTGGCAGAGGGGTTTCTACGCAAGGAGAATAATCCTCCTGTTGAACTCCAGTGGAATATCCTCCTATGTGGAGGGAGCAGGATATTGTCCTGCATCTAGAAGTGTTTTCACAAGCAAAAAAAATTGGGGGGAGGTGGGGAAGGTACCAAACCCTACATACACATACAGAGACAGGAATTAAAGTAGATATTTGTGATATTATGCCAAAAAAAATTGCATTGAGCTACATGCTGTATGCAGTCATTATAAGTAGAAATACTCAGCAGGAATCTTAGCTCAAGCTGCCAATAACTCCTAGGTTCAAGACCAGAGCTGAGTAAATAAATCATAACAAATAATGGGTTTGTCAAATTTGGACCTCCCCCCCGCCTTGTCCCTCCTATTTGTAAGCAGGCTGCAAAACCTCTCAAATATGTTTGAAATTATATGCCCATTTCTCCCTCATTTTTAGTACTTCTCCAAGGCCAATTAGCACACAATTTACTGTAATGTACACGTTTTCACATTTGTTCTGTGTTAATTAGGCACGGAAGTCACACAGCATTATTTTTGGCTCCCTGGGGGTCAGGTTTAGCCGCTCCTGGTATAGAAAAATTGCTAATTTTACATAGGATGGGAAACTCCACCGCTTGAAACTCTCTTTGTGAAAAGCAGTGCCTGGCTCTTCAAGTTACTCACATGAAGGTCAATTAAAAGCAATGTTTCTTGAAAGTCAAGCTGAGAAGTCTGCCAGTTACAGCTGAATCGAGGCCCTACTATTTTGGGCAAGTATTTGTACATATTTGTCTTCGCTGTGCACAACTCCATCAATCACAGCAGAGCTTTGCATGGTTTTTACCCCTCACCGATATCCCAATCAAGTCTCTCCGAACTTGGCTTGGGTTGGGGATGGCTGAAACACAATCCAACAGCTACTCTGCTCAGAATCAGACAGAGCCCAGACACCAGATTTTAATGCAACGTGTTGGATTCAGGGAATATTTTATGCAATCAACAATGGTATGATAGGAATCACGCTGCCTCCACAGAATAGCCAGGAATGAAACCCAAAGAGCTGAGAATAGCTTCAAAGGAAAAGGGATTTGGGCATCCGGGTTGTGAAGCCCATAAAGTCCAGCACTTCTTTAGAGACAGAACGAGCCACTCACTTGGTTTCACAACGGTGATACGGGTTGTGTAAGGTGGAACGTGGCCACAGCCCCTCGTGAGCCCAAGAAAATACAGAAATGCTAATAACTGAAAGAGCAACACTAAAAAACTGTCAAACATTCTGTCTTGGAAAAGATTTAGCAGAAGAACTAACTTGGACTCAGGGTAAATTTGATAGTTTTTAAATGTTTACTCTATCTGTCCTTCCTCTTTTAAAAAGGATGAACAATTAAAAAATCCATGTGCTGCTTTACTGCCACACTCCCAACAACCCTCATAATTGTGAGGGTTCTTTGTAACCATTGTCTGCATGCTCCTCATTCCATACAGCTACACTAGCTTGAGCAGAACTCACCACACCAGCACTGTGTTACCTTTACCACTGGACAGGAGATTCTTCTACTACTGGTCCCCCAGTAAAGTACCCACTCTGTTAATTCACATCAAGAAACCAGCTCTGTGTCAATTTGAGACACACCATTTAATCCAGCAAAGTTTACTGAACAATTAAGCAGTACAATAAATGACAATCAAGACTAAACATGTAACTGATGACTTTATGAAGGTACCAGTAATTTTATAAGGTAACTTGCAATCAGTGGCTATAAATTCTTCTTTAGAACTGGCACAGCACTCTGCTCTGCCCTGCAGAGAGCTGTATTTCCTAACAACACAGATGTCTGCTCCCCCGGACTTTGGTTACTTTATCCTTTGAATTTCCCTCATGAAATATCATATTTCCAGAAAAGTTGCATATTCTTTGTATTTTTTTCACCACATTCTTGAAATATTCTTGGAGGTGGGGCAATGATCTCTATCCTACAACACTATGGTGAGAGCAAGAAGACACAGTAGATGATGTAAGCGATGGAGCACATTACTTCTCTTCAATTGAGCCATGTCAATGCTGATTAATTCATCCAGTCCCGTTTAATTTGGGCTGTCTACTGCAGTTCTGGCTGTTCAGGATGGGCTGCCCAGATGAAATCCTCACTCAGGCATGAAAGGAAGAACAACTACTGACCTCACCTATGTGGTGCCCAGTCACCACTTCAAGGCCACATCCCTGTGACTCAAGATGCACACATGAGGATACACAAGGCTTCTTTGAACAGCCCCAGTGGGTCCCATGAGGACACTTCGGGGCCAGGCCCATTGCCTCTCACTTCTGCAGGGTCATGTCCCTGCTCTCTGGGAGAGCACCACACAGGCACAGGAGGCAGGTTCCTAAACTGCAGACTGATGGGGGCAGCAAAATCACAGCCTAAAGCAAAGGATACTGAGAGGAGGAAGGATCTCCTGGGTCTCAGCAAGTGCCCACAGCACCATGCCCAGCCAGCCCCACACCACCGGAGTGGTTGAAGGCCATCCCTGTGTGCCTGTGGCAAGAGTGATCTCCCAGCACCCGCCCCAGACCCTCCTGGAATTGCTCAAGCAGCAAAAGTGCTGCTCAGAGACCTCTGCCCCTTTTAAATGTCTGTTTGCCCAGAGATTTCATACGCTCAGATGACACCAGGATGCTGAAACCCAGAATGACAGAACATAATTTTTATCCCTTCTGCCCTTCTTGCCCAATGAGGGGCCAAGAGAAGGAACTATCAAATGCTGACAAAACAGGAGGTACACCCCACGAGAATGCATGAGGAGACACCTTGGCTTTCCAAAATACTTGCATTATGCATTATGGGTTTCCCAAACCATCTCACCCAAAAGTATTTCTGGGGTTAGGTCAAATGCTGGGTGAAGTGAATTACATCTGGTTGGGAAGGAAAGAGGACCAAGACAGCTGACCAGGAACGAAAGAAGACCAGTCAGCTGGCCAGGAAGGGAAAAACAACCCTTGTGATTTGCATCTCCTAATGATATTCAAACACTGGTGGTTGGTTTATGACCTGCAGGAGTACCACACAGTCCTTTGCCATTGCTTCATTCACCTCTGGGCATTCTCAATTTGCTGGGGCTGCCTGACTGCAGTCTGTACCTCAAGAGAGTGCTGTCCATGACAGGACCCACAAGCCCACCCTGACATCTGCTGGCACCACCTCAAATCCATTTCTGGGATGCACAGGAATACTTAGGCTCCCAAATCAGCCAAGACCAAATAGGGATGGTGATGGGGGAGGAGAAAATACTGTTTCACTGAACTTACTGGACAGCACCAGAGAGTCAAATAGCTCAGAGAAGACAGGGGCTCACTTACGACACTGGGGTCCCAGCCTTTGTAAACAGACACCACATTAGCAGATAGGTTCCACCCAAAGAGCCATGTATCCACAGCACAAACCACACCACTGCAGTTGCCCCTAATTAGTCACTGCCCCATTGGCAAGTCGCAGCCAAGAGGTCAAGGACTGGCTGAGCTCTGGAGCCTAAACTATGCTCTTAGACCTACTAATGTTTTCCCCACAAGATAAATAGCATGGCCGCAGGGAGGGGACTGCCTTGGGAAGGCATATGGGGCCTCTGCTAAGCTGGGTACCTGTTCAGAAGATACATGGGAAGTCATCAGTCTTCCAGTGCTCTGTTCTGACATTTTCCTCTAGCCATACATCACTTTTAAAACATTAGAGAGAGAGGTCATTATCAGCTGTCCCAGAGGAGGATCACAGCAGAAGTAGCAGGGTGGGCTCTCTCGGGCAGGATGGCATTAGCTGCTGAGGAGATGTGGGTTCAGGAGGTGGGTGGGATGGATGGATGGATGGATGGATGGATGGAAGGATGGATGGAAGGATGGGTGGATGAAGAGGGCTCTCCTTGCTGCTCTCTCAGCTCCCCAAAAGTGCAGTCAGCACATTGTGGTACTACCTCAGAAGAGCCACACAAGCTGCTCTGAAAACCAGAAGCAAAGTCTGGTGCTAGCACACAAGAGTGCACAGGGAGAGACAAGGAGCAGGGCTCAGACAGACAGATGGAAATACAGGGCTTAGGAATAATCTAGAAAATTCAGACATGAGAGGCCATGTTGTGGTATTCACAGGCATCAGCTATGAGAAAGTTTAACATACCCAAATGTTTTTCCAAATTTCTGCTCCAATGCCAGTACTAACAGGATTAGCAAGAGAAACCTGCTGTGTCTTGCTATGGAAGAAGAAAATCAAGCAAATGATAAACAAATTGATCAAGAGAAAGACAACTGCGTGTCATTCTGCAGCAAGAAAGCCAAAAGACAGAATTCAGAGGAAAAGCTTCTCTCTGCATTTGAGAGCTATTCCCAGAGAAACGGGATTTCCCCTTTCTGCTTTCATTTGAATGGCATTTGAAAAACACAGCTGCAGAGTCCCATGCACACACGGTGTGGAGCCAAGTAGGGAACCCTCCCAGCCAGGCCGACAGCCTTCAGCAGCAGATCTGAATGGAGCAGTTTGTCCTGTCTTCACAGCACACAGGGCCCAAGTCAAGTTCTTGACTTGAACACTCCCAAGCCTTCACAGGCGTCTGGTCCTTATCCAGACCTGGTCTTTGAGATCACCCTGCAAATCAGCAGCCAAGAGCTAACTTTTGCCCCAAGCTCACAGAGAAGCCTATCAGCCCCAACACCATGTGCCCAGCATCTGAACCAAACTACACATTGCATCTGAAACCTGCGGGTCAGAGCAAGGCAGGCAGGACCTGCTAAGGGCTCTTCTCAATGTATATGAAAATCAAAAGGGTGGAGGTCCTGAGGACGGGGCTGGGCTCTTCTCAGTGGTGTCCAGTGATAGGACAAGGGGTAATCGGTGCAAACTAGAACACAGGAGATTTCACTTTACCTTAAGGGAAAAACTTTGCTGTGAGGGTGCTGGAGCCCTTCAGCAAGCTGCCCAGAGAGGTTGCGGAGTCTCCTCTGGAGAGATTCCAAACCCACCTGGATGTTGCAATCTTGGGCAACCTGATTTAGGCATATTTAATTTAGCAGGGAGGTTGGACTAGATGATCTCCAGAGGTCTCTCCAAGCCCTATTATTCTGTGATTCAGTGACCTGGCATTGCCCAGCGAGGCGATCACCTGCCTGCCTGGCAGATCTATCTCATCCATTCTGCCATGTGCTTAGCTTCAGAATTCAAAACCTCTCATAATCTCTTCACTTTATCTACCATCCCCTTGCACCTGAAGCAAGCACTCCAGAGTCCTCCCTTCCTGACACCTTCACCATCCTCACACTAGCCTTGCACCCCGACTGCTTCATCTCCCTGTGCCCCCCAGTGCTCTCTCCCTAGAATCCAGAGATACTAATTGATTTGTCAAAAGAACATTCAGGCAAGGATGTATTAAATTAAAACATTCCACTCATACCTCCCAGGCTTCTCAGTGAAACTGAGATTCCTCAAATACAGTTAAAAAAAAAACCCAAAACAACAAAACAAGACAAAACAAAAGGGAGAAGGAAGGAACAGAAAGAGTGGAAATATAAACCAGACAGATGAGAAGCAGAAGGAACAAGAAAACCAACAACAAAACACAACTAGATTGGAGGCCAGCCCTCACTAAAAAGCTGCAGGTTGGCAAGGGGAGGGACTGGGGGGAGGGGGAAGGCTGTTAAGAATTCAGCATCAGTGGCTTTCTGATATGTCACTGCATGAAATAAATACAAGAGAGCAAAGCTTGGAGGAAACAACTGCCATATGTGAGGGTGGTGGCAGCCTGTGCTTTCCCCGCCACCCCCTATTGCTTTTGTCTGCACTAAAGCTGCATTTAAACTGGTGAAATCCATCTCGAGCTGCCTTAATGCACAAATACATTTTCAGCCAAGACCCACCACTGGCTGGAGTTGTATGGCAACCCTCAATCGAAATGTCTAAGCAGGGTTTTGACTTTATCCCCAGCTCATTGTTAATGCATTTAACAGGATTTTCAGAACCTCCCTTTGCTCTCGGAGGTGATACCCGCTTCTCCAGTGAGACGTAGCAGAGCTCTCTGATGCTGTCCAGCTCACTATCGAGTGTCAAACCCTGTTTGCCCACAAGCAGAGAAAAACAGAAAACATCATGTGGACAGCTATAAAAGCTGCAGAGAACTGGATCTGAGAAAACCATAACCTTGTTTGTACTGGAGGATATTTCACGTATCCTGGTTTTAAACCTGCTCGCTGTTGCACGAGTACATCTGTGCACAGAAAAGGAGATGCTCAGTGGACTGGGCTGTTGAAGTGGCAGCTCACATACCTGCCAAGGTAGGTAATTAAACCGATGACTAAGTGAATGACCTGGTTAAGAATCTCAAGAAAATAGAAAATTCCTCAGGAGGCAAAACCCGGGATTGAAATATCAAAATTTATCCTGCGGCAAAAAATAGCCTCCTTTTATTCCTGTGCCACCAATGCTTTCAGGGGAAAAAAAAAAAAAGAATGGGGGGAAAAAGAAAAATGCATCAAATGAAAACCCAAATAATACATTAAAACATTCTCCAAAACTAAATAGGCACAGGAGCACAAAGCCCTGTATAAATCCAACGCTATTTTAAGACAACATTTAAACCTACAGACTTCAAAATTAATTCTCCAAAGGACATTTCTATAGTGCAATACAAATCTCCCTAAATTCCACAGCTCACAATATTTATACTGTGAAATGCTGTAGGACCTGCCCAGAAAGGTTAGCGACTCTTTCTAGGATACCAAAATCTCTTTGGTTCAGCTCATTGCTAAAAAAAATAAAAATAAAAATAAGGTTGGGCTGATTTTCATTTGATCAGCTCTGAATTGTTGTCAGAAGAGCTTACTGGGCAGTTACCAGGAAAAATAGGGAAGCTTTTTGTTCACATATGAAATCAGCTTTGTTAGGGGCATTCACAACATTTCAGCCCTTCAAATGCCGTCTGCTGCAGAGCAGTGCAGGCTTTGTGGCAAGTAAGGGGTTGCCTGTGTTAAATGGGAAAGCTCTACCTGGGGCTTGCAGCCATTACTTCACAAGTATGATGAGTGAGAGGACAAGCCCCACTGTTTAGGTTGGGGCCAATCAACCAAAATCAGGAGCTGTACAGGTATGCTGGTGCCTGCTTTTCCAGCTATACCAGAGAGAGTGAAAAGGAGCTGATGTTTGCATATTCAACTGCTAGGTTTGACCAAGTCGTGGTCATAGCTGCTCTTTTTCTACCCAGTCAAATGCGACCAAGGTTATCAAGGAGCTGTTGAAGAACCATGAAGACATGGCACTTTGGGACATCATTTAACAGCCATGGTGGTATCATACTGACCTTTGGACTCAATGATCCTAGAGGTCTTTTCCAACCAAAGCAATTCTATGATTTTATGGTTTGTTGGAGGACATCATCCTAGCTGTAGGATGAGAGGGAACGGGCTTAAGCTGTACCAGGGAAGTTTAGATGGGATATTAGGAAAAGTTTCTGCCCTGCAAGAGTGGTCAGGCAATGGAGCAGGCTGCCCAGAGAGGTGGTGGGAGTCTTCAAGAAATGCATAGACGTGGCACTTCAGGATATAGTTTAGTGGTCATGGTAGTTGGGTTACGGCTAGACTTAATGATCTAAAAGGTCTTTTATAACCTTTAATGATTCTATGATTCAATGAGCCTTCACTCCTCAAAATTTCACTCAGAATCCACCTGAAGATACTAGGAGGCAGTAGAAGGACCAGGGCAGAGAGGTGCAGCAGACAAAACCACGTGCTGGTATTTATTCTATGAGTTCAAGCCTCCATCCTTCTATGTCTACCATCTTTTGCCAAGACTAAATTCACCATGATTGCCATCAGAAAAGTGCAATTGAAAAATGAGAAAGACTATCATGCTCAAAAACCAGGCCTTCAAACCACATCCTATATGGGCTTCTTGTTTCCTCATTCCACTAACTTACTCTTACTAAGGCTAGCTGTAACAACAGCATGAAATTAAGAGAGAGAGGGGGGAAAAAAAGGAAGGGGGGAAAAAAAGGAAGAAAAATACTCTCTGTTTGTTTAGATTGGGTCACATTGTGAATTTAGGTTTCATTTTTCTCTTAATTTTGTGCAAAGATTGGCCTTAAGAAGAAACACATTTCTGGAATTGGGAACCTACAGCATGGTACAGCTTTCAGGACACCATGCCAAAGTGTCTCTTTAATTATTTTTTAGATGAATTTTCCTTGTTCGGAGCTAATGGGTAACAGACCATGTCACAGAAATATTCCACATGCCTATTTATTCAGCAGAGGAGAGCTTTTCCTAAGAGTTTTCAAGGAGATTAAAAACTATAGGCATAGAGTCCTCACAACCTACACTTACAGGCTGTAGGCATCTAGTTCAGGCTCTCTGGAGCCACATTCAGCCAAGGACATCCAGTCAGGGCTGCAATTTAAGAAGCTCATGAGGTAGCAGACCTGTTTGCTTTCCTCTGTTCCCTCACTGCATTCACACTTCAGAGTAACCCTAAGAAAGGTCCCAGAAACTACAGGCACATCTTCAACAACCCTTTCAAATGTACAAAATAAACCTGCTTGAGCGATTAGGATGGTTTTGATGTTTAAGATTACTGAATTCATGAAAATTAACAGATACCCCTGAGCCATCTTCAGTCAGAAAAAAACCCTGTGAAACCCTGGAGCAAGCCACTTTCAGCTATAAAAGGTGCCAAGTTCCATGGCAGGAGTCACTGTGGGAACTCAGCTGAGAAGCCTGACTCTGGGAAGGTTTCAGTCCCTCCAGGTTCAACCTCACTCAGGAGCCACTACCAGAGCAATAGGTTGGCTTGGGGCAACCTCAGGCAAGAGAAATGGCCGAAAGTTGTGTGGGATGCTTAAGTTGGAGAGAGGGCGACCACCCAACACCACAGCCAGCCCAGCTCTGGGCAAGCAGGTGGGATCCTCTTTTTGGAGGAAAAGACACTTTTCTCTAACATAGCCCTTCCCCAAAGGGCTGCTGCAGCCAGCCTGCTTTTTTGTTCTCAGTAATCACTCCACCAATATTTCAAAGGCATTATGTAACCGAAACGGTGTAAAGTTATTGCTACCGACACTGTCAATAAATCATTAACATTTCTTAACAGGAACAGCACAACTGTTCATGTCATGGCTGTCTTGTTCACTTTCAAATCAAAGCTTTCAAATTAAATATTCATTTAATATTAAAATATTAATGTGGTCCCACTGTTTCTGTAACAAATATTAATTTCTTATGGCATTTCCAGGCAAATGCATATATTATAAACTTCATCTCCCACAGGAGGTCCCTCAGCCTTCCCTTTCCCTCTTTCAGCATTATCCTGATACCAGGCCAGGAAGAGACTTTGAGAGAAGGAGGGGCTGTCTGAGAAAGGGGAAGCAAGGTGGGTAATTTAACTTCAAGTGTACCCCATTCCTCCCCTCCCACACACCCTCCCCACCCTTAGATCAGGATATCGAAGGCTGCCATTATATCTCCCGCCTACAGAATGAGTCATTCATACATTCAGCAATTCCTGTTGGAAAAACAGTGAATGCCTCTGTCACCAGAGCCCATTACAGAAATTAAACTTTGCAAATCATCAGGGAGGGGCGAGTTTTGAAGCCTTTCAAGGTGCACTCCTGGTCTCAATAAGAGTGGAATTGATTTGACAATGAGCTTTTACAGCCTTAATGTCTAAGGTAGGCAGCACGCACACAGCTGGGTAGGAAGCAGGTCAGAGCGATACAGCATTTCTCTCCTGGATATTATCTGGATTTTTTTTTATTGGTTCATGTCAGGCAAAAAGGCACCAACTAGAAATCCACAGTAGCATTTCCATTGCTGTACCACAGCTCGACATCCCAGGCTCGCACGAAGAGCATCCCAGGCCATCTGGCTCCTGCTGGGTGTCCCCATATGATGTTCCCTGGAGGGCAGTGACCTGGGAAGAACCTGCAACACCCTAAAGAAAGCTTCAGGCTTCCAAGGACTCCATTCTGTAAGAAACTCTGACTGGGAAGATCTAAAGGAAAAGCTAATATTATTCACTGACAAATGGCCAAGACATAAGCCCATTCAGAAAGGCTAATTTTCTGCACAGTTTACTATAATTACTTCTGTTGCTTGTAGCTTCCTTATCCCTCCTCCTGAGACCATTAAATCTACACTACTCTTCTTCAGAGAGAGGAATAAAAGCTCTTCAGCCTTCAGGCTCTTTAGTGTTTTCTCTCGCTATTTCCTTCTGCAGTCATGAGATCCTGGGTTTTGTTTGGGAATTTGTTTGAGAGGAGGTGGTAGTGTTCTTTTACACTAAGTACTTCATCTGCATAAAATTAATTCATGCCCTTACATTCTTCAGGGGCAAGGAAATTATTTCTCCTCTCCATTTGCCAACAGATCCACACCTCTATATCACTACATCTGTTAAAGCACTGGGAGGTCCTCAAGGCAGGGACAGCATTCTCAAGGCTTAACAAGGAGCTTCTAACAGGAGTGGACACAGCTTGCAATAGTGATGCTCTGGCGCTGGATTTCACATTGGTCGTTGGAATGTTGATGTTAAAATGATGTTGGGAGATTCCTTCCTCAACAGGAAGAGCAGGAGGTGCCACACTAGAGGTACCATATCTCTTTCTGCCTTTCTGATCCTGCTATGTGCCAAGCCTTTGTGTCTGGGTGCTCAATGGGTTCACCTGAGCCACTTTCTCATTTCATTTTAAATACAAGAACAGTCTGTTAGCTCGCATGGGTCCTTGCTTGCTTTGAGGTTTGTCATCACAGGGCATGTTGCAGAAGCCATGTAATCACTTAGGATTAAAACCACAAAGGACTATTTTTGACAGTGCTACCTTTGGGCAATCTTATCACCAAGAGCGGTGTTTGGATGCTTGGTCTGGCTGAGGGTGTTTCTGCTTAGCAATCTTTCTACACAAACCCCACACAAAGACCATCTTTGGAAAGAGTGTTCCTGTCCAGAAACTAGTGGCATGATGGGTGAATGTAATATTGGAATTATGTTTCCTTACATTTACAGAAATCACATACCAGGGTACAACCATCACCTTCAGAAGAAGCACAGAAACCCAGCAATTTGGTCAGGTAAATGTCTTGCCCATTCACCATCCCAACTCTCACAGCCCTGATCCTTCTCAGCAGCCACCTCCCACTAAACCCATCATTCGCCCCTCCTGCCAAAAATTGTTCCTCTGCATCTAGCCCTAAATATAACATTCACCTCTCCTTTCCCATCCTATAATTGCACCCTTCCTCTCTCCTACTGCCCAACTCCTCCACATTCATTTTCTTTCTGCCATTACTCTCAGTTTCCATTCTCTCCCCTCATCCTTCCCACTTGTAAATGGTCCCTGTCCTTTATCAACCACTTTGCCCTTTCTCCCTCCAAAGCAGCTCCTGGACACATTTGGTGCCTATTTTACCTTCTCCCTGTAAAATATTTCCTGATTACTTTTTTGGTAAATTTTTTTTAAAGGAAGCTACATAAAGTTAAACTACATTCTTTTGTGAAAGTCCCTGTGACCATTAAGCCGCTATACTCAGCGGTGCGTTTTTACAGCTTATCATAAAGCCTCCTGCAGTCCCATTATAGTTGACTAAGGGAATGAAGCATGGTTCAAAAATAATCCCAAGTCTACCATTACTGATTTCCTCCTGAGCTACTCAACCAATTGAAAAAGATCAACATATGAGAAGAACTCTGTCCCCAGGTTTTCAGAGGAGTGCCTGAAGGAGACAAGGGAAGGGAGAGCTCCTGCCAAACCCACCGCCAGCCCTTGCACAACACGGAGCGCAGATGCAGTGCTCCCAGCCCCTCTCCTTGCCCTGTGCCACTGTCATCCAGTCACAAGTTTGCTGCCCACGATGACACTTTTGAGTGACACTGGCCTAGTTTTTCAACTGGAGGCCCTATCAAGGCCTCCAGAAGGGCCACTGGTGAAGGACAAGTCTTGGGAGGAGCAGCTGAGGAAAATGGAGCTGTTCAGGCTGAGGTGAGACCTTAGAATCATAGAATGGTAGGGGTTGGAAGGGGGACATCCAAAGATCATCAAGTCCAATCTCCCTGTCAAAGCAGGATCACCTAGAAAAGGTCACATAGAAATGTGTCCAGACAGGTCTTGAAGGTGTCAAGAGAAGGAGACTCCTTAACCTCTCTGGGTAGCCTGTTTCAGTGCTCCATCACCCTTACAGTGAATTTTTTTCTTCATGCTGTGGTGGAACTTGCTGTGTTTTAGTTTGTATCCTTTTCTCCTCGTAATGTCACAAGACACCACCAGAAAAAGACTGGCTCCTTCTTATTGACACCCACCCTTCAGATATTTGCAAACCTTCTTACTTTCTATAACTCCCTGAAAGGAGGTTTGAGCCAGATGGGGGTCGGACTCTTCCCCCTAGCACCAAGTGATAGAACAGGAGGACATGAGCTCAAGTTGCATAACGGGAGGTTTAGGCTGGATATTAAAAGGAACTTGTTTACTGAAAGGGCTCTCATACACTGGAACAGGTTCCCCAGAGAGGTGGTTGAATCCCTGTCCCTGGAAGGTGTTTAAAAGATGCAGAGATGTGATGCTGTGGGACATGGTGTAGCAGCTGACTTGGTAGAGTTAGGTAATGGTTGGACTTGACGATCTTAAAGGTCTTTTCCAACCAAAATATTTCTATGATTCTAAGAAACTGAAAAGGAAAAACAAGCACAGGAGCAGGCTCAGAAGAAGACAGCAATGATGGAATGGACCCTGGGCTTGGCAGTAGGACCAGGTTGATGAAGGCACCACAAGTCCCAACTCCATGGCCATGTTTTGGGGTGGGTGTGCAGGATGAAAGGCACAAACATGAAGCTTGAGTCAGAACCACACCTTGCAAGTGGCTGTCACCAATGTCTGTTCTTGTTATGCAGGAGGCTCTGGCATCTGCAGGAAGGTTTTCTGGGCTGTGGCCAGCGAAGAGATTGCTGTGGAGGATATTAGGTGTAACAGGATGTTTTTCTAGCAAGGGCTAAAGGCAGAAGCTATGTCATTGCTTTGGCTTCCCTTCTTCCACACCTCCACTAGGGATGAAAATGGATCCCAAGGTGGGGAAAAAAACTGTGAATGAGCAGTCAGCAACTCAGTCACCCTCTTTTTGAACAAGTTATTTAGAAGTATTAATAATTGCATTAGGGATGAGCACATTTTCCGGCTCCCCAGCTCACTCTCCCTCCCTAATGCTGACATTTCAAATAGACTGTTATGGAGTTATACCATTACTAGATTAAAAGGAGCCTCAATTATAAAGCCAAGTGATTGTATTAAGTGGAAAAAAAAAAAGTCCTGAAAATAATGGCAGTTTTCTAAATCATTGTCTGCAGTTGTAGTGTGGTCTGTGAGCAGCAGGGAGAATCTGAAGAGCTCTACACCCTGTCTCAGAAGGTGGGTAATGCTGGCACAAAGTTTCTCTTAGCTCTCAAAACACTTTCATGCAAGAGAAACATTTAATGACTTACAACCTTTCTCAGGTAATACATGGCTTGAAAAACAAAACAGTCAAAAAATCTGCCACTAAACCACCAAATTCCCAGCAGACAGGGTCCAAAGGATCACACAACAGCATCACAGTAGATCAAGCAAGGCAGGTCTGGGGGCATCTAGATTAGCTCTTACTTTGTCCCTGACCAAGTCCTTTTTTGCTACCTGTGCTGCCTCTCAAGCTGGAATCTTGAGCTTGGAGCAGTCAAAACTTTCCATCTGCCTTCCCATGGACCCTGAGCAGGGTTCAGTACATCATGTTAATGCCACTGGCCCTACCAGCATTCTGTGAGCAGCTCTGGTTTTGCTTTTAACACTGGCAATATCCTCCTTCAGCTATGGAATGTTTAGAGACACTGATTTCTTCATATGCTCTACTAGCCATACAGTGTATGCCTAGAAGATTTTGGCCTAAGAGGGCACAAAGATAACATTTGATTAGTGCTTAGCAAAAAATATAATCTTCTGGGTAATTGCTGCTGAAAGGTAAACTGCAGCCCCTTTCTGCATAATTTGCAAAGTGGGTTTTAAAGATAATTATGCTGGGCAGGCATAATTTGGAGCAGGAACATTTTTTCCCCATGCTAGGAAGTGAGAAGTTGTTCCCTGCCTTCATTCTCTATTTCTCTCCAGTTCACTTATCCTAAAACCAAATTAGGTAAACTCTGACATTTTCCTTAGATCACTTACAATGACCAAAAAGTTCAGGGGTTTATTCAAAGGATACACCCAAAAATTCAGATATTATGATGCCTCTGCTCCAGGCTCTCCAAACCCCTTCAAAATTCAAAGAAGGGCAGAACAGCTTTCCTAGGATTTACATTTTGCATCTGGTTGAACTACAATGCCATCAAAACAGCCTCTGCCATGACATTTTGACATAGCTGGTGCTGTGAAGCCAGGAATTGCAGAGGTTTAGAGAAACTAAAGCCTTCTGAAAAGGTAACTTGGATCTCCTCTAAAACACCAGGTTCACAATGTACATTGAGCAAAGCAAAGATTAGGGGTAAAAGCTGCCTTTCCTTTCTCCAGACAAGCATCACCTATCCTTAGCTTGCAAGCCAGACAGGATTGATTATACCTTACTACCTTTTGTGCTCTGTCTCAGCTCAGTGTAGAATCATAGAATCATAGAATGGGCTGGCTTGGAAGGGACCTCCTCATCTAGTCCAACCCTCTCAGCAGTAAGCAGGGGCATCCTCAACTAGATCAGGTTGCCCAGAGCCCTGTTGAGCCTCACCTCAAATATGTCCAGGGATGGGGCCTCAATTACCTCTCTGTTCCAGTGTTCCACTACCCTCATAATAAAGAACTTGTTTCCTGTAGGTAGCCTAAGGTGATGACACATCCACATGAAACTGCCATGGCAGAGCTTTAAGAGTTTTTAGTGTCAAGTGGCTTCTACCTGGCCACAGCCCAGGAGAAAGTAGCATATTGTGAGCCATCAAAAAATATAAGCAGAGATTTTGATAACATTGGTCAGGAACCTAGCCAGGTACTGCCAAATGTATACTCATATCACACCCTGACACTTCACACAGTGCACAACGTCACAGACCCCAAGACTCTCAAACTTTTAATGTTTCAGAGTTGGGTGGGGGTTTTTGCCACATCATGGTTTAAAACCATCCCCAGCCATCTGCTGCAATCAGCCATGAATTACCCCACCACAGATGGAAGAAAATTCATAGGGTTGCAGCGTCAAGATTCCAGGGATTAGGAAATCCCTGAATTATGCTTGACTGTGCAATCAAAATTTGTTCCCCATGCACACACACTACAACAATGTCCCCAGCACTACCATCACATGCTCCTTTATCACATGCTACTTTGGGCTGCCTCACTCAGCGCAGAGATCCTTGCCCCAGGAATGAACTGGGGTGGTGAGCAAACGAAGCTCTATTTTTGGCACATGAGCACGGACAGAAGTCTCTTCCTCTACCATGCACTGATAGCTCAGGAGCAAGGGCTCCAAAACCACACAACATGCACAGTTGGAGACAGAATTAGATGCAAATTTAGGACTAGAAGTATGCACATCAGCAGAGCGAAGCCCCCCACATCCTATTAACAAATGTCAAATCTTTTTTCTGTGGAGGTTTGAGAGTTTCACATTGGAACAGCTGTGAGTTTGTTTGGGTTTTTTTAATGGGTAATACAAAATAATTTCCTCCCAGTTTGTTCCTGGAAAGAGAAGGCTACTTTGGCTCAAATGTTTTAAGAGATGAACCAGCAGGAAAAATTTCAGCTTGATGAGTAACTGAAAAAAAAAAAAAAAAAAGAAGTCATCATTTTATATTGAAAGCACTAAAAAATCCTAACCTTGGGCTGCTATCTCTCACAGGGCCCATTCTCAGAAGCATCTACCCCCAAGGGCTTTTATTTGAAGGTATCTTTGGGGGTTTTATTTGGGGTTTGTCAGGGTATTGTTTTAAGCTGCAAGTGAAATTCTGGGCCATTCACAATTCCTCCTGAAGCTCTATAAAATTAAGCTAATCGTTTTGGCCAAAGGAGATGAAAAAGAGCAGAAAACAAAAGCTTTTGAAAGAGTCCAATTGATTCACATCCAGCTTTTCGAAACAATGAGATTCAATTTTGCGCTCCATGTGAAGTCTCGAGACCAACTTTACCTCCATGTAATTTTAAAGCCCTGGACGCCTGCATTCGATGCTTTATTTCAGCTACATAAAAATTGTTATCTAATCTGATGCCCTCCACGTCTTCGGCGGAAGGCACTTCACGAGGTGACAGTGACAAGAGGCCATGCGACGAATGTCAGCAGAGTTTTTCCACAGGATGAAATCTTTCCTACGTGAGATCTGCAGGAGTCTCTTTCCAGGAGTTTTTGGACACTCGCTAGGCAGAGGAAAATATTTCCAAGAATCTGGTTATCTGAGACTCTGCTTTCCTTCCCTGGGTGTGGTTTGGGAGATGCTTTCCAGAGACATCCTCCTCCATCCTGCAGTCGCTGTTCTCTGCATTAACACCTCTGGGTTTGGCTAAATGGTTGGTTCAAAGCACCTTCTGGAAGTCAGTTGTCCAAAGCTGACCTCCATTTACAGTGCTCAGTTTGCTGGGACAATTCTCTGCAAGGGCATTTTGGTTCATCTCTGGAAAGCTGGCAGAAGACTGGGGAAAAGGTGTTCATGGAAAATATTTCAGTGTGGTGTTTTGCCTGTCCTTGGAGCAGCCCAGAAATCACTATTTCCAGGGATAACTTATTACCTCCACAAGTTATTTCAGAAGAGGCACTTCTTCCCTTTGGCAGGGGAGGAATTCCCCAAATTCATTGCCCAAATCTATCATCCTGCTTCTAATTGGGCCTGTTTATAAACAAAGGCATCTGGCACCTTGCAGGGCAGGTCAGTTCTGGACTTGGGGACAACCTCACTCCTGTCGCCTCGCAGGAAGCACAACTCGGATTGTGCTCTGCTATCAATACACTCAGTCTATTTTTCAGGAGCTATAAATTTTTCCAGCAAGTGCACTTATTACAACTTTCTTTGCCAAGTGGAGTGGTGTTGCCTCCCTCCTCGGTTATGGTTAACTACAAGTGGGTTTGTTTTAAATGGGAAATGAACGGAACAGATTCTCTGGCCTTCAAGCCCTTGCAGGCACCTTTGCTATGAGGTTTATCACTCAGCAAGTGTGTAGGGGGGGAGGGAATAATGGGTTTGGATGTCCCTTGTTATGATATGGACAGCTGATCATAATACAAGATAATCCACAGTGAATTGTGTTTGACAATGTTTTACCAAACTGCCAGAATGGTATGCAAGTCAGAGAACAAAGCTCTGGGCCAAATCCCTAGAAAATATAAATCAATTTCTTCTGGAGAACATGTCCCTTTGTCCACAGCTTACAGAATTATTCATGCCAAATCAATTCATAGAGAATTTCAGGCTTTTTTCATGTGGCTGTTACTTGGGGATATAGTTTTGCTGGTTCCTGCATAAGAATAGCCTCATGATCAGACACGGACTCCATCGAGCTCAGGATCCTGCATCCAGGCGTGCCCTGGGGCAAAAGGCAGCACCAGGTCCAGAAGATCCTTCAACTGTGTCACAGAACAACAGATGAGACCAAAAGCCTTCTGGTTTTTTATCCCAGAGGAAAAAGGGGTCAAGTATCTACATCACCATGCCACTTTTGGCATTGTAGTCCACAGGTAACTGATTTCACATTTCCCTAACAGCTCCCATTTTGCTAGCCACGTGCTCATTTCTAGCTGCTGCTTTCTGATAGATCAATGCCAAAAGCAAGCGTGCAGATGAAACACTCAGCTACGGGCATCCCGCTTCTGGGGCTTTAGATGAAACAACTACATTTCACTGGAGAAGTTAAAAGAAAACTCTACCTATTCCTCTCATCTGAGACTGTAAGAAACATTCTGAGTGGGGTTTCTTATCTACTAAACTTTCCAAGGGCTGGCCTGAAGGACATGGGCTCCACTTCCTTGAAATAGCACACAGCGTATTACATCAGGCTCGTGTCTGTCCCAAGCTGAACTACAGAGTAACTGGAGAATGGAAAAACGCTGCCAGCGCCCAAGTTGCCTGTTGCCACCTCCCACTGTAAGCTCCTTATCTGGGAAATGCCTTGTGAATCGGATGGCAGAATTTCAACTGATGAACCACTGCCGCTTCTGGTGCTTGTCCTGCCCCAAACTGCCTAGCCTGACCAAAGAGCTGGTCCCGGCCAGGACAGCCCTTGGACCACGTCATGAGAGGAGGGACAGGGTGAGTGGGCAAGTACACCAAGGCTGAATGCCCTTTCCAGGCTTTCATGGCATTGTGTGTAGCACAACAGGGTTCTGATAAGGAGGGAGGGGGAATGACTGATTTTGCCATCAGATGGAGTAAAATTAGCTTAGGTGTCTGGCTGGCAGACAGCCAACTTCAAATACAGCCCAGCGAGCTCAGCTCCATGGCCAAGAAAACAGTGGGATTTGTATTTTAAAGTGCTTCCTTAGATCAAGTGCTTGTAGCCAAAGCTGAGAGCAAGTCGCAGGGGGAGGAATGGGGTGGTGGCAGCTGGGAGTCTGGCAGCTGTGTGATCTCTGGGGGCTACAAATGAACATGTAAATTTCTATATTAAGCAGCAAAAGCATCTATTAGAATAAAATTGCTCCAGCTTAATTGTTAGATAGGCATGTTTGTTAAAATACAATTTAAGCAAGATTGTATCGTTCTCCCTCACACAGGAGTGCAGCTCGATAACGTCGTTTGTCAGCAACTGCCTATTATGTTAAATAGCTGAGGAATTGCTGGATATCTTTCTGCTTAGATAATAACATTAAAGTTTCTTGAAGCATTTTAGAAGTCTGACTAATCTCTCTGTCTCTCTATTTTATTTTTCTAAAGCGAATTTAGTGCTGGTGAAAGGTTCCAGATTGACAGCCCTGGAGACAGGAACTGATTGCTTATCCACATAATAGGTGCAGCCCAGACAGCTGCCGTGCGTGAGCTGCTCCCTCCCAGCCACCAGCTCGGAGTCCTGCACCTTGCACTGTCACTTTGAACACTGGAGAGTGGCTGCAAAGCTTTGCTGCATGTGTGATGATGGCTGGCACTGACCCAGGTGATCCCTGGTTTTGCCAGGTTAACCTTCTCAGGTTCCATGCATAGCCAGAGAGAAGGCTGTAATGGATCACCCTCCAGGAAAACCAGCAGGAGATGGACTTTGGCTCATCTACCTCCTTTTGGCTATCAAGGAGCCTTGGGACTTCAGGATTATGAAGGTGCAGTTAATAAGGAGTCTGTGTGGCTCAGTCTGATCTCCTGGGAAGTAACAGCTTTTGTGCAGGTGCCTTTCACTACACACCACCAAATAACCACAGCCTCAAACTAGTCCTGAAGCCCAGGCCTTGAGAAATGCCTGCAGCTGAGAGCTGGCAGAGACTTGAAGATAGTCTTTGGCTGAAACTGCTGAAAAGTGCAACAACCAGAGCAGCCAAAAAACAGAGGATTTGTTTGTTTGCTTCTGACAGGCACGGAGCTGAAACCACCTGGATGCCTGGACAATCATCAGCTGGCAGCAGCCTTCAGACACCAACAACCCAAGATGCATTTGAACGACAACCTAGTTAGAGGAAAGCTAATGATACGTGGTGCTAAAGCTGTCCAAGTCCCTGACTCAGAGCTTCACTCTCCATTCAGCTCTCATTCTGGGCATCCCCAAATACTGAAAGATCTATGCATCTGGAAGAAGGGTATCACACTTCAGGAGACATGACAACTTGTGGGAAAGTACTTTGTTAAGAATACAGGGCAGAAAAAGCACCTCTGGAAAATGCATTGAGCTAGAAAAAGTCCTTTTGAGTGCTTCACATACTGCAATGTCAGTTTTTCTCCTGCTGGCAGTGCTTGAAGGTCTGCTTTGGCAAATCCTACTAAATCCATGCAACGCATAAAACAAACAGGTCAGAAAGCAGCACATGTAACCGAAGTGGGTAGGTCTGGATACTGCCTTAAATAAATGAGGAGGAGGTTTGATTTGGCTGTCATTCCTGCTCTCATTTGTAAAATGTTATTGCTCTTTAGACACCAATATGGCAAGCAAGGAGGTAACAAACTTCAATATACTCATCAGTGACCTGGATGAGGGCACAGAGTGCACTGTCAGCAAATTTGCTGATGATACGAAGCTGGGAGGAGTAGCTTACACACCTGAAGGCTGTGCATTCGGGGAGGCCTGGACAGGCTGGAGAGTTGGGCAGGGAGAGACTGAACAAAATCCAACAAGGACAAGAGTAGAGTCTTGAATCTGGGAAAGAACAACCCCATGGACTAGTATAGGCTGGGAGCTGATCTGTTGGAGAGCAGCTCTGGGGAAAAGAACCTGGAGGTCCTGGTGGACAACGGGATGCTCATGAGCCAACAACGTGCCTTTGAGGGGTGTGGTTAGTAGGTCAAGAGAGGTTCTCCTGCCCCTCTATTCTGCCCTGCTGAGGCTGCATCTGGAATATTGTGTCCAGTTCTGGGCCCCTCAGCTCAACTGAAAATAAACCAGACTATTACTTCTTCATAGTGGACAAGGCCTTTCCTTTTTTTAAACAGGCACATCCAAGCTTGCTTCTGTAATGAGCCAGGGCAGTTTCTGGCATCAAATCTTTGTGACAGCCAGAGTGAAAAGCAATCCTAGGAGAAATCATACAAGATAAATGACCTTTACTCAACAATTCTTAGGTTGCTCTTGAGAAACTGTAATTGTTGAAGGAGGGAGGAGGAAAAACCACAAGCCTCAACAAAGAGGAAGGTTTTACGCAATAGTTCCTTGTTTTCCAAAACTTCCCCAAACAAACAGCACAGTGGCAAATTCTGTACCTTTATATCATTCTGCTTTGGCTTGCAGAGGGAGAACATCCACATCCCCAGTCCTGTAAAGACATATGTACATTATGCTGAAACAGCAGAACTGCTCTTTTATGCAGCTAATCCCGGGATGAAAAGTTCTGTTTACACACA
The DNA here is from genome assembly GCF_014839835.1 of Dryobates pubescens. Classification (NCBI taxonomy): domain Eukaryota; kingdom Metazoa; phylum Chordata; class Aves; order Piciformes; family Picidae; genus Dryobates; species Dryobates pubescens. Next base: position 9,663,027 of record NC_071640.1, read on the forward strand.
AAAGCCTTCACAGAATGGAATGGAATGGAATGGAATGGAATGGAATGGAATAGAATAGAATAGAATAGAATAGACCAGGTTGGAAAAGACCTTTGAGATCATCGAGTCCAACCCATTATCCAACACCACCTAATCAACTAAACCATGCAACCAAGCACCCTGTCAAGTCTCCTAAACACCTCCAATGATGGTGACTCCACCACCTCCCTAGGCAGCCCATTCCAATGGGCAATCACTCTCTCTGTGTAGAATTTCTTCCTAACATACAGTCTGAACCTCCCCTGGCACAGCTTGAGACTGTGTCCTCTTGTTCTGTTGCTGGTTGCCTGGGAGAAGAGACCAGCCCCCGCCTGTCAGGGGGTTGTCCTCTTATGCCCTTCTTCAAATGTAATCAAACATTATCAACTTCATTTCCTGCCATTGGACAACTACCATTGCAAATGATTTTTCTTTTGCCCCAAATATTGGCTAGTCCATGGCACAGAGTGGAATTGGAACATTCTGGTTATAGCTCTAAGCAATATACACATCATAAGTGCAACAAGCTCGGCTCACTCCAGTCCCGAAATTGATTTGGCTTCCACACCTCTGCAACTGAGGCTACGCATTTCCATGCTTAAGGGAAAAAAACAACCTGCAACTTTAATGCTTAATATTTAAACAAAGTGCTTAATATTTACACACTAAGTTATTTTTCTAAATTTAAGCTTTTGCCTAAGTTAGAAAATAGTCATAGGTGAACCTCAATCCATTGGAAGGTTGGGTCCAGTTCAGAAGCTTATCCAAACCCCTTTCTGTGTTTAACAAACATTGGCTTACAGACCTGCAACCACATGAGTCAGCTGGATGCCACTCTGACATTATAGGCCATCACACTTTGAGTGATGGTCCCCAAGTTCTCTTTCTGATCACCAGTTTGGCTATTGCTTTCAAGTTTAATGATGCTGAGTCACACCAATGATAAAATCTTTTGGAAAACCAGTTTAATCTGTCGGCAGAGCCACAGCCAAACGTAGGTCTGTCTGAGCCATGTCCTGATTTGCTCCCATCTCAGCCTATTCCAGTCCACCCTGGAACATTCCCCAAGGCCATGGATGATGCAAAGGTGATACAAAATTAATAGATCTGCATTTGACTCCCCAGTCCTCCTATTGCCAGGGGTATTCCAGAAAGGCCCTAAGATTTCACCTGCAGCACCTCCCTGTCAGTTCATTTTATGTTAAGAGCCACAGAAGAACATCAAATCCAACCCTGTGGCTAATGCAAAATGTACATAGCTGATGTGGTAGAGTTACATAAACTCATGACAGCTACATTCACCTAACTACACCCCATGGCTGGGCAATGCACCAGAGGAGAACAGCTCTTCTCAAAACTGATCATATGTCCACTGTAAAGAGAAAGCAGTGTGCTCTGCAGCCATCCCTGGAGACCCATCTCTAGAGACTGTCCAAAGCCTTAAAAGGCAGCCATGGCCAGGTCTGGATGAACTCAGGAGCCTTCGGAACACCACATGGAACTCTCATTCTGTTAAACCTCCCCATTAGTCTACCAGGTTGAGGTATCTCATCTTGCTTTATAACTGTTTATTGTAAGATGATATGATCCACCACAAAAATCACATGTGCCTTTGTACACCAATAAACAATTTAAATAGTCTTAACTAGAAGGGCCAGGAATAATAACCATTCCTATCACTGACAGATAAAAGGAGACAAGAAAAGTTAATGCAAAGGGAGTAACTCCAGCTTTCTGGAGGCTAAGTAAAACCTGATACAGCTCACATCTTCAGTTATGTCATGATCTTCTTCAGCTTCAGCCTTAGTGGAAATAAACCTAAATAGCTAGTGTGGTTGCACTCACAAAAAACAAGCAAACCCAACAGAAAAATGCCACCACAAAACCTACCCATCAGGTAGGGGATGTTTTGCAGACAACACTGAGCTGCTAAAGCATGATTCTTAAAATAAAAAATAAAAGAACAAAACAAAAAAACCCAACCACAACAACAAAAAATTCTGTTGATGCTCCTCCAAGGCTGTATTCAAGGCCACTGACATTAACAGAACTCATCTCCATCAAAATTGCTCTTTCTTCACAGAATTACCTAACTGAGACCTAGGCCAGCCTCCACTTCTCTGCTGTCATGTATTTTTTGGGCAGAGGACTCTGATTATTCACTTGCTCCCAGAAGCAGTAGAGTGCTTCCACTGGAAGACCATTGGGTTTCTTTAACATGGTTAAAGAAAGCTGGGGATAAAGTCCACTGCAGTGGGAATTTTGTCCCTAGGTATTTCTGCTCACAACTGCACCATTTCAAACAGAATCTGAGAGGTTTGACAGAGAGAGACAGAAAAAATACTGCATTTACATAACATCAGTAACTTACACCAAAATTATCCATCATCCAAGAATTTCTGGACCCATTCCTGTCACAACTTCAGAGAAGAAACCTAGGCAATGAAAGGACCTAAGCTGTGTGCTCTGGTGGCGACATCACAGAGATCAAATTCAATCAAGAGAACCCAAATAATCTATTTTTATTTCTGCAACTCCTGGTAAATTTTATTTCTGTGCCTTGAGGTGATTATTTTTCCCTTTTGATACCATTTTCAGTGCATGCCCTTCATCTCCCCTGTGGAGCCAGCCCAAATGTCACGGAGACTATTAATGGTGTATGCTCAACACACACACACACACACATTTACAGTATGTTCATTCTTGGGGAGACTAAACATTATTGAAAGGTTACAGCATTTATTTTGATGTGTGTCTGTTTAACCAATTCCAGCAAATGTTACACAAACACAAAATGGGCTTTCCTTCCCTCTTCATCACAAGCCACCCTCAGCCATTGATTTTTAAACTGAAATCCTCCCTCAGATCAATGAGGAATTATAAAACCTGACACCATAATATGGCACAGGGAGATAGTTTGGATGTACAGCAAACAGACACGTAAAGAAGAACAAAACATTTCAGCCTCACTCCCTGTAGCCTCACTAAAGGCAGTTTCTAGCTTCTAGTCCACCAGATTCTATCATTTCTGGCTGATTCCAGGGACCACCTGGCCAGCAGCAACGTCAAGAAGAATCAGCAGTTTGATTCCTCACTATCTCAGTACTTATTTGATGGATAAGATTTGGATGGATTTCTTGTGATTCCCTAAGGATTTCCTGTTTTCACTGGGTCTGGACATAACAGTCTATAAATACAGCCCTTCCTGTGGCCAAGTCCCTAGAAGAAGCACAAGGATGGCAACACCAAACCTTTAAAACACTGGGTTAGAATGTCAAGTTTTGTATTATCCCAGTTGTAGCTTAGAGAGGATCTAACCATGAATCCATCCTTAACAGTTGCCATTCATCTGCAAAAATAGGGTTAATAATCCCTGACGTACCTACCAACAACTCTGTTGACTCTTAGGTGGTATTTCAAGAGTCAGACCTTTAGAAGAAAAACACAAACAAACCCAACCAAGTAGTTTCCCCCCCTTGCCTCAAACTCCATATAAAATCAAAGATTTAGTGCTAGGGAAACCCCAAATCACACCTCAGCTGACTGCAAGCTGAGAGTCAAGGGCATATGAGGCCATAGCAAAGTCAAGTGGTTCTATTTATCATGTGCTAGCTCCTCCTTGGTTTACCATACCTTAGGAGTTGCTACTGGGGAATCCATCCAATGCCATCAAAGCAGAGGGCAAGCATAAACACTGTTCACCAAGGCAGAATCATAAAGCAGTAGCAGCAACTAATATTCAGAATATCAGGAAAGCTAATGAATAGGTGCCCTCAGTGCACATCCTCAGTCCAAAAATACAACCTTCCACTGCTATTCACCAGTTAAATTCAGTGTCTTTATGGAAGAAATTGGACTGACTTGACTCCTCAACCAAAAGGTCAGATGTGAAAATAAACTGAGGAAAACCAGGCTGTCCTTTCCTCAAGCATCTCACTGCTCTGCCACCTTGTCCTTGGACACTAAACTGCTGATCTTCAAGCTACTCACCATTCAACCCCTGCTTCTTACCTTCCTTCTAGCTGCCAGACAGCACAGGCAGGCACTCCCCAGACCTGGAGAAGCTGGAGCAGCGAGGAGCTTTGCTGCTGCAGGCAACTAGGAAGTGCTGTCAGAGGCCTCATGGCTGGCCTCTTAATTGCTCCCAGAGAGCCCTATAATCCTGCCTGTGCCCTCCCCAAATGGACCAGAGAAGAATCCTGGGTGATAATATGGGGTAAAGGAGGAGCTTGAAGTTAGACCAGTAGGAACAGAATAAAAGAGCAGCCAGCTCTCCACTCAGCCACTCTTCCTGCTCTCCAAAATGACCTTCATTCATATAGAATAGAATAGAATAGAATAGAATAGCATAGAATAGAATAGGAGTAGAGTAGAGTAGAGTAGAGTAGAGTAGAGTAGAGTAGAGTAGAGTAGAGTAGAGTAGAGTAGAGTAGAATAGAATAGACCAGACCAGACCAGGTTGGAAAAGACCTTCAAGATCATGAACTCCAACCTATCACCCCATACTATCTAATCAACTAAACCATGGCACCAAGTGCCTCATCCAGGCTCCTCCTAAACAACTCCAGTGATGGTGACTCCACCACCTCCCTGGGCAGCACATTCCAATGGCCAATCTCTCTTGCTGGGAAGAACTTCTTCCTAACATCCAGCCTAAACCTCCCCTGGTGCAGCTTGAGACTGTGTCCTCTTGTTCTGGTGCTGGTTGCCTGGGAGAAGAGACCAACCCCCACCTGGCTACAACCTCCCTTCAGGGAGTTGTAGACAGCAAGAAGGTCTCCCCTGAGCCTCCTCTTCTCCAGGCTAAGCAACCCCAGCTCCCTCAGCCTCTTCTCATAAGGCTTGTCCTCCAAACCCCTCCCCAGCTTTGTTGCCCTTCTCTGGACACGTTCCAGCAACTCAACATCTTCCATCCCAGCACTCTAACTTGGTCAGATTTGGAAGATCTCAGGGTGCTTGTTCCAGCTGACCAACCTTGAAGGAGAGAAGAGGATGGCTGTCTTGGCCCTTAGGAGATGACCTTAAAAGAAATGCCCTTCTCAGGGCAGGCAGCCCAGTGATGCGATGGAAGGAGCTTAGCAGCTCCTGCACAAATAGCTGTTGGCATTTGCCTATTGCCAAGACTGCAGCCTGAAAAACGAGTCAATAAAAGAGAAACCCAAGACTGGCAGTATCTCCATTATTTTGCCAGTCCTCAGAGTAACAGAAATGTTGCACCCTCTACGACTGTAGAAGAGGATCGCTGGCACAGTAGTTTCCAAGTTTTACCATTGGCTTCACTTCTACCTGGAAGCATAATTTCATGTGAACTTGTCAAAGACTTGTAGCCACCATTGACCAGCATCTGCTGTGAACATGGCAGCCTATGTGGGGGGCCAGTGCACAAGGGGTTCACACTGACTCTTTCCTGTTGTGGCATCCCATCTTTTCCCTGTTCACAGCATAAAAGAATACCTTTCTCGAAAGGTATTTCTCAAAGGTATTCATCTCAAAAGATGAATGAACCAGAGAAGTTAAAAAACTTCCACCCAGCTGGATGCAAACACAAACTGTCCCCAAAGCTCTGATTGAAAATTAAAAAGCAAATATTGTCATATTTCAATTTCATGCCACCTCTGCACTAATTATTTGTGGCCAGGACCCTGCCTGCCAAAATATTGCAAAATGCTACCAAATGATGCTACAAGGGAAATCTTCGGGGGGAAAATCTCACACAACAGTCCCTCAGCCGCAAGAAACGATGGAGACAGAATTGGAAGAACCACCCAGAGCAATTCATTGACACTTCCCTGCAGCAGGTCTCTAGCCCCCCTAAAGTGTCCTCCCTCTCCTCCCCATGCTGGCAGCAGGACTGACCCCTGGTAGAGTCCTTGTTACAGGGTCCATAGGACCCTGGAGGGTGTTAGACAGCCGAATGTGTGCAGAGCTCTTTAAGCAGAGGAATCAAACAGCTGCAGAGTTTCTGACCATCCCAGCACAACAACCCCATGTCGATACGTGGAGAGGAATGCAGAGACCTCAACGGTGCCTCTCGACACCCATCTGTTTTTTAGAGTCAACTTTCCTGAACTCCTCTGCAAACCATTAGCACGCTGAATGTCCAGTTGAGGGCTATGTTTTGTGTGAGCTTTAATTCCAAAGTAAACTCTTTTGCCTCGAGAAACATGCAACACAATAAACTAATTTGAGCTGAGCTTAGTTTAATCTTTCTTGGCTTTGTGCTGTTTTGATCTGATCCCAGAAGTGGAAGTCTGGTTTAGGTATCATGGGTTTGTTTTGTTTTGGGGTTGAGGGGTTTTGTGTTGTGGGTTTTTTTGTTGGTGTTTTTTTTTTTCCTTTCTTTTTTTCCCCCCTCTCTTTCTGAGATTTGCTCTCCACAAGCCAGACTCCTGGATTTGACAAGTTCTGGTTTATGCTACTTACACTGCCACCTGCACAGCTGGGGCGAGAGTTAAAAGGCTGACACTGCCTTGTTTATAAAAGCAACAAACAAACAGAGCATGTGCATTTACAGATGTGTCCTTCCCCACTTTCCTATGCCCTATCCTCGTACCTGGCCAATGCTTTTCCTCCTGGAGCAGAGGAAAAGTGTGCTTACTTCAGCTTCCAGAAGTTCTCCTGCCAAGTGTTGTTTAATAACCCTCTCTCTTTTTTTCTTTTTTTTTTTTACACTCACTGATTTTGCCACTGCCTGAAGACAAAGTGGCAGGGAGCTCCACGGGTACGCAGGCTGCCCCAGGGACACTGCTGTGGCAGTTTCTGCTGAGCAGCGTCAGCTCCATGTCACCTTAGTGCTGCTCTCCACCAGGCCAGGACAGCCCAGTGATCACAGCTGTCCTGGTGAGGGCCTGGTGATGTAATTTGCCCAATATTCAGGCAAAACAAGGCCAAACTTCACTGACTAGTGAAGTGACTCATGTTGTACAGAGAGTCCCGCACGGGGTCAAGAGGAGGTTCAGGAGCTGATTCAAGATCTCTTACGTGGCTGAATACGAGGGTGGGGGGCAGAGAAGAAGGAGGTTCGGTGCAGCCTGAGGCCAGCAGCATCAGCCTGGATATTTAGGCGATAAGCCTAACGTAGACACTTTTGCTGTGAGTTTTAATTTTGGAAAAGCAAAGGTCAAGGGATTGGAAGTTTTGCTCAGTTCCTAGTAAGGTCTGCCAAGCACTACTGTAACAACCCAGCGCTCTGAGGACATTACAGGCACAGGAACGTAAAAGGAAAAATAATAATTAAAAAGGAACAAGCAATCCCTTTGTGTAAAAATAAAAGCAAATAATGCACTATAAAAATAAGAGCTATTTGGAGAGGTGAGATCTGACGTTACAACTCAATGGGATCCTCCAACACAGTGTGCAACTCAGAAAGCTGGCTTAGAAAAAACTTTGGTTTGGTGGACTCCTCATTCTTTCACAATTGTATCGCTATTTAAGTCATTGAAATAAAAATGATCTAAAACAAAAGTAAAGGGCAGCTGGTTCTAAACATCAGGGGGACCTTTCCTTCATTCTGTGCACCCTTCCCACTCCCTCCAGCCTCCCTCTCTATTTAGATAAACTGAAGTGAATAAGCTACACCAGGAAGCAAGAGCAGAACAAAATGACTAAGACCTCAATGTGTAATAATACAGTCTGTACTGTAACCAGACACAAACCTTTCAAAAATTCAAAACAGGTGACTCAAAGCTACAGAGACTTTTCCTAACACCAGACAGAACAAAACCCCCTTGCATTAGGATATTTTCAGTTAAAGCAATTGCATTTAAATAAAGCTGCTTATTATTGCTATTGCAGGGAAGTTCTACAATTCAGTGTGGCATCAATGAAGCATTGACTGAGAAACATCCAGAACACACTCTGCCTTGATTTGACATCTGTCTCACTCCAAGTCAGTCATCTTAGGCTGCACCTTGAGTACTGTGTCCAGTTCTGGGCTCCTCAGTTTAGGAAGGATGTTGACTTGCTAGAGCATGTCCAGAGAAGGGCAACAAAGTTGGTGAGGGGCTTGGAAAACAAGCCCTATGAGGAGAGACTGAGGGAGCTGGGGTTGCTTAGCCTGGAGAAGAGGAGACTCAGGAGTGACCTTATTGCTCTCTACAACTAGCTGAAGGGGGGCTGTAGTCAGGCAGAGGTTAGTCTCTTCTCCCAGGCAACCAGTACCAGAACAAGAGGACACAGTCTCAGGCTGCACCAGGGGAGGTTTAGGCTGGAGGTTAGGAGGAAGTTTTACACAGAGAGAGTGACTGCCCATTGGAATGGGCTGCCCGAGGAGGTGGTGGGGTCACCATCGCTGGGGGTGTTCAGGACGAGGCTTGACAGGATGCTTGGTTGCATGGTTTAGTCTATTAGGTGGTGTTGGACGATAGGTTGGACACGATGATCTTGAAGGTCTCTTCCAACCTGGTCTATTCTATTCTATTCTATTCTATTCTATTCTATTCTATTCTATTCTATTCTATTCTATTCTATTCTATTCTATTCTATTCTATCTTTGCCCCCCAGAGATGCAAGGACCAGACTGTTACTTCGAGCAACTGCAAATCAGCTGCTGTTTCAAAAGAGTTTTGATTTTGCACGATCACAGCTTCTTGTAAACATTATAGACCTGGCTGGTCTGCAGAGGAGGCTGAGTGCCAACAGGCAGAAGACCTGGTGACCCCTGTGCCACACATACTGCTTAAACCAAGCACAAGGTGCTAGTCTGAGCTCAGTGAGCCCCATAAGGTGTGTACCAGACAGGAGGAGGCTGCTGCACAGCTCAGACAAGTGGCATCCAACCCCTCAATCCCACAGAGCTTCACAAACCAAGCTCCTCCTCAACCTTTCAGCTAATGAACTTGTAAGAGCACCCACATCCATGAAATGTGGTGCAGAGAATAGCTGTATTCAATGTCAGTTGATCAGATAGGCCCTAAAATACCTTTTCTTTATTTTTTTGTTTAAATAAAAGAGTAATTGAATATTCAATCTGCAGCTGACAAAAGATAACTCCGCATCAAGGTACTCCTGGAACGCAAGAATGCAAAATATTCTCCTCCAGGCCTAATCCTGATTAGGTGCCTTGGGCTAAAAGGAAATACTTTTTATTTCTGTTACAAAACATGAATAAACAGAAGAACTTGGGTAACACGAAGTGAAAATCCCGGAGCAGGGATTCCAAGCCTTACCCCATTAATCATGAATTACTAAGAAAAACAAAATACAGAAGAGCTCGCTTTGTTTTCTTCAGTTTTGGTTGTTGGTTTTTTTTTTCTTTTCAAGCAGCAGCAGCCAAAAAAATGTAAGTAATGATGATAAAGGAGCAATGATTGTATAGAAACTGCGTGTAGGATGTGCATGGTTAATGGTTCACGAGGGTGGCTCACTTCCTAGTGGAGGGGCCAGATTGTGCAACAAGTCCTTACCCAGGGAAGAATTCCCGACAGCAGTCCCACCGGTGTGGGCAGAGCTGGGAGACGCCCAGCTTGAGTGTAAGGGGCTGTGGGCCTGACCCAGCCACTGAAGTGATTCAGGCAGAGGGGCTTCAGTTTTCCTTCTGGGAAACTATGCTCAGATCATCAGAGCTGGAGGTGGAGAAGTCCAGTTAGATTATCCAGCTCATTTCTCTGCCAGTGCAGGTCTGTCTTCAAAGACATTTTCTAGGATCTTGTCCAGACTGTTTCTAAAAAGCCCTAAACAACAGGATTCCACCATCATGCTGCCATGACTGTTACATAGCCCCATGCCCTTTGCTTGTAACACATTCATTGTGTTTCTTTCCTATGTTGCTCCATTATTTGGAGCCCCAGGCTGGTTACTCTGTCAAGCAGATGGCTTAGAATTAAAATTCAGCAGGATTCACCTTGGTGGGATTGAGGGGGCTTAACTTGTGGTGACAGTTTCTCTTTTAAGGAAATAAACACAGGACTTTGCTTGAAGAAACTGGACAGCCCCTGGATCTTTATCATCTTAAAGAGTCTAGTCATCATATTTGGAGGGGGTCCCTGCAGTTGTTTTTTTTCAGTCCTTGTGTACACAGCATCCCCTTGATTTAGGAGCATTTGGGTGATGCTCCCATCTCCCTGATCCCTCTTTTCCTTATTTACAGGCTCTATATCCCACAGTGACACTGCACCCTCATCTTCTATTTCTTGCTGCAGTTACTCCACAAAGTCTCATTTGGTCACATTGATACAGAACCATTCCCTTTTTTTGCTTTGTTCTGGACTTAGGCTTTACACTCAAACGCCCAGTTCAGTTTGGGTCTATTGAGGCTCTCTTTATCACGTACTTCTCACCACAACATTGTATGAATCCTAAAACTCTTACTGATAAATAATGCATTCTAGCAAAATATAAATCCATTTCCGTCTATTAGCTCCAATTACAGCCTAAAATAGTAATGGAGGTATTGTGTTACTAAAGCAGCCATGCTTTCATTAAGAGCATTCACCATTCAGATCACACTTGGAGCCCAAATAGGATAATTTCACAGTCACCTTCCCTTTGGTCATTGTCTCCCTCCACTTATTGGCACTGAGAGCTTTACCCAATTTGCTGCTGCACTCCTTCCAGATCCTCACAGGGGCTAATGACTGAATCAATCCTTCCTTTGCCTGAGTTATTTAATTCCACCTGGGCATAGTAAATGGGAAATCCCCAGCACTCTCTACAATATTTGTAGCACTGGGACACTTTTACAACATTATTACAACTGGAGCATTGTACCTTGTACAAGGAATTTTCTCTTGATATTCTGCCTGGGTTTTACTCATTTTCTTGCCATTGCCTACAGGTTTGCCACTGTTGGCTCAAAGTAGACATTTCTGTTTCTCTCTAATATTTATGTGTTTGAAGATAGTTATCATATACCCACTTAGTAATTTTCAACCAAGCAGCCATATTTAGCTCTTTTTCATCTTCTACTCATAAATCATCCTGCCCTAGTCTCCTTTGCCAATGCCAGGAATGTTTTCCTATAGGCCCAGAAGTGAAATATGCCTCTGCTACAGAACAGCTTCTATTTGAATGCAGAGAGGAAAAGAAGGCGGGGGGGCGGGGGGGAAGATTCAGAAATTGCAAGAAAAGGAAAGCCCTAGCAGGTAAAACTCCCCTGAGTCCAAAGCCTCATGTCTTATGTTCCCAGCTTCAAAATGCTTGCAGAATCTCAGAACTAAGCAACCACGTATCAAAATACCCAATAATGCACCTAATCAGTCATGTCACTCCTGACCCTTGCCACCTGAGATCAGGGCATTTCCTTCCTTGCACTTTGTTAAATGTGTTTTTAATCTGCTTAAATTGCATGACAACATGGCACAAGGTAAATGGGTTTGTGACCCAAGTGATTTTCAAAAGACCTTATTACAAAGGTGGTTCTTTCCCATTCGGTCAGTGAAAAGGACTGGGCCACATCTTGCCTTGACCTCATCCACACTCTGAGTAAGAGAAGAATACAAGAGACCCCAAAATAAAATTCCTGTGCTGCTGACCAAGTGCTTCCTCCACCTAGCTCCAGACTCCTGCTGTAGGAGCAACCAGACTGACTCTCCTGTCCTTTGAGCAATGACGGTGCTGCCCTAGGACAGCTGCTGTCCCTTCCATGGCTTTGGGAGGCAGAAGTGCTTCTGCATGGCTCTGCCAAAGCCTGGTCTATACACAGACTTGCACAGCTGGTGCTTGGGTCCCTTTTGACCTTTCATCCTCAACTTTCTAGTGGGACAGCAGATAGGGAGCAAAGTTGCCAGGGTAATTATTCTGTAAAACAAACCACTCTGTATTTCCTTTTTTACTTTTACTTTTTTCTTCTTCTTTCTTTCTTTCTTTCTTTCTTTCTTTCTTTCTTTCTTTCTTTCTTTCTTTCCAAGAGTTAACACCCTAGATTTCCGTATGCAATCAGCCAAACACTGCAGTACAACTCCACAAGACAAAACAAGGGTTTTTTTCTTTCCTAATACATTTCTCCCACTGTTCACTTGTTTATTGGACTCAGTCACTCTCATCAAGCCAAACCTGGCACGACTAACTCTGATCCCACGTTCAACAAAATCACTGCTGTGTTTATATATCCAGGGGGACTTTTCAGAGGGGGAGAAAAGCACCTCCAGTATGTTAATTCCCAAGGACTCAACGATTAATGAACTAATCTTATTACACGTGCCGGGGGCGGAATCCTGGTAGATGAAACCTGAGCTAATGAATTAAAGCCCAAAAACTCCTTTGGCTGCATAAACGTGCTTTTAATTTTAGCTAACCTTTCAATAATAATCCTTCAGGATTTTTTTCCATGATGCTTATGCTTTCTGAAGATATGTGACTCCTCTTGGATACAAGCTCCTTTGTTATTTTATTTCTTGGAAATATTTAGCAATGTCCCAATAACTTTCTTGTTAAAAGTGTATTTGCTTTTCCCGTCCTGAAGGTTGCAGCGGAGTTTTCCTCTCTCTATGGAAGGCCCTTGGCTTTTTACTGAATTTTTACTGCTGGGAGTAAACACAGAATAGGAGAAATGTTTGCCATATGTTGATATAATGGTCACATTGTGGGAGGAGAGCAGAGAGGAAGGCTGGCCCCCTGACATCATGGTAGAAGTGCCCTTTCTTCACAGTTAGGAGTAGGTAAATAAATTATGGTAAATAAAAACCAACTTGAACTTTTGCTAAGGACTTCAAAGGAAACCTAAATCCCATGTGATTACAGAAGCTGAAAAAGGTTCAATTAGCATTCCACATGTTTAGAGACACTGGTCAGAAAGACACTCGCTTTATGAGCAACTCATGCTCGCACAGGGACTCCCCAGAGAAGTCACTTTCTCCTGTGAATATCTTAGATGCCAGATTGGGCAGAAGTAGAGGAAACAGAGGTAGAGAACTTCCAAAATCTGTCAAACCCGTTCCTGGATCTCTGCACTTTCTGCTCAGTTTAGCAGTCTCCTTTCATTTCCTGTTTGTATGTTGTCCATGGTAATGCTCACAATACTCTCTTGGCACTTTTGATTACTCCCATAATAAATGATGATTGATCTAAGAACTTGTACCAGAATATACTGGCTGAGTTGCCTGCTGCTGTGGTCTTTGTTTGGAAGTTGATACCAGTAGCATCGATGAGGTTTTAATATTTTACTACACAATACAAGCTGTGAAGAGTAAACATGAACAGTCCTTTACCTCAACATGAACCATCAAAAGGATGAGCAAGGGGGCCAATAATTATACCTCCACCTAGGGGGAAATCAAAACAATTCCAAAAAATTTTTTTGCAGTTTTACACCGAGACAGCTACTACCATGTAAAACACCAGGTGAACAGGAAGAAAACCTACTTGGATAGAATCCATAGACAGATCTGATCAAACTCTAGAAATAAAAGTTCTTCATGCCCTTTGTAGACTACAGTTTCACCCTGAGATAACCAACTCCATGTGAAATGTTTCCTTTTGCTTTTTCAAACACAGGCAGTACAACAACTTTTCCTGACAAACAGACCCCACTTCTCTGAAACCCACTCTGGTGAAATGGGTGCACAGTCAACCCACTTCCTTCATTCCATTTTGATCTGCTTAACCCATTTGGATCACTTACACTTATTTTGTACCTCCTGGCCATGGTTTTCAAACACTCTGGACTTCTGCAGCCCCATGTATCAAGAGTGGGTGACAGATGGTAACTTTTGGTCAGCCATCAGATAATCAAAACGTCAACCTTTCAAAAATGCAGAAAATCAAGAACTAAATGCTATGACATCAGGGATGCATCTGACAGAGAGAGGGTAGGAAAGCAGCAGGAGAACAGACATGTGAGTAATAAAGTGCATCCATTGAGATTCTGCTGTAATACCCACACCTTGACTGCTTTGATGAGGTTTAAACCACTAAAATTCACTCATTTGAGAGGCAAAACTTCATTCTTTTGCAGAACAAAGCACACATTATTGTGAGAATGTGGCATAAACAGGCACACAGAGAACAGTGGACGTGCAAAAATCCCCAAGCTGCCTCTGGGCACCATTCTGGCAGCAGAGCAGGCTTGACTTTGCCGCCAAGCTCCGGTGTGACCCTCAGTGAGCCACATCAAAGAATCACAGAACTGCTGAGGTTGGAAGAGACCTTTGAGATTATCAAGTCTTAACTGCCTACCCATCATACCAATCCCACCACTACTACTAAGTCACTACCACTAAATCATGTTCCTGAGCACCACATCCATACATCCTTTAAATATCTCCAGGGATGGTGACTCCACCATCTCCCTGGGCAGCCTGTTCCAATGTCTGAGAACCTTTTCTGTGAAGACATTTTTCCTAATATCCTGTCTGAACCATTTCCTGTCACTTGTTGCATGCAAGAAGAGATTGACCCACACCTAACTCCCACCTCTTTTGAGGTAGTTGTAGAAGGCAATGAGGTCTCTCATCAGCCTCCTGTTCTGAAGGCTGAACAACCTCAGTTGCTCAGCCATTCCTCATAAGACTTGTGTTCAAAGCCCTGCACCAGCTTAGATATCAACCTCCCTGCATGCAGATTGTCTGCCTTGCCTGTGCAGTCAGAGCAGCACTACCTACCTGAGGCCACAGGGATTTCAAGACGCTACCACAGTATGAGCGTTCATAGCTTTAAAAAAAACTTGCTTCAGATTAAATGCTGCCCCACAGACCTGTGGAGTAAGGGAGAATAAGGGAGGTCTATCTTCATGGCTTCTCTGCTGCTTACTCTACAGCAAAGTATTAAAATATGCTTAAAGGAAACGGAGGGGGAGCAGGAATGGATGTCGTAAGGGATTCCTCTGACATGACATACAGGAGCCCAAAACACAGCTGCCTCTCTCAGATGGGCAGCATCAGAGGAGACTCCGCATCCCCAAACCAGACAAATCCTCTCTCAGTGGCACAACTTTACCAGACTAAGCTCTGGCAGCAGCAAGGAAACCCCTACTCATTTGAAACCCTCTCCCCCTTACACATGCTCCTTTTCCAATCATGCCATTAGAAAATATCACTTCTAATGATATGCCTCCACTGGTGAGGTTTGCAAATAATTCTTCCAGACGGTGGTGATGAGAGCACCCACCCTGAGCCCTCCTTGTGGGTATTACATGGGGAGATGGTGGTTTGTGTTGGCAGCCCTGAGCCCCTCATGCCAGGGAGCAGCAGGAGGAGGATAGCGAGCTCACTAAATGCAAGCGGAGGCTTTGGCAGGCCAGCGGCAGCCAACCTTCCTCCCAAGACACACACACACATGGGTTTATTCCATATGCTGCCATTGGCTATTCCAGCTATTTCCCCCCCCCTGCTAGACAGCCCCCCTCCAGCAGCTCAATAAAATAATACGTAAGTATGTGATACCTCAGAAGCTGGACGGGGCGGCTGTGAGCGCAAAAACCGCTGTTTTGAATCCTCTGGAAAAAGGGGTTACAGATTCTATATTTAAATAAAGGTTAGAACAATAAAGCAGCAGGGTTTTTCCACAGTGACTCTCACCTCTCAGACAGCAAATGCTGAGTAACCCCTCGGCCCTCCTCGCCCGCTCCCTCCCGCGCCCTGGCCACAGGGCTCCGGCTTCCCTCGTGTTTACTGAACGTCTGCAGCGACGTCGGGACAAGCCGCAGGGCTGCTGATTTTCAGAGGCCGTTCCACTTGTCGCTGCGTTTGTCACCAGGCAGAGAGGCTGCTCCAGGCCGGGTCGACGGCACTGCCACCCGCCTCCAGCCGGGCCGGCGCGCGGTGAGGAATCGGTGCAGGCGCAAGGGGGGCACTGCCTATTTTTAGGCAGCAGGAGTTTCCACGAGGATTCTTAAATCTCTAGTTTCATTAGGGCGTGTGTGCTTTTTAAAGAACAGGTCATTTGAAATTGTGGTTGTGTCGCTCTGCTGCTTTCCCTTTCCCGGTGCGAGGCTCGCGATATAAATAACAAACCTATGAAACAAACGTGCGAGCCTGCCCTAAGACGTAAATAAGGCCCGGCCAGAAGGCTGGAGCTGGGGTGATGGACAAGGACACTCGTGGGGTATGGCCCAGCACAGGGGTATAGCAGCAGAGACTGGTGACCAGTGCCCGGTGCACTCACTGGCAGTGGCTGGTTGGTTGCCTAGGCCTGCTCTGGGCTATTTTTCCCAGGCTACAACACTGTTGGATTTACCCACTCCAGCCACTAGCAGTCCAAACCTGACTGTTTGCCATATGCATGCAGTTTCTATACACTTCAAAATAAACAATATACATTAGAGTCGAGCTCTCACGCCAAGTCCTGTGACGCTCTCGCTGTGGTCTTCCAGTTTTGAGCCTCACACGGCACTTAGGACTGTCCAGTGATTTGCCTTGTCAGCTCACTGGCATAGGCGCTTGTGCACATTACCCTCCTGACCCCAGAACAAAAATCCACCTCCTCCCACCCTTCCTATTTTTTATTCCCCCCTCTCCCCAGCCTGACCAGGCTAAACTGTCTACTTACCATTCCCCACACAGCAGCAGCAGCTGGGAGCATCTGGCATGGGACATATGGAATTTAATTTCCCGATATTTACATAGATTGAAACAATTCCGAGCCCAGACTTCAGAAAGCCTAATGCAGCAGACCTCAAGGCAAAAGCTTTCAGCTCATTTTATTTTCTCCTCTTCTTTTGGCGAATGAGCTGGGAATACCAGTTTAAAGTCTGCACGGGCTTTAGGAGGTTGAAAGGTACTCAAGTCCTTGATCTATAAGGCTTACAGGCTAAATGCTGCTTTTTTGCTTCTGGGGAATCCAAAAGGACTTTTAAGAGCCCTAGCCACCTTAAAAATATCTTTTTTTCAATGACCTTGACTAGATTTGAAACAGCCCATTTGAGAGTTTTGCACATGTGGCTACAGATAAAAGTTTCTTTGTGAAAAAAAAAATAATAAAATAGCTCAAATGAAATATTCAGTCATACAAAGGAGAGCGACGAGGGATATGTCTAGCACTGACTGCAGGGCCAGTGCTGCTGCTCTGCTGCTGTTGAGCAGAGTTAAAACCAGGACACGCTCCTGAGCAAGACAGATGCTGTATGAAAATGGCAAAGCAAAACGTGGCTGAAACACTGCACTCCTCCACAACCAACAACAGTTGGTTGTCTTTACTTTGCCGGTCAGTTACCAGCCCAAATATTTCCAATAACTGCAGAAACAGAGACTCTAAAGGTGACGGAGTCCATCATCAACAAAGATTTGCCAGGGATGGCAGCTTTGCAAAATCCCTCTTACAACAACACTTTGAAGAGAATGGCTTAAAAATCCCACCTTATTTTAAGGACATCCACAGCAGATTCATCAGTTAGAAAAGCAGATAGGATGGCTTGTCTTCTGTACGGCTGTAAGTGACCAAATTCTTCAGATGGCAGTGGTGCAGACATGAATACCAGCAGTATCAGTCATGGAGCTCCTCCAACATACAGCATCCGAGGGGACCTCACACATTGATGTGCAATTTGCCAGTAAAATCCTGGTGGCTGAGCTAGAGACTATGGTTTCCTGGGAGAGTTCATCCAACAGAAAATATGCCTGTTGCTTTGTGTACACACATTTTTTAAGACAAAGGTAATTTTTTTTTGAGAGTGCATCAGGACGAGACCAAAATAGGACTTGGATCTTCAGATTTAGATTCTGGGTTTAGATTTCTATGCTCAAAGCAGCAACCTGAAAACTTCCGCCAACCCTAAAGGCACCTCACTCAGTTACTTTGAACTTCCCAAGCTCCTCCGGTTTTCCTTCTTTGCTTGCTCAGCTGTTCCATGAAAAACACTTAAACAACCTTACAGTTACGGCTGGAACTCAGGTCTCCTACCACTGGCAACGGCACTTTTTACAAGGCCTCAAATTTTTTCCCTCTCCCTTATCCAATGACTCCTGAATTCTTATTAAGAGACCAGTAAACCTAACTGCAGCACTGGAAAACATACCCAGTGGGGAGCAACCAGATCCACGGGCTGAGATCTTTCTGGAAAGAAGGAGATTTCAGTCTGCAGAAAAGAAAACTGAGTCTGGGTCTCCAGGCTGTCGTGTCAGAAAGGGCCACTTTGGGGCATCTGACCCACCATGAGACTTGGCTCTTCAGCCTTTTTCCTAAAAACCAACCCAGCCTCTGGCAACTCCACTGTTCAGGTATGGCCAGCAGCAGGGAGGTTTTGCAGTGCACAAGGCAAATCTCCACTTGTGCTGAATTACAGCAGCTGAGATTGGAAAGAAGTTTCAAACCCCCTCTCCTGATTGCTGTTTTAACTCTCTTGTTAAATTTGATTTTGTGCTTGTGTGCCAAAGGATCTCCTTAAGGGCTTCAAAAAAACCCAAATAATACAGAGTGCCTTAGCATTGGGTTCCTTTTTCTTACTCTATTTAGAGGATCTTATTATACTTTTATTGCTATTAAAGAGCTGTATTCTCCTTATGATTATTTTACAGTGCTCTAGACAGTTGATCTGGATGCTGTCTTATTAACCATACCAGGTGGTAGGAATGTCAATTATCCTCTTTAATATCAGCAATTCAGACTACATGGCAAGGCTGACCTCAGCATCTCTCATGCCCCAGGAGGAACTACATTATATCACCACATAAGGGGTCAGAGATGAGAGTGCTTTTGGCAAGGAACTTTCACTGTGCAGATGAAAGCATCCTGATTAAAAATGATGCTTCCTGCATAAGGCTGCTGTCCTCACACTTTCCAAACCCACAGAAGTTGCTTTCTAAAGTTGGGTAAAATGATCCCTGTGTGGTTTATGTAATGTATTTGCTGTGTAGTTGTAGGGTTTTTCAGGATGAAAGATACTGTAGTGCAGTCAGGCTCCAGGACAGGTTGTTGAGCATTCAAAAGTAATTGGTACTGAGAAGGAACAAAACGATGGTGAGATGCCCCCAGGCTGCTCTAAATTGAGCTTCAGAATTGGTCCACGGGCTTTACATTGTCTCTATCAGCTGAGCTCCCAAACACTTTTTTACAATATTAACATATTTGTTCTCACAAATCCCTAGGAGGTAAGAATTTAAAAATGCAAACAAAACAACCAGCCAACCAGGAAGTCAGAGCAAATCAACTGAGGATGAAACTCTGAGTGATGATGGACTTCTTTATGCATTGGAACAAGCTGATCAAAGAGGTAGTGGAGTCTCCATCTCTGAGGTTATTCAAAACCTGTGAAACCTGCTCTAGGTGACCCTGGTCTGGCAGGAGACATAGACTAGATGATCTCCAGAGGTGCCTTCCAACCCCTGCCATTCAGTGATTCTGTGACTGTGAGGGCCTCCACTCTTACTGCCTGATTTGGGATCTATATTAAAGAGCAGAGTTAGGTCTCAAAATCAGGTTCTTTCAAAAGTGTCTTATTTTTAGCTGAATTGCTTCCTTTTGACCCTCAAACATGCATTAAACAGCCTGAAAATCTCAGCCAAAGACCCTGAAGGCCATCTGCGGTGGAGGAGGGAATGAAATGCCCGTCTCTTGTATCCGAGGCCCCTTACCACTTCCTCCCATAGCATCTTGCAGGATGTCACGCCAGTCCGGCTGCTCACGCTGCATGGCATCACACCGCTGGAAACCCCAAGGCAAGGAAGGCACAATCAACCCCAAGGTATCCCCAAAACATCCCTTGTTTGTCCAAGAACAAGAAATTTGAGGCCAGCTTTCTGAAAGCCTTGAGCCCCAGAGTAGATGTGAAATGTAGCCTCTATTTTCACAAGTGTTCAGCATGCAGCCGATTGAGCTCTTCTGAAAATCTGGACCTTATTTGGAGGAGTAAATGAGAGCCAAGCCCTTTAAAAGAGAGGGTTTAATAGAAATGTCTGCCGCCTCCTATTCTTAGGCCCCCTAAGTAAGTGGTGCTGGCTGCGGTGGGAGCTGCTGGTGCATGGCTGGTGATTGGCTTTGTCATCCTAGAAGTTCCTATGGGTTGCTAAAATGTTCACGAGAAGCCAAGAGAAGAATGTGCACAAACAAGGGAGGGGGGATTAAAAAAAATATATATATAAACAGCTTCATGCTACAGCAAACACCCAGGGAAAATGTTTGCATAGGTCCAGTGTGAGCTGGTTAAAAGTCAAATCCAAGTACTGGTCTCCTGGCAGCTAAACCCCTATTACAAAATCCCATTGCCTCAGTTCACTTCAGAATTGTCTCAGCTACTCATTCCTGTATCAGTGGGAAATTTGGAAGCGACTTTGGATTTGCAGTTTCCTTTTGATAAATGTATTAAAAATACCAATATAACAGCTTTTTATATCATAATAAAAATACATGGAGGATTAAATCCTGCCTAACTCTTGCTGACTTGGAAGCAAGTTTGCATGCTTTCCTCACATCCAGATTCGATTACACTAACTCTTAATGTACAGCTTTGCCAGAAATGTTTTTATTAGAAGAAATTGCACTTGGTCCAGAATGTGGCAGCAGGAATGATCTCTGGCATGCATGGTAACAGGCTTTTTTCACCAGTCTAAACTCTTTATATGGGTTTCTAATTTCAGTAGGAATTGAATTGAAAAATTGGCTTTTGGATCATCAAGAGCTTGGACATGATTATAGGTAATGCTGGACTTTGGAAGTCTTGGACAACACCTTTTGGCCAGTAGGCTTTTTGCATTATATCCCTCAGCTGGGAAGAAGATCTCTGCCAGAGTGTACTCACATTCACTCTTGACTTGCCTCCTCCTGTTACTAGTGTGTAGTTTATTCCTTAAAACGGCCTTTTTAAACCCTTTCTTTCCCAAAACAATTCAGCTGCGTCTGGAATTGTGCTCTCTGTCCCGAGCAGCTTTTAAAAGTATTGATCATTTTGCGAAGGGCTTTGAAGCAGCAGCTGTGAAAGAGACTGAGGAGAAGAAAAGAGATCGAATGGTTGACAGTCACTTTTATTGGCTCGCTTTGGAGTACTCCTTCATTTAGTCAATCGACCTCATCTCTTTTCAAAGTGGCTTTTTGTTTTAGCACCTTTATTATTCACAGCCAACAGAAAGGGAACCACTGACGGTTTTGAAGAGTAAACGATTCTTGCCTTCATCTTTCTATCAGATGTATGCTAAATAAAAAGTACTGGAATCATACCTGTTGCTTTGTTGGAAGTCAGCAAAAGCCAAGGGAATGTATCTCCATGTGTCTGCATGTGGTGGGTTGAAGTTTCCCCCCAGCAGGAATAGAATAGAATAGGATAGGATAGAATAGGATAGAATAGAATAGGATAGAATAGAATAGAATAGAATTAACCAGGTTGGAAGAGACCTTTGAGATCGAGTCCAACCTACCATCTAACACCATCTAATCAACTAAACCATGGCACCAAGCACCCCATCAAGTCTCTTCCTAAACACCTCCAGTAATGGTGACTCCACGACCTCCTGGGCAGCCCATTCCAATGGAGGTGGTGGAGTCACCATCACTGGAGGTGTTTAAGCCAGACCAACTCAGTTAGAAGTAAATGAAGTTGTATTTACAAGCAAAAACTACATTCTACAATGGAATGCAAGGAATATGTGCAAGATATACAGGATTTACAATATTATACAGATATTTACAATTAGCAAACAACATGGAAACCCTGCTGGTCAAAAGACATGGGAAGCTGCTCCACTGCCCCCCCCCCCCATCCCCGCCCCCTAAACATCCCAAACCCCCTGTACCTAGAGAGAGAGGAATTGAGAGAAAACAGTGTTAGGCTTATCTCAAAGCCAGCCAGAAGCAAGTTATCTCCTGAGCAAAGCAATAACAGCCAAGATCAGAACAGAGCAAAAAAGGAATGGGAATAGAAGTGAAATGGGAAGAATTATTATGATACAGCTTCTCTCATCCAATGAATTTGTTTAGAATAATCTTTTGTTTTCCTTTTTACACCCAATAGTGATTTATTTATCTTTTTCTACTTTTGTGGTCAAAATCTGCAGCTAAATTTTAAAGGCATAGAATAAAATTACCACACTGCACAGTGATTCCCTGTGTCCCCCTTGGGGCCTGCAGCCAGAAGTCCACCACTAAAATGAGATGGTTGCAATGCAAGACTGGAATGAACACAGTGCAGGACTCAGATCCATTTATATCTTCTAGCTGACTGAATTCTGCGCACTTGAAGACTCTGAGGAGCACAGGCTGCAAGATCTGTCACTGTAAGAATCATGTTTGGAGTTAAGATTAAAATGAAGCACAGACTGAGGTTTCTGAAACCAGCTGAGAAAGTCTACATCTCAATCTGGCTAGATTCCTGAGGTGGTCAGAAGACACTTTAATTACATGATCAATGCAGTTTCAAAGGAAGCACGGAAGCCACAATGGTGCTGAGGGCACAAATATTATTTGAAGGGTAAAGTGAAGTCCTGTTGAAGAAAACATGAGATAACTGCCCTGGAGACACCTATCAATGTGTGCCCAGTCTCCCACGTGTTAAGTTTAGAAAGACATCAACCAGAAACAACAGACACCTGAACTGGAAGTGTAACGACTATTATGAAAAAGCTTAGCAGTTTCCCAGATCCCTGACAACCATCCAGTGGATCAGATGAGAACCAGCAACAAGTTCATCTTGCTGAGGCAGTGCAGGTGCCTAAAACATGGCATTGCTTGTTGAAAAATCATAGGACTCTGTCACACAGAGCAAGGCTGGGAGGTAGCTTGACCCCTTTCTCAGACTGTTGCTTCCTTGGACAATTAATGAAGTTTTCCTTTTTGACTGGGAAATCTTTGGAGACAATACCCCAAGACAGATATTAGACCAAGATGCTGCAGCAGTAAATACACAACTTGTCCTGTCTTTACCTATTAAGGCAGCATTCCATGATTGCAGCCCATACAGCAGAGAAGATAAAGGAACAAAGGAATGATCCCATTGATATTTATTTGTGTTAAGAGAAAATGAAGATTCGTTGAACCAAACACTGTAGTGATAGGGTTTGGTTATTCTGTTGTTTTAAAAGAAGATCAAGATGGGATTCATGAATCTGTTCCAAAATGCCCTCTAAAATGATTAAGGTACCACCTAGACTTGACTCAAAGCCCAAATAAAGAGAAGAAGGGCTCTGAATTTGAGTCATCTCAATCCAAGCCACTGGACAGTGATGGTTTTGGATGGATGTAATCATATCCTTCCATCTCCCCCATCCTGAACAATGTTAAAAGTTTTAAATCTGAGAAAAAATGAAAACAAACATTAGAAAGTCAAAAAATGTTTTTTTGTTGAATTGAGTTCTCACTTTCACTCCAACTGTAACAAAAACATTGTGGAAGTACATGAGGAGCAAAGCCCAGACTTTCCAGGCTGGAACAAAGTGCTGGTCCATCAAACCAAGACTGTTACAGTCAGATCACTCCTGCAACAGACAACTGCATCATTTAATCACTTGCAGTAATCTCTCCCTCTTCATTCTGAAACCACTGCAATTTTCAGCCATGACAGTATAATGCAGAAGAGTGGCATCGGAGAGAACAACTCTGCAAAGTAAATGTAAGCTTGAGAAGGAGAGAAATTTAGTTGATAAGGTTAAAAAAAGACAAGCTGGTAAAGAGGAGCCTTTGCTGATATGCAAAACCCTCTGACTCTGCATTTCCTCCTCCAATTATTTTTATGTTCCGCCTACTTGTGGCAGGGACTGTACCAGACTGTACATCTAGAGCAACCAGCTCCATCCAACACACCTCTCTAAGTCTGTCCCATGAAGTCCTTATATAGAACATTCAGAAATAATTACCCTCATCTTTAGTCATGCCCCATAGGGTTTTGCTGAGGCTGTGAACAGAGCAAGACGTGTTGGGGACTTCCACTAAAATTCAACAGGATCCAGGTGCCAACTTTTCCACGCTCCTCAAAGCATCCCCACTAGTATAAAACTTTCAAAGTATTTTCCCCTGCAGAGTTTATGTCTCTTGCCCAGAACTAGTCCTGAGTTCAATGTTATGAATGACAGATTTAAGGGCAGACCCATTCAATAGAATGATAAAACACATCACTCCCAAGGTGTCCCTAATTCCTTGCCATTACAGAATGAGGACACTGCAGGGTTTTACTGCTGATGAACTCCAAGAGCAAGACATTTTCTCTGTACTTATTGAGAATGATAAAGATGCAAGAGTGATTATTAATGTGCATCTCATGCATTTGCAATTATGCAAATGCACATGCAAATAAAGCACAACCTTTGGGCTCTTGTCATATTGCCAATGCTTCCCCTCTGTGGCACAGATTTTGGATACGCTCCTTGCTTTAATATCAGGTCTTACACACAGGGCCCAGACGCTGCAGGATTCTGTGTCTCCAAGCCAGCCCTTGCAGCACGGGGCTCCCTCTGACTTCAACAGATGCTCAAGGCTCTTCATACCATTCCCAGGTCTCAGAATCTCTGTGGGGCATGTTAGGAGGCCACCAAAATCACCACTCACAGGAAAATATTTGAGGTAAACCACTGATACACGAAGAAAAGCAGTGAGCAGTGCCCCAGTTTGCTGGGTCTGTATTCAAGAGATTATTCAACACTGTGGCTCACAGTGATGCTGCAGTGTATGCCCACCTTTCTGTTTAATTAAAGCACAAAATGTAATTGGTAATTTGTTTGGAGGCTCTCTTGGGATGCTGAAGAGCAGACCTGCTAAGAAAACCAAGATGATGCAGTGTGTGCACTGAGGTGAAACTCATCTGAATGCATCTCACAACGCGCTGCCTTGGACCTACAGTAACAGTTCTCCCTCTCTCCCTAGCCACCCCTGCCCAGGAACTGCTGAAACAGGATTAACCCATGTCCTGAAGGAATAAATCTGTTGCTTTCATCCCTCTCCAGCCATGCACACACTGGAAATCTTGATAAATGAACAGGCTATAAAATTCATACAAGAACTGCTGACTGGACATCAAAGTTCCTGTACTTCCAGCTTGCTGGTGGTGAGGAGAACCTCTACATTTGAGAGCCAGCAGGGACTAAAAGCATGTGCCAAGCACATTTCTCAGCCCCTGAAGGTGAGGGGTAAATGCCTTGGGCTGAGCTGGAAGCTGCCCTCTGCCCTCTTCTCCACTCTTCAGCTGGAAGCACAGGTAAACTTGACACATGGATCTCATGGCATCATGCTGGAGGTACACTAAATGTAGAAGACCAATGTTTCTTCCCAAAGCTGTGCAAAGCATACTAAAGCAATAGCAAAAGGCTAACTCTTTAGGCCAGAACAAAATCTCCTCTGACTTTCAAGTCACCCCCCTGATTCAATGCTGAACCAGGGCAGATAGAAGTTGGTCTTTTGACTCAAACAGTGGTAAGAACAAAGAGAAGAACGAGGAGTGACGTGATGGGTATTTTCCCCTGCAATGCAGTCTGTGCCGTGCCTTCCCTCCCTTCAAGAGATGTTGAAATCCAACCTGACTTGATTCCCATCAAAAAGTACTCAATACTCCTCCCAGATCACAAATGGGCACAGAGGAAAGCATCACTTGCAAGGCATCACAGCTAAGGCAGCCTCTGTGTGAGTCCCATATCCAGTTCCTAAGGATCATCTCCCAGAAGGGAAACCTTACAGAAAGATGGGGGAAGGGGGGAGGGAAGATAAAAGAAATTATCAAGAATCAAACCAGGGGTTAAAGTAGACCTAAGAAAAAATTAACTGAGCAAACATTTGGCAGAATATTTTAAAGCTTTCTTTAGTGACTCTGGGACCGCAAGTGTGGGTGGAGGTAGAGTGCAAGCTCTGAAGAAAGCTTTTCCCAGCCAGTTATCTGCAAGACAATGTTAATGTGCAGAGTTTTCTACTGTGCTTAAGACAACAGGGGACTTGAAGTGCTAACCAGGGCCAGGAAGGATTGTGCAAGCAACTTCTGGACTCTGCTCTCACTGTCCCTCTCATCACAGTACTGGTGGACCAGCCACTAATTCTGAGGGGTCAGAAACATGCTGAAGCTTTCTTTTTAAAGGGGCCTGGACCTGGGAAGTTGTCTTCTCTAAAAATACATGCCCCCATTTATGCCTAGTTCCTAATTCATACATTTCTGGAAATCTTGCTTTGCTTCTTTGAAGCCTGTAAAACCATTTCTTCCTCTCATAGCACTGAGGTATCTAGGTCTTCCTCACTCCCCTCATCCCATCAGCTCAAGTGAAAACAAACCAACAAAACCAGTGTCACGCAGCAGGAGGTAGTCTACATCCTGCTCATAATCTCCTCAAGCATTCACCTTCTAGTGCAGTTAAGAGTGAGGGCTGTGAAACCCCTGCTGAACCACAATTCTTTTCTCTTATTCTCCATTGGGACTGCCACACTACATATTCCTCCTGCAACAATGCCACCACCAGTGACTGCTCCACCTTTCACGATGGGCAACGAACAAACATGCACTAGAAGGAGAAAAAATAGTAACCCAAGACTAAAGAAACCCTTTTCACAGCAACGACCAGACAGGCTGCCACAGGCCATGCTGACTTAGTCAGGATGGTGTCTTCCTCAGCTATGCAAAACAGCTGAAAGGAGAACACCATGCACCAGCCAAAATTCTTCATGTAACAGAATGTCATCACTGAAGCCAGAGACATCAGAAATGTGCCAGATGACACCAGAACTTGAACTCTGAGGCACTGCTGCGCTGGAACGCGCCAGCCAAGATAGCTGGATAGCCTTGGATCGACGTAGACCAGTGTGTGTTGGGAAAGTTGTCTTAGGTTGAAATTCAGAAGAAAGTGGCTCTGTCTGCTGATATGCTTTGTTGAGTCTACACTTCACAAAAAATGCAGTGGCACCATTCAAAGCATGAGCAGCACCATTCAGCAGCAGCTAGATACCATATATGCTCAAGCAATGGGTACAGTTTTGCCCTCACAAGCCCAGGTGCTGCAAAGCTACGTGTTTGCTTAAAACTGTCACAACTCTATTAATTCTGCTGTAAATCAGGGCTTGTAATTCTCTACAGGAAAGTATCTTACTCTTACCCTGAGCATCAAAGTACCTGCATCTGTTCACAGTCCTGATTTGCCTGTGTCCCTTAAATATCAAGATCACTAGAGAAAAACCAGGTCATAAACCGAGCTTTCCAAAGCAGTTTTGGGTCTAATTCTCAAACACATTGTCTGAAAACTCATTTCAAAGTTTCTCAGAAATAGAACTAATCAGACACCTTTTTTTCTTTTTCTTTTTCTTTTTTTTTGGTCCTATTCAACCAACTCCATTAGTCAACCATTTTTCTCATCCTAACAAACCATGCAGATACACAGGTGGTTTCAAAACCCAGGACTAGGACATGACAAACATTCTTCTTTGTTGTTGAAGCAAAATTGTATTTTTATGATTTTGCACTAAAATCATAGAATCATAGAACCAATAAGGTTGGAAAAGACCTCAGAGATCATCAAGTCCAACCTATCACCTAATACCTAACACCTCCTGACTACTAAACCATGGCACCAAGTGCCACATCCAATCCCTTTTTTAACACCTCCAGGGATGGTGACTCCACCACCTCCCTGGGCAGCACATTCCAACAGCTAACAACTCTCTCTTGGAAGAGCTTTCTCCTCACCTCAAGCCTAAACTTCCACTGGTGCAACTTGAGACTGTGTCCTCTTGTTCTGGTGCTGCTTGCCTGGGAGAAGAGACCAACCTCCACCTGGCTACAACCTCCCTTCAGGGAGTTTTAGAGAGCAAGAAGGTCTCCTCTGAGCCTCCTCTTCTCCAGGCTAAACAGCCCCAGCTCCCTCAGCTTCTCCTCATAAAGCTTGTGCTCAAGGCCACTCCTCAGCCTCGTTGCCCTTCTCTGGACATGTTCAAGAGTCTCAATGTCCTTCTTAAATTGAGGAGCCCAGAATGGGACACTGTACTCAAGGTGTGGCCTAACCAGTGCTGAGTGCAGGGGCATCAGAACATTGAACTGAAAGAGACAAACTTCCTTCCCTTTCAGAAGTGTTAGATCTGGTCCAAAACTTAACATGCTCCAGGACATGAGACTAAAATGGTTCGAGTGAAGTCTATTTAAACACCTTGGATAGGGAGTGCTCAGCTCCCACCATCTCCTGTGGGGACACAACCTCACCGTTCATAAAAAGCCTCACAACATACAACGCCACACGGACTTCACTGGGGAAAAAAAATAGAGCTCCAGGAAGCAGAACAATGGCAACTTCAGTCTTGCAGCTCTTTCACGTTCACTTTCAAAAAGGAAAAGTAACAAGCCTGGGAGGCTGCATTAGCAAGGCACCGATCCCTCAATATGCATGTGAACTCAAGTAACCTCCTATTCATCCAGGCCCTAAAATAGGAAGGCACAGTTCTGGACAAGCATATTGATCTGGATTCCTGTAACTATCCCTTTGAAACACAAATAAACTATTGTTAAAAAAACCCCAACAGATCTCAGTGTGTGCTCTGGTTCCTTTGCAATGTGTACTATCTGACTACAATCCATCTTGGCAGTGGAACAGCTACGCAGACGCTCTTCTGAGCCAGCTCTAATGTAAAGGGATGCCAAGTATGTCTTCCCTTTTGTATTTACAGTAATAGTTTCAGCTTTCCCCACCACTGGGAGTGCTGTTGGGGATCAGCTGACAAAAATATACTTATCTAGAAGGACCGCTGTAATTCCACTTGAAACTGAACTGTTTTGCAGGGGTTGTCGGCAAAGACCTTCTCCCACATTAATCTACGGCAAGTAATGTTGTAGTGCTGTCACTGGCACGAAGCTGACAGCAAATCCTGCCTCATCCCAAGCTGGATGATCTGCTGATAGAGCACTGGCCTCAGTTTGGCTCCCTGACACTGGTCTGTTCAGAGTGAGGCTCTCTGGTGTGTCTGAGCTGAGGTGCCTGCTCTGGAAGTGGGAGAACAAGGGTGATCCATCACTGAACTGGGTGCTTCAGAAAGACAGGTACACAAATGTTTGACTCAAACAGACCTAAATGCAGCTGGGGTGTTTTGGCCTCCAGGAGCTCTCAAGGAACAGGCAGGAATATGGGATGTGCACCACATCACTGCATTGAGTAACCAGCAAATAGGGATATTTTGTGGAAGTAAAATTTGCCAGGTTTAAGGTTGCCTCACCCTGAAAAACCTAGAAGATGCTATCTTCAACTGACCTGACACAACTGGCAGGTCACCTCAAAGTAACCAGTGCAGCACTGGCAGACGGACAGACCGGCCACTGCCTTTCACGAGGACTTCCAATATCTGAGCAACAGAAAGTTTTACTCCTGGCGATCTTAACTAGCTAAAAGCAAGAGCCAGAGATCAGATTTCCACCAGCGTGAACTATAGATGGACCCACAGGCCTCAGCAATGCCCTACACAAAGCATCTACTAGGACACAGAGGACAGGCTGTGGGATCTCAGGCAGAACAAGTCACTGGTGAGGGCCTGGGTTTGGCTGGTTACTGAGCAGGATTGGGATTAACATTTTTCTCACATTATAGATTAGCAAACCTGCTTTGGATTTTGGAGGAATTTCACCACTCTGCACCCTTTTTAATGAGCTCCTACACATGCACAATAGCCCAGATCCCAAAGTGTTACCATTTGTGGCTTTATTTGGACTGTTATGGAGGAAAGGGACAAATCCTACACCAGTGTGACACCATGACAGGCTTGCTCAGTTCTGCTGCAGTCTTCCACTCTGTCACACATGCCCATTTTAGCAAGATCCCTTTGCTCAGGAGCTGAAGAAAGGAGAAATTATTTTATCTTTCCTGGATATATTCCTGGGTGTCAAAGCTGTGCCCAAGGCACTGTGTAACACAAAGCAATCATTGAATTCTGTGGAAAGAAACTGCAGGGAGTAATTTCCCACTGCTAGCAGCAAACTTAGCTGAGACAAGTCTTGGGTACAGCAATCACATTATCGTTTCAGTTGAAAAAGATCTCTAAGATCAAGTCCAATGGTCAAACCACCACCACCATGCCCATTAATCCACGTCCCAAAATGCCATTCTACACATTTTTTAACACCTCCAGGGATGGTGACTCCACCACCTCCCTGGGCAGCCTGTTCCAATGCCTGACCACTCTTACAGTACCACTCTTACCCTCACAGAAGGGGTGATTAAGTACTAGAATGGACTGCCCAGGGAGGTGGTAGAGTTGCCATCACAGGAGGTCTTTAAGAAAAGATTGGATGTGGCACTTGGTGGCATGGTTTGGCTGATGCCATGGTGTTAGGTCATAGGTTGGACTTGATGATCTCAGAGGTCTTTTCCAGCCTCAATAATTCTGTGATTCTGTAATATCCAACCTAAAGCTCCCCTGGCAAAACATGAAGCTATTTCCTCTTGTCCTGTCACTTGGTACTAGGGAAAGGAGACCAACTCCCACCTCACTCCAGCCTCCTTTCAGGTAGTTGTAGAGAGCAATAAGGTCTCCCCTCAACTGCCTCTTTTCCAGACTAAACAACCCCAGTTCCCTCATAAGACTTGTTCTCCAGGCCCTTTACCAGCTTTGTTGCCTTTAAAGGAAGCCTGAAATGAGCCTGTGTCCTCTTCATTAAAACAAAGCAACAGCCACCCTCTGACTGCCCCATCTTCTCCATACTCTAGGACAATGCAGAGGTTTGCCACAAAGCTAAACTCCCACCAGGTTTTCAGAAAGACTTTTTTTTCTTGTTTTGGGGTTGTTGGTTTTTTTTTAATTAAAGGTGATAATTCATGTAAATAAACCACTCCCCATGACCATTTAACATTTAACCTTTTATACCGTTGTCCTAATTTATATTTTGTTAAGCCTTTGGGGATTTAGCTGAGAGTGCAGATCCATTGCAGCCAGTGTTGTAAAGACACACAGTAGAAAGGAGCCCTTGCTCCAATGAATTTACAGTCTGAATAGACAAAAGGCAGGAGAAAGGCAGAATTATTCTCCAGGCCCCACCAAAACAGCCAATAAACTTACCCCCACTTCCTGCTGACTTGTGCTCCAGAACGTCAGCTTTCATTAAAAAACCAGAAACAACAACCAAAGGCATTTCTAGCTTCTGTGGCTGTAAAAAGGCTCACAAAGACACACTAAATCAGGGCAATCATGTTCACCCAGCTATGGAGATGACTTCAAAAAGACACAAGACCACTCGGCTCTGACAGGACACAAATTAGGACGAATTTCTGCAGCCACAGACTTCTCCATTTCAGTGCTGTGACTTTTAGTCCATATCTCCCTGTCTGACTTCATCTCACCTGAAGGTGTGACTTATTCTCCAGTTTTCCCACCCCACATTTCCATCACTGTTGCAGGTGGGCAGTCAGCAGCTAAAAGTTTCGTGTGATTGAGCTGGTGTAATCCTTATGTTCAGCAGTAGGAGAAGCATAGTTAAAGTAGAAGAGTCTGAAGTAAACTGCACTGGAACCAGGACCCAGAGGAACAGGTCCATGGAAATAAACTGAGAGGGGTTAAAAAACAACAAACCCTCCAATATCCAAAGCTAAATTTCCTCCTGGAAGGAAATGTCTACAAAACACCCAGGATCTGAGGGACAACAGAAATTTAATGGACCAGAAAGAAAGCAACCTTTACCATATTGTTTAGGTTGGTACCACAAGACACATGAATCACCACTGAGCATCCTCACCACACAGAGCTCATGTGACTTCAAAGTCACCACTTGAGCCAAAATTAGGTCTTCCTGAGTGAAACTGGTAGTGTATCCACTACCTTATCCTTCTTTGCTAGCAGGGTATGATGCGTGCTAGTAAACCTTCCTACCCCCATCCAATTATGTGTGTTGAAAGCACAGGCAGGTCTTCTGCAAATAAAAACCAAACCAGGCCTGTCTTCTCTTCTTGTCTTGAAAGGACACAGCCCATCAAGGTGATGTTGGGAACATTACACACTTGGGAGCACACCAGTGCTTTCACCACCTGCTGGCATGCTCCAGACAGATCTAGCTCTGTGAACTTCACCTCCCCTGCCAGCAGGAAATAAATCTTGTGGTTTTAGAGTTGGAGAGTGAATCCATATTCAGTTAGGAATTTATGGTGACTTTATGGATCCCACAAATGCTTCACTACCACCATTTTCTGGAAACTGTACAATTCCTGCAGTTCATTCACTGTGTTCAATTGCCTTTTTTCCCCCCTTTTTTTCAGGGAAGCACTTCTAATTGCTTTTTTACAGATATGGGTTTCTGTAAAGAATAGAACATGGCTCATACCACATAAAATGTAACCATGGGCTTTTCAACTATATATAGCTTTTACAGCTAGTTTTAATTTCCCCAGAGAATTCATCCCAAAGGGTCAAATCTGTCCCTCGTGTAACTCCCATGGATACACACCAAAGTGTATTTGACAATCATCACAGTGCTGCAATTCAAGCTAAGTTTCTCCATACAGTTTCTACACATGGGCCCTTTCCTTTCAGCTGCAATGAAGTGTGTAGCAGTAAGCAAATACCTGTGGAGTCTGCACTAATTTACAGATCTCCAGACACTGTCACCAGCCCCTCTATCCCCATGGCTGTTAGTTTGGGTTTGGGTGGGTATTTTTTTTGTTTTTAATATTGCATCAGATTGTTCCTCTCTTTCCCTGGGAAACATTTGTACACGTTTCTGTACCACAAACACTGCACAGCCAGGATCAATTTTCTTCCCTTGTATTACCCCCTCTGGTACCTTTACATTAACCCAGAATGAATCATTGGCCTCCCAGTCATTTCTTGCTACAGAGAGTTTTGAGAAATGGTATCACTCACATTTCAGAGAAGGCTTAGTTTCTGCAGACAGGTTCCTCAACTGCCAAATAGTTGGTGTGATAGCTCACGCTTCCTCTGTACACGTATCCCATCCAGACAGCCCCTGGCAATTCATTCTCCGTTTCTCCCAGCTCCACATCCAGTGCTGGCGAAGAGAATCCAGTGCAGCTGGTGCAGAACACAGAAGGAATGGCAAGGTGACTCCAGTCCTCCCACCAGCGTTGTTTGTTTCCACCAAACAGGGTCAGCTTGTACTGTCGCTTTTCACTGCCAACTCCATGTCTTTTTCTCTCCAAATTGCTCATCTTTTTCATTGACTGACTCTGTCACCCTGTACAGAAAGAAGAACATTTACCCTGTAAGCTCCTCGCTGACAAAGCTCCCAGCTCCATCAAAACAGAGAAAAGACAGACACAGCACACACAAGCTGAGCCAGCCATGGCAAAATCTGAGCGAGCTAATAACAAAAGCTCATAAGTGTCTGTATTAGACCAGTGAAATGTGAGTTGGGTTTTAGATTGTAGCAGATTCAGACAAGCGTGGCCTTAGCCCAACATAAACCCCAAAGCTCAATGTGTCCTTCACAGTGGTGGAAGAAACATTTGTGACTTGAGCACTGAATCATAGAATAGTTTGAGTCGAAAGTGACTTTAAAGATCTTCTAGTTCCAATCCCCTGCCATGGGCAGGAACACCTCCTACTACACCAGGTTGCTCAAAGCCTTATCCAGCCTGGTCTTAAACACTTCCAGGAGCAAGGAGTCCACAGCTTCTCTCTTCAAACTGTTCCAGAACCTCACGCCCTCACAGTAAAGAACTTGCTCCTGACATCCAATCCAAATCTATCCTGCTCCAGTTTAAAACCATTGTCCCTCGTCCTGTTATCATATGCCCTTATAAAAAGTCCCTAATCAGCTTTCCTTCAGGCCTTCCATCGGGCCCCCTTCAGGTACTGGGAGGCCACCATAAAGCCTTCTCCAGCCTAAACAGACCCAGCTCCCTCAGCCTGTCCTCACAGGGGAGATGCTTCGGCTGTCATCTTTGTGGCCCTCCTCTAGACCATCTCCAACAGACCCATGTCATTATTCTGTTGGGGGCTCCAGAGCTGAAGCCCTGCTTGGTCTCCTCCTGCCTGGGCAGCAGAACATGATGTTTTTCTCACAGGGTACCCAGGGCAAACAAAAGCACTTGCCGGTAAAGATTGAATATTTGTTAGCATCTCCTTCATTACCACCAGTCTGCTGTAGAAAGACCCATGTTGAATTTGTGAACTTCAGCATCTCTGTGAACATCACCCTCAAACCCAACAAATATGCTCCAAGGTGCCTTTTTCCCCTCCCCAAGGGAATAGTAGCAGCAACAGAGAGACACACCAAGCAGCCCCCAAAGCTCAAGGGTGTCTAAACGTTGTGCTTCTGCATGCCAGAACAAAACTGAAAGGAAATTAAAGTAACTATTTAAGGAGCAAGGGAAACAAAAAAAGCAAAAAGGAAAGAATTTATTTAAACAACAGGATAGGGCCTAGCAAAGAGATTTCCCCCCCCTCCCATCTTTTTGGTCAGAAATCTTCTTATTTGATCAGCCTCATTCACTCTGCTCTCAGAAGTGTTATCCCCATTTAACTCATGAAAAACTGGGGCATAAAAGAAGTTGGTTTGGAAAGGCCATGCAAGGTTTGTATGGCACAGCAAGAATAAAATATTTACAGCATTAAACACCCAGGCCTTACTTCCTTCAGGCACCGGTGGGCCGAGGTATTGGCTTCCACTGCAAATCAGTCTTGACAACTACAGTAAATCTGTCTCACGACAAGGGTATTAGGATCAGCCCACTACAAAACATGATGTAAATCTGTCCCTTGTAGTTTGAGAAGAAGGTGTAGATTTGGCTATTAAAACCATTGAAATCTCCCATTACAAACCCCCAAACCTCATGAAAGACATCTGTTCCTCGCAGGGCGTGACTTTCAGATAGCGTCATGAAAACTCTGATTTGGGTTAATATGTTTAGTCAGGAAAACGCAAGACTGAGATGCAAGACAGGCAGTTTTGGGCAATAGCTTTGACATAATTTTTTTTGTTGCTTTTGGCCAACCAAGCCCCCTTGCCTGCCAGGTTGGAATAGCTGCTGTCTTGTCTCCTTAGCTCCTAAGTTCTTCATGGAAAGGGTTATCTCTACAGGAACACACAGCACACTGGAGCTCAAGCCCTGAACAAGATCTGGAAGTCAGGTCACTTAAAATACAGCTTAAAATGACATCAGACATGTTTTGACATCCTGTGCAATTCCAGTATTAGCTAGGGTTTGATTTGGGGCTTTTCTGGGGGGGAAATTCTGGTTGGAATCTCATGGAAAATGCCTGAGGGCTCCCCACATGAAAAAAAAATCAAATCAAATCATTCAGCCCAGCATGCTGGTGCTACAAACCTTCCCTCTTCCCCTGCTAAAAAACCACACTGCTGGTGCCTGGCTGGCTGTCCCTGAGCCCTCCTGGCCTACACCACACGCTCACAGCAACAGGCAGCATATTTCCAGGGGGTTCTGTGAAACAAAACCGAGAGAGTTTCAAACCCAACGTCTTGCAAGTCATTTAGGCTGTCTTACGGAGCCAGTGGGAGCACGTCACTGCTAACAGGCTGCACACATTTCTCAACCAAATCCACTTGAACAGATTTCTTGTGGCCTCTTATTTATGAGGGGAAAATATCCCCTAGTCTCCGAGCTGATGCGAGTCCAAACTTTCCCTGCTAATCTTAACTGCCTATTATTAGTAGCCCCGTTTATAGAACACCCCTCTGCCTCCTATATCCCAAGCACCCCAGTTTTCCATTCTGCATGGCTCTGTGGCAGGGGAAGACACAGAGCAGTCAATTACTGCCATTTCAATGTGCCTTTTGCAGCACACTCCTACACTTGGGATAATCTAATTACACAGGGCAGAAACCTCACCCAACCATATATTTTCCTTAGACCCTATTGCCACCAGCTACTTTTACTCCTCATTGAACCAGAGTCCCCCTCTTCTTTATTTCCTCATCTTTTTCTTTTTTTTTTTTTTCCACATCGTTAAAAATTTATTATTTCAACTGATGATGACATCATCTGGAAAGGGACCCAGGCTGTGGTCATCAGGGCCTTTTTCTGCATTACAGAGATGCAGTTTCTTCTCTCTCCCTTGCAGATCATTAATTTTTAAAATAGAGCTTTGCTTTAAATATATACAGCTCATTTGGCTTTCAGCTTATGAGTCAGAGGAGCTGTCTCTCAAGCAGGTCAGGTGCCCCCCATGCCATGCTTCCTGCCCAGACCATCACACACACTCCCTGATGAAGCTCTGGCTCCAGGGCTTAGCAAGGAACAGAAGGGAGTTTCTCTGTAAATAACCAAACAATTGCATTTGCAGGCTGACCAGCTCTGCTCCTGAAATGGCCTGGTGAGTACAGGCCTGGCCCTGCAGGTGTTCCTCAGGGGTAGGATCGCATCAGCTTTGCCTGCAGATGTTTTGTTTAAGGGAATTCTCTATTAACAAGGCTCTTCCACAAGGAACATGATCAGGTTTCAGCCTAGAATGGGCACATTTCACCATACCATGATGTGTTTTCATGGTGACTATCCCACAAATCCTGACACTGCTTCCTTGAGAGCTGTGGCTTTCTCTCCATTGTAGAGACCATGCCAGGTCTCTGTATTTTCTGCAGGATTACACAAGGGATTAGCAAAGCAAATGCTAACTGTGTGTGACTGTGTGTGGCACCTTTTTGGTGCCATGGGTTAGTTGTTTAGGTAGGTTGGATTAGTTGATGGGTTGGACGTGATGATCTTGAAGGTCTCTTCCAACCTGGTTTATTCTATGTATTCTATGTATGTATTCTGTGTATTCACTGTTTGCATCCTTGAGACCCAAAGGATTGGAGTACCTTTCGACCAGGCAGAGCGGGCAGATGTGTGTGAACCCCAGTCTGCAGGTGGCTGACAGCACACAAACCTGGGACAGCATGCAGAGCCACCCAAGACATGTCCATACTGTCTGTCACATGTGCCAGGACGGAGCAGACAGAGCCTGGAAATGGAAACACTGCAGAGCACTGTATGCCTGTAGCATCTTTGCTTGCAGAGAGATTTCTCCATCCTCACAGAATCCACCATCCAGATCTCATCTCCTTGGAAGCAGGAGCTCTGGGTGGCACAACTCTGCATTCATCCTCTTAAACTTTAATCCAGGCCTAAGTCTACAGGCAGTGGTTGCTAACTGTATTACGTGAGGTGCAATCATGATTTTCCTCAGCTACACAAATTTCTTCAGCCTTTGTACACGCAAATCTTTGCAAGCATTTCTCTGTTGAAGGCAGAATTTTGCTGCTTGCAAGACCCTTCAGACAGAGCAGATTGTATCACTCCCATACACATCTGGGTATTCCCAGATGCACATGGGATCAGGATGGATGTGCAGCTGCTTTGGAAACACTTTAACATGACAGCAATTTAGGAGGAAGAGACAAGGCATATCTTATCTGAATGAAGATGCAGGACACATTCAGAGAATGGAGGTGTAAACACCACTTACTTTTAGATACCTATTTTAGCCTACATTATGAGACTAATCTCTCTAGACTTCTTGTGTACTTACTGAAGGGAAAAAACATACTTCCAAAAGGCAAGTGAGAAAAGAAACTTTATTTAGATGCACTCCCCCTTCACTGACTCAATTGAGAAAGAAAGTGATGGAATAGCCTCCTAAATAAGATGTTATAAATAGCTGCAATCAACACATAGAAGAGACTCCCTCGAGTAAGTGAATGACCAGGGCAAGGTGTTGCTCATCCAGCACACAGAAAAATGCCATGGATTCTTTCATGAGTGTAAGTGGCTTCAGCTTTGGGTTTAGGTTTACTCCAAGCACAACACCAGTCCTCAAACTGCTGGGGCATGAGTTCAGGACAGGTCCATGAAGAACAGTGCTCCTCATTCAATCGTGTCCAGCTATTACTGTCTCTAATGCCTTGTCTGTCACTGAGTTTTCCATATCCTAGAAGAGGCCCATCCCTTAGCTTATGAGCACTCAGAAGCCATGGAACCCTAGCATGCTACAGACTGATTACAAAGAAAGATTAAGAATTTGATAGTCTTTTATGATGTTCTTACTGTAGTATTATTCTATTCTTTTCCATAGCTGTCTAGCAGCTAGGGAGAGCTGTCAATGTACTTACATAGAAAACAAAGTCATCCACAGCTTCTGAGAAGAACATGAGAAGGTCAGAAGTAGGAACTGGGTGTTACATGGACACGTGCTGTAATATTTTCTTGGACTCAGTGATCCAGCAACACACTTCAACAAAACCTGTCAGAACAATGCACCATGCCTTCCTCACTCTCAAAATCAACACTTTCTCCTCCAGCTCCTCAACCTGATTGCTTGCCGGTCCTGAGCTCTCATCCACACCCTCCAAGCTTCCAAGCGATATCTACAGAACACTCAATAATCCTTCTTTTTTGGCTGAAACAAACAGAGCAGATGGGAGATGGAGGTGAAACAAAGAACCAAAGGAGACAGCACAATCAAATACATTTCACTGCACTTAGAGTTATAAATACAAGAAGTATTTTCCAAACACAGTTTCTCCAGGGAACGGCAAGGGCAGAGAAGGTAGAATAAAATGCTGTACGGTCATAAATGGAAAGGAGCATCTTACAAGACAATCTCTGGGTGCAAGCAGGCTCCAGAATGTGGAAATTTTTAAGGAAAAAGTACTTTTAACTCTCTTTCAAATTACAGGAGAGAACCTCTTTCAAAGCCCACTGCTTTACCTATGCCTCCTGGCACTGATTCTTCTGGTCACTCTTCAAACTCTGAGTTCCCCTTTCCTAGACCTCCTCCTCTACAAAAGACATCTACCCTCTGCCATCTCTAATCTGCACTTGCCAAGGGCCTCCTCTTCAGAACCTGACTCTCAGCCCATGTGGAAACCTTCCCATTATCTGCCATGAACCTGCGAATAGGGATCTAAGTGTGCTGCTGGAGAAGAGAAGAAGGTTTTATATGCAGCAAAAAAGAAATGAAAATGAATTAGATTATGGCCATATTAATTCAGGGCACCCACCCAATCCTTTCATTAGCTTGATTCTCCTGCTATAGTAGCAATCTATAAATGTTGTAAGCTTTAAATGCTCCATGTACTTCAAGCTTTATGGGAGACTACTGCTATTAATGGTTACACAATTTGGGAGGAAAGGGAGATGCTAGACAGGGTTATATATGAGCCTGTCAAGACCATGAATACACAATCTTATGCTAAACATTCCCAGAACTTGGGATGAGACTTCCAGATACTTCATATTGAACAGCTACCAAGGTGACATCTAAGACTACATTTCCAAGAGGGCTCAGGTCCCAGCAGCAGCATGTGAAGCCTTCCACCTTTCTGGCCATTCATTGCCTCAAAAGACGATGTTGCATGGCTGTGACCAGGTCTGAAACACTGAGCAATTCAGCCTCTTTGCCCTGAAGCCCAGACAGCCACAAGCATGTGGTTAGCAAAGGAGTTCCTTGAACTTCTGAACTCTAATTTTTTCTCTTAGGTGGGGAATGAAGTGGACTTAGTCACAGAGAGCTTCAGTCAGGGGTCTTTGAAGATGAGGAGCTGGCAGTGATAACACTTGCTGTGTATGTGTAGGGAGGCATTTTTTTTTCTCTTAGCCATGAATACCACATTCAGCTTCTCAATAAGAAAAAAAAGAAATAAACCAACCCCCCCCCCCCAAAAAAAAAACCCAAAACACCAGGGATGAGGGCAGCAGCCTTCATGTAGTGGTGAAATCATTTCTTCCTAACCACCATTGGGGCCTCAGCAGCAGGAGACTATCAGGTCACAACCTAATACCTTTCCCAGTCATAAATTCCTCGATATCTCCAGTAACAGGTCTGACCTCAGTTTACTAGAGCCGGGCTTTTTTGGTTCATTTTTCTCAGAACACGTTTATGGCAGAAGAGATTCTTTACAGGCAGTACCCTGAGTTTATAGAGCTTTATCTCAGCCACTGGCTGACCATTAAATTCCACATTTACATCTATATGGATAAACAAGTGAGTACAGTAATTTTACCAGTCAAGTCTCCATTAACTGTTATGTAACTGAAGTCAAGATGGAAGCACACAGGCATCAAACCTAGTCTTGGCATGCTTTCCAGGAACAAAACTGTGCTGCTTTGTGCCCTTCGATGGAGGGATCGGGGCAAAAATTAATCAGTAATAGTTCAGCTCCCTTTTTACAGATGAAGAGTACGTCTCTAAACCAATGTTTTTCCTCTTCACCAGGGGCTGCCTTACCAACACATGGCCATTCTTAAGCTGCCACCTGAACAACAGTCTCAAAAACCAGTTTTGGGCTAGGAGATGTTTTGTAACTAAAAGACACAACAGCAATAGGGGAAAAAAACCCCAGAAGCACTCGCTCCCAGTAATAGCTATTTTCCTTTCCTCTTAAAGCAACACAATGAAGCAATTACCACCCGCTGGACTTCACTGGGCTGCTTCAGCCAAAGCAATTGGCCAGGCGGCTGGGAGGGGGCTGGTGGTGTGGCACAAGAAAAAGAAACAACTCCTACCAGATATGATTCACTAACAACAAAAACATCCCCATGGTACCTCTTACTTTTCATAGGATGAGGACAGGTTTTCCACCAGCAGGGTTTTCCGATTAGAGGAATTTTTCTGTAATGGGATTGATGACATAGGTGTTGGTAGGAAAATAGGAAGGACCTCAAAGGTTACAGCTAAGCTGGGAGTCTCCGTGTACCTGAACCATTGCAGATCCTCAGAAAACTCCTTGTGGTCTCAGGAGGACGTACCATGTGGGAAACCCTTTAATTTACTTGAGAAGGGAGAACACATGCATGGGTAATTATCTCTCTGGAATTACGCTGAAGGGAGAATGTAAGAATAAACATAGAAAGGTCCTTGTGCCTTGCACAAACACACACCATCTCTGCTGGACACACAGGATGAGGAACCAACGGGTTAGACCGAGGAGCATCATATAAATCATGAATAAAGAACATTGTGTAAATGTGTTCTGTCTCCAGGCATCATCAAATTATGTGACTCATCAGACCCACTTCGTACATATGTATTCTAAACCATGTCTTTAGCTCTGATGGCCTTTGGCACACAGCTTTGGTATGAGTGTGCCTGTAAATCTGTATTTGTTTTAAAAGCATTAAAGGCAGATTTGGCAGTAGCTTCTACATTTAGCTTGCTTGGCACTTTCTGTTAGAAAAGATTCTTTAAGTCTTTTTGGAAACTTAAAAAAAAAAAAATAATAATAATGAATTACGAGACACCCACTATAAAATTAAACTGAAGGACAAGCAGGTGGGAGAAATACTATTACCATTTGTTTCCATGTCAGCAGGCACTAATAGGTCAATGTTTTGCATTATACCACATGAGCTTTTGTAATTGTCTCACAGAGATGAAAGTTTGATGACACAGACCTGAGCTTAGAAGCGTCTGAGATTTCTGTTTGTCATCCTGTGGAAGTTTTCCTAATATCCAGGTTGTTGTATCTCAGCAGGAAGTCTGATGTGGCCACACTGAACACAGTCATGGGTTGTGTGCTTTTGACAAATGGTTAAATTGTTGTATAATATATTTGAAGCCCTATTTGAATATGAGTTTAAGATGTTTTGCAACTTGGACTCAGGCATGCTTCTCACAGCTCCCAGTGAGTAGAGAGACGTGAGTAGTTGGTACATCTTGGAGCCAGACCTTTTTCAGCCATTAACCAGTGGGTAGCACTCCTGTACACAATTAAACAGATCATTTCTTCTACCCCACAGCAAGTGGAAGTATTCAGGCACTGGAACAGGCTGCCCAGGGAGGTGGTGAAGTCACCATTGCTGAAGGGGTTCAACAAATGTGTGGACATGGCACTTTGGGACGTGGTTTTATGGCCCTGGTGGTCGTAGGTTGAAGGCTGGACTCAGTGATCTTAAATGTCTCTTCCAACCAAAACAATTCTATGATTCCATGATAAGTGGGATGGTACTATTGCAAGTGGAAGCATCCCCATCCATGGTAGGGAGGTTGGAGCAGATGATCTCTGAGGTCTCTTCCAACCTAAGCCGTTCTGTGATCATTGTACACCCAAAATACGCTTTGGCTGAATAAACTCAGTAAGCATGAAACTAAGATACAAAATGTTAATATTGCCTGGCTTCTTTTTTTGTTGTTGTTTTTTTACCCCCTGTAACAGTTAACATCAAAAAGCATAAATAATAATTTAACTACCCCTTCAAATTAATGAATCTGCTGTAAGATAAAGGTCTATTAATATCAGATTACTAGTAATGGATAAGGCCAGACCTAGACAGAATAATTCACAGAAGAAAAGCAATATCCATGCCATGGGCAGGAATAGTACATGCTGTCAAAAGAATGGCAGGAAAAGTCATAAAACTGCTACAAGAGTATAGCTTCCAAATACTTCTACCTTATAAAAATAAGGAAATGTAAAGAAATATGCTAACATACAAAATTTCTAACTAAAAAATGCCACGGCATGTCAACATTTATTTCCTATCCCATCTGAAAC
This sequence comes from Dryobates pubescens, assembly GCF_014839835.1. Classification (NCBI taxonomy): domain Eukaryota; kingdom Metazoa; phylum Chordata; class Aves; order Piciformes; family Picidae; genus Dryobates; species Dryobates pubescens. The sequence continues at coordinate 9,705,217 of NC_071640.1, forward strand.
TGCTGATTAACTTTTGTATACAGAGAGGCAGGAAAGCAGAGGAAATGGGAAAACATTTTCATAGTTTCTCCCTTTCTCCAAATTTCCTAATTATGATTTCATTTAGAAGAATGAGAAATTTCTCTCACCCCAATCCATCACTTATGCATCACTCATTGTATCCTAAACCCAACATTAGACTTCCAAATTTGACATATTCCTCTCCAAAACAGACATAAAAGACCTACAAGATTCTCATGCCAATTACTATGTATGGCTTTTCTAGACTTAAAGCTGCAAATGGTATCTTAGCTGAGCAGCAAAAGCACATCAGCCTGTCACAAGCACATAAGAGCACACCAGAGGTTTAGGGTGGATGTTAGGAAGAAGTTCTTCACAGAAAGAGAGACTGGCCATTGGCATGTGCTGCCCAGGGAGGTGATGGAGTCACCATCACTGGAGGTGTTTAGGAAGAGACTGGATGGGGTACTTGGTGCCATGGTTTAGTTGATTAGATAGTGTTGGATGATAGATTGGACTCGATGATCTCAAAGGTCTTTTCCAACCTGGTCTATTCTATTCTATTCTATTCTATTCTATTCACCTGCCAATGCCACACTGAAACACAGCAATATGTTTGAGAGAGTTGGGGCTGTTCAGCCTGGGGAAGTCTCTGTTGAAACCTTAGAGCAGTCGAGCAGCCTTCCAGTACTTGAAGGAGACAACAGGAGAGCTGGAGAGGGACTTTTGACAAAGGCGTGGAGTGACAGGATGAGGGGCAATGGCTTCAAACTGGAAGAAGCTAGGAAGAAAATCTTCCCCATGAAGGTGTTGAGGCATTGGAACAGGATGCCCAGAGAATTTGTGGAGTCTCCAACCCTGGCAGTGTTTAGGGTCAGGTTGGATGGGGCCTAAGCAACACGGTCTAGTAGAAAGTGTCCCTGCTCATGGCAAGGGGGAAGAACTAGATGATCGCTAAGGTCCTTTCCAACCCAAACCATTATTTGATTCAGAGCACTGGAAGAGGCTGCTCAGAGAGGTCTTGGAGTGTCCTTCTCTGGAGATTTTCAAAGCCACCTGGACATGTTTCTGGGCAACCTGCCCTGGGTGAACCTGCTTTGGCAGGAGGCTTGGATTTGAGGTTCTTCAGAGGCACTTTCCAACCCCTACCATTCTGTGATTCTATGATGAATATGCAGCACTGCCTTAGAAGATCTGCTGATTCATTGATGCTTATGCTTTCACTTCAATAGCAAATATCTGTTTTGGTCTCAAATAAACACATGCAAATAAAGCCACCCTTTATGTCAATAAATTATGGTTTGTGTACTTCATTTTCATGCCAATGGGAAAGATGTTGTAAGAAAAGTAGTTCGAGGATGGTCAAAGAGAATTGCAATTAATCTGCCAGAAAGAGTTATGGTAAATATTATTATTATGATTATTAATGATTTGTAAAGAGCTGTAAATCTCCATGACAGTAATTATGATGCTTTGTATATATAAATTTGGCATTCTGCATATACAAGCACTTGGGCTTGAACTCTTCCTAGATCATTAGGAAATTAGAGGTCATATCATCGGTCACTTGAAAAGTAATTTCCTGCAGATTTTCAGGCAATTCTCAGATTTATCCTGACTGTAAAAAGGTACTAATGATGTCTCCCCAGGCAAACAAGCTTTCCAGAGAGGCTGTGATTAACAGCCTTTACAGTACAGCGACCCAGAGCTGCAGAAGACACAGCAAGTCTGGAACCACTTTTGGGTCAGGCACAAGGGAAAAGAGGGTGGGTAAGGCCTGCTGGAGATGAGGAAGTGGCAGGCTGAGGGCCCATGTTCTACATATGCTGGTAGAGTTTCCAAAGATAAACTGAATCTGATGAAAGCATTAATCTTCAGGGGCCTCCTCTAGGCTATGTGTCACTTGTGGGACTGCAATGATCTGCCGTTCTCATGCTAACCCTCTGTGCAGAGGAAACCCTCCAAGAAAGAGGTCTGCTTCTTCCCAACTTCCCTCCTCAAGACTTAGCTTCAGATCTTTGGAAGTCCATGATTGCAGGTGGGGGATTCCCACAAAACACGACCTGCTGTTAAAAGAGGCAGCTACCCATCTTCTTCTGCAGAGAATCAATAACCTTTCTGCTGGCAGTGGTTCAGCAGTGTTTGGTGCTCTGCCCTCTTCTTCAGTAGATTCCTCCTCTGCTGATAAGCAGAAAGGACATTACAAGGCAATTCCATTGAAGATTAAACCCAAGTGTCCTCTGCTCAGCTACATAAGCAGTTTCTGCAGTCTAAATGCCAGACAGCAGCAATTCCCCTACTCCATCTCTCCTACTAAAACGCCCTTGGCTGTCTTTCACCCCAGCCAAAGAGCCGCTCCCTGCACTTGCAGGAGTGCCCATGAGAGCAGCTGGGGACGTGTAGGGAACACACAGCTTGCAGACACCCAACCCAGTGGAGCTCCTGTCAAGGAAGGTACACTCAGTGGTTCCACTGGTGGCAATGGCTGGGAAACAAAGCAGACACATTGCTGTTGAGTCTGACTGCGCAATGCTGGCTCAACAAGGAGTGCCCGAGCACGCTGGGCTCTGACATGACATTATTGCTCTATTAAAAACAACAATAAAATAAAAAATAAAACTATTGGGAGCAGTTTATCCACTCCATCACAACTGAGTTCAATAGCCTTATGATTCCAAGCTTTGGAGTGATAGCTTTATGAGAACATCAAAAGCAGTGAGCCTGACCAAGCCTCCTGGATACAAACCACTTCTACAAGGAGCCGCAAGTGGCTGCAGGCAGCATCCATTGGGAGCTTCCCAAAAGAGACCCTTCCTGAATTATGAGCGGGCCCACACACGCACACACTCAACTTCACAGTCCATTGCTTTCCCAGGAGTGGAGTCTGTGCTGTCTGCACCAAGGCAATATATCTCTTTATGGCCTGCCAGTGACTTTACAGAGAGATAAACAAAGCTTTTAAATCAAAAGGAGTAGGAGCAGAAGAAAAAGTTTGGCACCCCAGAACACATGCCGCTATTTATTCTTTAACCCTTCATAACAAGGAATTTCTTACCCAGGATCTGCCAACAAAGGAGCAAGAGAGTAATGGGAAACCCAAGGGTGGAAATTTAAAGGAGTCTCCTAAACATTAACACTCATGGCAAAAATCTTTGTTCAGTAGCAAGATGGCCTGAGCCCATTTAAAACAACCTGAGAAATGGATATGGCACTGAATTGAGATGTAGAATAAGTGGTCTTAAAGTAGAACAGTCTGAATTTGCTGTTAACCAAAGATGTTGATTTAAGACTCTCTGACTCACTTATGGACTGTAAATTTTGGGGAGCAAGGAGGAGCATTGACTTCATGTGCGTAGCATTGAGAATGAGATCGTTGTCAAGGGTACAATCTAAGGAGGTTCTGTGATATAAATCTGGGTGAGGTTCTGGGGCTGGAGAAAATGAGGCTGAAGAAAGACCTTCGTGCTCTCTACAACCACCTGAAATGAGGCTGGAATGAGGTGGGGGTTGATCTTTTCTCCCAAGTAACAAGCAATAGGACAAGAGAAAATGGCCTCAAGTTGCATCAGGTAAGCTTTAGGCTGGGTATTAGGAAAAAAATTCTTTCCTGTAAGAGTGGTCAGGCATTGGAACAGGATGCTCAGGGAGGTGGTGGAGTCACCATCCCTGGAGATGTTAAAAAAACATGTAGTCGTGGCACTTTGGGACAAGGCTTACTGGCCATGCAGGCATTGGGTTGACAGCTGGACTTGATGTTCTTAGAGGTTTTCTCCAACCTTAATAATTCTATGAAATAACACCAAAACAAGACCAAATCATCACATCCTGTCTTGAGCTGCTTTTCAACTGTGGAGCCATTTGGACAGGCCACAGCAAGTAGGGCTGCAGCTCCATCAGTGACTGGATTTAACCATTTTAGACCTTATTGAGAAGTTGGTATTTTTGAAGGAATGAAAATCCAGAGCTACTACAAACCAGAAAACATCAGGAAGACCCAGGGTATTCTGGTAACTAAGTTATTTTAAAGTTCCATCATCTCCCTTCCCCACAACTTGTTTCATGGATCTAGGACATGGTTTATATACTTGGTGCTGGGAGAATGTCTAAATCCATTAAACGACATTCCTCTCTCATCATACAGAGACTGAAAACTCCTTCACCTTTTCACTGAAAGTGACTATGCTTGAGGTTTCCCTTTATTCCCTCCTAAACTTCTGTCTGTAATAACAAAACTCCACTCATATCCCAAGAGGAACTAGCCCAAACATTGCTCAGCAACTACTGCTGTACAAAAGTGAAAAGCTTGTGGGGATAGATTTCACAGCACCAGGTCATTCAACTTCAGCCAAAAGAAGTGTGAGGGCTTAGGGGTACCCAGGCACTCATGTGAGCCAGGATCTGCTTTTTTCATACCTATCAGAACAAGGCAGAATCCTTCAGATGTGTGCACAAACTGTTTGAAAAGCCACCAGCTTGTACATGCAAATGGTTATCTGTTTGAACATGTCTGTACATGTCTGTTCATCTTCAGCTCCCTGTTGGCAGCCAAGGAGTCTTCTATTTACAAGACAATGTTTCCTAGAATAGGAAACTCAGTACAATTCTGGACCACACAAACCATTCTTACATCCACCTTCCCAAATCCCAGTCCAAGCCATGCTGCTATAATAAAAGGTTTGCTCAAGGTCAGATGCCTGCATAAGATGGTTTGCAAAATTGAGAACTAGAACAGGAATGAAGCAGCAAATCCTTCCCCACTGGCTTGGATGATCAGAGCTTTCTTTCACTCCAACTGCACAGCAGCTAAACCTCACCAGCCTCAGCAGAACTATTCCTGATAATTCCTATGTAAAAGTCAGAGGCCAGAAGCCCAAACTCATTCCAAACTACAACAGACTCGCTGTTCTGTCCAGGACCACAGATCTCACCAGAGCACTCCCAGAATCTCAAGACAAAAAGCTGCTTTTTAGTATTTCTAGCTGGTTTCACAATTATTACTTTTTTTTTTCTTTCCACCCAAAACTCAGAGTGCAGAAAATCAGCTCCAGATTCTTCTCATTTTTATTTTTTTTTTAATTATTATTTCTAGCATTTTGAGGTGAGTTTCTTTTCCCCCCCTCCCCCCTCCCCCTCTATGATCACACCTGAGTGCTCTACTGGCCCAGAGGGAGTAGAGAGCAATAACTTTCAATGGCCTCGTAGATGCAGCCATGGCTTCAAGCCAGCACTAATTTCCAATCTTGTTATGATGAAGGAAGAGGGTGAAGAAAAAAAAGAGAGGCAAGAAAAAAAGAAGGAAAAGAAGAAGAAGAATGGAAACCAGAAAAACAAAACCCAGAAATATCCCTTAATGTTAGTGAGAATTAGAAAGTTCTGTTGGTGGTTTTAGTGACAGGTTTAAGTTTCTATTAAAAAAAAAAATAAATAAAAAAGGCAGAAGAATTTGGATTCCCTGTTTAAAATGAGAGTGAATATTTTCCCTCAGATACAGAACATCCTTGTGACATTCAGGTCTTTGCGTACTGCAGGCAGGATGGAATTTTACTGACCAAATAAAGCCTCGTCACTACTTGAGTACAGCAAACATTTGTAAAAACATATTAAACATGTCATAAATTAACTGAATTTGGGAGTCTGTAAACACTCACTTGAACTTACAGTTCTTTGATTTCACCAGCATACCCGGATATCTGGATACCCAGAGGATCCCAAATTCACCCCTTAACCTGCTGTGGCATTGGCTTTTTAACTCCTTTTGCATTTTCTAAATGCCTTTGTGCCTATTTAGTCATAGAATCACAGAATCAACAAGGTTGGAAAGGACCTCAAAGATCATCAAGTCCAACCTCTCACCCAAGACCTCATGACTACTAGACCATGGCACCAAGTGCCACGTCCAATCCCCTCTTGAACACCTCCAGGGATGGTGACTCACCACCTCCCTGGGCAGCACATTCCAATGGCTAACAACTCTCTCTGTGAAGAACTTTCTCCTCACCTCGAGCCTAAACTTCCCCTGGCACAGCTTGAGACTCACCATCCCATTCCCTGACAGTGGGTGAAAATGAAGAGCACTGGGGAAGGGGTAGCATTCTGCAACCCCTTCCCAAAACCTTTCCCTTCCCAGACTCAAGCTACCACTGTTGAGGAAAAAATACATCGACAGCAAGTATGAGTCAAAGCCAAGTAAGTCTTTATATCACACAAGGAGCAGACACAAATAAAAACAGAACTCCAAGAGGAATTTAGCAAGGAAGTATGGTGTTACCCACACAGATATTTGATCAAGAAAATAGAGATACTCTTGTAGAGAGCACTGTGACCACAGGCCTGTGAGAGCTGAGGCAGATGTGTTTGGCTTTTAACCCCACAGAAGGAAACATAGGTCTGGAGCTAAAGGTGGGGACAGACAAACCACCATTTCCTTACAAATTGGTCTCTGCTACAGCACACTGAGCTCCTCAGGTGAGGATGGTGGCATCACACAGTAACATACCACTGGCACCAGGGGACAGGACTAAAAGGTGTTGGGAGTCTTCTAATTTGCAGTACACATTCAACCCTTCTACCCAGCAGCACAGAATCACAGAATCATTTCAGTTGGGACCTCTAAAATCATCAAGACCAACTGCTGACCCAACACCACCATGACCACTAAACCAAGTCCCAAAGTGCTATGTCTACACATTTTTCAAACATCTCCAAGGATGGTGAATCCATCACCTCCCTGCCCAGAAGGGTTCAGCTTTCAGCCCTCCTCACCCTACAATCAGGACTTCTGTAAATGAGCAGAAGATAGGGCTGAAGCAAAGCCAGAGTTAGAGTCCAGCACAATACTACAGGCACAACATAGAGTTAAAGCTAAACTGAGGAGGTCTGGCAGGTAATCCAGATACAGTCCAAAGAGAGTTACATAAAGAAGCATAATATGCCCAAAGGTGCAAGGAAATGCAGAGTATAAAAATTAACAACTCATTCTATAACTTCGAGTAAAGGGCAAAGAAAAGAGATCCCCTGTCCTTGCACTTTGGTTTCTTTCTGTCCTGCATTCAGGCTTTCCAATTTCACTAGAGAGACTGACAGAAAACATCTTCTTGAGTTTACATGTCCTGCTACCCTGGAAGGGCAGCAAGCCACATTGTCTCCTTTTAATCCCAGTAATTAGACTTCAAGGCAGCCAGCCATTTTATTGCCTGAGGTGATGCAAAGCTGAATCTAGATACCTAAATCAGGGCCATGAGATCCAGATTTTAACTGCAGATGAAACTAGCAATGTTTGGCTCCCCAAGGGCTGCCATGAAAGCCAAGGAAACTGTTGCTACTGCTTCTAGATCAAAGTTTCCCTATCTGCCTTGGAAAACCCTGGTGAGACCTGGAACAGCAAAGCAGCAAAACGCTGTCAGAAATAACTATGACAGGAGCTCCTTGGAACAAAGCTGTAGGGCTGATGGAACAATTAATGTTGGGTGATAAACTTCTTCATTGTCAAAAACACACCAGCATTACTCCACCTGCTGTTTCACATCCTCAACAGGCAAGCAGTTCCCAGGCATCTAACTCCTACAGATCTCTCACCGATTTTAACTGGAATTAGAGCCCAAACGGCAGTCAAAGAATCCCTTCCACAGTCCTTAGGCTTTTAAGTGCATAAGAAGCATTTAAAAATGGGGTGTCAGAAGTATCTCAGGTGCCCAGTTCACTTCCAAAATTGGACTTTGTTTGCCTACTTTAGAAGCAATAGAATCGTTTGGGAAAAGATGTTTATGATCACCAAGCCTTTGTTCTTGACTTATTTGACAGAGAAAAACAACTATAAATCTGGGCCAGAGTGCCTAAACCTCCCATGCAGACATTTCACTCATCCCCAAGCCCTTTTTGCACAGAGACCCAATGCCACCCGCAGAATGACAGCGCTGAAGAAGCATTTCTCTTCTGTGGCAGCAGACTCAAGGCCAGCATTTGAACATATGGCCCTAGGACCAGATGTTGCCTTCTAATGTGCACATGCATCTTTTCCCTCCAAATGCCGATTGCTCCTGTTGGTCTGATGCCAAAGATCCCCTCAGGAGACACACACACCCCTCCCCCCCCCAACCCTTTTTATTCTCCTCCTGCACTGGGGTAAGTTGGGAGTACTGTTTTTTAACGTTGTGATTGCCTGGGTACAACTGTAAGTAGATGCAGCTCAGTGTGCCAAAATGAACTGCAGGGCTGGAAAAAAAAGAGACATTAAAAAAGAAAATAAAAATCCCAATAATCAGAACACCCAAACAACAAAAGCAGTCATAATTTCTCAGCATTTTATATCAGCTGTGGGCCCATACAGAAACTGAGGCAATTTGGTCAAAAAAACAGATGTTAACTGAGGAGATGCGTCCTGCACTGCAGGTCCTTGGCAGTAATGAACAAGCTGCACTAAGAGTCATGTGCATCTCAATTGCCTTTAGAGGAAAATTGTCCCTGAGAGCAAAGACTGGAAGGTATTTGGGGGCAGGGACCAACTCAATTGCTCTTTATGTAGGATGCTGATGTCCAGACACTTCATTCCTAATTGCAAACAAAAGAAGAAAATTGTTGTCTGTAAAGATCACACCGCAGAGAGGTTCTGTGCAGCAGGGTTGGGGTTATGTAGGTGCCATTCCCAGGCCTGCCAGGCACCCTTTAAAAATCACCTGACCATTTGAAGTGGCTGTTTCTGCATCTGTGGAGTCTCATCAGGTAGCCTCACTTCACTAGAAAGCTTGTGAGCCTCTTGCTCCACGTGCTTAAAGACCCCCAAACGATGGTGTTCAGTAAGAGCAAACAAACAAGATAAATTCCTGATCACCCAGCTTTAAGCTTCTGTTTGAAAACCAACCCTGAGAAACAGCAGAGTCGCTGCCATGCACGGAAGAGTGAACCAGCAGAGCCACCTCTACCTCCAAGCCCAGCTGAAGCAGAAGCTCACCTGAGGGCAGTGCTGTTTCTGGGGCAGACACCTCACTGGTTTTCTGGAAGGTGCCTGCACAGATCTGTGTTTTGCCATGCTGATCTGAGGTCAGTGAGGAAAAGGGTAATTGTTCCTTTTGTTTTTCATCTCTCCCCTACATCTCCTCCCTAACAACTTCGGCTGCAGCCACATTCTATTTTTTCCCCTTACAATTGTTTCAATAGATTCTTTATGGTTTATGGGTTGGGTTTTGGTGGTGTTTCCCCCCTCCTCCCTTAAATTGAAGCCTGAAATATGCTCTGAATTAAGAAAAAGCTCCATGTCACTGGGGATTGGACTGCTGCTGAACTGTTCCGTGTGTGTGTGCGCAACCTCCCGGCCAAAAACGCCTCAGGGGCTTTCCCTCACTGTTGGGGTCCTAAAAAGGGTCCATTCCTCCTGATTGGCCACCCCCTGAAACGGCTAGGGGGGGTGGTGGAGAGCTTTCTCCACCCCAACTAACACCACACTCCCTCTATAGCACATCTGTCCAAGCTTGCTCACTGCTGGCCCTTTCCTTCCCCATATGCTACAGGCATTTTTGGCCTGACTGAATCCTTGGTGCATTAAGCAGGAGGCCCCTGGTTCAAGAAGTCTTCCCCCACTTGTAATCTGTAGCACAGAAGAAGTGGTGTGTGCAGTGGAGGGGTGAGGAGAATGGATCAGCAAGGAGGGGAAGAAGAAGTAAAAAAAAAAAGGTGTGTGTGTGTGGAAGGAGGAAAATCTTGCCTGTTACCTTTATCATAAAATAAGTCAATTCAGTGCAGGAAGGTAACACACAGCTTTGGCTTTTTAACTTTTGTGTTCCCCAGGCAAAGGGCAAAGGTGGAACGCTACAGAGCCTGGCTGTTTGTATGGCCCAATTCTGAGATACAGAGGTCTCCATGGTCCATCCAGCCTCTGTCTCTGGTTAGGGTAGGTTATTCTGGGATGATGCAGCTGTGCAGCAAAACAACACACAAACACACACACACCCCCCGAACAAGAAACCTTCTGGATAGCGCTTTGTTTGGTCCCAGGTTTAAAACTGGAATTTGGGAACCAGTCGGTGCAGCTGGATAACATCCCATCTGGACTCTGCTGATCCAGCCCTAGCGAAGGTCATCTGCTGGGGCAGCCAGCAACACTGTGCAACCTCCCTCAAACCTACCATCAGGCTACCTAACTCTGCTTCTCTGCTCCCAAGGCATGAAAAACGGCAGTCCCAGTGCTAAACACACATCAGTGGTGAGGACTCAGCTCTTGTTACTTGGACAATTACTTCCTGCTGCTCAGACACACAAAGCAACATCGTGTAAGGGAAGGCAGCGTGCTGGGAAGGCAGAAAAACTGCCAACCTCTGCTTCTTCTCTCAGCTCATCATCAGGGTGATCTCTTGGCAAAATTACCAGTGAGGCCACAATTCAAATACTGGGCTCAGCTTTGGGGCCTTCACTCCAAGGACACCGAGATGCTGAAGCAGGTCCAAAGAAGGGAGACAAAGCTGGTGAAGGGTCTAGACCATAAGTTTTGTGAGAAGTAGTGGAGGGAATTGGAGTTCAGCCTGAAGAAAAGGAAGTTGGCTCTCTACCACTACCTGAAGGGAGGGTGAAGCCAGTGGGGTGCTGGTCTCTTCTCCCAAGGAACAAGTGATAGCATAAGAGGAAATGGCCTCAAGTTGCACCATGGGACCTTTAGGCTGGACATGAGGAAAAAATTTCTTCCCCCAAAGGGTTGTCAAGCCTTGGAACAGGCTGTTCAGGGCAGTGGTAGAGTCCCTGTGCCTGGAAGGATTGAAAAGCCACGGAGATGTGGTGCTGAGGGACACGGTTGAGTGGCACCCTAGCAGTGCTGTGCTAATTTTGATCTTAAAGATCTCTTCCAACAAAAATGATTTCATGATTCTGTGATTCTATGAAATTCCACATGCTGAACAGTTCTACATGTTTATCTTTTTCCAGAGGCCTCTTCCATTTACTCAAAACCCATCCACAGCAGCCATGTTTACACTACATTTATATCTGGTTTAGACTTATAGGGTCATGCGTGAAAACCAAATAGGACACAATATCATTTATATTCTTCTAGTCAAAACTCTAGGAAGAAAGAAGGAAGACAGGATTACATCCTGATTTAACCCTTTTTCAGCAAGGAGATGTTCATCAGTCTTAGGAACCTGTAAGTGCCCAGATACTTTGAAAATCCCAGCCTCCCTTGGCCTCTATCTCAAAGTCATCTGTGATTTAAAATGAGAGGACTGTTTCCAAGAAGCAGTGTTCACCTCTTACTGGTGAGCTTGGGAAAGTAAAGTTGTTTACCTATCACCACCAACCAATCCCAGTAACCTCACAATAAATTAAGCACAGTAATTATTAATCACAGCACAATGAAGAAGAAAAGTAAAACAAAGGTACAGAGAACCACATGAGAACCACAGCTTAACCACTGAGGAAGGCTATGATCATATGAAACAACCAAATAACTAGGGATGAGACAGGCACAATGCTTCTCACAAAACCTGAAGGATCTTTTAGTTGAAAGGGCAGCTGACCTAGCTATGTGAAGTGGTTAGTGTACAGAATAGAGAATAACCCTGAAACTACTTAACCCACCTTGTTCCTTGGCTCCTGTAAGACATGTAATAGTCACCTTGCACAAGTGTTGGACAGACAAAAACTATCATAAGAACTTAGATGCATCTCTAGCATCATCCCTTCAAAAAAATAGTGGACAAATGAACACTCCATCTACCTGCCAGCTGCTAATATTTTATTCAGTCTGACCTTTGAATGCACTGCATTTACAAATCAAGGTGTAAGAGCCAGAGCTGCAGTCTGGCCTGTTCCCTCATACAGAGAGCAGCACAAAATGCTCCTAGGCCATTCCTAACAGATGACTGACTTGTTTTTAAAGACCTCCTAAGAAGCAGATCCAGTAACCTTCTCACACAGCTTATTTTAATACTGAAATATCCTTGAAGCTAGAAGGCTTTTTCTAATATCTAAACTAAATCCTTTCTGTTAAAAATTACCCCAATTATTCTTCTCCTACTCATTGCTGCTACGAAGAGCAATTCATCACCATTCTCTTTCTAGCAATGTTTTATATATTGGAGGAATGTTATCACATCCTGTCAGTCTTCCCTTCTCTAGACTAAACAAATCCAATTCTTTCAATCTTTCCTCACAGGTTGCGTTTTCCAAGGCTCTTATCATTCCTAAGGCTCTCCTTTAGTCCCTCTCCAATTTGTCAAGATTTTTCTTGAGCTGCACAACCAAAGCAGAGCTCAGCCAAGGCTGTACGAAGGTTGCCTGGAAAGCAAAATTTACCCCTTGTCCTTTACCCACAAGTCCCACTAAAACTCTCTGTTGCACAAGTTCTCTCTTCTGAAGCAGTTTTATGATGTTATAGCACATCCAGTTTATGACTTTCCACTACCCTGCAACCTTAATTGTCTTAATTCTTAAAATTGCTTCTCTTGCAAAATATTTTCTGGTGTGCATTCTACTCTGTACTCGCGCTTCTTTCATTAACCATTATGATTCGGTTTGATCACGTTTCATGTTGTTAATTTCATATAACCAGGTATAAAGATCATCCAGAGTTCTGCTCCTCCTTTCCAAAATGTTGCAGTCCTACCCAACATGACCTTCAGGAGCTTTTATTAGTGTTTACTTTACACCATCATGCAAGACGGTTGCTAAAGTACTGGGCATGTCCCCAGCCCAGGGCAGACCCTTGAAGGGCAGCATTTGACACGTCCTCCCACCTTGACAGGAAATTGTCTACATCTACTATTTGAGCCTTAATTTGCAACTAAGTTGTGCTCCCATTGTATGGCAATTTGAGATGGAGCATGTATCTCTACTTTGACTACCAGGATGCCATGGATGACAGCACTCAAAGCCTTACAAAAAACACCCAACAACTTCACATCCACTTCTTGACTTTTAGTCACCAGTCCATCTACCCTGAAAAGAAACTGTACTGGTTTGACATGATCTGCTCTTGACAAATCCATATTTGCTGTTTCTTATTAAATTCTTATTCTCTTAGTGCTTGTAACAGCTAATTCTAGAAACTTTCTGGGTATTGAAGTTAGTTTTACTGTTCCATAATCCCCCTGGTTCTCATTTTCCCCTTATTTAAAAATAGATTTTATGTTTACCCTTCCCTGGGCCTCTGACTCCACCTTGGTCATCTGTGAACTCTGAATGACAATCTCTAATCACTCTGGGATTGTTTCAGCTAGATCCTAAAGTACTCCGGGGTAGATTTCATCAGGTCCTGCTGAACTGCAGAACATCTAAATTATCTATATTTTAGCCAGCAGTCTTTTGCTATTTTAGATGATCCCCTTGCTAAAACTTACTGCATTAGTATACAACCACAGTCAACTGTTTTTTGGGAGAAGCAACCAAAAAAGGCATTGAATCCTTCATTCTCTTTATCATTTGTTATTTCCCTTTCTTCCTTTTTAAGTAATGGACACACTAGCCCAGCATTTGTTGTTTTTATGTTTGCATTTATGCTGTTAAGGGGGTTTGACTCAGGGACTGATTTATGGGGGGTAAAGTAATTTAAGTGCAGGATGTGTATTATTAGCAAGTCAGATACAGTAAGCAGATGAATTTATGCATAATTCCTGGCTTCAAAAATAACTCAGGACCACTGAAATAAATAAATAAATAGTAATAACCCCCCTCCTCCAACATTCCCTTAGAAATTAACAGGGGTCTAAATATTATAAATACATATGCAAAGGGTTCTGCTTTCCCTTAAGAAAGTTTGTCCTGTAACCAGCATATACAAGACCATGGGTGCAAGCTGGAGTCCTTGTACAAGCCTGGGACCAAAAACATTCTGGAAAGCAAATACATTTGTTAAATGTGCCCAATATATAATTTCTCACCTAACTGGGGAAAACAAATAATCATCATCTCAAATTCCATTTTGTCCACAGATGTCATAGAAAGAAAAGGAAGATGATGACAAAAGCAGCCAGGGCAACTTTGAATGAAAAATAACTCAAAGGTAAGGATTTTTTAATTTTTTTTTTTTTTTTCTAAGTGTAGCCATTAGCAAGAGATCCTTGGAAACCCTGTGGGCTTTGTGAGATTTGATGAGCTCTTAATTAGAAATGGCTGAAATTCGACCTGAGGACTTCTGAATGCTGCGTCTGGAAGGAAACAGAAGGTTTGCTTCTGCCCAATTTTCTACTTGAATCAGGTTTATGGGCAAATAATAACAACAAATTGTTTCATAATTATTGTAAACCTGACTAGGAAATACTAATTATTATGAAACAAGTTTAGGATAGGGTAGGATAGGATAGGATAGGATAGGATAGGATAGGATAGGATAGGATAGGATAGGATAGGATAGGATAGGATCAACCCGGCTGGAATCACAGAATCAACCAGGCTGGAAGAGACCTCAAAGATCATCAAGTCCAACCTGTCACCCAACACCTCATGACTACTAGACCATGGCACCAAGTGCCACATCCAATCCCCTCTTGAACGCCTCCAGGGATGGGGACTCCACCACCTCCCTGGGCAGCACATTCCAACAGCTAACAACTCTCTCTGGGAAGAGCTTTCTCCTCACCTCAAGCCTAAACTTCCCCTGGTGCAACCTGAGACTGTGTCCTCTTGTTCTGGTGCTGCTTGCCTGGGAGAAGAGACCAACCCCCTCCTGTCTACAACCTCCCTTCAGGTAGTTGTAGACAGCAATAAGGTCTCCCCTGAGCCTCCTCTTCTCCAGGCTAAACAATCCCAGCTCCTTCAGCCTCTCCTTGTAGGGCTAAGAGACCTTTGAGATCATCGAGTCCAACCTATCATCCAACACCATCTAATCAACTAAACCATGGCACCAAGCACCCCAGCAAGTCTCTTCATAAACAACTCCAGTGATGGAACTCCAAAGTGGACTGGAAACATAGGACCAAGGGTTTCTGAGACAGATAAATTTATTTCCCAAACTCAGACTAAACTATACTTTGATCAGGGAGATGAGCAAATGGTTTGGAAACTTGTTGAAGGCATCAAGATATGAAAGAAGGATAAGGCTGGGTCAGAGGAGACTGAGGCAGGATGGGATTTGAGGATTCACAAAAGCTCTGCAAAGCACCTGGCTAAAAATTCCAGATTTTCAAAGCAAGCTCAGAGCTGAGCTCCCTTTGGAGGTCTCAGCCTAAACTCTTAACTGGCATAAATCACTGTTGCTGGAGTGAAGGCAATGGAGATTTGTAGACTGGTTTAGGTTGGAAGAGACCTTTAAGATCATCTAGTTCTAACCCCACTGCCATGGGCAAGGACACCTTCCACTAGACCAGGCTGCTCAAGGCCTCATTCAGCCTTGAATTCCTATATAAGGAATTGGCTTGTTAGATGATCAGATGCTGCTGATTTTCAAGGCAGTATTGGCAGTTCCTTCAATCAAACTGCACCCTCCAAGCACAAAAGAAACCCAACTACTGAACTCTGCTTGCCCACAGATGGGTGATGGAACATCTTCTGTCTCCTCCTTATTAACTCATAGACTCCAGATGTAGAAACCAAAGTGCAGAGCACCTGGAATCACCTCAATCCTTTGTGCACTTACAGGAGCTACTGCAGATGGTCACAGGAGCTCTGAGAGGGTTCCTTATAGATCTAAAGCCTTTTATCTGTTTTCAAGCTGTACCTGAAAGCAATACACTTACCTCTTGCATGGACAGCTTAACTATTCTCCTTTTTCTTTGAATTTCAGGCTGCATTTGATTAACTCTGCAAAATATTTGGGGATGTAGTAGGTCTGGAGCAACATACACAGCTTAGATTGTGATTATGCTGGGTGAACCAGATCACTGAACATGAGACAGATTAGTAGCTCTGTTAGACAGCAAATCTGTTTAAGTCCTCTGCATTTCATTATGATTTAATTTAATTAAAAGACTATGGTTTTTTTCCCAGTGTATTACTTGGAAATAGGATTTGGGTAGGTTTTTTTATCTGGAGGATTAGCATTATTATTTAAAGGTGTTGTTGTTCTGGACAAAAGCCCTCAAGATTTTTTTTTTTGGTTAAAAGTCTACATTTTCAAGAAATTCCAACTTCCAAGAATGATACCTCTGAGGAGGAGGAGGATTCTTGTTCTCCATCCCAAGCTGAAAGACCAGAAACTGAAAAATTCAAGGTCAAAAGTTCAGTCAAAGTTGGTGAAAATCTCCTTTAAAAAGAAATAATCACAACTTTAAAACAGACTTATTGATCTTTCTACTAAAAATATTAAGGAGAAGTATTTGCTAATTTCACACTGCTCTTTTGTACTGAGGACCTGTAGTGTTCAGGTCCTCCTGTAGCCTAGAAACTTGTTTCCTGCCCCTAGGGAACATTGGGACATGTGTACTCACTGCAGCATCCTTCTCAGAGCAGGAAGTGTGATCCCAGGGGGGTAAAAAACCTTCCTATCAGTATTAACAAGTGCTTGTGTGCCAGGATGTTCCATGGGAGGGAGATGGCTGCTCACACATGGGCAGCAGCCCCACCTTTCCAGCCACCTCTGATATCCCATGGTGGATGTGGTTTTTAGGAGACCCCATTTGGCTGCAAACAGACTGATGCAGAGCAAGCTGCGGGTGGGGTGGTGGCAAGGGTCTGACCTGTGTGACATGCAGAAGTACTCTCCTGCAGTTTTTGATTTCCACCTTTTCCTGCAGAAAACGGAAGACAAGTACCAGCAGCTGGACCCTGAGTAACTCAGTCACTGAGACTGTGTAAATACTGAGGTTTCAGAAGAATGAACTGGGGCCAAGCAGCTTCACGCTGTGGAGGGGGCAGGGACATGCTGCGCTTGCTGGAGAAACTCCTGCTTTGCGAGATGTCCGTGGACATGTCTGAACAGGCCTGGACATGCCTGAAGCTTAAAGCCAAACAGAAACTTTGGCCTGTTTAGCCGGGCCCCTCTGTTTAAATTGGAGTGATGACATCAGAGGAAATGAAGGATCAGGGATGGAGAGAGGGAGGGAGCCTGCAGAGACTGAGACCTGCTCTCTGCAGAGTGCCGCAGCTCTGCCGGCTTCCACAGATCAAACGCCTCGCCTTTAGCTTATGCAAAAGCTGGCAGAAAATCAACCCGTGTTCAACCCATGGACAGAACAGTAGAGTGATCTGATTAATGTGTGTAGACATAAACGTGAGGGGAGGGATAGGAAGAAAGAGCTGAGGAAGTGTGCTCTGGAGGCTCTGTGTTAATTAAGGACTACTCTCCAACGAAATAACCAGCCACAGCACTCGATTCCAATCACGAAGGCTTCCAGAGCAACTTCGCATCTCCCACCAAGACTTCAGGAGTTTTCTGAACCAAGACAGAAAAAGCACCTTGCTCCCTCCTGTCACTGCTGTCCAGGGGCCCTGGGCACAGCTCCTCAAAGCCTGCTTTGAGGGTTGCACAGGAGGAGAACACCACAGCACACAGGTGAACATGCAAGGGTTCATATCAGAGCAGGGTGGGTGGTTGCATTCATTGGAAACCAGGCACCAATAATCAAAGTCAAATGGGAGTCAGGGTCACAGTAAAAATCAGTGGGAACTGGTCTATCATCTTAGCTCTCCTCCTTAAAGGTACCCTCTGCACCACAGGGATTTACCTATAGAAGCCTTGTGCACTAAAAGTAAACCCAGGTTGCATGAGCTATAGGTTTATTACTTTTCTCTCTGTTCTTAAAGATCTTTAAGCCTCCTGGTAACTTTACCTGTGTGCAGTACACCCCAGCACCTGTCTGGAACTCCTCTCTGAAATCACCTGGCAGGGTCTCCCAAATGTATCCCACTTCAGGCCTTCCCCAGCCTAATGTTAAAAAAGGACATTTAATTGTTTCAATTTCATGGAATCCCATTTTATTAGCATTTCCAGCATCCACTAGGATCAAGGTAGAATTAAGCTTTACCTCTCTTGCAGCATTTATCCTGGGGTCTTGCCATGTGCTGGGCATTACAATGTAAGAGGAACTAAGATAGCTGCTTTGTTGTCCTTTTTTTTTCTTTCCTGATATGAAGACAACAAACAAAAACTGCTTGGGGGGACTGCAGGACAAGTCCTATCCCTTCAAGGAGAATACAGCTCCTGAGAAAGCCCTGTCCCAAAAGGCTGGGGTTTTTGCACCATTAGACCATGCAAGAACTTTATACTAATTGTTCTGATCAGCAATAACATCCTCTGTTTTGCCATTTTATGGATATTATGTAAAGTAAAAGGACAATGAATTAAAATGGATTTTGTCAAAGCCACCAAGCCATTACAAAAGATTCATTGCATAATGGATGCCCTTTTCCCCATAGGGAAAGAAAAATACCCTGGCTTCAGCTTAATTTTTTTGGTTTGTCTGTTTGATATCTGATGCCTACCAGAAGGATTTGTAATGAAACCTAAGGCATTCAGCCTCCAATGGAACAGGATTTAAGCGTTTACTTCTGCTGGAAATGTTTGAAAACAATTTGTGAAAGAGCAAACCTACTGCAGAGTTTTAATCACCTCCAAACTTGGATACTTTCAACAATAACACCTTGAAAAATGGTAGGAAATCACGGGGCTGGAGGCAGCAGAATGCAAATGAACTTTTCCATGCCCTGACTTTCCAAAACGTTTCAGCCTATTAGTTCTCAATAATTTCAACTGGGGCTGCAATTACTAAAGACTTCTCCAAGTCAGCTGTCAGCTTTTAAAGTGTTTTGGAGGAGTTGTACTTCCCCCCCCCCACCCCCCACCCCCAAATAATAGCAGATGGTTTGGAGATACAGTGGCTTTAAATGCTCACTTGAGGAACTTGAAAAATCCAGAAATAGGAGATTTTTAAAGCTGACAGTCAATTGATAGCTTTGGAGACTATTCTATGAAGCTGGGAAAAGGCGAAAAGAAAAGATCAGGAGGAGAGAGTGAAAGAGAAAATATGAACAGGCTTTCTCAAAATAACCAGAGCTCCTGGCAGTAACAGGGGAATAGCAGAACCTGCTTGGTGCCTGACTCTGCTACTTCTGATCTTACTCTTGTTGAATAGTAGCATTAGTTTCACTGAAATCAATCAGCCTGCCTCTGGAGTCAGCTGTTATTTAATTTCACTGAAGGGAAAGGGCAGAATCGAGCCAGTAAATACTATCACGTTTATAGATATGTTTTGTTATGTTACATGAGAAATAGTAGCGTGGGGCTGCTGGCAGTTTTCAGACTGATAAAGCTGTTATCGTATTTCTATTTTTCACTGGGGAACTGCAGCACCAAGAGATCAAGGTCATGTTTAGCAGAGAGAGCTTAAGGGCTATTTTACATATGAATGACTTTAAGCATATGTTTAAGTGTTTGTCTGAAGTAGAGCCTCATCATTGGCCTGAGACAATACAGACCAAGCAAAGTCCACAGCAGTGAGCATCGATGAGCTCCAAGTAGCTGTTCAGGGCTGTAATTGCAAAACCATAAACTCTTTAACAGTGATAGCTCTATTAATGTCATCATGCTCTTGTCCCTAAAGAACATTTCTGCCCCTCGGAGCCCATCTAGGCAAGAAAACTAAGGAACTCCAAGTTCCTCTCCATTTCTTATCTAAATACAGCCTCTTAGCTCATCAAGAGCATCACACTGTCCTAAGCCTCTCATTTGAACAAGAGACAAGAGTTTTACCTGAAGTGCTTCAGTGACTCTCTTAGACAAGTCTGCAGCTCTTGAGACTAGTATTAAATGCACTAGGTGTTCCTTCTGCATTACTCAGATCCTTCAAGAAGTCAGAGGGAGAAATGAATATGTATTCTATATGTCAGCTGGTTGTATCAAAGCCTATCTGTGTCTAATTATGGAAAACAATCTGCCTATGTGAAGTTAACGGGGAAAGCTCTAAACAGATGTTGATTAAAGAGTGCCTCTGTAGAGTACTTTTTGAGAGGTCATTTTGCTGAGTTTAGATTGAGATGGATGAAGGTGAGGTATTTGGCAGTGAATTGCATCTTTGAAGTGAGTGACGAGATCAGGTTTTAGCATGGCAGCACAGAGGTTGCAGTGACATTCATCTGCAGAGGAGGCAAGTGGAACTGTTAAGAGAATGAACAAACTGATTCACATGAGCAAGAAACCTTTCTGGAGTGAGTAATCACATCTATTTTCAAGGTACACATGGATGTAAAGGTTAGCCCAAATTGTGACAGAGAAAATTAGTGAACTTTTTGCTGCAGAAAGTGGCAGAGAGAGGATATTTGGTCTCTGAAATGATGAGATTAAATTCTTCCATACTTTGAACAACATTAGGGTGAATATGTTCCATTAAAATCTTTTTCACAACCCTGAAGGTGCTGTCAAAAATCAAGCAGCTTACCCCAGTAGAGAGCTGGCTTTTCAGTTCCACTGGTAGTGAAAATAAACCATATTACCCTGAACAGCTTGCAGAGGACAGGCCCAGCCCTTTAGGGCTGGAAAATGATAGAACTGCTGAGCAGAGAATTTGGCTCAGGCAGCCAAACCTTTGTGGAGATGACGTCTGAGATAGAGCAAAGGAAATGCCACAAGTTTCTCTCTCTCAAATGATGTTGGCACTCCTTGTGACAATCCTAGCAGCTTTATTACCTCTCTGAAAACATCCTACTGTTCTTAATACCTCCTTGTGGAATTACCACCACTTACTGGTAGCCAGAAGCCATTAGGTAGAGATGGTCCTCTCCTTTTCTCTTTGATTTCAACAAACAAAAAACCAATGTACAACAAAGAGCTGCAGATAGGAACTCCACTGAACGTTTGACTGTAAATTAAACCCTCAGTAGCTCACTGCTTGGAAGTGAGAGCAGAGGTTGAAAAGTAAATGCACTTTGTCCAGGGCAGAGCATTGCTAAAATAATTTCTGACAGCCTATGCCAAAGCCCTAAAGTCAGTGGGCTTGGCTAATCCACCCTGATAAATGCAAGTTACAAAAATAAGTATCTTCAAAAAGCAGCTGGGAGCTGGCCAACAGGAACCATCAGAAGGCAGCCACACTCACACCCCTAAACCCTGAAACAGCCTACAGGAAAAGATTACATTTACAGTGACATTTCTGTCAGACATGAACAGTCTCTGCTTGCTACCAGCCATGGACACCTCACTTGTGATTAGCCAACCTTCTGCTCCAAAGGATTGTTTGTGTGTACCAACTGTACAGCTGTACCTTATTTCCATGACCTACATCAGCCAAACAACCACCAGCTCTGAAAGACACACAGCATTCAAGCTGCTCTGTAGAACCCTCTGTTCTCTTTGCAGCTTTGGTATTGTTGTCACCTCATTATTTAGAGAGGGACATAACAGTTTGAGATGACTTCCAAGTCCACTGCATCAACACTGAAGTAACGGCTGTGGTATTTACTAGTTCTGTTGTATTATTTCACATAGAATGGAGAACGAAACTACAACTTAACTTTATTTTTGGCACTTTATCTCACTTTTTTGGCAATTCAACTTAAAGTAAATTTCACTAAGTACAAAGAAAAAGTTGCCCTGGAGAGAAACCTATAAAGGAGAAGAGTCAACTAGATAATACATTTTAAAACTGTCTTTTCCTTTGGCCTGCTTCCCGTGGAGTCTTTCCACCTAATTCATGTGGTACTGTGAATCTCTCAGAAATCAATGGACCTCTCTGCAACTTCCAGAAGAAGCCAGGAAAAAAAGATGCAAGTACTTGTAAGGAAATCCTTGAATTTCCAGTAGCTTTTTATGCAGTGGCTTCATGTCTAGACTCTTTCTTGAAATCAAGACCCTGGATTGCTTTCCTTCCCCCCCTCCTCCCCGGCTACAGCTCTGCATGACTGCAAGACATGAAGAGCCAGCATCTCTCAAACTTCATTCATTGAGTTCACTGAACTTGTACCTCCCTTTTAAACTTTGTAAAGTGGGGTTATATGATTTGAAAGCATAAAAATGGAGAACTAAAAGGATCCTTTAAGCACCGTTAATTTAAAGACTTGTGACTAATTTCACATGAAACAAACTTCCAGAAGATCACAGTTCAGCAGTCACTATCTCACAGCTACCCCTTCACTTCATAAATTATTTTATACATCTTTTCATATAAGATCAAGCTGTAGCTCTCCATACCCAGTGCTATTAATCTCAGATTCATTCTGCTTTCAGAGCTCACACATTCTGACTTTGCTCCATTTCGTCCATTTCAGTTCTGTTGACATCTGTATCAGTACATCACCAGCCTTGCTGCAGCCTAACACAGAACTTTAGCTCTGGTGCTGAACTGGTTTTGCAGGTCCATCTCTATGCCTTACAGAGGATGATAATTAAGTAGTCTGGAGACTTCACTCTCCTCAAGTGCTAGCAGCTCCTGCTTTATTATTTCAGAGGTAAGCACCCTAGAAGTGGTCCAACAGACTGGACTGAGTACATTCTGTTGGTCACCAACAAAGTTAAGTGATCCAGTTGCATTTATTCCCACCCTGAACTGTAAATATTGCCTCCAAGTATGAAACCAGAATACATGAGCATCATGCTCCTAGAAGGAAGCACCATTTATCAATATTGTCCATTTCTAGGAGCCAAAACCCCTATATCTCATGACATATGCAAAGTCATATCTCCAGAACCTCAGCAATGCTACATCAATTTCACTTTTGCACACACACAGGTACCACATTTTGTCTGCAAAGGAACTAAGAGTGTAAGTCCCACCAGAATAACTTCTTTCTGTAAAGCAGTTTTATAGACATTAGCAACCACAGAGCCACTGTGTCCGCAATAGGAGCTTGCAGTGATTTACCAACCAGAAGTTCCAGACTCTGCTTTACTTTAACTGTGCTTTCAAGCTTGAGGTATAGAACAAAGTCACAGTGGCAATGGCAGAACATTGTTGTCAGGCAGCCCCAAATCTGGCATACATTAATGGTGGTTGGAGACAACTTATTACTTCATATTGTAGGTTCACAGAGCTGTTGTCTACAAATCTATTAATTCAGAGAATCAGTGGTCTGAATGTGAAGGACTGGGATCACAGCCTAGTTGAAGCTGCTCACTGCAGAGGAGTTGGACTAGATGACCTTTAAAGGTTCCTTCCAAACCAAACTGTTCTATGATTTTATTCTGTGATCTGGAAAGTGACTCTAGTACCTAAGGCAGTGGTGAAAGCTAGAGGCTTACATTTAGAGAAGCCACAGGTCAGCTTTGGTGGAAGTTACACATGCCTGGGTGTTGCTGCTTTGTTCTCCCTGGTTTACGTCACCAGCAGCAGCAAAACTTTGCAGAGGTTTTCCAGACATGTCTCCCTTTAGTCATGGATCCTTATCACTGAAATAAGATAATCAAGTTATGATAGGGCAGCTCAAGTTAGCTCCCGTCCATAATGCGTCAGATGAGCCAGAGTGACAGGACAGAACCTCAGAATGCATCATGCATTATGGATCACATCTTGCATCTCCCAGGCACTGCATTCTTACATCACCTCTTTCCAGGAGGCATAAGACAGGACTAATGTATGCATGTCTTAGCACAGTATGTAATGCAGTGAAGTCCCGACCTTGTTCAAAGTTATTAAGTGCTATCAATACATAGAATGGAAATAAATATTAGCCCTGCTTTACAGATGCAGAACCCAAGACACAGGGTTCCCAAGCAATTTGTCAGGACCAACAAGGAGCCAGGTATCCTGACAATTCCTTTTACTCCAAGCACCTGACATATTTCAGAGTTCATTCCCATCCATCCTTGGGCTCCTGCAGGGTGGGGTGGGGGTGTGGGGTGAAATCTCCTCTAAAAGTGTTTCTGTGCTTTATCAGCAAAAAGAGGGTGATAACAAAACCAGCTCAGTCCAGACAAAAGTTAATTGAAGCATTGGGCTCACATAGATGCTTAGAAGCACTGCCTTAAAATAGCCTAGCAGGACTATGGGCTGAGTCTTCCTCGAGGGCTGCAACAGTCAGCAAGGCTGGAAATGAACCATGATAAAGCACGTCCAGCAGGTCAGGCACCTACTTCCAACTTTCTGACAGGACAGTGTGGTCCACTGTGCTGAAAGCAGCAGTGGTGAGGTGAACATACCCCTGAATCACTCTGCTACACAAGATGGATGCCTAAACTTTCCAATGAACAGGCTGAACCCTACTATATTCTTGCCTCAGAGCCAGCCTCAAATACATACACATGAGATCATGGTACAGAGGTGCTATTGATGCTGCACTGAAGTGACCTTCTCTAGAACCTTGAATATAAATGGCAAACACCATAGGAGACCAGATGAAAACTTGACACACTGCCTGGAGAGGGAACAGCCTGTTTCAGTGCTCCAAAGAGGAATGCTGCATGGCAGATAGTAATAGGTAGCAT
Source organism: Dryobates pubescens (assembly GCF_014839835.1). Classification (NCBI taxonomy): domain Eukaryota; kingdom Metazoa; phylum Chordata; class Aves; order Piciformes; family Picidae; genus Dryobates; species Dryobates pubescens. Next base: position 9,729,482 of record NC_071640.1, read on the forward strand.
CCATTAAGCAGGATCTCTTTGGACACAGATCTGGGGGATAAGTTTTCAGTGTGACATTGAATTCTTCAGACACTGTAGTAGGCTTAGGTTCTTTAAAGGAAATTTGCTCAGAGGAATATAAGCCATTTCCAAGCATGAACAGAGTACATTAAAGCACTGACTCAGGCTTTGATTCAGAAAAGCACTTAAGCACCCTTCTTGTAAAGGGATACTTTTCGTCACTTGGACCTTGGAAAGGAAGGTGTGTTGTGGTCTCTTTGGCTCAATGCCACGTATCAGGGCATAAAATAAACTAATGCAATTAAGGAAGAATATTTCATGGTGGACATATTTAATCCATTACTGCCCACTGCAGCAGTTCTTGCACCTAGAACTGGTCATTGCCAACAGCATACACTGACTAGAGAGAAAAATGACCCATTTTGATAAAAGCATTCTCTGAAATATTTAAGGAGAAAAAAAAACAACCCACAACCAAAACACCAACAACCAAACCTTATTGCTTTACACTGTGAATTGAAAGTGATGACTTTGCTCTTTGGCTGTGAGAGTTTTGCATGAGTGTATAGCGTGACACACAAAACCAGAGACACAGCACATGAAAAGAGGCTTATCTGGACAGAGGAGCTTCTTGCCAACATCACCAAAGGGTAACAGAGCCCCAGGGGAGCGTGGAATTTTGTGCATGAAAGCAGAGGTGTGGGAGGTAGGAGCAGAGGTAGAAAAAGGTGGACTTCATAAAAAACCCATTTGATCAAGAAGATGAAGCAGCAGCAAAGCAGGGGGGCAAAAAACCCAAACAAAACTACTCTTTATTTCCTAGCTGGCTGAACGCTTCAGGAAAAAAGATTACAAAGACTCTCACCAAGATTTACCTTTGCAAAACTGTGTCAAAACTTCCAAATTAAACATCCCCCTAGTGACTGCGTTCATCGTTAGCATGAAAGCATCAACGATATTGATATCAAAGATTCTGGATTACAGACTCCAGCACGACTCATTTGTAATTCCACAGCATTTCGTTCCATGATGCACCAGTAAGTGTTCAGTAGTGCATTTTGCAATAATAATAAACTAAAAGCAACATGAGATGTCAGTGCTGTAACTTGGCTGTTAAATCTTTTCTTGGAAGGGCTAAGAGCTTGCCAGAATACTTGGTGAGAGATGTCAGGGTTGCAAATTGACACAAGGAATTAACCAGGTTCTTATGAGACTCTACAGACTTTACTTTTAGCTGTTTCTGTTATGATTCATCTCCCACACTCTTTGCAAATGTTTTTACTATAAATATTATTATTGACATCAATATTCATACTGTAGAACACCTATAGTCTCAGTTCAGGCTCCCGTTTTAATTTGCTCTTCCTCACTCATGCTCTAGACAGTTTCCTCCTGCTTCTGTCCCTTCAAAATACTATGTAGGCACAGAGGCATTGCACAATACAAGAAAATAAGATGAATAAGGTAGGAAGAGGCTGCCCAGAGAGCTTTTGGAGTGTCCTTCTCTGAATACTTTTAAAACCACCTGGATGCATTCCTGTGCAGACTACCCCAGGTGATCCTGCTTTTGGCAGGGGGGTAGGATTTGATGGGGTCTGGAGGTCCCCTCCAACCTCTAACATTCTGTGATTCTGTGAAATTTATTTATGGTTTCCTTTTGGCTTCAGTGTCCCAGCCAGGGTTACATGAGGAGTTAACAGCAGAATTAGTTATTCCTGTTCCAGTGTCTTAATGATGCAATCATCCTTCCTTGCCAGTTAGCTCTCCTAATAATTACAGTGTACAATGACGCATGTTTTAAGAGTATAGACAAGCACAGAGCTAATATCATGTTAAGTGGTCTCTCAAGTAACTGCATCAGCTCTCTCAAAGTCTGTCCATCTAAAGATGTACTCAGAAGAATGTGACCATGGCAGTTGTGGATGAAGAACATCCAGGAAAAGTCCTAAGATTTATATGCAGCCTAATTCATAGTTTCCTTGGGGGAACTATGATAAGAAACAGATAAGATCCTCTCAAAACTAAGAAGGGCAGTGCAGCATTTCCCCTTGGAGCACTGATGCATGGTCAATGCATGTTTCTCCACAGAAAAGAACAGAGCTCACTGACCTGTCAGCAGGAGCTGATCCCTCATTTCACATCTCTATCTTCAGCTTCATGTGATCAAATTTACCTTTGGCCCTGGCTGCTCAAGAAGAACAGTCTGGCTTTTAGATCCTGAGAAGCCATTCCCTAATTTTAAGCTTACATGAGCAGAGATGGCACTGCAGCCAAAGGTTATGAACTACCTATCAACTGGGGGGAAATTCTGTACTGAAAGACTGGTCAGGCATTGGACAAGGCTGCCTGGGAAGGTGGTGGAGTCCCCATCCCTGGAAGCAGTCAAGAAACCTGTGGCCATGGCACTGTGGGACAAGGTTTAATGGCCATGGTGGCACTGGGTTGATGGTTGGATTCAATGATCTTGGAGGTCTTTTACAACTGAATCAATTCTATGATTTTATGAAAATATCTAAAATAAATTAGAAAAGACAGGAGATGTAAATATCACCATTGGCTGCATTTTGCAAGTGATGAACAGACTATAGGAATGGAACATTTGAAAGGCTCCTAAGCAGTCAGGGCAACAAGTAATCTCCTAATTGGATCCTGGCCTTAATGAGTTGCTTTGGAGATCTACCCAGTCTCAGATCAACACTTCAGCAACACTCCTTCCAATCCTTCTCAGTTTCAAGGGAAGAGGTCTGCTTTGCTTCATCCTTCATGAAAACAGCTACATTTTCAAAGCCCAAAGAGGCTATGAAAGCCATAAACTATATGAAGCCTACAATGCCGATAGGAACAGTTGATCAAAGCAGTGAAAGGTATGAAGATCATCTTGTGAAAGGCTGAGCTAAGAACATACCCCTTGTATCAAAGAAAACTCTCTCAGTTTATCTGCCAATTTTTATATCCCATTACTTTGGGCTTTCCAAAGCTCTGCAAACCAAGTCCAGAGTTTCATTATTTATTTATTTGGGATGCTGTGTGTCACAGTGACACATTGAGAAACTGGCATCTGCAATTTTCACATGTCAGAGTGACTGTAACTTGAACTGACAAAATAAATTGCTGTTCACACACTCCCACTGACTTTGTTATGTCCCCGAAGCCCTAGGCCTATTTTTTCAATTAAGATCCCCCTTTCTTCCATCCCCCCTCTTCCTACTGCAAAAGCACAATGAAGGGCTGGCAGGAAGGAACGTGACTTCCACAGCTGGCAGCAGTTGACTGGGAAAGGCAATGGCACTGCTGCTCCCCAACACAAATAATCCTCCTTAGATTTTCAGGAACAGGCACATGTCCTTCCTCTATCACCTGTGCTACCAAACCTTTCAGGACTCGGTGTGCAGAAGGCAATGGGGCTGTATCAGGTTTGCTGTGGGCTTTTGGCTCACAAAAGGAGTGAAGCAGTTCTGCCAGGATAAAGCAGTTCTTAATTAAAGCCAGTGGAAAATTTCCTAATCGGAAGACTAAACTGATGTCCTGATCGCAGGAATGTCAGAGATCCAAGCGAGTTCAGCGAGAGAGCATGCTCATCTCCCCAGGAACGGTGATGAAATCTCACATATGGGGACATCTCACTCACTTCAAGGTCCAGCCAGGGAAAATAATGTCAAATAATCTTAAGGACCCAGGAGTCCCCTAAGCTTTGCCTCACTGAGAGTCAACATGACGAGTTCCCATTTCTCCTTTGCCCAATTTCCCAGTAGTGAGCCTGAGCTCTCACCTCACTTCCGACTCCTACCTTCATTCTTTCTTGTCCCGTCACAGTGGGCATGGAAAACATTCCCTTCCCTGCAGCAGCACAAGCCAAGCAAAGCAAGAAGCAACTATTTCAAGCAGCAGAACCAGCAAGACTCACAAAGCAATGCTGCCCAACTTTCTTAGTCCTGTGACAACTACATCTTGCCTGAGCCCCTGACTTGGATTCCATATTGTCATCTTCATTTGGTAAAATGCATCACACACTCCTAGGTGCTACTGAAAGAAAACATACTTTGTTTAACACTCCAGGTTGACCCAAGTTGTTCCCTCATTTTGTAATCTTTTCCATTTATTTGAGCTGAATTTGGAGCAACAAAACCACATGTGGCTTGCGTGACATTTAATTGCAAGAACTTCACACACTCCTAAATTCCTTCCTTTCGTGTGCAGCACAACATATTTAGTCATAGACATGGTGGGGAAGGTCAGTGGGAAGAGAGAGAGAGAAGAGAAAACCATCTTCTAGTGCACTGGCCATTCCAAAAAGAGCCCTGCTCAACCACAAGAGCCAGTCATATGTATGACCAAGTCTATAGTCCTATGGGCAGAGCTTTGAGGCTAAGCTCATCCACCAACAGCCGTTTAGCAGGCAGTCATCAACTCAGGGAGGTATTGGGGTGTCATGTGGTCTAGGAATTTATGAGAAGACAACATAACTGGGTTACAAACAGGGTTATTTGGAAGCTTCCAGGTTTGTGGTGCTGACTATCTCACACAAAATTCTCCTTCTGGGCTATGAGACGACAAAGAATAACACAGTTCTGCCTATCCCAGATGAGCCACCAACAATACAGTAATGAAAAGAGTGAGGGAAGGAAGGAGCAAGGGAGCCCCAAGTCTCCACAGAAAGGCACACTGAGGGGGTGGAGTATAAAATACAAAACCAATTTAGTGATAAACTATTGCAGTTGTTCAGCTAAGTACCTAAGAACATTTGCATTTCCTAAGAGTAATTCTGCAATGATACAAAACCAAGGCAAAACTGAAAGAACAGATCTCTTGCTCCTTCACAGCTGCACCCACACCTTGGTACCTCTTTTGACCTCAGCAGTAACCGCTCTTATTCTTCAGCTAGACTATCACTACAAGCGTTCTGTGCTGCCAGTTCCTGGTTAGCTTCTTAAGGACCAGTCAGGAGCCTTCAAACTTGTTTCCATTTCATTCCAATATTTAGAATCATAGAACCAATAAGGTTGGAAGAGACCTCAAAGATCATCAAGTCCAACCTGTCACCACAGACCTCATGACTAAACCCTGGCACCAAGTGCCACGTCCAATCCCCTCTTGAACACCTCCAGGGATGGTGACTCCACCACCTCCCTGGGCAGCACATTCCAACAGCTAACAGCTTTCTCTGGGAAGAACTTTCTCCTCACCTCCAGCCTAAACTTCCCCTGATGCAGCTTGAAGCATAGGAAGAGGGGAAGGAGAGATTTAAAATGGGAGTAATTTGGTTTTTTAAATTATTTTTACATACAAATTTTAACATTTGCACTTTTTTTATTTTTTTGGGTCCAAAATAGATGAAAAGGTTATGTCCCTTAATCTCATGTTCCTGAACTGAACTTGCTACTCCCCAAAGAGGGCTGCTTACATGTGGTCCTCAGCCCCATTCCCAGATATGCTCCCAGCCAGGTGTATGCACACATATGGATCTAGCTCTGGTCTGGGTCTGTTCCCTAAGAACAAAGGGGAATCGATTCTTTTCAGCCAGCTGAATCTTGCACAGAAAGGATGAGAGATGAATGTGAAGAGCAATGTATTCTGCTCTCCGAAGTGATTGATCATGAACTTGGTAACCAGCTATGCTGAGTGTCTGACAGGGAGGAGAGAGTGCATGAGCAGAGACATCTCTGGAATGCCAGCGGGAGTTCAGCATCCCTTAGGAACAGATACCCACATCTCTTGGTGTCATTTCAAGCCATGGAAATGAAACTTTCTTCTCAAGTGGCCATCAACAGAGCCTTCGAGACTTCTGGTTTCATGCCATGGAAATCAAGGTCAGTAGCTGCTCTGCCTTTAACCTTGAAGTGAATCTACTGAGACCAGAAATTGCCAGCTTGACAGCTGATGAGAGTATATTCCTCTGCATCTACACAGCAGGTAGAACAAAAATAGCAATAGCACAAACTTCTTCCCATTGACTTGCTTCTTCTCAACACTCACCTTCAGAATACCTGGGCTTTCTGCTGTGCAAGTAAGGCTGGTCTGTGTCTTCACACCCACTGACAGGGATGCTGGATCAGTGGGAGGTTCTGGTGAACACAGGAGAACCAGAGGAACAGGCACTGACTGGAGTAACACACACACACACACACACACACCCCTCTCCAGACAGGCAACCCAAGGCTCTAGAAAATTCCCTGAGGTCAGTGTGTCACTGTTTCCTTACTCACCCCTCCTTGATGCACACAAAAAAATTGTTGCCATATGAAAGCATAAACTGCAGATGCACAGTAAAGAGAAATTTAAACACATTTCCTCTTGAGGAGAACTGTCCAAGGCTGAGTGGTCTGATTCATGCAACTCAACTATGACTAAAGCCACCGTTTGTGCTTTGAAAATGTGCTTAGGTGTTGGCAGCCATCTCAGATCTTTGTAGTGTGTCAGCAGCTTATAGATTTGAAGACCAAATTAAATCTTCCAAACTCAATGCCCTTCCTGAGGAAGGCCTTAGGATTTGAACTCGGCACCACACACGAGAAATGTTTTCAAGACAATACAGCTCTGTGAAAACCAAAGGTGATTTCCAGAGGTGCATTTGTAGCAGCAGGAGCAGAGAGATGTTCCTTCTGGCCCCTAATTCAAATGAAGCAGCAGTAGCTGAGTGATGACAATACTCAGATTTGTCCATGCTGAAGACCTGTCTCCTTTACAGAAAGCACCTGAGCTATGTCAATGCTCTGACAACCACCATACATCTTATTGGGTTGGGGAGTGAGGGACAATGGCAATGTTCCTTTTTGCAAGCAGAGGGAAGGAAGAAAAAGAAAAGAAAAACAAAATCCAGTTTGGGATTTCATTCTGTAGCAGAATGCATGTCTGAACCTCTGTGCCACCAAGCAAGGCCCTCTAGCAGAAGGTCAACTTTCCCATTAATGGGGTATTCAATGAAAATTCAGCAAGGCTGAGACAGCCCCAAGGTGCTATCACACAGCAACAGCATCTGGGACCAATCCCATTGTCACTAGACTACATCTACCAAACATGCTTGCTCACGTAGTGTTTCCCAGGATGCTGTGCAGTTTGGGTTTCTCCTGTGATGCAGGCTACTTAGCAGCTACACACAGATGGGAGTTAAAGGGCAACTTTTCCCCAGAAAACCTTCATGAGGTCTCCTTGGAGCCTTCTCTTCTCCAGATTGACCAGCCCCAACTCCTTAGGACAGACTGAGGGAGTCGGAGCTGTACAGTCTGGAGAACAGAAAGCTCCAAGGAGACCTTATTGTGGCCTTACAGTATCTTAAGGGGGCTACAAGAAAGCTGGGAAGGGACTTTTTAGGGTGTCAGATAATGATAGGACTAGGGGGAATGGAAAAAAAAAATAGAAATGGGTAGATTGAGATTGGATGTTAGGAAGAAGTTCTTCCCCATGAGGGTGGTGAGACTGGAACAGGCTGCCCAGGGAGGTGGTGGAAGTCTCATCCCTGGAGGCTTTTAAGGCCAGGCTGGATGTGGCTGTGAGCTACCTGCTGTAGTGTGAGGTGTCCCTGCCCATGGCAGAGGGGTTGGAACTGGATGATCCTTGAGGTCCCTTCCAACCCTAACAATTCTATGATTCTATATTGTCCTAAACTTTCTTTGACCAGCTCTGGAATTCAAACAACCACGGATGTAATAACGGTCTCTGCTCCAGGAGAGCTGGATTTGCATCTGCCCCTCTGCAGAGATCCTGCTAAATGACATTACTCCTTCCCCCACTCTCCTTCCAAAGCAGAGCTGATTGAAGAGCAAAAAGAGAATTTCAAGGTGAATAAAAGCCCTGTGTTAAGCATGAGGTGAGACACGGGTTGTGGTATCACAGCAGCCTTGGAAATGCCCCCGAATCCCCAAAGCTTTGATTTCAGCATTAAATAATGCTGGCCTGAACATTCAGCCGGAAATGTGCACTGCACAGAATTTTTTATGTATAACTTTTCTTTTTCAAAAGGTTCACTTCTCCCTTCAGGTCGGAGACTGGGGGAAAAAAAATGCCAAGAGCATGGGATTCAGTGTTCGGGTCAGTCCACTAATACATCTCTTTCGGCACCCTGCCTGACAGATGAGTTGAGCCAGCACCAGCTGCTCCAGTGGTAAATATGAAACTCTGCAGTAGGCAGTTATGAAATAACCTTGGTCAGAGGAGGTTTCTTGCTAGCCTCATCCTAACCCCTATCATTTAGTAAACTGGCTTATACCCAGGAGTACACAGCACCCAGACACCTCCTCGTTGAATTATCCTAACATCACTGGATGTTCTCATTAGCCTTACGTACTTCTGCCGTGGTCAATCATCCCATAAATCGAAATGCCAGCTGCTTATTTACACATCAGTGGCAGAAGATTCACAATATTTAATAAATACTCGATGTTTATATTCCATCAAGCCTTCCAGTCCAAGTCTGACCATGCTTTACAGATAGCAAGAGACAGTGTCTGCTGGAGCAGGAACATAAACTGTCCAGACTGAACTGCTGAGCAGCTTCGTGGCTGCTGAGAAAAACAGGCAGATGAATAGTTTAGGCAAAGTCAGCTGCAAGATCTGTAACAGAGCAAGGAACTGGAGCAAAGTCTTTCCCATGCTACCTAGATCGACAACATTTGTGCACACTTTTGTGGCTGGCTCACGATGGCTTTTTGGGCCATGAAGGATAGCAGTTTCACAGCTTGGGGACAGCTGGTCTGTGCAAAAGCCTCCCCACTCAATGCAGTAACCTCAAGGCAGACAGACAGGGAAAACTAGGCTGAATAGCTGAAGACAGTAGGAATATTTTTCAGGAATGGATCTGATGAAAGGTGGTCACAAAAGGAATCAGACATGTCTAATATGTTGAGGGTCTCCTATACATGTCATAGAATCATAGAATCAGTAAGGTTGGAAAACACTTCAAAGATCATCAAGTCCAACCTGTCACCACAGACCTCATGACTACTAAACCATGGCACCAAGTGCCACATCCAATTCCCTCTTGAACACCTCCAGGGACAGTGACTCCACCACCTCCCTGAGCACTGCATTCCAACGGCTAACAACTCTCTCTGTGAAGAACTTTCTCCTCACCTTAAGCCTAAACTTCCCCTGGCACAGCTTGAGACTGTGTCCTCTTGTTCTGGTGCTGGTTGCCTGGGAGAAGAGACCAACCCCTGTCTGGCTACAGTCTCCCTTCAGGTAGTTGTAAAGAGCAAGAAGGTTTCCCCTGAGCCTCTTCTTCTCCAGGGTAAACAATCCCAGCTCCCTCAGCCTCTCCTCCTAGGGCTTGTGCTCATTGCCCTTCTCTGGACACATTCAAGTCTCTCAATGTCCTTCTTAAATTGAGGGGCCCAGAACTGGACACAGGACTCAAGGTGTGTCCTAACCAGTGCTGAGTACAGGGGCACAATGACTTCCCTGCTCCTGCTGGCCACACTATTCTGGATGCGTGCCAGGATGCCATTGGCCTTCTTGGCCACTTGGGCACACTGCTGGCTCATGCATGTACCTTTGGATCTGTAAGTATTTACATGCTGTGACTTTCTCAGCCGGGTGAAAATTGTCCAGGCAAAGCCACACGACATTTTTCCCTGCTGTCATGTGCATGGTAAGGTTGATGAAAAGCTCTCGCTGCTTCTCTTCCCCAGAAAAGAGTTAGGACAAGGGTATTTCTCTTGCCTGGAGAAATACACTATCAGTTGTCTTCCATTTCTCTGCAAAACTCATAACAAACACTTTTAGTGGGTTTTGAGCAAAAGTTGGCTTTTATTATTTAATCTGCCTTTCACTCCTTCCTCAGATATAAAAAAACAACTATGTTCACTTTCTTTCCAAAACAGATAACAGTTTCCTTTGCTGGCCTGGTGCTCCCTCATTCCATTTAGCACTTGTTTCCACTGCTGGGAAGATCCATCTTTCAGCAGAGCTGATTTTCCTGGTTTACATGGAAAGTATATGCAGACAAAAAGGCAATGTGCACTGATAAGAACAGTTAGGACTAGAAAGGAGCCCTCAGCAGTTAAATTACAGCAACATAGTAAGGACTGAACAAGAATCAGGCTCTTATCTTGTATTAGCCCTTATACTCATGCTTAAGAATAACATGCTGCCTGGGACAGGAACTCATCATAAAAGACACAAGGAAATAAGAGTAAAACACATTCTGATGTAAACTGGTCGGTACAACCAGAGAAAGGAGTCTGGTGTAATTGTTTGGGTGCAAAATAGGCTTCCAAAGGATTCACTCAGATATCCTAAATGCTTTGCTATTTCATCTGGATTCAGTGGTTGGATTAGGTGATCTCAGAGGTCTTTTCCAACCAAAATGATTCTATGATTCTATGGACAGAGAAGCAAAGACCTCATCTGAGTTTTGACCCTGAATGGGAAAGGCTGAGCCCTGAATCACTGTAAAACCTGAAAAGTGCAGGGAGGTTCCACTGCATGCTTGATTCACCATCCCCTTTCTAAGTCAACAAATAATAGCCCTTAAGACTTTCTTTAGCTTCAAACCTTTGTTTAAGGGTTTAGCTTCACTGGCTGCAGCCTGCCATCCTCTCATTGAGCCTAAATCTGAGCCCACAGAGAAAGCAAAAGGAGAAAACAAATTTTCTTAGGGATCTGAACACACAAACTGAAACAAAAGAGCCTGTGAGATGACACCAGCTCCTTTCTCACAGCTCTAAACACTACATCACACCCCAAAGGCAGGAGCAGAGCAAAGCAGCAGCTCTGAACAGCTCAAACATATTTGCAGATGCTGAATCAGTTGAAACTCTTTGTGATCACAATATAACAAACATCGTCCTCTCTGCTATCCAAACTGGAGGTCTGCGAGTTGAAAGGAAAAGTCATCCCTGCATCTTCAAGACACAGAAAGAATTTCAGCGTGGCTATACATTTCCCCCCACCACCACCCCCAAGTCTCCCACCCCGCTCCTATCTCCCTGCACAACAAATGCTTTTCCCTTTAATCTGCAATGCCACCTTGTGGCTATAAACAATGAACACATTTGAAAGACACTTCCAAGACTGAAAACAAAACCGTAGGTCACTTTGACCAGAGATGGAAGTATCACCTATGCAGGAGAAGCACTTGCTGCAGGAGGACAAAAGTCATCTGTGGATGCCTGCATTTTCTCGAAGCTAGCATTTGATCTGGATGGGTTTCACAGTGGCATGTGGGCAAGATTACATAGGTGCAGTGAAGGCTAATCTCACTGCAGCTTCTCCCTGCATACTCTCAGAAGGCAGGTGGATGGACAGTCTCCTTGAGAGAGGGATGAAGGTTTTCAGCTGATCCTGTGTCTCTCACTTTCTGTAATCCTTTCACACCAGAGCTTCAGAGAAGCAGCAGCTGAAGCAAGCAGCTAGACTGTGCAGCCAAGGCACAAACCATGTTCCCACAGCACTGAAGCATACAGCCATCATCTGAACACCTGGGACACATGCAGGTATCACTTTCCAGCTTGCCCATTAGTCTCTTCTTCCAACAGTGGGGCTCCTTCCCACCAAGGACCTACAACCCCTTTCAAGAACAATCACAATATCTTAGGCAAAATGAGCTATGTCCCAGACAGAACCATCTGCCTGACCAAGACCGGTGCTGAGAGAGGCTATTCCATCCATAAGAGAAGCAACTGCAGCCATAGCTTTTAGCTGTGTGCTACAAAAAGCCCCAGCTCCAGATTTCCCCATCCCTCCTAGGTGTAGGCCGTGCCAACAGCCCAGTTGGACTCTTCCTTCCTCCCCTGCCTCTCAAGACAGGCTCATTCTTTAGGAAGATGAGACTTTTCCAATAATAGCTCCTTCAGTCCAAGACTGAGTGAAACATCCACAATCTTAACCTCCTGGTGTTATGCTGGGAGATGCATTGAGGTCCCTCTGGACTGGAAGGCCTGGCTGAATTCAAATTGGACACCATTAACCTGTTGCAGGATCCAGTACCTAAACACTTAGTACAACTCAGCAGTTTTCATCTGAAGGCCTCAAAGATATATTTTGAAATAATTTAGCATGTCTCAAAGTCGCCTTTGGAGCAGACAAGTATTCTTCCCATCTCACAGCTGGCAAGCCAAGGCACACAAATACTAAACCCTTCTGGGTAGGGAGTAGCTGCCCTGCTATGCACAAAAATTATTGTATTTTTAAGCTTTAAAATATGATTCTCTCAGGCAAATTAGGAGCAGCTGTCCCTCCCTGGGACAAGTTGGCTTCTCACAAATATTTGGCATTTATTGTCCTTTGGCCACTGGGTCTGGTTTGCAATTAGGCCTGATTTTAAGACTGAACAACCAGGCTATTGCTATGGGTTGCTGGGGCATGGGAGGTAGCACAAAGATAAATTCAGCAACAGTGCAAGTCAGGGCACTGCAGAAGCTAGATGGAGGAGCTCCCCCCTCCATGTCACCCTAGATTCTTAATCCAACAGTGGTTTCATTCCCTATCCTGTGCACCCCATGGAGCTGTTTTCTTGTGGGAAGAAGCTAGCACAGACCACTTATATTAGCAACTATATATCTACCAAGGAGCCTTTCTTCACCCTCTCTCAGCAAGCCAAACACAAATCACCTAGAGATGGGGTTCCTCCATCCTGGGGGCCATTGAGCATGTCATGTATTGGACAGAGTATGAAGTAATCTCCATTCACGGTCCTGCTGTAAACTCCAAGAAGCCAGCATACTTCTTTTAAGTGACAGCACTAAGCACTGGTCTAGATTTATCCCACCCTACATTATATCCTTACTGAAGTCTTTAAGTAAAAAGACTAGGAGGTAAAGCTTAGGGTAAGCCTTCTAGATTCCCACCATAATCAGTAAAGATACAATGGCCCTCCTGAAAGTAATTAAGATCTTAGAAGGACTAAAGACAACATTTTTGTAGCTTATGATGTCACTGAGACGCTGCCAAAGGCCTGACTGAAGTCTGAATCCACAAATCTGCTGCTGCTCCTCTGTCCCCAGGACCTGTTGCCACGCTGCACAAGGGCCTTAGATGGCTTTCATGAGATTTCTGGCAGGCTATTTTTATCCTCTTAACCTATAGGTATCTAAAAAAGGTGGTTGGATTACTTGTTCGTGCACTTTTCCAGAAATCAATGTTAAGTTGCTGGATCTCTAACTCCCTGACTCTTCCTCTTTCTTCTTTTTATAGGAACATTCACTGTGCTACTCTTTTTGCAGGCTTCCGAGTTTCTCCTTTGCAAGTTCACCCCACTTGTAGCACTGAAATATCATCTTTTAAGTACTCTAAAATTAAATTCATAAGTCCAACCCATTTGAAAACACCAAAATTATCCAGGTTGGCTCCAACCCATTTTCATATACCTAGGTTGAGACCTCGCTGCTTTGTAACTAGCCCTAATTACAGACATCATCTAATTAGTGTTGAACTTCCTATGAAGAAAAGACATTAAACAATTATCTGCACTGCTGATATGTTGATAGCTTGCTTTCACTATTGTACAGCAGAACAGCCTCTTGTAACAATGATACAAATGGTATCTAGTTACTGCCAATGGCTCTCAAACATTCTGTCTTTATTTAGTTCTTTGGCCTTTCTGATTTTGCCTGTGCTCCTGCTACACTTCTGTTCTCATTCTTGGAGCCTGACCTAGTTTCCTCCTATTGCATGTTTCTTTCTTGCATTTGAGGTCAACGATGAGCTCACGATTAAACCAATTTAGTCCCCTACTATACTTTCTGAATGGGATAGCTTGAACTTGTGGCCTTAAGACTCCCTAAGGGTCTGCCAGCTTTCCTTAAGCCACTTTTCCCTTAGCTCAGCCTCCCAGGAGATCTTTTCTCCCAACTCTTAAAGTCTGTTCCAGTTACCTTGCCTTCCTGAAAGTTATTTTTTAAGTTTTGCTGTGATTTTTCACTCTGTGAGATACACCCATTTGGCCTCTACAACCTCTGTAAAAGGCACACATTAAACAATAAACACATTCATGTACATGCATCACATGCTCAATAAAACACAGCAAGTAGGAGGAACAGAAAGAAAACAACAGTGGGAAGCAGCAGTAAGAGCAGACTCTGTGAAGCCCAAGTGTTTCAGCTTACATATTGTCCTGTGCAAACATGATATTGCCGAAGCCATTTGGTAGGTGGTAGGGATTGAGCAGATAGCTCCAAATTGACAACATGAAGTGGTTTAGGCAGGGAAGGAATCACTCACACCTCGAGCTCAGGCAGGGCTATTTTGAAGACTGGTGTTTGAAGCACACTGTAACAGCAGGGGGTGGGGGAAAGGGGAAAAGTCTTAAGTAATTGATCTCATTAATCAATTTACCAATGCAATTCTTGCTGAGCATCTTACTGACTGGAGATGCAGCAGGTTTGAACAATGCATGCAGTGCTTGTGGGCTCACCTTCAGGACATAATGGAAACAGAGATCTCCATCCCCAACGATGAAAAAAAGCCAAGAGCATGAATAAATCTGTGTGATATTCTCACACCAAGAAGAAAAAATAAAGCACAGCCTTTCTCAGATTATTCTGCATCAACTGAAAACAGAAACATGAGGATTCCCACTGCTGCTCTAGTTTGAAGCCATACTACACTTGCCCTGCTTGAATGCAAATCATCTCACACTAGCTGTAACCTAATCAGCAGTCACACCTGAACTGGAACCCGCAATAAGGCTGAACGGGAAAAGGAGAACCTGGGTAAATTCTAGCTAACAAGTCAGAAACTTCTGTGGTCCCCAATTGCTCCTTCTCTGCCCCACTGGTTTGTTTTCTCTGCAGTCACACAGGCTTTTGCTTCTGGTGCTGAAGCAATCTCTTCAAGACAGCAACAAGTCATTTCTTCAAGAAAATTAAAAAGCAGCAAGATACCATCTGAGCTTTCTCATCTATCATGATTTTGTGTCCTAGTCAAGAGTTAAGTTCCTGTGTTCCAGGACTCTGAAGCAGAAGATGGAAACAATCCTTTCTTCCTCAACCTCCTACTCCTTGCTCCCACCCTCAGGCTGGATGTGGCTCTGAGCAACCTGATCTAGTGTTAGATGTCCCTGCCCATGACAGGGAGGTTGGAACTAGATGATCCTTGAGGTCCCTTCCAACCCTAACAATTCTATGTTCCTATGATTCTATTATAGTCCTGCTTTCCAAAGGAGCCCCCTCACATCTTACTCCTGACCACCCTCACCTCCTGACAGGTTACTCACATTCTCTTTTACCTTAGGGACAGGGGCAGCCAGTTCTCAGCCCCAGGTTTGGTGGAAACCTGAATGAGGATCCAGCTCTACGATTCAAGCTGCCTGTGTCACCACCAAACTGGAAGCTTTCCCATCTCCTTACAATATATTGCAATGGCTTAATAGTTCGGGGGAAAATATCACAGAAGCAGCAAGAGCAACTGCTTTTTCTCACTTACTCTGTGATTAAGTGTAGGTGCCAAATCTTGGACAAACAAATGAGTTCTCTGGATCAGGAGAAATGGAGAGCCACTCAAGTTGGCTGAATTACAGATGTTGTCAATGGAGCATCGAAAAAGTTCATCTGGGGATATACACAAAAGTTTTTGGACTTTGCAGTCACTGAATGTCCTCTGGCCTTCCCAAAGAGGTCAAGATGAGACCAACAAATAAATGTCACTCCAGCAAATGAGCAGATTTATTTTTTCCCAATGTGTTGGGCTTTTTGTTTTTTTAAGAGCTGGATCACACTTGTAAACTCCCTCATGCCAAGTAACTCTTATTTATGCAAGGTTTGATTGGTCTCAGGCTCCCAGAGACACCTGAAGGGGATGCTGAGATAAGCCAGCCTTGGCCTCCCCCTGCATCCCTGACAGCAGAAGGAGAAGCAAAATGAAGCATTAATTTTGAAACCTTCAGGAGAAGGAAGCAGAATAGATTCACTTGTCAGTAATGTCCGTACTGATTAATACAAATGCTCATGGTAGCCAATATCACTGCACGCTGTGTGGATTTATTTACATAATTATTGGAGAACTCACCCTCCCCTCCTTGACTTTGATGCTTGGTACATATTTATTTACACAACACTGCACTGCCAAACAAGCCAAATGTTTTCCAGAAAGACATCAGAAGAATTACAATTGTTTGAGCAGTGGTTATTTCAGGATGATAAAAAACAAACTCAACTCAAATCCATTTAGCAACTGAAGTGCTTTCCTCAGGTCACAAACAATGCTGCTGCTGCTGTCCTTGCCTGGTCACTGACCTTGAGTGGCTGCCACAGGTATAACTTGGGCAGAAGATAACTGCTGTGCGCAGCAAAGTGGGAGCAAGTCAGAGGCAAAGCCCTGAAGCCCTGCAGGTGCTATAGAGAGGGCAGAAATCTTGTGAGCTGCTCCCTCTTCCTATAGGGAATAAAGAGATGAAAGTCAAGTGGCTCTCATGAAGCAGTGTCTTTACTATCTGCAGATCTTCTGGATCCCACCAGGTGCACCAAAGCCATCAGTTTCCAGGTAACTACGAAGTGGGCTCCCATTACACCAACGGATTTCACTGCTTGTTTTGGGCTCTCAACATCCCTGCCCCTCTCCCCCCCCCCCCCGCCGTCAAACCACAAGGATCACCTGCTAATAAGGGGACATGCTGTATATTGCCCTCCATCCATGTGCTGTCACTAACTGACACTGCTTCCCAGCGCAGATCCTGATGGGGTGGTAGAAAACCACTCACTCTGACAGCTCATGACAGCACCTCCACATCACATCAAGCCTAAGCCCATTCCTTACCCCGTGTAAATGGAAGTGGTGCAGCTCACAGGGCTGAGCTCTGACCAGCGTCGTGGCACAGTGAGAGGTGCACCCAGCCAACCTTCACTTGGTATTTCATTATTTTTATAACATTTCTCATTAGTTTGCTGAACTAATGAAAAAAAAATACTCTCACAAGTTAAGTCAAATATGGGGGAAAATGTTAACTAAACTTTCCATTAGTTCCAAAGGTATCAGTTGGAGTTTTTGGCAGGGCAGGCTCTGGTTTTATATTCATCTGGACACAACATGTTTTTTTTCCCTGATCCTAATTGATCACTAGAGTTACTCAGCACACAAACAATGCCTGTTGTTTTGGAGCTGATTTCCCAACCTATTATGTGTATTCCTGTTTACAAATGGTGGCTGCAGCAAGCAGAAAATCTGCAGGGCACTTGACTGCACCCACTTAACTCTTACGTGTAGGCAGCCCCAAAGTCATCTTCCACCTGACTGGAGCAGAAACAGACTCCAAAACTAGAATATCCAAAATTGCTGTTCCCCAAATAGCACTGGATTTATGTTGAAGGTAAATAGTGGAAGAAGCTAGGAGGAGTAGGGAAGGTAACATTGCAATGCTTTTAACAATAGTAACAATTATCATAGAATCATGGAATTGGTTAGGTTGGAAGAGACCTTTAAGATGATCAAGTCCAACTGGTAACTCAGCACTGCCAGGTCACCATGTCTCTCAATACCACATCTCCATGGCTTTACAATCCCTCCAGGAACAGGGACTCTACCACTGCCCTGGGCAGTCTGGTCCAGGGATTGACAACCCTTTGGGGAAGAAACTGCTCCCAAAGTCCAAACTTTCCACTGGTGAAACTTGAGGCCATTTCCTCTTCTCCTTTCGCTTGTTACTAAGGAGAAAAAACTGACCCCTACCTGGCTCAAACCTCCTTTCAGGGAGTTGTAGAGAGCCAGAAAGTCTCCCCTCAGCCTCCTCTTCACCAAACAACCCCCAGGTCCCTCAGCTGCTCCTCAACAGCCCTGTTCTCCAGACCCTTCACCAGCTTTGCTGCCCTTCTTTGGACATGCTCCAGCACCTCAAAGTTCTCTTTGGAGTGGGGGACCCAAAGCTGAATCCAGTATTTGAATTATGGCCTCAACAGCAACAACTACAGGGGGATGACTCCTGCCCTGGTCCTGCTGGCTACACTATTGTTGTTCCAGGCCAGGATGCTGATGGTCTTCTTGTCCATCTGGGCACATGCTGGCTCATGTTCAGCCACCTGCAGACCAACTCCTCTAGATCCTTCTCAGCCACTTTTCCCCAGGGCTGGAGCATTGTATGGGGTTGTTGTGACCCAAGTGTAGGATCTGACACTTGACCTGGTTGAATTTATTGGCACAATAACATAAGATGGTGGCACATCCTTTAAATGTGCAGCTCACTTTATGGTCTGGAGTATACACAGGACTCCTGATGTGCTCCCCTGGGGAAAAGGCAGACACCAGGAAATTCAGGTTACAGCTGGAGACAGCAAGAAGCAGGGAGCACAGCTATAGCTATTTGCATGGGCTTGAGGTTTGGGTTTGCAGAGAATCATGGGACTAGAGTTCTATCTTCAGCTCAAATGTGAACAGAAGTGCTCAAAAGCTGAGTGTGAAAAATCAGCCAGAATCATGAAGTTTTGCCTGGCTCAGGAGAGGGATCAAATTCATGTAAAATTAGAGTTCAAATTGGTTTCCACCCAAGATCATAAATCCACCTAGGTTTGCCAATAGGATTCTGCTTGTCAGCAAATCCTTTCTTTTGGCAATGCTGGATAATTTCAAGAGCTTTAGAGTAAAACTCAGAGGGTTTGCCTGAGCCATTGGTCCTTGTGGGAAGAGAAGGAGGTGAAGGCCAAGGATACCCCTGAGAACAATGTACACCCCAAAAGCCTACCCACACTGGGAGTACAATGGCAGGGAGATCATCTCTGGGGCATTTTTTCCTCCTGATTGGCATAAGCTGAGGAGCATGTACTCCTGCAAGAGTCTGGGGACCACTGTAGCCCTCTGACATCTATACTGGCAATCCTCCTTTCTCCACTTCATCACTGGCATCTCACCTTAGTAAGTTACACAGGTAAATCAGCACCTGACTCCCAGTGGAACTAGGAAACCACATTTCTTAATCTCTCTGAGGTGCCTTGGGTACCAGTACCATCTCCTAAACCTCACCTCGTGATTTTCATCCTCACTTTGAAAAATGCATCCTCTGCCACCATGCCAGTACAGGTCTGATGCATTTAGCCAGTGACACAATCCAGTCCCTTGGCAAGGGAAACATGAACTGGGCTAGCAGGAGGCAAGGGTGTTTGGAAATGAAGGGATGATTAAACAAAATCACTTCTCAGAGCTGCAGGGAGCCTGCAGCGGACAGCAGCTCGGGGAAGCAGCATTCACAGTAGTATTCCTTCCTGATAAGTGGAAAGGGCCCTCTCATATTTCCACTTCTTTCTGCAGTTTAATAGATGGGGGCTGAGGCTGTGACCATGACCTCAGCTGTCTTACAATGTTTCCCCCCGCCCCAGGGAAGCCCCACGCTTATCGTTTAAGCAAGGATTAAGTCTGCACGCAGCTCTGTGCATTGAGAAAAATCCCAGCACACATTTCTCCTCTTCCACCCAATGCAAAATGAGGATTGATTTTGCTCCAAGCAAGGAGGAGCATTTGGATTATAATGAAGTTGGAAAGGGTGGAGTGGGAGTACAAAGAGATGAGTCCAAGCTCAGCATGACAAATGGTACACAGGACCACTTGGTTTTATTATACACTATCAAATATCCCTAACTTAAACAGCAGAGCTAGTAAGCATGCCAATGTATATATTTACATTGCCTGAAATGTGCACAACCCTGTACAAAAATTAGAGTGCAACTGTTATGATCAAGCCATTAGAGAAAACAAAATCAATCCAAAGCAGAGACTTAGCTTTGCTAACAAGCTCCCTGCTTTGCTGGCTCCTCTATCCTCAGAAACTTTTCAACAGACCTCAGAATGAAGGAACTTCCACAGGAAGCCTTAAGGACTAATTGTAATGGTACTTCACCTAGCTAAAATGCAAATAAAATTGCAGCCATAAGAAATAGAACATCGAGGGCAAGAGAGAAGATAATTCCCTTTGTACTGATGTAAAGGTTGACCAGAGTTCTGCAGTACAGGATGTTAGGGGCTGGAAGGCACCTTGAGAGATCATCGAGTCCAAACCCCTGCCAGAGCAGGACCACAGAATCTAGCACAGGTCACACAGGAACACATCCAGCTGGATTTTTAAAGTCTCCAGAGAAGGAGACTCCACAACCCCTCTGGGCAGCCTGTTCCAGTGCTCTGCGACCCTCATAGTGAAGGTCTTCCTCATGTTGAGGTAGAACCTTCTGTGCTGTAGTTTATATCCATTACCCCTTGACCTATCCCAGGGTGTAACTGAGCAGAGCCTGGCCCCTCCATCTGAACACCCAGCCCTCAGATATTTATAAACATTTATTAAATCCCTTAGGGCAGTGGGCATGTCACAGCTGCTCCTCTCAGGAACCTGGAGAGATTTCTCTCTTGCTGTTAGTTCTGGGAAGAAAAGGCTTGCAGGATTTTGAAGATTCTCACCCCCATGCCCAAACCAGACACACATAAAACAAGTTGAAACTGCAGAAAGTTTGTACAGAGCAAAAAGCTAATGAGGAAAGAGAGGGAAGGGGGAAAAAAAAAGGTGGTCTGGGTAAAGTAGAATGCTGTCCTTTTAAACTTTAAAGATAGCCTGCTCTGCTTTAGATCACTTTTACTTGATGTTTCTTTCTCTAAATTTAGCTTAATTTCAGCTATTATATAATTTAGACTTCTTTGTTGTTGGATAAAAGAGTATCTATGAAAAAACAGAGCCTTTCTCATGAGAAATTTGGAATAATCCAGATTATTCCTGCCCATGAAGATATTAATATTTTTACTGACTTTTTTCCAAACCAGTTCTGCCTCTTTAGCAGAGGGAGAGCTCTTCATAAGTTTCAGATGCTCACTTTTGCAGCCTACATGACCTTTCAGTTCCCACAGATTTTTATTTGCATCCAGCTATTCAAACAGTATAACCTAGCAGTCTATCAATAAAACACTCTGAAAGGGATTTCAGGGGTCTTCATGTTTTGCAGGCTCACCTGCAGCACTGGAGATCTGGACTAGACAGCCAGGCAAGACCAAGACAGCCAGCAGTTCCCTTGACAAAGCTGATTCTCCTGTCTCTGTGTGGTGAGGATGACAACCAGCCTTGCTGGAGGATGTTGCCAGGCTGTCTGTCTCCTGACTCAAGGATGTCTCAGCCTCCACAGAACAGAACATGCTCTGTCCTCAAGAGAAGAGCACACTGCAGTAGCACAGGGGATGGGAACGTGCAGGGGCAGTCAGGGAAGAATGAGCAATTTTCAATGTAATTGTCTTTTTTGGCCAGCAAAGAAAAGCTCTTCTGGACTCAGAAGATGGTTTAAATAAAAAACTAAGTGCTTGACAAAGAGACCTTGGGAGACTGAGATATGCTTCTGTCTGATTACAACTTGAACAGTATGACTGAAGACATCCTGGACAGATTCTTGGCAGAATGAAATGGGCATTCACTAATATCCATCTCCTGGGGATCCACTTCTCCTGTACTATCATGTCAGCTGGGATATAAATAAGTCTAACGTAAAGAATAAATTTGCATGGCATTTTTATCTGGAAGGGCCCCCATGGAGCACATTTAGCACTTTGTCTGCCATCGAAATGTAGTCGCCACAAAGGTCAAGCACAGCAGCTCCTCAGGTACTGCAAAATAGATCAAGTTTATCAAATCCATTGGAAATTCCACAAAGGAGGCATGATACAATTAAAGTGTGTACCTTCTGGAATGTAGCAAGTACACTGGGGGTGTCTTCATCGTTTGTAAAGATCTTTTAGTGAGCCAGAGGTAGGGCTTTGATTTTACAGATTTTCAAGGTAACTTCTATATAATCAGAACAGGTTGCCCAGAGAACTGGAAGATGCCCTATCCCTGGAACCATTCCAGGTCAGGTTGTCTGGGGCTCTGAGCTACCTCCTTTAATTGCAGATGTCCCTGCTGACTGCAGGGGGGTTGGAATAGATGACCTTTAAAGATCCTTTCCAAACAACAGCATTCTTTGATCTCTCCTGAGATCACTATGTATACACAGTACCATGTGCATACAGCATCAAGCCATGAAGGAACACTATCTTGCTATTCAGAAACTTCTCCTCCCATCATCCAGTCTATAGTTCATTCTGCAAACATCCTCTATCCAAGTTCTCCACTGGCTGTGGTTCAGGCTCATGTGCAAGCTAGGCAAAACAACACACATTTCCTCCTGGCTATAGACATATGCCAGCAGATGTTTGAGCTGAGATTTTCAAGATGCACAAGGTCATTTGGGTATGTAATCCCTCATGTAAAAGTCTCTTGCTTCCTAAAGCAAGCCTTTGAGCTCTGGAATCACATACTGTCCAAAAAAAAGAGGCATCCAGTGCATTTTAAGGACAAGGTGTTTTGATCTGAAACACTAAATCATATTTTTATAGCTGTGAATCACTAAAACTCTTATTGAGCAGTTCCTGAAATGAAACAGAGGACTGACCCCTACAATGTCTCCAACTAATACGAATTCAGACCAAGGTCAACTAAGAATCACTTGCACCCTTTGCATTCTCATTAGGAAATGCTACTGGAAGAACCCTACAGTGAGTCAGTGAATGGTGCAGGAATTGGGGCTGGGGGGTGGGGAGGGGGTGGCTGGAGGGGAAGGAATATTTGGTAGTTTCATCTGACCATGAGCCTCAGTAAGTGCAGTTACTAGGAAAGGACACTTGCTGCCCAGTGCTGACACATACCATCTAGTCCCACTTAACAGCAGTATGTCCATTGCTTTCATTAGGCAAACCCCCAGAGCCTCAATCCTTAATTGGAAGCCTGTTTTGTTAGGTATTACAAACACAGACACCTGGATGTCTGTGATGCTCTAGCAATTCAGAGATGTATCAAGAAGTGCTGCAGGGCTCCTAGCACCCTCAGCAGCACTTTCTACCACACAGCTTTGTTCCACAGGTTAATTTCCTTTAACTTCATAGCTCATTCCCATCTCTTCCCAAAGCTTACTTAACTAGCTGTTGACCCTCTTATTAAACCATAATATGAAGATCATATGGAAAGAAAGGACATTGAGGTGCTGGAGAATGTCCAGAGAGGACAGTCAAGCTGGTGAAGGGTCTGGGGAACAGCGCTGGTGAGGAGCAGCTGAGGGAGCTGGGGGTGTTTAGCCCGGAGAAGAGGAGACTGAGGTGAGACCTCATTGCTCTCTGCAACTCCTTAAAAGGAGGTTGGTGTGAGGTGGGGCTTGGTCTCTTCTCCCTAGTATCAGGGGATAGAACAAGAAGAAATGGCCTCAAGTTGCACCAGGGGAGGTTTAGTTTGGACACTGTAAAAAAATTCTTCAGTGAAAGGTTGTTCAGGGATTGGAACAGGCTGCTGAGGCAGGTGGTGGAGTCACCATCCCTGGAGGTGTTCATGAAATGTGTGGACGTGGCACTTGGGGACATGGTTTAATGGCCTTGGTGGAGCTGAGCTGACGGTTGGAATTGATGATCTTAAGGATCTCCTCCAGCTGAAACGATTCTGTTTGGAATAACAACGAACAGGGGAAGCAGAAAGAAACGATCTGTAGAGACACTGATGTGCCAAGGAAAGAAGAGTTTAGGCTTCTATTTCTGCAGAGAGAAAAATGTTCAGTGTCTGCAAAACCAGTTTGAATTGTGTTTTCATAAATGTAAACAGCACTTGACATGTTTGACTCATTTTCTGGCACCACTTCTGTGTGTTGTGTTTTCTTCTTCACAGATTTAAAGACAAGAACCAAATTAGCCATCAAGCCATCCATTCTGAAGAGCTGTCATTTATCTCACACACCAAATCTTGTCCACAAAAAATTTCTTGAGAGCTGGGTTAAGGCAAGGGAAAAAAATAAACAACCAAACCCAAAAACAAAAGTTCTGGATATAATCTCAGTGCAGGAATCATTTAGATAACTGTTGTGGTAGTAGCTTGGAATGTTGACCCTTTGACAAATGTCTTTAAGTCCAGTATTACAAGGACTTCACTCCAAAATATATACTTCTGTGAGACAGTGCAAATATGGTTTCCTAAATTGTATTTTCCCACCAATCTGAATCCTGCTGGTGATAGATCTAACTCAAAAGAAGGGGCACTAATGGCCCAACTCTTTTGATCAGCCTAGCCCTTATTATAGCCTTTTTAGCTATAAAGTATTTATAGAGTGAAGTTTTAATAAATGTTTAATTAATGCTTAAAATTAAGCTAAACCATCCATCCCCAACTCTGCTTCTATTAATATTCATACCAGAGCTCTGTGATGAATGCATACAGGGGTTTTATGACCTTTAATTCCAATTCTGAATCACTGTTTGATTTGGCCATTGTTGCCATGCTTTTTTTTTTCCCTGTGTTGGCTACTCACAGATTGTTTTATGGTTTTGAAGGCATTTAAGAAACACTGGTTCTCTGTGCACAGCAACTCAACTTAATTAGCCCTCTTTCAAGAATGTAGGCTGCTTAGATTTTTGCAGTGTCTGAAAGGCAACAAGGGACAATGATTGTTATTGCATAATGTTGCTTTTGCCCAAGTGCTAGAAATCAATCAGATCAGGATTTTCACGATGCTAAGTGCTGTATAAATGCATAATAAATTGCAGTCTACATGGCAGAGAACACATCTTCTGTAAAGAAGACACATACATAAAGTCTTCTGAGACAGCTCTGCCTTGGGCTGGGCTTGGCAGAGGCAAAAGATCAGTAAAAGGTTTGACTCCAAGTAGAAATGGCACACTGGAATACACACTGCTTCATAAACAGGCCAATTTCTTCAATTGGATACCTTTGATACTCACAACAGGAGAGGCTATGGAACATAAGAAAGAATAACCTAGGAACCACAACTCCATACTCTGTGCTACTTACAACTGAAAAACACAGAATGGGTTGGGTTGGGTAGGAAGGGACCTCTAAAAGTGCCCCTGCATTGAGATCAGGTTGCCCAGGCCTGTCGAGCCTGACCTTGACTATGTCCAAGGATGAGGCTTCAACTACTTCCCTGGACAACCTGTTCCAGTGTTCCACCACCCTCATGGCAATGAACTTCCTCCTAATGTCCAACCTAAACCTACTCTTCTGGCCACAAATGCTATTAGCCCTAGAGAATGACCCTTTATTCAATGTTGTACATCTCTCACTGGTGCTAACCATGGTGCAGTTGTATGCCACCATCCACAAATTCCTGTGGTTTCCCTGCTCAGCTGGCTTCTAAAAACATCTGAAAGGAGAGCCCCCCCCGAACAGTTGCACAGAACAGAGCAATCCCCTGACAAACGTGGTGACCCATGGCAGAGTGGGGCACTAACAGTGGTGATGCTGCAGTCCTCCCCACTGGCTCACACACATGCTGCAGGGTAAGGCCAAGAAAAAAAGAAACTCACAGTGACCTCACAAAAGGCAGAAGTTGACAGCCATGGTGTAGAAGCTAAGGATGCATAGACTAGATTGCCCCCCACCAGCATGATCCCACTCAACCCTTACATGGCACACAAAGCCTTTGCCACTCCTGGGGATCAAACACCAGACCTGCCAAGACCTAGAAGCACACCCTAAACACATCTCAATGGAAAAGCAGGGTTGGATTTGTTATTATGGACACTTAAC
The DNA here is from genome assembly GCF_014839835.1 of Dryobates pubescens. Lineage (NCBI taxonomy): Eukaryota > Metazoa > Chordata > Aves > Piciformes > Picidae > Dryobates > Dryobates pubescens. The sequence goes on from NC_071640.1 coordinate 9,754,923, forward strand.
CATGAGTATAACTGACCAAAGGCTGTGCTGGATTCTCAACTCCTACCAATCTGTAAATCAGAATAGGATTCCTGATATCCTAAAAACTTTGTTCCTGAGCAGAAAGGATTCCCTTTGTGGAGCTACTACAGTCTGTGCTCCAGAAGACCCATGAAACAATTGTATATTTATGTGTGTATATATACACAGACATTTGCGTGCCTGTGGAACCCAGGGGTTGGGTTAGATGACCTTCAGGGCTTCCTTCCAAGCCCTACCATTCTGTGACTCTGAAACTGACTTTTGGTTTTTTGATCTTTGCTGCTTTATACCACATTACAATCTGCTAGTTATCTAAGGAAAGAAGCAAGCAACCCTTTCCAAACAGAATGCTTTTGCAATGCAGATGTCAATATCTATATGGAAAATAAGTTAGTGAAACACAAAGCAGTGCACTTGCAGGAACAGCGTAGGAGGAACTGTGAGAAACTATGTCACCACATTGCTCTTTGGTTTTGGGCAGATCCAAGTTCTCCTCCCAATTCTTGTTTCAATTCTAAGCATTTTAAGACTCTCACATTAGATGGAAACAATACTCAGCACACTGAAGGCCAGATTCCCATCTGGGATTTCGTGATACTGTAATAATCATCTTAATACCGAGCGATGTTATAACACAGAAATTCAGCACTATGGATCTTTCCCCATCCCTGGAGGTACCCAGGCTTGCAGATAAGAGGAATGTGAGAATTCAACTCCTCAAACTTCACATGTCTCATTAAAGTAGTAATTTATAGTCTCTCATTAGAGAAAGTGATTTTGGTTTACATTGTTGTGCATGAGAAAAAGCCAACTGTGAGCAAGGGAATTAGCGAAGGTTATGCTTGCTCCTTCATCCCCCAACTCCAAGTGGGATTAAATTGCCTTGATACAGATTCAAATTTAATTTCAGGACAATGCATCATATTTCTCTGTGCAGTATCAATCTGAAGAAAATAAATTCTAATAAGCAAAAAGGATATAAAAATATGATATCAGATACGGCTTGTCTCCACTTCAGCTGAATGACTTTATTGTTAGTCAAAAAAAAAAAGAGAAAGAGAGAAGTGAGTCATTTTTCTATCCACTGAACTTCTGACTCTGACACATTTCAGTGGCTGATGCAAAAGGACAGAGCTCTGGGTGAGTCCATCTGCTTCCCTCCTCTGAAAATTGTGAGGTTTTGATCCAGACTACAGTGACAGCGAGTTTGCTGGTGCTATTTATTCAATCATCAAGACAAATATTCCCTCCACAGCCATAAATCTGGCCAGATTTCACTCTGTGAAAAAGAGTTGTCTTGACTAGTTTAACATGATTGGTGCTTTCCACCACTACAAAGTAAATACAAATGCAATGCCACAGTAAGTATAGTATCTGTTTGCTACCAATGAAGACAATGCTACCATTTCTTCACATTTAGACATACTCATGTTACTCTTTCCCAGCATTTTGTCAGGTTTGGACTTAATCCATGACACAGGTCAGCAGCCTCTAAGAGCCACAACTAAAACTGACATTTGAAATGCCCTGGTTTGAAATATTTGCAGTGTGACCCTAGTCCTGATTCCTCAAGTTAAGGACGACACTGGAGATGGGGTTTGGATGGTACTTCGCAGTTCACTTGAGGACAGGATTTATTCCTGTGCAGCCATCTATCACAAACACCTTTGCTCCATGAGCTACCTGACTGAAACTTCTTTATACCACAGAAACTGCAACTCCATTACTGCTACAGGGTAATAGTTTAAGCCAAGAAATCCATGTTTCCAGTTTCCCTTTCAGTTATAGCTTCAAGCTTTTGGACATAGTTTCACTTTTTACTAATAGTTACAATTGTGAACAACACAAGGGTAGCTGTTACAGAAAGAGAATTGCTGTGGGATTCAGTAAATTGAGATGAATTTCTTTTGCTTAAGATGTTGAGTTGCTGGAAAGATGTTGAGTTGCTGGAAGGTGTCCAGAGAAGGGCAACAAAGCTGGGGAGGGGTCTGGAGCACAGCCCTGTGAAGAGAGGCTGAGGGAGCTGAGGTTGCTTAGCCTGGAGAAGAGGAGGCTCAGGGAAGACCTTCTTGCTCTCTCCAACTCCCTGAAGGGAGGTTGTAGCAGGTGTGGGTTGTTCTCTTCTCCCAGGCAACCAGCACAGAACAGTCTCAAGCTGCACCAGGGGAGGTTTAGGCTGGATGTTAGGAAGAAGTTCTTCACAGAAAGAGAGATTGGCCATTGGAATGTGCTACCTGGGGAGATGGTGGAGGTGTTTAGGAAGAGACTGGATGGGGTGCTTGGTGCCGTGATTTAGTTGATCAGATGGTGTTGGGTGATAGGTTGGACTGGATGATCTCAAAGGTCTTTTCCAACCTGGTTAATTCTATTCTATTCTTTTCAATGATTTCACCAGCTGATGTCTGTGACATACTCTTTCCCACCCCCATGAACCATGTGCCATGGGGGAAAAAATAATAAATAAAAATCAGTCAGAATAGCAAAAGTCCCCTCCCACCTCCTAAATTAGAATGCAGGGGCACAAATCGTAGTCCTGGATCCCACTACTCAAAAGCAGCATTCTCACATCACCAATGACTCTTTTATTCAGATTCTCACAACACTGATGGCTTTTTTTAACTTATTCAGGTGAAAGAGCAAGGTTCTAAAATAGATGAGATGTAACCATTTGCATCCCGCAAGGTCAGTGTAAAGCCCCCTGCTGCAAGGCTGCACGCAGATACTGTCCTTTTGTGGGCTGCACCTGTACAGCAGATTTGTTTATTTTTCAACAAACATGCAGTATTCACAGAGGAAAGAATAGTAATTTCTAGTTCCCTGGGTATTTAGGTTACTCTAGGTTACTGCAGAGTGAAGTTTGCATCATACCAGAGAGAGCTGAAATTATTTTTCAGATTAAACAGGTTTTGTTCCGGGGGAATATGTTTTCCCAAACACAGCCTTGCTGTTTTGTGAAGAAATGGTGACATTGTTGAATGCTCTTATGGGGAAGAATTAATTGCAGTTCAAGCCCTTGAAATGAGAGTGCAAAACTCTGTAAAGGTTTCACGATGCTAATTCTGGATTGTTTTGCTTTTACCTGCTCTGACTCCTCTTTGTTTTCTCTTTCAAGTGCAACACAGATTCACACACAAGCTGTGATGGCTGCTGAAAGGTTATGAAGGAGCTGTAGAAGTGGGTGCGTGAGAAATAAGAATCAACCTGCAGGGACAGGCATGAATGGGTAGAAATGACAGGAATCCAAGCCCAGCATTCACTCACCTCTGAAGCAATGTGGTGGGCCAGGACAATAAAAGCTGTGGCAGTTTCATAAGACACAAATAGGAGCACTATACAGTACAGACGCACACATTAGGAAGCAATGAGGTTTCCATCTGCTCGCCAGAGTGAGCACGAGTTGCACTTCAGTATCGTTCAGAATAAAGAGTTTCGTATCTCAGCATACAGCCCAGCACTCCAAATAGTTCTGATGTAGTTTACTAAATCATATGAAGAAAAAAAGCCACTGTCCTGATTGCTGGGGGTGGGGGGGCTCACAAAGACCCAGGAGCACTGGAGGGACAGGGCAGCAGAACTCAACTGTTCCAGAACATCCCTGAAAAACCAGCACACCCACCCTGCCAGCTCCTCACCCAGCCACTCTACATCAAAATGGGGCCCAGTTCACCAGGGCAACGCAAACATTTTTCACTGCCAACAGCCTCCAGTGCCCTGAAAACAGAATAGGCTTAACTGGAGAAGGCAAGGCTGCCTGGCAGGGGTCTGTCCCTCCAGCCCCACCATGCTGGGTCCACTCTGGGGAGGCTGCAGCCCCTTGGCCATGGTTTATGTTTGAGCAAGATGCAGCAATTAAAGCAATGGGAAAAAAAGGAGAAAAGGCAAACAGCTTGACAGGATACAAAATGTCTTTCTGCCTCTTTCCAACAAAGCAGGAAACTGCCCCTTGAAGCTTTACCTCATTTACCCCCTTTGCTCAGACAAATCCTGTTTTGGCATGGACAGGCAGACACGATGAGGACTGCAGCACGCAGGCAGAGCTGGCTGCGTGCTTCCCCCCGCTCTGCGCTCCTGGCTCAGGGAGAATTTGGTGTGAACAAAACATCCACAAGGAAGAAACCCTCATGGTGCTCAGAATAGGGCTTTTCTCCCCCTGGCAGCTTTGTGTTCTCTGCCTCTTTTTCTTCCTTTCAGAAATAGAGAATATGTATTTTTAATAAGAATTCAGATCTCTAAAGAACCGAGTAGGCAACATTTTTCTCCCCTGAGGAAGGCAGCAACTGCTGCACGAGCACTGGCACGGAGGGAACGCCTGTGAAATCCATCTGCCAGGAGTCGAGTCAGGATTACACTGACCATAAATGCTGCAATTATGTCTCTGGGTTGAGCATTACTGCTCACCTGAGAAGCCTGTGCGTGGCAGGCATAGCGTGACTGCACTACAACCATCCACTTCTGCAGCTACCTACACCCAGGGGCCACAGAGCCATGAATGTTTCATCTCCCTCCACCCTGGGGGAGAGGAACCACAGGAAGGAGCTCTGGGGTGGAACCTGCGCTGTGCCTTTGTAATGAGGCCATGCAGAACAATCTGGACAGACTCGATCGATGGGCCAAAGCCAATTGTAAGAGTTTCAATAAGGCCAAATATTGGGTTCTGCAGTTTGGCCACAACAACCCCTGTCAGTGCCGGAGGCTTGGGAAGGTGTGGCTGGAAAACCACTCAGTGGAGGGAGCTGGGGGTCTTGACTGAGGATAGCCTGATGAACATGAGCCAGCATGTGCCCAAGTGGCTAAGAGAGTCAATGGGCAGCACCCTGGCCTGTATTGGCAATACTGTGGCCAGAAGGCGCAAGGATGGGATGCCCCACCCTGTACTCAGCACTGGTGAGGCTGCCTCTAGTGTTCAGTTTTGGGGTCCTCACTACAAGAAGGACATTGAGGTGGTGGAGCAGGTCCAGAGAAGGGCAATGAAGCTAGTGAAGCGTCTGGAGAACAGGGCTGGTGTGGAGCAGCTGAAGGAAGTGGGGGTGTTTAGTCTGGGGGAAAGGAGGCTGAGGGGAGACCTCATTGCTTTCTACAGCTCCCTGAAAGAAGGGTGGAATGAAGTGGGAGTCAGAACACTCAACCAAGCAGCAAGTGACAGTACAAGAGCAAATGGCCTCAAGTTGCATCAACAGCAGTTTAGGTTGGATATTAGGATGAATTTCTTACTGCAATGGTTCTCAGGCATTGGAACAGCTTGACCACAGAAGTGGTAGAGTCCCCATCACTGGAGGCATTTCAGAGTTGTGTAGATGTGGTGCTTATGAATATGCTTTAGTCAAGGACTTGTCAGTGTTAGGCCAGTGATTGGAATGTTTTTTTTTCCAGTCTTGGCAATTTGGTGATTCTATTCAAACCTTCTGCTGCTCTGGAGGGAGCCGCAGAGCAGGTTGCAATACATGGGGGACACATGCTGTTGCTGAGCTCCTAAGCTTATGAAAGGACTTCACAGCGTATAGAAGGATGCCAAAGAAATAAATTTCATCTTACAAGTCCAAGGCTTGATCCGAAGCTTATTAAGGTCAATGGAAAGCCCTCCACTGATCTCTCTGAATTTTGATCTAGGTACACAACGCACTGGTCTCAACCAGAGCTGCTATTGTTTGTTTTTGCTGCTGCAACTTCATGTATCTAACTAAAGTTGTAGTTGCTGGGTCCTTCCTCCACTAAAGTCCCAGGTTGTTTTGGCAGAAAAAAAATGGCTTCCAGATTTTCAAAGGCTTTCTGATTCTAAGGAAAACAAGGAGTTGAGAAACTTCTACCCAGTCTAAAAACAAGATAACTAAGAATAGGGGGGGGGGGGGGTGTGGAAAAAGAGACATTAATCCTAAAAATCTCCATTCTGTTACAAAGAAAACAACCAAAACAAATCCCAATGAAAACAAAACAATATTTTCCTGTTTGGCTAAGAGATTTGTCTGAAAGGTTTTCCTAAAGCATTCCTGTGCTTTGACACTTCACACTATAGATATTGGCTCAACACTTTGATACCAGAAAAAATAGACTAAAACACCTTTTAGCACATCATTAATCCTGATCAGACAAGGAAGAATTAGTCAAGTTGGTGGGGAAGGCTCCAGTAAACAAATTGAAAGACTTCACTCAGCCAAAATTTCAACCAAGCCACTTGGGTACCGAAGGAAAACACACAAAGCACTTGCTTGGCTTCAAAATAAATAAATATTTTTCTTTAAGAGAAAAAAAAAATACTAAAGAATCAGATAAACAGATTCAGTCTGTGTAAAATTAAACCCTAAATCTGGAAAGACAGGATATAGGAAATGTGTGGGAAGAGACAGATAACTCTATGCAAACAAAAATATATGTCAAGCAGCCAGAAGAAAGATCTGGCTCTGAGACGAAGAGAGAGCCAGATTCTGGGCAGAGATAAATCAGCTCGATTCCATCAATATCAAAGGAGATGCAGCTCTTAGCACCAGCTGCCAATCTCATCCACCAACCAAACTCTCAATCAACTTGTATTTTGGGTCCCAGGGAAAAAAAAAAAATAATAAAAAAATTCCCCTCTTGGAGTATGAAGCCAGTATTTATCCATTTGCCTTAGCAAGTATGCACAGCTGTGACATAAGTAACCCCTGCTCTGTTTTTAAATGTATGCAAACATAAAACGAAGAAGAAAAACGACATTAAAATAATGTTAAGGATTTGGCTTGGGGCCATCAAAGCTAGGACATTCCAAGTTAAAGCTGAAACGACATCCTTAACCTTAACTCACCCCATTGTGCCTGGGTATTGCAGCTGCTGAAAGGGGAAAATCAGAGCGGTTACGGTCTGGCGTGTGAATGAGTGCAGAGGGACTCTTAAATCCATGATTATTTGGCTGCCGCACACCACGCACTGGATCCACGTGCTAGCAATCCTTATGCAATCTTTGCTGGGAGAGGAAAAGAAGGAGCCCTCAGGCTGCATTTGCACAGCGACAGGACTTCTGGAGAAAACAAAAAGGCCACTTTAATTAATGCAAGATCTGTAACCGAGTTTGGGGAGGGTGCGAAGAGCAGCGACGACCTGAAGTGCTAACCCAGAGCACCTGTGATCAGAACGTGGCCTGGGGAGACCGTGCAGCAGGTGATGCTGGGGAAGCAGCAGCTGAAGCCTTCCCTGTTCAGTTACTTTTCATTTGAGAACTTCTCAGTAAAGGGTCTTTCTGAGAAACAAAATTTACACTTAGCAGGAACTTTTTTCATTCAAAGTTTCAATAGGCCGAAGCCAAATTTCCTGAAAGGCAAAACTGCTTTTTGTTTCCAAAAGGAAAGTTGAGACATTGGTAACACTGAGGCTTTGGTTGAACTGGTTTATTCTTTTTTAGGCAACCTGAAGACACTGGGGTCACTGAGGATTTGATTGAACTGGATTGTTCTTTTTTAGGCACTTAGACAGAATTTCCCTCTCCTTTCCTCCTGCCTCTTTTAATTTATTTTTTTCCTTTACCCAGTCCATCTCTTCACACAGAATCACCAAGGTTGGAAGAGACCTCAAAGATCATCAAGTCCAACCTGTCACCACAGACCTCATGACTAAACCACGGCACCAAGTGCCACATCAAAACCCCTCTTGAACACCTCCAGGGACGGTGACTCTACCAGCTCCCTGGACAGCACATTCCAATGGCTAACAAATCTCTCTGGGAAGAACTTTCTCCTCACCTTGAGCCTAAATTTCTCCTGGAGCAGCTTGAGACTGTGCCCTCTTGTTCTGGTGCTGGTTGCCTGGGAGAAGAGACCAACCCCCTCCTGGCTACAACCTCCCTTCAGGTAGTTGTAGACAGCAAGAAGGTCTCCCCTGAGCCTCCTCTTCTCTAGGCTAAGCAACTCCAGCTCCCTCAGCTTCTCCTCACAGGGCTGTGCTCAAGGCCTCTCCCCAGCCTTGTTGCCCTTCTCTGGACACCTTCAAGTGTCTCAATGTCCTTCTTAAACTGAGGGGCCCAGAACTAGACACAGTACTCAAAGTGTGGCCTAACCAGTACTAAGTAGAGGGGCACAATGACCTCCCTGCTCCTGATGGCCACACTATTCCTGGAAAAAACAGACAGAGAATAACAGGAGTAAAAAAAAAAAAAAAAAAGAGAGAGAGAGAGAAAGACTATAAGAAAACAAAAGCTATCAACACAGAATTCCTCCAAGTCCAGACTTAGTCAAAGCTTCAGGGGTGCTGGAAACTGTAGGTAAAAGTAACTGTGAAAACCTCTTGTGCATGCACATCTGCATGCAAATAAGTAACAATACATAAATATTTGTAGTTTAGCCTAATATTTGCTTGAGTTAAACAACAAACAATGGCAGCAAAGCTGGTCAAGATAGCCTTTGTATTATTTTTATTTCTTAAGTATGCCAGATAGTCCTTAAGTTAAAATAGCTGGTGAATGATCAGGCTCCAAGGCTACCAAGGCTCTCTCTAGCCCTGTTTTTTTGCAGTCCTCTGACTGGCCACATGTACACAAATGCCTATGGGTTGAACACATCCAAAATGCTCTCAAGTTCCTTGGGACAGTCATTAAGAGCTGTAGCTAAAATACAAACTGCTCCTGTAATCAGGTCCAGGAACTTGTTTCTGTATTCAGCTTTGTCATTGTTTCAAGCAACGGCGTCATCCACCAGGTAAAATCACTTGGCCCCATTCTCTCTCCGCCTGGAGATCTAAGAGACAACTATTGCCATTATGCAATTCAGTGTTTCATCTTGCAGGAGAAGGCATAATAAAAGTATAAGCATTATTTTTATTTATGTTGCTATGTCTCAGCCTCTCTGCTCCATCAGGAAGAGGATAACAATCAGCTTGATACAACCACCTCTCCACATTCCTCTGCTTGCACAGTACCAGTAGATTTACACCTAAACATAGTCCTTGATCTCAGGGCTGAGAAGAGCCAAGGATAAATGGCAAAAATCAGAGAGATTAAATGTTTTGCTTTGCCACAGCCTGCCTCTGGATGATGTCCCTTTGAATGATGCTGCAAACCAGAGCAAATTAAACTACAGAATGAGGAGGCCTCAGGTGTCTTGATTCTGCAAGAAGCAAACCATCTTTAAGATAGCTCTAAAGTGACCCTGGGACATAGCTTCTATACAAAGATGGGCAGACAAATGGAACCAAAACACTCACAGACAGGTTCAGAGTCATCTTGTGAAGAGCCTAGAGCACCTGTTCTATGAGGAGGGGCTGAGAGAGCTGGGGTTGTTCAGTCTGGAGAAGAGGAAGCTGAGGAGAGCCTTTGTTGCTCTCTGCAATGACTGGAAAGGAGGCTGGAATAAAGAGGGGGCCATCATCTTCTCTCTAGTGACAAGCAACAGGACAAGAGGAAATAGATACAAGCTGTGCCAGGGAAGGTTTGGGCTGGGTATTAGGAAATATTTTTTCACTGAAAGGGTTCTCAAACATTGGAATGATCTGCTCAGGGCAGTGGCGCAGTTGCGATCCCTGGAGGTATTTAAATGGTGTGTGGACCTGGAGCTTAGGGAAATGGTTTAGTGTCGACCTTGCAGTGCTGCTTCAAAGGTTGGGCTGGATGACCTTGAAGGTCTCTTTGAAACAAATATATCCTGTGATCCATTGGGATACACATTTACCAAGAACTAGTTTGTTCACTGGAAAAGATCAGGCAGACTCTTCACCATCTCTCCCCTATTCTCACTTCCCAGCTTTCCTCTGCCACTGCCAGGAACACCTCATTTCAATGTGAAGGTAGTGGAATGGCACAAGGATAGATTGGAGTAATAATTTAATCACCAAAAATAAGCTCCATTGCAAAATACTGATGAGTGGTCATATTTAACTGCCTGGCTATTATGTTTGATTAAAATACAGTGCAAAAATATTAATTAATTGGGCTAGTTACACAGCCAGCTTTATGTCCTGCAGGAATTTGTGTAATAACAAATTGATTTTGAGCTAAGTGAGACACTGAAAGAAAAAGAGAAACTAGAAATAGTGCCTGAATGCATTATGTGTCTTCAGTCTGGAATGGTAATGTATGTATGGCAGAAAATGGTGGGGAGAAACACAGAGAATGGCTCCTTCAGTGAGACAATGAAAGCTAATTCATTTAGTGCCCTTTAAATATTTAAACCCCTTCATTTCACAGCCATGTAATCTCACCCTCCCTAACACTGCATGGTGGGCAGACTTCAATATTAACCCCCCCATAAAATAAGTTTACAACACAGGGACAACTTAAAGAAGCTTTTCTATGGAAATGCCTCCAGCTGAAAGAAGGGGCAGTTGTATTTCAGCTCCTCACAGACAACTCTGCACAACCAAAAGTCACTTCCAAAAATAACAGCACCTTCTACTGCTCTGAACAAGCAGAGCCAGCAGAAAAGGAAAAAAAAAAAAAAAAAAGGTTATATAGCTAGAAATCTGATTCAGGTCCCTAAAGCAAGTCTCATAGTTTTGTTCTATGATTTCAGTGGGATCCTGCTGGTTGAGCACCCTATGGTGGGGCTGCTGTGTAAAGACCCTGGTCGATGTCTGTGTGCAGATCTCCTGTTTCAGGTCATCCAACATGCTTGGGTATATGAACCACCTGCACCATGAGGTTGGGAAGGCTCTGCTCAGAGCCACACACCAGACTGTGCAGGGGAACAAGCCCAGTGAGCTGAGCTGCTCAGACAGCACAGCGCACTCACAGATCTGGAAACTGCCACATTTATGCCATGGTAAATGTCCCTCCTCTGCTCTGAACTCAGCATCAGCTGCTCTGGACTCTAACCCTTGATGGCAGCTTAGAGAAAAACCCACCACATCCAAAAGGTGGGAGATGGATGAGAAACAATGAGAAAAGCTTCCAAATTCTGCAGCATTGATGCTAGAGGAAGAAAAATGATGAAAGAACAGCTATGAGCTGGGTCTTTTCAGCCTAGAGAAGAGAAGGCTCCAGGGAGACCTTCTGGTGGCCTTTCAGTACTTCTGGGGCTGATAAGCAAGCTGGGGATAGATTTTTAGTAAGGCCTGTTGTGACAGGACCAGGGGTGACAGTTTTATGCTAAAAGGGAGTGATTTAAACAAAATAGAAGGAAGACATTTTTTATGGTGAGGGTGGTTGCCCAGAGAGCTGGTAGATGTCCCATCCCTGGAAACTTTCCAGGTCAGGTTGTTTGGGACTCTGAGCAACCTGATCTAGAGGAAGAAATTCATGCTCAGTGCAGGACAAGATAACCTTTAAAGGTCCCTTTCAACCCAAACCACTCAATCATTCTATGATATTCACACACAGGGCATAAGACAGCTGCCTTCCTGCCTCTCTGATAGACTTAGCCAGTGCTGCCTGTGCTCCTCACAAGGCTACAGTTTTTTGAGGGGAAACAATGAACACTGAGCAGCCAAAAAGAAAAGCAAAGGGTTTCAGAAGAAAGCAAGCACTGAAAACTGTCACAGCTATTTAGGAAATTGAAAATATTTTCCATCCTTTCCTGAATGATGGTTTCCAGATTTTAATTATTTCCCAATTGCCTCTGAGAAGGATACATGGCTACCAACCTCACTGGACCTGAGGAAATGAGACTGTCAGCTGTACAGACTACATCTGATTGGATAAAGAGATATTTCAGATACTGAGCATCAGAATTTGACAAGGAAGCCAGAGAACTGTTCATGTGTTTGGATACACACAAACCCCCAGCAGATTTCTGCAAGCTCCTGCCTACTTTACTATAATGCTTGCACCAATTTATGAGAACCAGTAATTTGAGCCCATTTACCTCTACACCTATCTCCTTGGGCTATTTCCATTCCCAGCATCTTCATAAAGCAATAGCCAGTTCCAAGTAATCTCAGTAGAGCTGAAATTCACTTCAGCAAAAATAAAAAGAACAGAAGAGAGCCTTAAGTTGGTTACATCAACCTAGAAACAGGTCTCAGGCATAACTATAGATAGAGGGAAAACCAAGGTCAGCAAAACTAGGCTGAGCTGGACCAAGATCAAAGGAGAATGATTAGGATGGTCAGAGACTACGCTTCAGAGCATATAAAGTATGAAAAGTGGTGGGAAAAGTGGATTTTGCTCTACCTGGGGGCTAAAAGGATGTCTCATCAGTCTTCGAGCATCTGACAGGGGAGTAATGAGACAATGGAGTCAAGCTCTTCTTAGAGGTGTACAGACAAAGAGCAAGAGCAAACAGACAGGTTGCAGTAAGAGAAATTGCAGTTAGAAAAGGGTAGGACAGAGCAGTTAAGAGCAGGTACTGGAACACATTTGCCCAGAGAGACTGCAATCTCCATCCTTAACCGAGTTCCAACTGTGCAAAGCCCTAAGCAACCCCATTTGACTTCAAGCTTGGCCCTGATCTGAGCAGGAGGGTTGGACCAGAAACAGTCAGATGTTCCTCCTCACACCCAATCTATTTATTCTATGATATATTTCATCTTCTATTGAGACAGTATTTTTCCTGAGAGAGGAGGGAGTCGATCTTTTAGCACCAGAAATTAATTTTAAAAGTGCTAAGACTTGAATAGGAACAGAATTCAATACAGAAAAAAAACAAATCCTTTTTCATGTCACTTAGCATACAGCGGTGCCCCTGACTGCGAGTACACTTAACAGAACCTCCTGTGAAATAAGAACATGCTTTGTAGTGGAATTTGATGCCTTTGGTTTACTGATAGAGACAGAAGGAACAAAAGCAAGTGAGAAGAGATTGGCAGAGAACCTCAGCTTTAACGTGCTCTTCACAATGGCACAGTGGTTAGTTCAGATCCTCTCTGAACAGCGACGGCACAAAGTCCAAAACTGCATGGGCAGGCACTGGTTTAACTTCAACAGCAATCAGACACAAAGGGAGGAAACTTATGAAGTAAATGAACATTTCTGGTGGCTCAGCAGCTGATGAGTTTGATCAGAAAGCCAACAGTGTGATACTGTGAAGCCTCTATCCTTGCTGCTGCCCTGCAGTGGGCTTTCATGTTGAGTTCTATATATAACATACTGTGCGGCGAAGGAATGCGGCGCTCCACGTGCCTTGCACAACCTCTGCTTCCTCCTCCTCCTCAAGCAATGCATTCATACCCCAGAGGAATTTTCCAGTCTGAGGAGCAAAACAAGCCAAGAATGTGTTAAAGCAGGTGTTTCTATCAGCTCTGGGTACAATCTTAGTACAACTGAGGTTAAAAAATATTTGGGGATGATGCAATAAGAAAATAAAAAGTTCTTGCTGTATGTTCCCCTCCACCCACACAGTAAGATGGTCTATATGGAGACTGTCCATTTTTCTCTCTTTTCCTACAGCACACGCTCAGAATCAAGGGCCAGAGTCAGCCAAATTAGGCTGCAACTGCTCAGGATGACAAGGGATCAGCAACAGCAAGTCCAGACTTTAAAGGAAGAAGAAACTTTGTGGTGACTACACTGTTGGGTCCACTCCTGTGGTGAGTGTTAACACTAAAAGAAGTAAGCAAGAATCAGAGAAACATTTGCAGTTGGAAAGCTGCTTCATTGTCAGAAAATAAGGAGTGAAACAGTCAGCCATACTATGCCATCCATTTCCAGCCCCTGCATGCTTCAGTCTCACCAGTTATACATGCCTCATAAATGAAAACTGATCCTCTCTCTCCAGCCCCATTTGTGTTGCAGAGAAGCTGCTCACCTGGCTGGCTGTGTGCTGCAGCACACATTGCTACAGCTGCTACAGAAATCCCAACAGCACCTGGCTGATCTTCTCTGTAGATGTAACTTGGGAAGAGTAAGAGCTCTCCATATTCTTTCCACCTATCACTGGAGAGTAAATCCAGTGATAGGGCTTGCAGTCGATTTTCCTGGGTGTGATGTTTGCTAGCAAGTCAAAACATACCCCTAAATCAGCACTGAGGTACTAGATCCATTATCACTGCTCTATTTGTTGCCTCCATAAACTGAACTATGATGTGGTTTGTCACAGCAAAGTGCTTAAGGAGACTCAGCATGAAAAGAACCGGAGAAAAACCTGTTCCAGCTGAAATGAAAGCTGCTAACAGACGGCTCAGATCACTTCCATCCTCTGTCCTGAGCTTAAGAAAGACCAGACTGCTTCACTTGGAAAATATCACATCACTTTACATTCCACACTCACCAGCTATAAATCATTGTTTAAGACCAACCTGATTTAAATTTGGAGAGCATCCATCTGTCAAGCTCTACATCTCCAGCACCTTTTGTGCCAACCCCCCCCCCCAGGTGTTCTTATCAAATACTCACATTAACAGCTCAATTAATTACGAGTTAGGCAGATCAAACAGGCCAGTCTCTAGCTTGACAGCCATCTGATGTTCAGATACCCTACCTGTGCAAACTTCACAAAGTCAAGCAAATTCAAATTCCAGAGGGCTCAGATCAATACCACATTAAGATGCTGGGCTTATCTCTTCACTAGGAAAACTCATGAGAGAGCGTGTGGAATCTGCTGTTTGTCAACTCATCTATGGAACTGAAAGAGAAAAACAATCCACTGGATCTTAAGGGTTGGATATGGTGGTAAAGGACACCAACCAGCAGGCAGAAACGTGCAAAACTCTGTGAACCCAACAGAAGGCAGGACATGGTGATTGCTAGGTGGATCTTTTGGAATGACCACAGCTGCTCACATCTCACAGGACATTTCCTAGCAGGGACAGGATATGCAAAGAAATTTGGCCACCCAGCTCTATTACACTCTGCAAATTTCAGCCTAGCTAGAGAAAGAAGCTCCATAAAGAGGCTTTTTTTTTTTAATAGAGCACTTTCACCAGCCTTCTTAAGAAACACTCCTGGGGGAATTTCAGTGTTTACCAAAGCTTCATGAATGAACTCTACCTCCTGAGCCCATCCCATTCACTCGCCAGAGTAATGAAGCTGAGAAGGGATGCAAAACAACATTGCTCCAGGTTTAAGTTCTGTACATGAGATGACATAAAAGCTTCTGCAGATATCTCCTGCTTATCACTTTAGAATCCTTAGAAACCCTTTGTGTTCACATAGCTTGGGACGTCCCTGTGTTTAGACAAGAGGCCAGATCACAGCCAAGGTACCGAAGAAAGGGTAAGGAAAACATACACTGAGCTGCAAAGCTAAAAGCCCTCAGCATTGCAAAGTTGCAAGTCTCAGACCTACTCTGAAGTTTGAGGATCTTTTCCAGCTCATGCTTTTAATTACTTGAGCTTTGTCAATTCAGATTTGTCAGCTGCAAAGCTGTAGTTGAGTCAGCCCTTACGCGCTGGTTCTGTTGTTGTTAATGACACAGGCTTTTATTTATTTAAAACTGAGTCACAGATGCCTTGGTAAGAGTAGTACTTAGCATTTATGGCAAATAATGCTTCCCAGTTTCCCAGCATATTACAGGCAAAGACTAATCAATCTTCCCAGCATACCTATGAAATGAGAAAGTGTTCTCTTAATAATGGATTATTAGTCAGATCTCACATACCTAAAGAGTGCTGAGCAATATTTCTTCATTTGAGTCTCTCCATCAAATGGCACTGAGAAAGTCCCAGGGGAAATCACAACTGTTTACACATTTGCATAATCTCTTACTGTATTTGCATTGTAGCTCAGACTGCACAAACTAAAGGTAGGATGAGGGGACTGGAGCTTCTCTGTGAGAAGGAAAGGCTGAGAGACCTGGGACTCTTTAGCCTGGAGAAGAGCAAACTGAGTCAGGATCTTCTCAATACTTCCAAATATCTACAGCGCAGGTGTCAAGAGGATGGAGCCAGACTCTTCTCAGTGGTGCTCAGCAACGCGACAAGGGGCAACAGGCATAGACATAAGGGAAAATTGCCTTTACTTTGAGAGTGCAGGCTGCCCAGGGAGGCTGTGGAGTCTCCCCTTGAGAGATTCCAAACCTGATTCAACATTGTGATCCTGGACAACCTGCTCTTGGTGGCCCTACTTTAGCTGGGGGGTTGAACTAGATGATCTTCAGAGGTCACTTCCACCCCCCACCACTCTGGGATTCAATGATTGCTGCAGGAACTTAAGGCAGGAAGAAGATCTTAGCTATGGTTGTCATTGCTGGGCAATGGCCTTTACCCTGTGTAGGCTTTGAATCCTTCATGGGCAGCCTACAGACCACCTCCCTGGTAACCACACATCCCAGTGTGCAGAGCCCAAAGCAACTGGACATGTTCAAGCAAACATGGCCCACTATTTTCCAAAGACATGCCTGGCCTGACCTCAGTTGAGCTTGCTGGCTGCTCTGCAGACCACAAATCCAATGCTCAACGTGGCCCTAGAACAGGTGTCTAGACGCAGTTTGCCATGCCACACTTCTACCTCTCTGTGAGGTACTGCTGCCTGTAGACATGCTCCAGCTCCAAATGTCTCTCTTTTAAGATGAAGACCAAATTCCCTCCACCACTAACCTGTCCAGAAAACTGAAGGGGCTGAGGAAGCCTGCAGACACTTTTGAACAACTGTGTGCTTTATCACAGTTAGAAATGTCTAATTTGATAAAGCTCACAGGGCCCTGGATATTTGGGTCTGAATACCCTAGAAACAAAGGTACAAAGAAATTGCATGGTTAACAAGCAAGGTTAGGTGCTTTACAAGCTCAAACAGGGATCCTGTGGCAGATCTACCACCCCAATCCAAAACACTGGGGTTCATTGCTTTGACCAACATCATCCTTCTTCCTAATTCATACAATTTGATGTCCCTGCTATTTAATGTTTAAATGCAACCATATGCCAGAGTGCTTTGTTGGATCTGGGCCTTCTGACTGACCCTTGCCATTGCCAGCTGCGTGCTGAGATAACAGAGAATGAAACACAAAGGCTGGAAACATCAAATGGGTCTAAAGGTATTTTTATGGCCAATTCTTGCCAAAAATGTGGAATCCCCACTGAGTGTCTTGAAAATTTCAGCTCCAAGATTTCAGAGCAGGGCACAAGAGAGGCATCAAACCAGCATGGACCAGAGAAAGTTTCTCTTCCTTAGAGTCAATAGAGAAAGAGAGAAGAGCTCTGGAGGGTCCTTAAATCTCTTTGCAAAAGTACATTTATGATGGCAAAAGAGTGTCACAAACATGTGAATTCCAGCAGAAGCATCAATTTTGATTGCCACAGGAAAATAAGTCAAGTGAAATGAAAATAAAAGGAAATGATTTTCTGTTAAGTTTAGCTTTTGCTCATTCCTGGTTGTTTGTTTTACGATGCATTGTCTGTTACAGTCGTCCACTAAGAACCTCTACTTCACCCACAAAGGCTTTCCTCCTGGCTAAAAGAACTACAGGAATTGTGTTTTCTCTTCCATTATCATTTATCTTTTATAAAGAGGTGTTAACTATGACAGTTGTGTTTGAAAGGCAGTTTTTCTTACAGAAAGCTTAGCTGCAGAATGATGGGACAGATTAGCATACCTTGAAATTGTCTCATTTCTTTATGAAAACGTGTCAGATCAAAAGACATTTCACACAGTCCCTTCGCTCATCCTAAGTACTGCACTTAATTTAATCAAGTAGAGCTCCTCTATGTCTTAAAGGATGCTTTTGAGTGAGCCCACACCTGGAATACTGTGTCCAATTTTGGGCTCCCCAGTTCAAAAGAGACAAGGACCTGCTGGAGAGATTCCAACAGTGAGCCACCAGGATGATTAGGGAAATTGAGCATGCCTGCATCAAGAATAGTGCGGCCAGCAGGAGCAGGGGAGTCATTGTGCCCCTTTACTCAGCAATGGTTAGGCCACACCTGGAGTACTGTGTCCAGTTCTGGGCCCCACAATTTAAGAAGGACATTGAGACTCTTGAATGTGTCCAGAGAAGGGCAGCAAGGCTGGGGAAAGGCCTCGAGCACAAGCCCTATGAGGAGAGGCTGAAGGAGCTGGGATTGTTTAGCCTGGAGAAGAGGAGGCTCAGGGGAGACCTTGCTGTCTACATCTACCTGAAGGGAGGTTGTAGCCAGGTTGGGGTTGGTCTCTTCTCTCAGGCAACCAGCACCAGAATGAGAGGACACAGCCTCTCAAGTTTAGGCTTGAGGTGAGGAGAAAGTTCTTCACAGAGAGAGTTGTTAGCCATTGGAATGTGCTGCCCAGGGAGGTGGTGAAGTCACCATCCCTGGAGGTGTTCAAGAGGGGATTGGATGTGGCACTTGGTGCCATGGTTTAGTAGTCATGAGGTGTTGGGTGACAGGTTGGACTTGGTGATCCTTGAGGTCTTTTCCAACCTAGTTGATTCTATGATCTCCCCTATAAAGAGAGACTGAGAGCCCTGGGGCTGTTTAGTCTGAAGAAGAGAAGACTGAGAGGGATCTGATCAATGTCTATCAATATCTGGGGTCTGGGTGTCAAGTGAAGGGGGCCAAGCTGTTTTCAGTGGTGTGCAATAGTAAGAAAAGGAACAACAGGTACAAGCTTGAAAATAGAAGGTTACACCTCAACATGAGGAGAAACTTAACAGTAAGGGTGAGAGAGCAGTGAAGCAGGCTGCCCAGAGAGGTTGCAGAGTCTTCTTCTCTGAAGACTTCCAAAAGCTACATGGATGCCTTCCTGTGAGGACTACCCTGGGTGATCCTGCTTTGAAGAGGGGCTGGACTTGATGACCTCTGGAAATCTCTTCCAATCTCTAATGTTCTGTGATTGCTCTCAGGAGGTTCAGTATCTCCTGGTCTCTAACACAGAGATCTGGAAGACATTCAGAACTTTTTACAAAATTATGGGGTTAAATAAAGAAAATTCTCTCTGCCCCTGTGAAAAACACATAGGCCAAAAAACTTTTGAGATGAAACAAATGGGATTGATTTTTCATTGCTACAGAGGACTGCAGCGCCCACAAGTGAGTCTGTCCACACACACACTCTCTATAAGTGTGTCCTTTAATCAAAAAATCCAAGAAGGAGCCTTTGTGAAATTACCTTTTTCTTTTCTATTTGGGGCTGTTTGCTTCTGTCTGTGGGAAGGGAAAATTGAGGTTGTAGCACTTGAGCAGCAGCTTAGTGCAAAGGGTGACCAGATACCATCAGATTTGTAGGGAAGAGATAAACGGGAGCGTGCTTCACTCACGTAGCTTCTCCAAGGCAACTCAGCAGCAAGTTTGAAATCCCCTTGTCTACTCAGCACAAAAACAATGGAAAACTATTTGTGAGGACGACTCCTAGACAAAGAAAACAAAGTGAATGATAACCGGGGGCGGGGAGAAAAGGCGATAAATTGGAAGCTGTAAGTTGCACACTCCTATGGAAAGAGGAAGACAATCCCATTTGACACGCCTGCAGACACAGACCGTGTGAGCAGGAATCACAGTTTATAAAACACCAAGGCTTCCAAAGATGCTTCATGCCTCAAAATTCACTGCTAATAATTTTCTTCAATGGACATCACGAGGGTGAGAAGCGAAGGGCTCGGATGCAAAGCTGACTGCGCACAAAGTGATTTCAGACACAGAACACTAACTCATAAGGCAATCTTCTCCCCCCCCCCCTCCAAATCTAGATCCATGACAGTACCTTTGAAGGTCGTTAGTATAAAGTAGGTCAAGTGCTTCTGACAGATGTATGGGTTTCAAGTGGGCACTGTGTCTCTCTGTGCATCTTTGTTTCTGCTTCATGAACATTGTGTTACACAGTTGTAAGGCACGATGCATTGTAATTTTTAACAATAGGATTAAAAATTACTTGGCCTGTAAGTGCTTTGGAGCAGGGGACATCTCTTCAGCATTTGTACAGTGCCAAGTACAATGGGGGTCTTGTCCATGGTGGAAGCCCCTCCAAGGAGCTACAACGCTAATAAATTTTAATGTCCTATAGAAATCCAGGTTTCAGAAACATCAAGCACCTGCAGCTTCCATCAGCACAACGGGGCAGTGTGTTATTAATTATTCTCATGCCTAAAATGCTTCAGCTGCCCAATCAGGGAGCAGAAACGATCCCACGTCACTCGGACGTCCAACCACACCACGGGTGGTGGCAATAGAAAACAGATTGGGGCCTGAAGCCTGAACTCGACCCCTCTGAGCTGCCTCCGAGTAATTGCAAAACAACAATCACTCTGAAAGCAGAGCAGGGTTGATCTGCCACCACTTAGCAACTAGAAAGGCATTAAGTTGTTAATCCTGTTTGCAAGGAGAGTTTGGGCCAATTCTAGTCTTGAGCATTCAGGACTCTCAAAAACAGCACAGAGATTCCTGCCAAGCTGCAGCTTGGCTAATTTCATCCTTACATCCCCACCTCACAACTTCATTATTTGTAGTAAGTCAAATGCTGAGCTGGAAGAAGTCAGAGCAGATTCATTTGTCTGTGGAAATACACTAATTTTTACCAGCTGAAGATTAGCACCAGAAGCCTTTGCTCTCTGCAATAAACCTTAACTACACGAAAAATTACTTAAATTACCAGACCCAATGCTGGCCTTCTTTAAAACATAAAATATTTATCGCTTCTTTTCTTCTGCACTTCCAGAAAATCTGAAGTGTTTTCACTGAGCTAAAGCTCACATCCCACTTTTCCCCCTGGATATCATCATTCACAGCCCAGCAGAGCTGGCACATGGGCTGCAAGTCACGGAGGTGACTTGGAACCACACAGGCTGAAAGGAACTTGCTATGTGGTAGTGCTCTCTCTTCTACAAGCAGTATCACATTTCAGCCTGCTTCAGCTAAAGCCTGCAAAATAGCAGACCCAACAGTTTCTGTGGCTCTGAGTTGTTAAGCAAGCCACAGTTCCAGGTAAATAGTGGCATTAAAAGGAATTAGAAAGAGCACATGAGAATGAAATGAATAGGAAGAAAGGCCTGGATGGGCAGTGAGGGGGAAAGGAATCACATGTTTGACTCCAGACACTTTGTGGTAATTTCTCATTGAATTTTCCTCCTTTCTCAAGCACTAAAAAATATCTCTGAAAGCATGGGGCTCTTTTGGCAAGCTTCTTTGTTTTATCTCTCTCTCAAAATGTCTTTGCTGTTTCTATGGAATGTACAATCAATGACAAAACAAAAACCAAAACAAAAAGCTATTCCTTGCCCAGTGCTAAGATACTGCTGAGAGCAGAGAACTGTGCACCAGGACAGAAACCACCCTTTATGGCTTTCAGCTTTATCTTACTCTGGTGCCTTATGTGCTTATCTTGCAGTATAGGGAAGGGTTTGATACCACACTGAAATTGCAACCTCCTGCATTTAAAGTGGGTAAAGGGAAAGAGCAAATCGCTCCAGATCTCTGAATATGCAACTGAGTACAACAGAATCAGAAGCTTGCTGGAAGTGCTGAGTTGGAAGAGATGATTCACCTTCTCACAGACAGCAGCCTCGAGGCAGCAGTGTAAGTTAAGTCTGCTCTGCACACGGGGGCTGGAGCCTGTTCTAACACACAAGTGACCTGAACTTGTGTTCTCTGTGGTGTAGGTCAAGCACTGTTGCCTATTAGACTCCAACAAACTTCAACAGTGTCAAGAAATAAAAAAGGATCCCAAGAATTCCACTAAGCTATGAGTAATGTGACTCATCTGAAGGCCTCCTGCACATTCTGGACAAAAAGAAATGTTTAAGCAGCCACAAATAAGTCAGAAAAATGCACCCAAAACTGTAAGGTATAGATAGTAGTGGCAAGAACAAGCAATAATGCCAAGTTACCACTAAGCAACAGCATTCTCTCTATCACCATGTATTCTCTGCTTTAAATACACCACCACTAAAAGTTAACACTTTTGGTTATTATTAATGTCATTATCACTTTAGAACACACTGTTTCAGAGAACAATGTCTCTGCTCAGGTACATGTTCCATGCAGCTCATGATTCAGTGACACAGCACTAGTCATTAGGCTCACATAAGTAAAACAGTTGAATAGACAATATTCACCCAACCCTTCTGCCATTCCTGGCTGCCAACTTGGACTGCAAAATATTCACAAGCAGCCTTTTAGTTCCTGCCCTGCCTCTCGTACCAGGAATGCCACAAGAATGAAGGCAGCTGGCAAATCTGAGAAGCAGCAGAGAAAACAAAAATAAAAAGAAAAGTAACTAACCACAGTTTCATGAACCTCAAACAATCTGAACAGAAAACAAAAGAGGAAAGGATACAGATTTTGAATTAGCCTTACTGTGTTACATCCGTGCTGATTCTCTGACTCGACACCAAAGCTAATGCTACCCCTAGTGTCAAGCCACGCTGTACTGCAGTTCAGTGGCTCAGCAGAGCACATCAATCTCTGGGAGCCCCAGACATGGCATACTTGAGGAAGCTGCCTAACATACTTTAATCCCTGGATGAGGGAACAGGATGAATCCCCAGCCCCAGGAAAAATGTGAACTTTCACCCTTGAGAAGGAATTCCCTTTAACGTAGAGCCTGTAGGGAGAGTCCTCCACCCCAATTCCTGGATGCTGGCAATGGGCTGAGGGCCAGCAGCATGCCCTGTCATGGCCTTTAGATGGTCAGCATGGGAAATGACTAATGGAAACCACCATTTTTGGCTTCTCTCAAAAGCAGCTAAGAATAACAAACAGCTATGTCAATCCACAATTCTGACTAGAGTAAGAACCCCCCAGAGGGTAATAAAACACAAAACTGTGGGGACAGATCAAGTGGATTCCCCTAACGACATCCCCACTCCTCCTTGGAAATTCTCCTTTTCCGGCAACAAGAGTCCCAGGGTAAACATGACACTTGTTACACTGGCATCCCTCCCCATCAAAAACAGACACATTCCTGTGAGTCCCTCAAGGAAACAGAGAAAAAAATAAACACACAGGAGACACCAGCAGTCAGGGGCAAAGGGAAGATAACCAGAATTGGGTATTTGTAAAGAAAAGTATATAGGGAAAAGGACTTTATCTCTGACCTACAGCATCCCTAAGAAAAATGGCTCCTAGGTAGGACCTATAGTCTTCCTGTGAAGGAGTTACAACTACAGAATATGAAGTAAAAGCTACTGGGGAAAAAAAATTGCCAAAGAAACCCCCAAGCACTAGGAAAAAGCTCTGGACTTTGACCAGTTCACTGCAGAGGTGAGCATGGCTGAGTCGATACAGAGAACTCATTTTATCTTGCCTCTAGGTGATGCCAACACACAGGTCCTGCAGGCTTGGTAGAGCTGCTGTGAGCCAGGACAATATCAGTGGTGAAGAAAGGGGCAAAACAATGCCTCTGCCCCACCAAAAGCCACGGAGGGCATCACACAACATAGCTTTGAGCTACTAAGGCCAAGCATAATTTCCTTCCCCAAGCAGTAACTTCTCAATCCAGCCACAATTCCTCACTCCGGTTTGATCAGCACCAGTAAGAGACCCTATTCAGGATGCAATCCACCAGCTTCCCAGTGCTCACCCTATGCCACCACACCCCAAGCTGCAGGTGATGGTCACTCACTCACTTTCACACAACAGCACAGACTTCACCCATGATTTGCACAAGGCAATTTTGGTGCAGCTCCTCTGTGGCCTCAGGAAAGCTCATTCTTGTCCTGACAGACCACACAGGCACATCACAGAGTGGGACATGCTCCTGTATACAATACATCACATCCTGCTGTTCCACCACAGGAGCAGCTACCTAAAGAGCATGTCACAGAGAAAATGAGCTCCCAGATAAGCTCATCTAGTTGAGGAAGTCCCTGCTCATTGCAAAGTGG
This sequence comes from Dryobates pubescens, assembly GCF_014839835.1. Lineage (NCBI taxonomy): Eukaryota > Metazoa > Chordata > Aves > Piciformes > Picidae > Dryobates > Dryobates pubescens. Next base: position 9,778,504 of record NC_071640.1, read on the forward strand.
TTGGACTAGATGACATTTCAAGGTCCTTTCCAAACCAAACTGTTCTGTGATTCTGCATCACCAAAAGCATAGTTGTCACCAGGCTAGAAAATGAGTGTCTGTTACTTGAAGATAAGTATTTTGGAAAAGCCTATAAAAGCAGCATGTATGTAAGATGCAAGATAAGACTCTAGGAAATGTGAAAGCTAAGGTGGGAGCTTTACCCAGCCACAGGAGTGCACACACCAAGCATCACCAGCTCTGCAGCGAGGCTGCTGTGCAGCAACTGCACCAGCAGGATGGATCAGCTCTCCCTCCTCATTCTGTAGGTTCTTTCACACTGTGAACACTACCATTTTATTTTAGCTTGTTAAAACATTGATTCTGAATACATGCATCTTTTCTGAGAGTATTTTTCCCCACTTCAATTGGGGTAGGGGATGAGGAAGGACATCTTTCTAAGCATTGTTAAATGCAGCTCCTCTCCACAATGGAAAGCAGGGCTTCTCATTTCCTACCACACACAGCACCAAGCTTATCTGCTTTGCAAAGAGGAACAGCTGAGTCAGCTCTGCTGGGATTCAACCCTCCAGGCTTAAACATCATGAGTGCTTCCGTCTCCCTCATTATCTAAAACAATTAGCAGGGAGAAAAGAAAGCTGCATTAGAGCTGGCAGTTTCCTATTGCCATCCCCTGGTACAACATCTCTCAGAACTGCCTAGGTTTCAGTGAGCTGATCTTCAACCACAGATACTGGATCCAGACACTGATTCATATTGCTGTCAATTCCCCTAGCTTGAAGCTGCTCAGGGTAAGCGATGCAGTTCAGACACATCAAGAAGGAAGCCCTGAAAGACAGTGTTTCAGATCTCTCTAGCAAGACCCTGAAGTTCCAGAGAGGTGCTTTCTCCTCTACTCCAGTGGGGTTCCCCTCTAACACACTTCCCTCAGCACACAGTCAGACCAAGACCATCACATATTCAGTACTTTCAAACCTGAAGAGCACCCAGATTCCAAGGAGAAAAGGCCCAGCCACAATCTGAAAGCAGCTCAGGGAACAGGACAAGTAACTGCAACAGCTACAGTGTCTAAGAGGCATTTGCCCTCTTCTGTTTAGTATGCATCAGGGTCACTTAGAAAGCTCTGTACCAGAGAACAATTGAGGCTACATTCTAGTAGCCTTGATTAAGTATATGTTTAGGATGTGTTTAGGGGTCTTGATGCTTTGATAAAAAGTTAATTTTAATCCCATTGAGAGCAATAAAACCACTTCAGTAGTATCTTTCTTGGAAGCCTGAATCATTGCTCAAGCTAATCCTGATAAGTGTATTGCTTAGAATTGCCTCTTTCTGCATTTAGGGCCAGTAAGTGCAAAGTATTATAGCCTTCATTTCTCAGTGAAGGCTTTGTGTCCAGCTACAATTTACTCTCATGGAAGCTATTGTCAGGAAAGCATCAAAGGGATGCCATGAGGGCTGTGAAGAAAGACTGTCAATCTTGAGAAGGTATTTTATTAACCTCCTTGCTAGGACTGGGACAACAGGGTTGGCTTATAATTTATCCTGAGCCTTCAGGGAAGGGGAACTCAAGACAGATCTTCAGCTGGAAGGTAGCAGGCTTTAAGGTCTCTCTGCTGGACTTGGGAAGACTGGACAGTGAGTTACCTTTTCTTCAGAAAAGGGCTGATGAGGCAGTGAGCAGGATATAGAGTTGGCCTGTTGTTTGCTAATTCTCTGCAGATTTCCCAGTCTCTTTTATTACCAGGATTTAAAGCTGCATTATACACAAAGCCAAGAGGGATTGGAACTCCACTCAGCAAACCAGCTGACTTTGATGGGAATTACTTAAAGTTCACGTAAGGGCTGTAGGACTGGACAGAAAGAGGGGGAAAGAGTGGAGGAGGATATTACATTCTTGGATGTAAGTTGCTGGCTAAAGAACATATGAGATGTGAATATCCACTAAAGAGCATATTCAGGCTGCCTAGATTTCTCCTGAGTCCCTTTGCCTCTTGGCTGGCTTCAGATTCAGGTCTTCAGATCTTCATTTGGGTCTCCAGAGAATTTCAGTAGTGCCTGAGTTTTGAGATAGCCTAGACAGAGACATGTAGGTGAAATTTAAACTCTGAATAAAAGCCTAAATGGATCATTATTTCAACCTCCCCAGGAAGGGCTGTTTACTCTTAAGGGAATGCTTAAGAGTAGAGCCTTTACACATTTAGCAGCTTCATCTGCTTAGCAATGAGGAGAACTTATTACTAGTCTATGCAGACTTGACTATTTTGGGACAAACTTCATTATGGCCATCCATACAATATTTTTCACACCTCTTTGCTTCACATTAGTCTGTCTCCTAGATAAACAGCAAAATAGAATTCATATTGCTCATTATCACATCAGAAAACAAGGGTGCAGATTTTATGCTTCTTTTTTTAAACTTCCATGTGAGCTTTGTGAGCTGGTCCTAAGCAGAAGGGCAGATTTAGCAGCCCTTGCTCACACTGAGCCACAGAACGTGGCTAATTTGGGGCCAAGGTATTGGGGGTGTTTGTCTTCTAAATATCAGTTAGAAAGCAAACAGCATACAGTGAACAAAGTGCAGGAAAATACACCAACCAGGATAGTTTAGACATCACATCAGTGCAAGGCTTCACCCAAATGCAGACTCAGACCTTATGCACATGCATTGACCCTTAACCTATGGGGGCCATAAGCAACAGCACTGAACAACAAGAAATGATGCAAGGAAGATGCAGCTCAGCATTCCTCAGCTCTCTCAGGGCTTTATGGATAACAGGAGGGTTCAGAGCCATGAGTTCAGGGCCACTGTACTGGAGCTTGGAAATAACATTTGCTTTTGGAAATTTTATGTTTTCCAGTCTTGGTTCCCACCCTGAGCAGAAAGCACTAAACAAAAAGCAATCTAAAACAGGTGAAGCTTGTAGGGGTTGTACACACTTGCATCCATTATTTCACAGATGCTTTCAAAAAAATGTAAGGAGATAAAACCCTGCTCTAAGAAACTCACAGCTAAAACAGCAGATAGGCAAAAGAGGGAAAAAATGGTGTTTGTATTTGCTTCACAGTAATCTTCACTGTAAGTATGGGTCTTGATGAAAACACACCTGTTACAATGACCAGAGGAGGTATGAGAGCAAAGGTACTCTCAATCTGGTTTGCCTGAGGACTAAATACAGTGAATCAGAAACTGCAAAGATTGCACAAGCACTAAACCTTTCAGATTCATGTGGTGCACATTGCACTGAAGCCTGGACTACTAATGTGCAGGTCTCTCTGCCCTTGAGCCACCTGGACTAAAGCTATGTTTGCTTCCAGAGCAGAGTCCCTCTCTGCATGGATGGAAGAGATCACCTGTATTAACTGTATTGAACCTATTTTGAAAGCTCTGTTCAGCTTACCTTCAATGAATTTATTCTTGTGTCAGTGCTTCTCTATCCCAGGCCACCAGGCTTAGCAAAATGAATAGTCCCAAACTCAAACTGCCTTTTACTGACCATTCTGACACACAGGGAGCCTCTGACATCATTGGAAGCCTCTCTAGCAGATTGGTTGCACACTTAATAACACAGACACTTTTGCCTCTGGTGCTTGAAGTGTTTGAGGCTTCTACCAAACAGCAGGTGCAGAAGTATCTCTCTTCTCTGGACCCTGAAAGCATCCTCCTTTCCAGGAGGAGAAAGGCTGCTGAAAAGAGAGCTGTGCTGGCCCATTTCAGTAATTGCTGCTACAAACAGTTCAGGCCTGGTCCCTGGGGAACACACTGCACCTAGGTACCAGTGGCTTCTTCAAGTGTTCATACCCATCTTTTAGGACAACTGAACAGACAGGAATGCATTTCCTCCCAAAGGCATAAGACACTGCAATTATCAAAAGAGTAGAATAGAATAGAATAGATCAGACCAGGTTGGAAAAGACCTTTGAGATCATTGAGTCCAAACTATCATTTGACACTATCTAATCAACTAAACCATAGCACCAAGCACCCCATCCAATCTCTTCCTAAACACCTCCAGTGATGGTGACTCCACCACCTCCCTGGGCAGCACATTCCAATGGCCAATCTCTCTTTCTGAGAAGAACTTCTTCCTAACATCCAGCCTAAACCTTCCCTGGCACAGCTTGAGACTGTGTCCTCTTGTTCTGGTGCTGGTTACCTGGGAGAAGACCACCAAGTAGCCCCCTCCTGGCTACAACTTTTCTTAAGGTAGTTGTAGACAGTAAAAAGGTTTGCCCTGAGCCTCCTCTTCTCCAGGCTTAGCAACCCCAGCTCCCTCAGCCTCTCCTGATAGGGCTTTTAATCTCTATTTCAACCCTCTTACATGACACAGAAGGCTTTAAAAGAGCCACATGTGATGGTAGTTACCCTCCACAGTCAGTCCCTTCCATGTTGCTGGATCTACTCAGTTAAAACCAAGTCCATCATATCTCCAGCATGGAGTCTGTCAGCATTCACAGTGTGAGAGAGAGGATAGACTGACCTGCTGCTGTTGTTTCGATATTCAGGCAAATTAGGAACAACAGTAGTGAAATCAGGTAATAAAGCTGTGCATGCTGTTTACGTTTGTTTTATTGCAGAGACAAGTCTCTTGGTTACCCTTTTGTCTGACAAAGCATTTTCCTGTGAGCTCAGGTCAGCTCAGAAAAGCTCTCTCGTTCACAATAGACATATGTTGCTTATCCATGTACATGCAATGGAAGATAAATTCCACGTATGGGTATGCAATGGAAAACACTGATTGTGTGCACAAGGAATGACTTCCATGTAAAAGTCATTCCATGCATATGAAGAAGCTAAATACACCCTGCTTAAAACACTTTTACATACTCCATCCCCCCACCAATTCCTCAAGCACTTGGCCAATTAGAAAATCAGCACATTTTCCTCACTGAGGAAGGCACAAACAATGAATAAGCCACACATCTTGTGTTGAGCTGGTTGGTTTATAAGTCTATGGAGAGGAGGAAGAGTTAGACTAGACTAGAGAAGGGCCACGAGGATGATTAGGAGCTGGAGCTACTCTGCTCTGAGGACAGACTGAGAGAGTTGGGGCTGTTCAATCTGAAGAAGAGAAGGCTCCGAGGAGATCTTATTGTGGCCTTCCAGTGTCTTGAGAGGGTGCAGAGGAAGGCTGGTGAGCAACTTTTTAGGGTGTCAGGTAATGATAGGACTAGGGGGGATGGAAAAAAGAAAAAAAAAAAAAAAAGAAATGAGTAGATTGAGATTGGATGTGAGGAAGAAGTTGTTCCCCATGAGGGTGGTGAGACACTGGCACAGGTTGCCCAGGGAGGTGGTGGAAGCCTCATCCCTGGAGGTTTTGAAGGCCAGGCTGGATGTGGCTGTGAGCAACCTGTTGTAGTTTGAGGTGTCCCTGCCCATGGCAGTGGGGTTGGAACTGGCTGATCCTCGAGGTCCCTTCCAACCAATACTATGATTCTATAGTAGAACAGAACCCAGATCTAAAAGACTTCATGACCTGCTACAAATCTGTGGAAGATGCACCTGAGGAGAGGACTGACTAAAGGGCCCAAGCAGCTTTGATGTCTCAGGTTTGGAGGATGTTAGAAAAATCCATCAGCAGACTACAATGATTTCTATATGTCAAACTGGAGAGTAAATGGTTTCAACTGTGTTTTGTAATACAGTAATGCTAAAAGCTGAAAGGGTCTGCATTTCAACTACTAGACTGCCAAAGAAACCCCCATATTTTCTCTTTACGTTTTCTTCCTCTCCTTTTTTAAAATCCAATAAATGAATATACACCAAATGGGCTGATAGTGGGGAGCTATTGATTGTAAACAAGATCTGCCTGTGAGAGAGAGAGAGCTAAATGGGTTTGAAAATGAGAGAAAATGGATGTCTGAGGCCTCAGACAGGCACATTTCCACAGAAATGTAGCTCAGGCAGGTGATGGTAGGACAAGGAGAGAAGCACACCTGTATTTTTCTGCCTGACTTGCCCATAACAAGGTGAATGACATTTAGCACTGCCTGGCACCTAAGCTGCTGCACCACCAGCTTTTTCAGACCAGCCCTCTTCACATCAGTTACAGGACTGCTCACACACAGTAAGTAGCCTGACTGCGAGTATCCCAGGGCTTCTCTGTGCTGGTTTCTATGCCTAGCTTTACTCAGAGCCAGCCTCTCAGTCAGTGTAAATCAGCACAGCTTCCCCAAAATCAGTGCTGGAGTTTTACCCCAGCAGCAATTTTACACCTTTATTCCAGCATGGGCAACAGCTTTACACAGCCACAAGCCATCTGTGCACAGGTCCTTTCAGAGGGCTTGGGTTAGGTCTCACTGGCATCACTGTAAGGCAGAAGCACTCTGCTGAAGCTGACAGCATAAATTTTCAGCTCATATTGAAAAGTCACCTTCTATGAATTACACAAGCTGTGTCTGCAGAGCAGCAGAAGCATGTCAGGACATGCATTTGAGTCCCTTCTTCAAAAAAAGTCAGCTGTATCCCTCCACCATTCTGTGTTTGCAAAGCAGAAGGTTGGGAAATAATATCTGCAGTGCCTCGATGCCTGCTCTTCAAAAGCCTCTCCTAGGAAACTATCAGGTAGCCAAGAAAAAATTTAAGCTCCTGAAATTACTTTCAGTCCTGGTTTTGATATTTGCTGTTGCAGGGGTCTCAATGCAGAGAGCTGTTCCACTTTGTTTCTCAGTGTAGAGAGCTGTTCCAGTTGTTTTTAATCAAACTGCTTAATTACAAAATGCTGGGGGACTTACTGCTTGCTTTTCAAGTTCCTTCATTAATCTGTGTTAGATTCTGCTCAAATGATTATGGCACCAAGCCAGTCTGCTTCACAAAACTAACATTTAAAGAAGTAAATAACTGAAAATGGTTAAAAGGCATAATTATTTTCGTAATGCAACATCTAATTAATCCGTGCAGCTCACTGAAACAAGTGCTAATTGAAGAGAATACCTTAACAAGATTTTCAAAAGGAATAATTAGACATGGTTAGGAGCAGGGATTTCACCATGGCAGTAACTGAAATCAAGCTGCAAAGTCACTTTCCCATTTCTAGATATAAGCTAACCACAGGCAGGGGCTGGGAAAGGCTTCTGCCTGCCTCACATGAGCAGCCTGATGCAAGTCCCTGGTTGTTTGTGTCTGTCTGAGGCATGGCACGTTAGCCATTATCAGAGACAAGGTCCATCTAATCTTGTATCGTTCATCTGTTTTCTTGTGGCAGTTCCAATATTGCTGTGTAACGTCAGAGGAATGTGATAATGAAGAACTGACTCATGATGAAGCCATCATCTCAAAAGCCTTCTATGCAACTAAATGAATTAGTGCTTGGTATGAGCAGTATCTTGATGTGACTAAGCTCCCAAGATAACTCAACCGTTTACCCATTAGTGAAGCAAACTGGAACCAGCCCAGAGTAAGGCTTCTGGCAGAACACCTTCAAGGTAATTTCCCCACAGCAAGCATGAGAAGCATGCCCTCAAGAGTAAAATTGGAGAGAGGATAGTAGTTATTGAAAACACAGCTGAAATTCTTGCTCCACTGAAGCCCCAGGAGTTCTGTCATTTCACAGGGATCTTTAAACTCTATTTCTCATTCTGCAGCTTGGAGAGATCCAAGAAAGGAGTTCAGGAAGCCTATGGGCAGGAAAATATTGCCAGTTTTTTTTCACAGGATCAGCACCAAGTTTGGGCAGAATTTGTCTTGCCTAGGAGATCTACTTGAGAGACACATTGAACACTGCCACTGCCTGGAACCAAACCTGACCAGTCCTTCACTGCTTATTTCCCCCACGACTCCTCAAACTCATCACCAGCTCACACTTTCCAAGAAGAAGGAGGAAGCTTTGGGGAGTTCTGAACATTTGAAGAGGCATGAGAACTACTACTGGCTCTAAGTGCCCATTTTTTTATCTTTTGCTGAGATTTTTCTCTATCTTCAGAATCAACCAATTAGTCAATTTTGTGTAGTAACCAACACTGACAAAAAAGATCCAACCAGCCTCTGGTACATGGTTCTGATTTCAGCCACAATCGCCCTATTACTACATTTTGCTGTGACAAGCCAACTATTATGACACAGGAAAAAATGTTGAAGTGAGTTCAGCAAAATCTTAGAATATTCACCCAAAGTATTCTCTGTTTTCCAAATGAGTAAACATAATAAACCAAGTTTCGTTTACACAGTAAATGCGCTGGGAATAAGAAACCCACAGAATCTACGCTTCATTGTCTCAAAGTGAGGAAAAGCTGTGACAGATCCACTGATGTCTGGGTCTGCATGTATAGAAAGGGATAGCTACAGTCTGAGATGCTGCAGAACTTCTTTTCAAGAAGCCTGGAGTAAAACACAATGTCTGGAGTTCTTATTCTTTTGCTGCATTAAGTTGCTCTTTTCTCTACATACTAAAGAAATGTTTCCCTCATGATTCCTGTCCCTCAACTAATTTTGTCCAACGCTGAGTATTAAAATAAGCGTTTTTGCAGATAGCTTTTCCCTTCCAATATCTCTTATCACAGAAATATTGGCTGGGAGGAACCTCTCAGCCTCCCGCTCAACACGGGACCCTTGCCAGCGCTGGCTCAGGTCAGCCACGGCTTCGTCTAGCCAAGACTCAACAACCTCCAAGGATGGCGCTTCCACAGCCTGTCTAGACAACCCGTCCCAGGCCTGCACTTCCTTTCTAGTGAAAACTATTTTCCTAATATTCAACTTGCAGTTTCCAAATAGCTGTTTTACAGCCACTGCCCCCTTGTTTTATTATCTGGCACTAACGGCTCCCTCATCTTGGTAACTCCCCTACAAGCAGCTGTAGATTACTCGTAGGGAGCTGCTTCACTTCTGCTCAGCCAAGCAAGCCCAGCTCTGTGAACCTCCTTGCTTGGTCACATACTGTTAGCTCCCAGTCATCTCAATAGCTTTGTGCTGGATCTTCTCCTTGACACTTAGGGAACTGAAGCTGTTTTCAGCACCCAAGTACAGCAAGAGAAAGAGGCAGGCTTGAAAAGGAAGGAAACAACAAATGTTTCTGCACTTCAGCGGGCGCCCACGTCCTGAAGCTATGTCTTAGTAAGACATTTCCCACTTATTTGGGTGCATGTAGGCTCCCAGCAGCCAGTCCTCCAGCTGGCAGTACCTGACAGCTTTGGCAATTGTTCATCATCACTTCACAATTGGAAATTATGTTGCCACTGGATCACCAAGTACCCAATTCATTCATTCAGAAAAAAAAAAACACCAACCAACCCCAAACACAAAACCACAACAATGCAATCCAAGTGAAGTAGAATAAATTAGCCTTTATCCCAGTTTTCTCATATGGGCCTTTTACAGCTGTTACATGAACACCCATCTGTCTGTCGTGTTTCTGATGCCATTCACTGCTATCATTTTAGCAGCGACAAGCTCCTTTCATCCAAATGAAGGATTTGTGTGGGAACAGCTGGACCGCTCCACGCAGCTCCCAGTCCATTGCCCCCTTTTTACTGCAAAAGACTGAGAGAGGAGCACAGCTTTGTCTGCTGCTTCACAGGATTTCAAAAGGGAAGGTGGCCTTGTTCCAAAACGAGTTTATCATGGTTTTGCCAAACCAAAAGGCTCAAAAATCACAAATAAAGCCAGCCCCAAACCATGAGATTGATTTATTTACATGCTTCATTCAGCAGCTCTTAAATAGGAAAAAGATGCTGAAATACTTCAAGGATCTGAGCTTTAATACCTCACAAATGATACTGAAATCAGTCTCCTGGCTCTGCCAGCATTTAGGGAGGTTTTTCAGTCTCACTTTATGGATTAAGAACTGAGTGATAAATGTCAACAAGGTCCAACAATGCTGGTGAAGCAAAGCCTTTACTTCCCTTGATCTCTGCACCTCAGTTCAGAGCCACATTTGCTACATGACCCTTCCTCCTCACTGCTCCATCAGCTGGAGATCTGTGGCAGGAAGCACCACAGGAGCACAAAACAGCAGGAGAAAGGCCCAAGCTAGATGACAGGTTCATATGCTTAGAGCTGAAAATGGAGGAGATGATGTAATTTATGGAGGATGCTGTGCACTACGCAGAAAGGTCTGAAGGTCAGCTGCATAAAAGGCTGTTTCATGAGAGAGCATTCACCTTGACCTACCTACAACAAACAACACAGAGCTCTAGTAGTTTTGTCTCAGCAAAGCTGAGGTCCAAAACAGCCTCTGACAACTTCACAGAATGACAGAAGCCCACAAAACTTGAGTGTGGCATTGCTTGATTCAGTGTGGCAACCTCTGGGGTAGTCGTCTGAATCACTTACCAACCTCCTCACACCAGTATAAAACAAAAGCCTGCTACTGTAAGAATGATTCTGACCCTAAAGAAGCTAGAGGAGAACAAGTAGGGCTCAGCTTCATGCTTACAAGAGAGTCAATTGCATTAAAGACCAGATCCCTACTCGTTTCAGAGTTGTCTTACACATAGCAATGAATGCTGCTTTCATGGGACAACATGCAGGACCTTTTCACGTAAGGTTTTCAGCACTTCAAAACTGAAGTGATCTGCTCAGTCTTGCAGCATGTGGAAGTTACAGAGAGGAACTGAGTCTTTATTTTAGTGTTTTAAAATAAATTCTTCATTTGGGGACTGTCCCAAATGCTTTCTTTCAATTCCTTATTTTCTTTTGAGTGGAGCTAAGCGATGCACATCTTTTGAACCACCATTCATGAGATCTCAAGGAAACAAATTGCTGTACAAAGCCATACCAAAGGTCTGATGGGGTTCCTGAGAAACAGAGGCAAGTCACCTCAACAGCCACTCAAAATGAAAAAAAATTCCCAAGATGTTACAGTTGAAAAGGGACTTTTTCCAAAGGCATGTAGTGACAGGACAAGGGGTAATGGATTCCAAGTGGAAGAAGCTGGATTTAGATGTGACACTAAGAAAATAATTCTTCCTTGTGAGGGAACAGGTTGCCCAGAGAAGCTGTGGAAGCTCCAGGCCTGGAAGTGTTCAAAGTCAGAATGGTTGGGTTCTTGAGCAGCTTAGTCTAGTGGATGGTGTTCCTGCCCATGTCAGGTGGATTGGAACTAGATGTTTAAGGCACCTTCTCACCCAAACTGTTCTATGATTGACCCACAAAGCATGCCAGAAAAACAGGCAAATGAGGAAACCAGTGTCCCTTCACCTGGTCCCTGACCACCCACCATTTATAATCTAGTCTAAGGATCCACACACACTTTGGCCCACTGCATCCCCAGCAGCCGTGGCAGACTTCAGCAGGAATAACACTGACATACAGCACACAGCTTTTCCAGGAGTATGGTGGACAACTGGCACTGCATTAATTACTGTGAGCTCCCCTGTTCAAATCAATGAACACTAGAGCACAAGCCTGAAAGCTGCAGTAACCCAAACCCCATCCAGCACGCACTAAACGCTGATTTCCCCTGCACAGCCTAGGCTCTCTCACCCTCCTCTGACCTCTAACACACTCCACGCATATCATTTTGTTTCTGACAAATTAAAATCCAGTTAACATTCCTGGAGACTTCACTCACAGTGCTCCAAACCCCTGCATATCTCAGCAAATGCACTCATCCTCCAGTTCTGAGATGATCCCAGTTTTTATTTTTATTGTTTTAAGTGTTCCTGCCAGTTTCCGCTGCACATCGTGCGCTGTCTGGTGAGCGAATGAAAGGGTAGAATGTTCTCATGCTTGGGAAAGATAGCCAGTGTGGGAGAAAAGTTTCTTAGAAGTAGCTACACTCTTTTTCTAAAAAAGAAAAATACAGTGAATGCCTGGAACAGAAGAAATAGACTAGAGAGGAGTGAAGGGAATGTTTTGATGGCGGCCTTAAGAGATGAAGATGTTTCTTTGCTGTACTGGTAATGGAGAAACATCTGGAAGGAGAGGGACTCAGAGAAAGGAGCCTTTATGAGAAGCCCTGGTGGAAAAAGGCAGTGTTTACTTGCTGAAGAGAATACAGCACGTTTTTCTGCCCAGTTCATACAGACAGTCATTATTCACAGCCTCACATCATGGCTGCCACCAGCAGATATACTCAAGCTCCAAGCTAAACTGAGCTGACAGAAATAAACTTCACCTTTCACGCGTAGCTTTGCACAATACTTTGACTGTTGTCTCAGCACACTACTCGTGTTTAGGCATCCTGTGACATCTCACAGGCCTGGGAACTTCAGAAGCTGTAATTCATCAGCAGCATGAGTGTTGGAGGCTACAGGTTAAAGCACCTGCCAGTATGACTACTCAGTGTGCACAGCCCTAAGCAGCTGTCCTTCACGTTAACAACAAGCAGTTGCACTTCTGCTTGGTAGTCCTTAACTCTACTGAGTCTGGAGTGGTAACAGCTTTTATCAGGACTTGATAAAGGAGGACAATTCTCATGCTTAAAGGAAGCATAAATTGTATGCTGCCACCAGTATAGGTGAGGGGTTAACCTGCTGGAAAGCAGCTCTATGGAGAAGGACCTGGGACTGCTAGTGGACAAGTTCCCCATGAGCCAGAAATGTGCCCTCATGGTCAAGGCAGCAAATGGCCTCCTGGGTGCATTAAGAAGACTGTGACCAGCAGGCTGAGGGACATTCTCCTCCCTCTCTGCTCTGCCCTGATGAGGCCACATCTGCAGCACTGGTCTCCCTAGTTCAAGAGAGACAGGGAACTACTGGAGAGAATTCAGCAGAGCATATGAAGATGAGGGGCCTGAAACATCTCTGTGAAGAGGAAAGGCTGAGAGACCAGGGGCTGCTGAGCCTGGAGAATCATAGAATCACTAAGGTTGGAAGAGACCTCAAAGATCATCAAGTCCAACCTGTCACCCAACACCTCATGACTACTAAACCATGGCACCAAGTGCCATGTCCAACCCCCTCTTGAACACCTCCAGGGATGATGACTCCACCACCTCCCTGGGCTGCACATCCCAATGGCCAACAACTCTCTCTGTGAAGACCTTTCTCCTCACCTCGAGCCTAAACTTCCCCTGCTGCAGCTTGGGACTGTGTCCTCCTGTTAAGAGCAGCCTGAGGGGGGATCTGATCAGCACTTAGAAATATCTACAGGGCAAGTGTCAAGTGGATGGGGAAAGACTCTTCTCAGTGGAATACGACGACAGGGCAAGGGACGACAGGCACAAACTAGAACACAAGAAGTTCTACCTAGACATAAGTGTTATGGAAGTTATGATTTTATAATTAAGATATGGAAAACATGGATATTAATAAAAATATTATTAACTTTTAATTAATATGAAAAATTGCCCAAAACACATTAAATAGGCTCGATGCATGGTTAGAATAGATCTTTACAGTGAGAATGTACAATATTTAGGCAATATGACAATTTTAAACAATTTAAGCAAAGTGGGAGAAATAACAGAGAGAATCCCTGGGAGCAAAACAGTGCTCGACCACAGGGGGGAGACTTGATAAGAACTGCTAAACCCAGGAGGCAAGTGACTAGAACACAAGAAGTTTTACCTAGACGTAAGGAAAGTTGCCTTTACTTTGAGGGTGCTGGAGCCCTGGGGCAGGCTGCCCAAGGAGGTTATGTAGTCTTGCTCACCGGAGAGATTCCAAACCCTCCTGGACATTGTGATCCTGGGCAAGCTGCTGTGGGTGACCCTGCTCTAGCCAGGTGCTTGGGCTAAATGATCTCCAGAGCCCCATTTGACTCCCCAATCCTGTGATTATGTGATTCTGTGACACATCTTCACACAGCACACTGCAGAGCAGGACCAAAGCCTGCATCAGAGGCATTTCCATGAGGGTGAGTGTACTCATCCACAGTCCACTCCAGGCTAAACAATTCCAGCTCCTTCAGCCTCTCCTTGTATGTCTTAGCATGTTTAGAAACTCAGAGAGCAGAACAGCAGAGCACAGGTCTAATGACAGTTGCACAGTGATCTATATTACATTCTTTTCAACCTCTCTTTAATTATAACCAATATAAATGACCTCTACAAGGAACCACAGCCTGACAAGGAAAAGCAAAAGATTCAGGACCTGTCAAAGTTTCAGTTTGGCATCTCCCAAGGGCATGGAACTGAATGAAGCAAATTATATTTTAGACCATAAACAGGGAGTGGGGATGTGCTTGGGTTTTTGTTTATTTTTTTCCTCTTCCTAGTCAAAGAACTTCAGAACATGATCAGCTTTGGGAGCCAAGCATGGGCTAAGAGCAATTTCACATAAATACAGGAAGAACCGATGACAACACTTGGGAATAATCACAATGAGTCAAAGCTGCAGAAGTCTCCCCAATGCTGCAGGATAGGTTGGAAAAAATAATCTCTCATTTTCCAAAGACAGTAAATGATGATAAATGAGGACACATTTATTAAGAGGGAACTTTGCATTCAGTTTTCTCCTCTCAGATGACAGCAGAGGATGGGGTCTCTGTATGCTGAGCGCTTTTCTAGTGCAGTAATCCCAATTTGTTTATAGGACCAAGATGTAAGTAATAACCTTATTGACAGATTTAACACGTTGAAGGACTTTGCAGCTCCAGAGAAGAGAGCAAGCAGAAGAATACTCATTTTAAAGAAAACTTGTCTTCTCATTTAACCTGTTTCCAGGGGTTCAAACAGAAGATTATCCATGCTTCAAGGGAAATGCTTCATCTTGTAATGTGTAATTACAACTGGAATATATGTGTGCAGAAAGCTGCCCACTGCCTCTGCCACAATGGGCATGAGCTTTAAGCAATCAAGAGATTTTTTTCTCCCTGCAATCCAGTTAACAACATGTGGGCAAACTCAAAATCCAGCAGCACAAATGCACCAAGCAGCTGGCAGCTTGCAGCGTTTCCTCCTGCTACAGGCTGCCACGGTCTTCATGCACAGCATTATCTCTCTTCACTTTGCTTTTCATTTACAAGACAGAATCACACTTGGGTCCCATACAGGACCACTGTGAACTGAAATTTAGTCACAGTGGTAGAGGGATGACATGGGAATGTCAAGCATCAGGCAGGCCAGAGGAGCCTGCAGGCGAGCTGCAGCGGCCAGCCATGTGCGAAGCCAGAGCAGAGCATGCACGGGAGAAGAATTACATTCGGGTGGTGGCACAGGGGAAATTATGAAAGCAATTCAGAAGCATTGTAATAAAGCACAATGTGCTGTAGTGCTGCTCAAATTCAAAACAGGAATAAATTCTTTCATATGTTAAGTGCTCCCTGAAGTACAGGGCTGCCTGAAGCGCGAGGCCCTGTACGGGGGCACAGTGGTACATGCTTGAGGCTGGGTTTGGGTGACACAGAGCTGCAGCTGAAATTCAAACTGACATGCCCACAGCTCCTTAGCTGTCTGAACCACAAAAGCCAAACTAAACATTGCTTCAGCTGGAACTTACCCTTTGTACCTTTAAAACCATTATATTAAAGAGCAGTGTCATTTATGAGCTGGCCATGGGGAAGGGCAGGTGTCTAACACTGAGAAATCATTTCAGCTATGGGTGATAAATCCACTCTATAAACTAAAAGCATCGAAATGAGCCCTGTGTTCAATCCCACCCCTTTCCTTTCAGTTGTCTTTGCTGGGAGAGATGCTGAGCTCCAAATCTGAACAAACTCCTTTAGTGGCACTGGCACAGCTGTAACCTGAGGTCATATCAGCATGCTGCTGGCAGCTTGCTCCAATACCTGCTGAATTCAATGGAAACCTTTCAATGGGCTTCAGCAGGCTTTGGTTTACTCCACAGGTGACACTGCATGTCTCTTTTTTTTTTTCCTTTTTAAGCTTCACAGTATCAGGCAGTTAAAAGTGTTATTTAATCTCTAGCCAGCTTGAGTTGACTTCTCAGCAGGAAGATCTCACCAACAGACCTTGGAGCTTTCCTCTGTGAAGCAGCTGAGAGGAACATGTGCCACTTGGGGGCTGTTTTAATCATCATTTCCTTGGGGAAGTTTCAAGTAGATTCTGATATCTAAATGACATAATTTCACCAGGGCAGGGAAAGTATCTCCTTGTCTCCTAACCCACCCACTGGGAAAAAGTCTCAGAGAGGAGATTGATCATAAAGATTTGCCTGGATGTTACAGGAGTGTGCAGGAGTTGGGCCATCACTTCTCACTGGGCATTTTGGAGCTGGGAGGACACACAGCCACTGAGCGCTGCACCTTCAGAAGAGACATCAGCAATAATACAGCAGCCCTGCAGAGGACTTGGAGGTGCTGGTAGGGGTGCTGGCACCATGCGGTCCCAGCCTAGACCCAACCATGCCCTGGGCTGCAACCCCAGCAGCATGGGCAGCAGGTGGTGGGAGAGGATAGTGACACTCTGCTGTGCTTTGCTGAGAGCCCCTTGCAGTGCTGGGGCCACCTCTGGAGTCCTCAGCACAGCACAGACAGGGATCTGTTGGAGTGGGGCCAGAGGAGGTGACAGCAATGGTGGGAGGCCTGGAAGCCCTCTGCTGTGAGACCAGGCTGAGAGAGTTGGGGTTGTTCAGTCTGGAGAAGAAAAGTCTCCAGGGATGCCTTTTGGTGGCCTTTCAGTACTTAAAGGAGAACTACAAGAAAGCTAGGGAAGAACTCCATCAGGCAGTATGTAGTGATGAAACAAGGGCTAACAGTTTCAAACTGAGATTAGGTATTAGGAAGTTCCTCACTGCAAGGGTGGTGAAACACTAGAACGGGCTTCCCAGAGGACTTGTTGATGCCCCATCCCCGGAAGTGTGTAAAGCCAGGCTGGATGGAGCTCTGAGCAACCTGGTTTAGTGGAGCATTCCTGCCCATGGCAGAGAAGTTTGAACTAGCTCTTTAAGGTGCTTTCCAACACAAACCATTCTACAACTCTGTGAACAATAATTCCCCCAAGAAGCTCAGCCTGTCAAGGTACTTTGTTCATTCAGCACATCCTCATGCATTTCAAAAGTCTTGGTTTCAAAGACCTGACAGCCATGTATGGCACTGCCTGTTACTCAGGAATATCCAATTGTATTTACATTGCAGCAGGTAACTCTACATAAAGAGCTTACAGAAATGGAATATAAATTTTCTCTTTCACATTACCCTAATTTGAAGATGGCATGAATATCAGAATGCAGCAGAAAACCAAACCAAATTTAGAGGAGCTGTCTGCCACTATAATTGGTATCAGGGCAGCAGTGATACCAGAAATGCTTCAGATGATTGATTTTCAGACCATTTCCTAAGAGGACATGTCCCCAGTACCTTTGTTTTGGTGTTAAGCAAAGGAAAGTTAACAGGGCTGCCTGGTACAAGCTGACTGCCCTCTGTCCCACCACCTGCACAACGAGAGCTCCAACAACCTGCTATAGCTCCTCTGTCCCAGGAGCAGCAGAGCTTGCTCAGTTCTTAAGACAGCCCAGAAGCAGCATCTGCTTGAACACATGGCAGGACTACATTACCTACAAGCTTTCAGGTCCTCTTTTCCTAAGAAGGAAGCTCTCCTCTAGAGCAATCAGTAACAAGAGAAGATGATGCATACATTATAGGTCACTCAGAGTAAGCAACATTTGCATCTCTGCATCCAGAAGTAGAGGGAAAATTGCCTGTTGCCTGAAGGATGCTCAGATTTGTGTTTGCTATTTAGCTCTTCCCAGAAACAAGATGACAGAACCACGAAACTGGGGGCAGCTATGGTGCCTCACAGCTTGCACTGTTGCTTGGAGTGCCAGTTCTCAGGCTGTTACAAGCCAGCCAGAAACCTCTTCCACCAATCTCACATCCCTGCCTGGCAGCTCTTTTTTTGGGAAGATGTTTGGGGTAAGGGTAAAATATCTGTGGCTTTGCTGGTAAATAGCTTTTCTGCTGCACTACCTGCAAAATTTAATCACACTGACTGAACATAGTTTGTAAAATACAAGTGCTGTGTCAAACTACAATGTTAAAGGGGACTTCTGCCTACTTCTTTGAGTCTCAAGGTCTACAATTATTGAATGGCATTTGTAGGTGTCACACGAGGCACACATTATGCCCATCTGCATGAGTGGTCTCATTTCTTTGTGTTTACAACCTACAAAACTCATTAATAAACTTTGACTTCATGATTTTTCTTTCCAGTAAACTCCAGATTTGTAACTTGGCAGAGGGAGTCATTGTATGTAACCACCTGTGCAGACATTAACTAAACACTTGAGCTTTAAACCCAAGAAAAAGTGCTAACACTGCTTAGATAGATGCTTGGGTACCTTCCAACTTCTCTCAGCAAGAGGAGGTCGTGAATGTGCAGCACCTTCATGCAGCCTCTGCTCTCCCTTACTGTACAAGGATGGGGGAGTGCTGCCACGTGCAGGAGGATTTATGGTGTTAGGGCCATTCCCAGGCAAGAGTCATTGCAAGGAAAGGTGCACACAGGGCTTTGGGGAGGTCACAGCCTCTCCCTGTGCTGTGCTTACTTGACAAGAGTTGCCTGCAAACTGGAAGCCCCAGAAATTTCACAGCTAACCCCAGCAGGGCCTTCCACTTGTGTTATTCTTGATGTTTCATCAAAAACACCATGACCGAGGTTTGAACAAAGCAACAGCCTTGCTCTGCAAGGTACTTCAGTTGCCCTTGGTCAGGAGGGGCCCCAGCCCAAAGAGTTGAAGGCTGTGCTGACAAGAGACAGAAGAAAAGTTTGGTTAACCACATCTCAAAGGCAGAAATCTGACATCCAAAGGGAATGAAATGACTTACTGATGACTACACAAGTCACTGTCATACCCCGGATTTGAACCCACCAGTTTCAGGATCCATGCCTTAAACTCCAACACTATCCTTGGCTACTACTGGAGAAATAAAGACCACAGGAATTGTCTGCAGAAACACACTCAAATTCTTCCAACCTAGAGACATAAGACAGAGGGGAAAGCATTCTAACTGCAGGAAAGGCAAATCTATACCATACCCTGGCCCTTCTTGGACTCTTTCCAAGTCCCTGCTGTTTAACACTCCAGGACCTTTGATTGCAGAGTTGTCAAATTTCAGTTAAATTAGCTCTATTTCGCTAGGCTCTGATCTGCATCACTTCTTCCCCATAAGCCACAGCAGCCTGTGCTGTGCCCACCTATGGACTGGATCTGTGCAGCATTACCTTTAAGCTTGAGTCAGTTTGCCAGGGACGCAGCTAAGAGGCTGAAGCCTGTGTCCTTTACACCAACTGCATGGGGCTCCGGCTGGACCGCCTCAAACCAAATTCCTGCTGACTGCTGCGCTGCACATAAAACCTGTGTCGTTACAAGGCTCATCCCTTGTAAGCTGGAGCAGAGAAGCCTGTTGGGCCTCAGAGTGAGAAGCCCCTGCTAAATGGTCAGTTCAGTCAGTACAAATAAACTGACATTGCTCGAAAGTGAGATCATTGGCAATTTATTCCTGCCCGAGCCCTACCAGAAAGAAAACAGTGTTTCATGTTGGGGCTTTTTTCCTCCTCTCTCCCGCTCTCATTTCTCATCTCTTTGCTATTTCCATGTGCTTCCCACCACACTGTGATTAATCTTTTCTAAGGCCTAAGGGACTGGAGTAAAGAGGTAAGTCAGACTGTATCAAAGACCCTACACAGAGGCAGCCAGGATCTGCCCCAGCTTTTGTGGGGCTGCAGCATTCCATGAAACATTTTCCATCCTCAAAAGTTATAAAGAGTCAGAACTTTTACAGCTCATTAGTAAATCATTAATGAGATATTCCCTTTACCTCTCAACAAGCTCCTTGCTTCCCTCCCCCAAACCAATCCTAAAATCCTCCTGTGAAAAAGAGCATTTTGTTTTCAGGGCCCTGTAAACGCCAAACTCCTTTTCTTTCACTCTCCAGCACAACATTTTTCCAAGAGCTAAATTCAAGCCCACCAGAGCTACTGCCAGGGAGGTGCAGAGCTGGAGCCAACCTGCCTGGCACAAGAAAGGGGATTACCACACCATGCCTCACATATACTATGCCTAAAGTCTGGTTTAAAATAAAAAAAAAAAAAAAAAAGAGATCCAATACAACCACCAAATTAATTAAGAACTGGAGCCCTGGTGAAAGTCTGGAAGATACCTGACTCCAGCATGGATCTTAAATCTCCACAAGAAACTTGCCAGTGCAGCCATTGATGCCAATTACAATGAGGAACGGGGTCAGCTTCAGTGCTGTGTGCCAGTAAAACAGCTTTTCCAGTGCACTCATATAAAAGGACATTTATCAGCACTTTGCATCCACCAAATAGTCATCAATTAATAGCAGCAAAAGTCATTGCCATCAGGATAAGTTATGCCTCCTTGATGAGGCTCCTGGAAGCACAGGTGTATTAGAGGGACAGGTGTAAAATAGGATCTGGAGCTCCTGCACTGAGAAATAATGCAATGTTTTCCCCAAACCAGCTGCACAAAGACTTCTGTGCAAGAGGGATGAGTGCTGCAGGGTCTGAGCTACTTGAAAAGAAATGGGCCCTTGCCAGGTACCCAGGTCCAAGAGAGTCTTCCACTGTATTCACAAAAGTTTGGGTTCAGATCCAAACCTCATGACATTACACTTGGCTTTAAGAAAGAGAGGGAGAGCTCAGAGAAATGGCTTGTCATGTCACTTCTAGTTTTCTTTACTTAATAAAGTGGGGGGGGGGGGAGAAAAAAAAAAAAGAAAAGATCTCCCACATGAATCTCCTGGCATGTTAGCACTTATTCCTGCTCTTGCCACAGACTCAGAGTATCTGCAAACATTTACAGTGTTTTGGTGTGGTCATTCTTACAAAATTATCAATAATCTTGCACTACTTGACAGTATCCCTGAAGTCTGAGCTGCTGACACCTTCTGATTGAAAACAGAATTCCCCAATGAAGAAGAAGAGGGGGGGGGTGTGTGTGAAGAAAGTCTTCCCTTGGTTTGAGAGAGAAGTCAGAAAGTATAAGGTTGCTGAAAGACTAGAAGGATAAGCAAAGAACTCCAAATATGTTATATATTTAACTATCAGAGGGAATATGGTCCTTGGCCATAACGTTTTAACATCTCGCTGATAATAACGGACACGTAAGCGCTAAGCCCGAGTCAAAAATTATCAGTGCCTGGAAGATGACTGGAAATTCACAGCTCAATTTAGGTTTGTGTTTTCAATGTAAATCCAAACCAATTATATTCCACATAGATTTGTCTGAATAATGTTAACAAAAATATTGTCAACACCAGAGCACTTCACTCAGGACACTGCCTCCCAGGACATTACTTCTCTCAAGCTCTTCCAAGGAAACTCTCCTGCCTGTGAGTCAGGGGAAAATGTGGTGAGATCCCACTGGGGATGCGCAGTTAATTGTTTCAGGGGGTAGGAATTGGAGATTTGGTCATTCAGAACAGACCATCCAGCATTCTAGCAACAGCACTGGAGTCATACATGCCACACAAACAAGGGGCTGGCAGTCATTATATCCTTTTTGAAATCTGAGGGAGAGAGAAGAAGTCAGTGTGAAAATGGGCAAGGAGGGCCTGCTTCTGGTCTGGTGCCACTTCTGGTACTGGTAGAGTGGTACTGAGAGCACTAAAAGTAGTGCTGAACAGGGACTATATTTCAATGCATGACACCATTTTTCTCCAGCTGCCCCTGCT
This sequence comes from Dryobates pubescens, assembly GCF_014839835.1. Taxonomy (NCBI): domain Eukaryota; kingdom Metazoa; phylum Chordata; class Aves; order Piciformes; family Picidae; genus Dryobates; species Dryobates pubescens. The sequence continues at coordinate 9,799,976 of NC_071640.1, forward strand.
GCTCTGCTTTTACCCATTCTGCTCAGTTTTCAGGTGAACCTGGGGCTGCAAACCTGCCCTTTTCTGTAATATTGGGTTACCAATATTTTAACAGCTACAAAGAGCTGGAGCTAAAACCTTTAAAGACAACACCTCCTGCATCAGAACAAGAGGACACAGTCTCAAGTTGCACCAGGGGAGGTTTAGACTGGATGTTAGGAAGAAATTCTTCATAGAGAGAGTGATTGCCCATTGGAATGGGCTGCCCAGGGAGGTGGTAGAGTCACCATCATTGAAGGTGTTTAAGAGGAGACTTGATGGGGTGCTGGTTGCATGGTTTAGTTGATTAGGTGGTGTTGGATGATAGGTTGGATGCGATGATCTTGAAGGTCTCTTCCAACCTGGTCTATTCTACTCTATTCTATTCTGGTAGAGCTTGCCCAGGGAGGTGGTGGAATCCCCATCCCTCAAATTTTTCAAGGCCAGGCTGGATGTGGCTCTGAGCAACCTAATCTAGTGTGAGGTGTCCCTGCCCATGGCAGGGGGGTTGGAACTAGGTGAGCCTTGAGGTCCTTTCCAGCCCTGACTATTCTGTGATTCTGTGATCATGGTGATGTGTCCAGCATCCATGCTGGACTTTCAAAAGTAATTAAAAGACTGGATCCTACAGAATAGAATAAATTAGCACAGCAGCTGCGAGGCAGCAGAGAGAAAACATCTTTAAGACGCTCAACTTTGAGAACATTAAGATGGCAGCTTCCAGCCTTGTTCTTTTTGTTGTTGTTTTTCAGAGACCGAAGCGCCCAAGTTAGTCAATGGAAAACCACACAGAAAAGCAAAGTATTTCTCTACTTGCCAAAGTGCAAAGAGGGAAACCAGACAAGATTGAAATCAGCAATTTACCCTGAGAATGACATCAAATCTTTCCTAATGGAACCACATGCACCATAAAAGTGATCTATTGCCAGGATGCAAGTGTTCTGGTTGATTTCAAAGCAAACTAATTCCAGTATCAAAGCACAATTGGTGGAGCCCTTGTTTATATATGGCAAGAATTAAATCCATAACAACTATTTGTTGGAAATTGAGTACTTACACTTACCATCAAAGTTCTCTTGACTTTCCCTGATTTAATCTTTCTGGGTTTTAATAAAGGCAGGATTCTCTGGTCGTTGCCTGTGAAGATGGTCTTAAAACACTCCTCTGCTAGAAGACACTAGGGTGTACTCAACCCCTACAGTGCTGCTGGAGACAAAAGCTTTTTCAAATAGGCTGCATCAAGATGAATAAGGTCCAGGCCCACCATATCCATCTCCCTGCCCAAGCATCCAGCACACAACCTCACTGCCTGTCCCCTCTTCCCCAGGCCTCTTCTGCCCCTCCACCAGCCCTTTGGGGCACAGAATAGGTACCTCACCCACTGTTCCCCAAGTCAGTTGAACTTACAAGGACATACCTATGTGACAGAAGTGAGGGGGACAGCAGCGGGGACATGCTGCAGAGAGACACCAGGCACAATGTCACTGCCATTCACAGTGCAGGAGTAGGTCAGGCAGAAAGGAGAAATGAAGCAACCAAGGAAATAGGTAAATGCTAAATATTAGCCCAGGAGCAGTAACAAAAAGAACATTAGGAAAAAAAGAGTTTTGAATTAGGCCATGGTTATGCAAACTAAATGAAGCGAGAACAGCTACAACTAGTTAACAGCCAAGCAAAACCTGCCCATTAAGAGGTATTTGCATTTTGCAAGGGCCCAAAGAGACCTATATTTCTGTTTTATTTCTTTAAACATCTTTTTGTAGGAAAGGGTAATTTACCTCGAGTTTTCCTTTGATTTTTCTTTAGTGAGCAGAGCCTGATTTTTATTGGGAAAGGAATTATCTTTTCAGGAAAAGCTGAAGAAGCAAGCCACCTATGTTCAATTAAAATTTGAGATAAGATATGAATTCATTTGCAAAACGTGAAATGCTAATAGCCTGGGCATATTTTTAGTCAGATGCACTTTAAGAACAACTCTTTTCTCCACACAAAGCATTTTATATGAACGACTTAAATCAGGTCTATTAGCAGTTTGAGAAAGAGAGATGTGGTTATGAGGACAATCCCAAGCAGAAAAGGGCAGGCATTTGTAGGGGAAAATTAGGGGAATGTAAATCATTTTCCAATAAATATTCCATGCAGAATATTCAATTCTGTGCTACACAATACTGTCTGTTTCCAGAGATATTGCCTTTCCTCCCTGTGGATGCTGAAAGTGATTGCAGTATTAAGTTTCAATTGATTGTTAACAAAACCCCAAGCCTGTTCCTACTTTTGATTCAATCCACTTAGAATAGCAGGCTGAGCTTTTCTAATCTCATTTTAATTTTCCATGGGGGACTAAGTGTCCAAAATCCTTGCAAGAGGGCTGGAAGTTTCAGCTGTAGGATACAACAACCTGATTCAAAGTCAATGGAGACAGATTGTCGTTTAGCCTATGTCCCTAATGGCCTCAGTAAAAAAAAAGTGCCCTGAATTACCATCTTTCTCATGAAGCAGAATATCCTTCTGCTCGTATCAGGCCTCCAAATTCACTTAATGCTCAGACTTTGGGAGGGAAAGGATCACAAGTAGCTGCCTTAAGAAAGCAGCCTCACTTTACAGCTGCCTGTTAGTGGGCAGCAGGACTGTTTTCCTTCATTTCACTGTCACCAATGTTGGTTTGGGGTCCCCTGAGCCATGCCACCTCTCCAGACCTTCACTGCTGCATATTTAACTGCCTGAATCCTAACTCATGCATACAAGGGCTGGAGGGGAAACATGACAATGGTTCCACAAATGTTTTCTTCACCTTCTATGCTCTACCTGCACCACTTCATACCTTTGTCACCTTTCTGCCCCTTCCAGACCTGGCAGGTTAAAAAGGGCATTACCTCTCTGGGCAGATCCACTATCCTTTCCCTGGCTTTCAAATTCCAAAAGACCAAAGCAAAACTAAACAAAACAAAAACCAAACCACAAAACAAAAATAAATAAGCAAGAGAGACATCCCAAGCACTCTAGTTTCTCAAGTCTCAGTCACTCAGGCATGGTACCTTTAACTCTCATACTGGCTATTTAACACAAGCTATCCTACCAGTCCCAGAAGGGCCACGATGGTGTTCAAAGAGGAATTTCACACTTGGCAGATGTTTCGGGGCAGCCTCCAAAGACTTGTTCAAATAGCCTACACCTTCCTTTAAATAAAGGAAATAAACAAAACAATCAACCCCTTAATCTGCCATTTTACCTTAACTTCCCTGCTGTCTCCATACCTTCCCTCTGCCACTTTGACATTTTCAACATTAATGGCATAACTACAGGAAATTCCAGCTGCATGTTATAGTGAAGAGGCTCCGCAGTAATGTTTCAGACCAGCACATCAAACTAAGAATAAACACTCTTTACAGCTCAGTGCTTGACCCTGTATACAACTTGGAGCGTACAAGACACACAATAACCACAGAAGTCATATTCAACAGCTCCTGAAGCAATTCCAGTAGAGCAGCTCCCAAACCAGCCCACAGGCAGCACCCTGCTCTCCAGCACTGTTCAGTGCCTCTCCTCAGCAGCTTTATTCTTCAGACTTAATGAGACAGATGCAAACAGCAGGCACTTATTCTCTAATTAACCAATTTGCCTGCCACTTTGTGATCATTAACCCAATGTTGCCAGGTCAAGATTGCACACAAAGTATTTCTTCCTTCCCTGCACTCTCTCCCTTTCAATGATAACACATGCCAGGCTTTGAAACCAGCCGCTCCCCTCCGTTCCCCAGCCTCCCTCGAGTACAAACCATCTTTGCTCACTCACTGCAGCACCTTGCAAGATGTATTTCTGAGATCTAAAAATAAGCTTGTTAGATTATTTGACAGTCAAAAATTAAACTAAATTGGAAGTAGTAATTATTTTCTTGATTATTTAATACGGGCCAGACTTTTATCAAAATATTTTGACACGAGAAGATTTGTGAAAATAAATAGGCAATCAGCAAGTCATTGCTAACGGAAAAGATTCTTTTTCTTCAGGGAAACAAGTATATATTACCTGTCACTGCCATGTGAAAGCCCCATGCTTTAAAAAATGATGTGTTAACAGCACTTTATCTGGAAGACAGCATAACAGACAGATCGACATCATCAAAAGACGGATTCATGCAGTGCCACACCGAACACGGCAGAGGCACCGTGTTGTACCCAACGATTAGTGAGCCTTTATGTATTTATGAGTCCCTGGAGGACAGAGACTGGAGTACAGGTCTCTTCTCAGAGCCCTGATCACTAGCTTAGAAGCACTGAAAGCTAAAAAACCTCATATTCATCCATCTTCCTCCCTTCTCGACCTAGAAATTCTGGACAACCTCAACAGGGGAGCTACAGGGCACTCTCTTCCCTAAACATTTCTGTCAATTATGAAGAGGGGGCTTGATGACATTGTGCCATCTACCACATTAGTACTTTACACAAACTTAAGCAATCTCATGGCCCTGCTCCTTCCAGATGAGGTATGGGACATCTCCTGCCCAAGCCAGGGATCTGTCGTAGCTGGTTATGCTCATTTTGACTTGCCATTTGTACTCCCGAGTTAGTGAGTGCCAATGTTAGCAGAGCATTTCTTGTCTCATATCCAGGTAAACTCTGTCTTTCAAGATCTTATTATGAAGAGTCTTGGTATCTGCCACAGATCAGCTGGTTAGTGTTAGCTACGAATACACAGTGCCAGTTTGTTGTAGCACATACAGCTGCTATAATTATTTGTTTCTCCCTTCTTAAAAAGAAGAGGAATAACATATGAAATGGATTTTATCTGCTTTAGGGATAACATTAACATCATTTTCCTATGCCTGCCTCTTTTTTTTGGAACTGCTTTGCGCAACATTTCCTAGAAATATGCTCCATATGTACACCAGCTAGCTACACCAGCTACACCAGCAAGATATTGCAACTGGGGGAGATTGGGAGGCAGTGGGAGGAGGGACCCATCCACATGCATTTGTTAACACCGAAAAACACAGAGATGGGCTGTGGCTGAGCCAGGTGAATTGTTCCAAAACAGCAGGACAACTCCCATCAGACTTACACAAACTAGGTCTGGAAAGATTACATTCAGCACAGAAAACACACACCTCAATTTGGAAAGGCCTCATTTAGCATCTGGTGTGGTGTGTCAGATTCCATTTGAGATACTGGGCTCCAGAGACCAGTGGGAGAAAACAACACACTCCAGAGTACATGTGTAACATGAGGAGTTAATCCCACACAGGCATTCATCTTTTCAAAGCATAGATTTCTGACAGCTCTGGAAAGCACACTTACAATTTCCATAATGTTTGAAAACATACAGACACTTTCTCTCAGTGTCACAGCGTCTTGAACTTCTGAGGCCCTTTTCGTGACACCATAAACTTCTCCTTGGAAGCACAGTATGATGTCAGAGGATGTAATAGTACAAGAGGTGAAGAGGAAAGCTGTGGGAGCATTCAAATAACTTTTTTTTTTTTTTTCTGGCCTAAAAAAAGAAATAAAATAAAACCCAGAGTTTGATCCAAGAACATTTTGTTCATTTGCTATACAGGGGTGCCTTTTGTATGAGCACAGACTGTTTTGTGGACTCCGGTCCTCTGTAGTTACCATGAAACAGAAAATATACAATGAAGCCAGTGATGTGTTATCATCTAACATTTCTATGAATGCTATTTCTGTCTTAATGTTCACAGTGACTGCTGGTCAAACGTTCATCCACTACAACGTGATAAAAACAGGAGTTTGAAAGAATTATCACAGATATTTATAGGTTATTTTCTTTCCCCCTCCCCTCCCCCCTCTTTTATCTTCTCTGCACAGTTGGCATGATAATGCTCATTAGTCGTTCAGTTTCAAGTGAATCCTCCCAAACAGCAGTTTCTAAAGCTGCAAGTTTCTCACGCATTGCATCGGGGTTAAAAATATCCATATTTTTAATAAATACAGACCCCTTTGATATCATCCAGGGAAGCCAAACAAGTTTTGTGCAAGCAGAAGTGAGCTGCTGAATCCGTCACCTTCGGGCTTGACTCGCGCCACCGTTCCAACAGAGATTTAATGAACGAGTCAAATCTGATGCAACCTCTCAGAAGTTTCTCAGCTCTAATCAGCAAAATAAAAGTGGGCCAGGTAATTACGGGAGAGTTAAGCTGGTGTTTATCTTTGTAATCCCCCAGATGAAAGAACCAGAAGAGTCTTTATGTTTAATACCATATGCAAAAAGAAAAAGACATTATAGCAACCGGGGGAAGGCAAACACTGAGATGTTAACGGACATTGGGCTGGTTCACACCTTCACCCCTGCTTACCCCTCTGATGTATTTCTCTCACTAGGAGCAGTCAGGCTCAGGGGCAGCAATGCTCCACGTATTCACAGAATGGCTTGATTTGAAAAGGACCTTGAAGATCTAGTTCCAAACTCCCCTGCCATGGGCATGGAAACCTCCCACTAGATCAGGTTGCTCAAAGCCTCATCCAGCCTCGTCTTAAACTTTACTTCCAAGGATGAGGCATCCACAGTTTCTCTGGGCAACCCATTCTAGTGTCTCAACCCCCTCTTTGTAGAGAGATTCATCCTAATATCTAATATAAATCTATCCTTTCTAGTTTTAAACCATTGCTCCTAGTCCTTTCACCACAGATCCTTATAAACGGTCCTTCTCCAGCTTTCCTGTAGTCCCCTTTGAGTACTGGATGTCCACTAAAAGGTCTCCCTGGAGCCTTTTCTTCTCCACAGACTCTCCCTCTACCTGTCCTCATATGCCAGAAGGTGCTCCAGCCTTATTATTATCTCCAGCAGCCCATGTCCTTCTTGTGTTGGGTGCTCCAGAGCTGAATGCATTAATCCAGGTGGAGTCTCATAAGAGCACTCTCCTTATCGTTTATTCATTCCACACTCTTCAACCTCTGTTCTCTCATTACAACACAGACTTTTCTGCTGAATATAATTATTTTAGCAAGCCAAAGCTCTCTGGAAAAAGCCTACAACCCACTAGGACAGGGCACTACCACCAAAATAGAAAACCATGCCCAGCACTTGAAGCTGCTTCCACTGAGACCTCTCCATAGGGCTTTATTTGGTTTCACAGGATGTCAGGCGTCGGAAGGGACCCCCAAAGATCATTGAGTCCAGCCACCCTGCCAGAGCAGGGCCACAGAATCTAGAGCAGGTCACACAGGAACACATCCAGATGGGTCTTGAAAGTCTCCAGAGAAGGAGCTCCACCAACTCTCTGGGCAGCCTGTTCCAGTGTTCTGTGACCCTCACAGTGGTGAAGATCCTCCTCATGTTCAGGTGGAACCTCCTGTGCTGTAGTTTATATCCATTACCCCTCGTCCTATTGCAAGGTGCAACTGAGCAGAGCCTGTCCCCTCCTTCTCAACACCCAGCCCTCAGATATTCATAAACATTTATTAAATCCCCTCCCAGCTTCTGACCTGTGTTGACAAGGCTGAAGCTGCACATGACCACAAAGTTCTAGGATGCAGCTCATGACCCATCAGCAGGACCTCCTACTCATTTCAAGTATTCCAACCCCCTGAAGTTAGGAGGTTGGAATTAAAATAGAAGTTTAAAATATTAAAATAGAAGTTAGAATAGAAGTTATTGAAAATGTAGTGATAGGATGAGAGATTTCAAACTGGAAGAAGCTCAATTTAGATTAGCAGGAAGAAAGTCTTCCCCATAAGCACGGTGAGGCACTGGAACAGGCCACCCAGACAAGTAGTGGAGGCTTCAACTCTGGAAGTGTTCAAAGTCAGGTTGGACAACCTGGTCTACTAGGAGGTGTTCCTGCCAATGGCAGGGGGGTTGAAACTAGATGATCTTTAAGGTCCCTTCCAACCCAAACCATTCTATGTTTCTATAGTATTTTTAAACATGGACAAACCATCACCTCCATCCCTATGCCAAACAGCTCTGCTGTCTTGAAGTTCCAGAAAGCAATCCATCTGCAGTGAGCACACAGCACATAGTCAAATGACAATCACAAGTTTAGCCTCTGAACATGAGATACCATTAGCAGCTGTGTTGAACACCCTTAAAAGGAGTCAATGCTATTATGTTTACTCAGTTCAATCTTGGCATTTCGAAATCTCACTTAAAAACAAAGCCCCAGAGGTGCTGAATACATTTTGAGCATATCAAGCCCCACCCCCCAGGTAGAGCACAGCTGCTCAGCACAGCAGTTTTATCAGCCATCTTCCATTCAATCACCACATTGATATTCACACCTCCACAGACACACAAACACTTGTGATTAAAATAATAACAATAATAAATTAATAGATAAAAAATTAAGTCTAAATTGAAAGAAAACAAATATCTCAGGAAGAGCACGTGGACTTCAGCAGTAGGAACATGCCTCCATATGCCACAGGAAGAAAAGGAGAGAACAGATGGCTCTCTTGCTTTTGTCTTCCTACTGCTGTCATACATACACTGCTTCAGACTTTGGGTTAATATTTTTATCCAAACTCAGTGATTAACAATAAAGAGGCAGACGGGGGATTGTATTTCACCCTGCAATTAGGCAGGCACAATGAGGTGAGTTCTCAGCACGGTACAGAGGAAAACAAAGCGTCCGTAGCTCCATTAGTGATATTTCCTACACACAGGGGAATAACCTCTAGTCCAGTACGTGCAGCAGAGATGAGAATTTAAAAAACCCTCAAACCCACAAACCCCAGGGTTTACAGAGGTCTTCTTTAGGAGGAGACTTAACTCTTCTTTAACTTTAGGCACATGCTTGGTCACTTGGAGAATAAAGAAATGGACCATGTCCCATTTCAATGCTAGAAATAACAATAGAATTGCTCTTTTCAAACAGTCTGGCTCTTTTAAAATAGTCTCAAGCTGCTCCAAGGGAGGTTTAGGCTGGATGTTAGGAAGAAGTTCTTCACAGAAAGAGTTTTTGGCCATAGGAATGGACTGCCCAGGGAGGTGATGGAGTCACCATCACTGGAGGTGTTTAGGAAGAGACTGGATGGGGTGCTTGGTGCCATGGTTTAGTTGATGAGATAGTGTTAGATGATAGGTTGGACTTGATGATCTCAAAGGTCTCCTCCAACCTGGTTAATTCAATTCTATTCTATTCTAAAAAAGCTGCCATAACCTAGTTTTAATCAAACTTCAACATCCTTTGTAAGTGTTTTGTGCAACTGTCATTGGATGAGTTCTGGCTCCGTCTAGACTCCCAGTGAACCTAGGAATGGAGGACACCACTCACATCATGAGATCCAGTGAGAGAACAGCAGGCAATCACATGTGGAAAACAAAAGGAACACAAGAGTGCTGTGCAGACAGGGTGTGATGTGGGGCAGATCTGCTGAGATCCCCAAGCCATGCACAGAGCAGTCTGCCTGCCCACACTGGGCGCATCCTGCTTCTATAGGTTTCCTCATGACTGAGGTGGTGTCACGTGAATGGGTCAGAAAAGATTGGTTTCTGGAAAAACATTTGAGGCTAAGTTACAGAGGCAGGAGAAAGCCCACAGCAATGAAGGAATTTGCAGTTTCAGGTCTGTAGGTAAGAGCACATGCTCGTATGATCTAGTTCAAGAGACTTGGTACACCAAAGAGCTGTACAGAAGTGACCACCCTGGGCACTTCTACTCAGTTTAAAAACTGACATGGAACTAAGACCAAGAAAAACAACCTGTGAAAGGGTCTACAAAACTCTAGTCCCATCAGTTTCTATACTGATGCTGGGGCAGTGTCTTGGTAAGCTAAGCAGGCATCTCACCTGTTCTTAAACAGCTTGTGATTTATGAATGACAGCAAAAGGATGGCCAAGACAACCGCCAAAAATAACACAAGGACTGTTGTGCTCAATGCAAGTAGCAGGAACCCACAGCCAAAGTCTGGAGAGCCATGGCAGAGGGCGACAGCCAACAGCCCAGCCCGGACAGGGCGTATTCCAGGAGAGCAGGACAAGATCTGATGATTCAGCTCTTCCAACAAACTCACCCTGCTCTATTTACAGCAAAGTACAACGACCTGTCACGTCCCTTCCTCTCCCCTCTCCAAAGCATAGGAATTGCCATGGTGACCAACGAGTGGCCCAACAATTTAATACCCTGCTGTCAGCAGTAGCTGGTACTCAGTGCTACAAAGGAAAAACACAACAGCTCTGCAACAGGCAGTGACAGAACAGCCAGTCAAGAGGGAAAGTCTCCTCCTAATCCCCTTGCCATTTGATATTGGCTTATGGCTTCAGCAGCAGCAGCCTCAGACCCTGCACAAGGAAGTATTTGAACACAAAAACAGCATTAAACATGGGCTTATAGGCACATGCTCAAATCCCACAGACTTCAATGAGCTCTTTCCTTGCAGAGTCACTCCTCAGCTGCAGCAGAGTTCAAGTCATGAGAGCATGTTCTTGCCCTGCAAGAAACACAGCTTGTGTGAACAATGCCAGTTCCTCACATCAAAAAGACCTGGCCCATAATGACAGCCCAAATACAGATGCAATTTTTGACCTGCCTTAGACAAAGACACTTATACACTCTGAAGAGGTCCCTGACCAGATCTTGAATGAACATACACACACACACACACACACACACTGTTTGCTGAAGCAGGTAATCCACATCAAGAAGACATTTAATCCTGGAATGGCCTGGGCAGACTTTACTGCATCAGACAGTAGTCTGATGTAATTATCACTGCCTTGAGCTAGACATCAAGGACTGAGTCAGTACCCCTAATGGGGTCACATTTTCCACAGGATTCAACACCCACCACTGCTAGAGCTCTGGTCTCTCTTGGAAACCTGGAATTGCCTCTATACACACCAATACCAGAGGGACAGACAGTGCTGGCCCAGGCAGATGGAGATACCCAACAAGTCTTTTACAAAATACTTCTGGACCAAGCCTTCTTTTCCATGTGTGATGGAGAGCTCTCTCAGTCAAACGAAGCAGCATATGGAAAACCCCCAGCACTGCATGTTCTCATAATTTTTGGAACACTGTAAATATTTGAGTCAGTAGATCTTAATCCATAAACACAGCTGGACTCAAGAAACAATGATGGTAACTTATTATAATTTAAACAATTGTGTAACAAAACAAACCAATGATAATCACTTTGGTTTCCTAAGGACAATAGGCGCAACCTTTTCCCAAAGTTGACATGATGGTACATGTAATTACATAAAAAATAAACTTACATATGCTAAGATAAATTATTCTCAGCTTTTAAAGAGCACTGCAGAGAAATTAGAGTGGAGGAGAAAAGCTGTATGGTGCAAAGCCAGCATTTCATCTAATGTACAGAGCGGGAATGGTAACTGCCAGCCAAAGGACATCCCTTTTTTCCTTCTATCCTCTTCCAGAACATATTCATTTAATGGCTTTATGACCAGGAACATCATTCCCCCAAGTTCACCCTCAATGTAAGCCCTTGTGCACAAGTTTACATACAAAGAGCTAGTGGCTGATCTCTGCCGTGATTAAGGAGAGGAACATTTATCCAAACTGCATAAGAACAGACCTGGACAGTCAAGTCACATTGTAAATGAGGTTTAATTTCTTCCCTCAAAGTTCAAATAAGTTCAGCTCCTTCTTATTTCCATGGCTCCTCTGCATCTTCACAAGTGTCTGTACTCAGCAATATGACCTAGAAACAGCAGTAAACACATCCAGGGTTCAAATCCATTTCAGCATTGTCCTAAGCAGGGTGCTATTCTGGAGTTTTACCAGAGGTGTAAAATGGATTCAGCTAACACCAAAACACAGATTGAAGATGAGAAAATATGCAAAACAAAAATGAGATTCCAATTTTAATGCAGAATCCTGATTATGGCTATAAAACCTTTATTGCTTTGCTATAACACCAACACAAAACCCCCTCCAGCTTTCGTATTTTACATCTAATTTTCAAGAGATAAGATTCCTACCCGAACTTCCACAATCCACAAGTGAAAATTGTAAATAAGGGAGGTTCAAGCTCTTTAGTCAAGCATTAGAAAAGTTTGGTATTCCAGTACTGCAATAGTCATATGAGTAGAACTTGTCCCCCTCATGTCTACCCCTTAGCAATGAGTGATGTATTTGCTGCGAGCCCCAGCTTCCAGCTCTTGGTGAAGTCATCAGTGCCACATCAGATGAGAAAGCTGACATCTGAACTAATTCCTTATACCAGGAAAATTCCTAATTCTAAAATTGCTACTTCAAAATGGAGAACATGAACAAAACAGTGTATTTTCCAGCTCCCTCCCTTGCAACGAGACAGATGAGCCACATTAACTGCAACTTTCAAATACAAGCATGGAAAACGTCAGCTCCACAGTACAAGTCTGGCAGAGTTATAACCAGCCACAATCAGCATCTTATAATAGGAACTGACAGGGAAATTCTAGCTACTTGTGCTGCTCATAAATGCTAACATTATCTGGCAAAGGGATGAAGCCACAAAGCTGAGATCAAGTTCTGAACTAGAACTTTCCCAAGTTTTCAGGGAACTTTAATATAGGAGCTCAGGTTGGTACAGGTGGCCAAAAGGAGCTCAGCTCGGTACAGGTGGAAGTATACCTAAGTCAGAAATTAATAATTAGAAGGTCTAAGAATGGTTCAAGGTTCAAAGGAACTCTACCCACTCAGATTAAAACTCTTCTTTCAATAATGAAAGCCACAAGACAGGAAAGTAATTGCAGTGCCTAACGTGACCCCCGAGTCAGTGTGCTGCACTTCACACCAGCAGCATTGCCTCTGCTCTATTTGAGTATATCAGAGCATTCTTTACCCCCCAAAGAAGGAATAATAAATCTAGAACAATGACCACATTAATCCAGACCCTTCTTGGCAGGGTCTGCCAAACAGACCATTAGCAGCCATTTATGCAAGTTCTTAAACGGGAGATCATTCATTGACTTGCAGATGATGTCAGCCTGCAAGTGATGGAATATAGCTTTCCTTTTGTGGCTTTGCCATCCTAGTTCTACAAGGCTTCCAGGCAGGTAGACAGAATTCCAATTCATCTGTCTGCAGCTTAAAAAAGACAACCTACAGCTTGTCCAAGGAGCCCAGGGTTGTCCAAGATGAATGCTTAGCACTGGCTACCTAAATCCAAATTTAGGAACATAAAGAAGTGCCCTAGTTTTAAAAACCTTTATTTAAAGTATTTTGCCCTCCACAATATTTTCCTACTCCATGATGCTCCTCAGTAAGGACCTCAAAGGGAGGGAGGGAATGGCAGAGAAGGGGACCTTGTGCTATCTAGATTTATTGTTGCCCAGACTACAGAGTCCACTTGCTTAGCAGAAGGACTGGCTAGAGAACAACAGTTCTGCTCTATTAAACCCTCCAGCATCTTGAAATTGAGCTTCATTCCACATCACTGCTTCTGCAAGAGATTTAGGGGGAGGTGAGAGAGTGAGTGACATGGTTGAGAACAAAGACTTCAATCTGCTTTAATCAGAAAAGCAACTTCACCTTATCCATCTTCCCAAGCCAACAGCTCTGTCACTGAGCTGCCTCCGACCTGAGGAAACTTCCTAATGAGTAGTACTTTAGGAAAACTCACCATTCCAACTGGCTTAATGCTTTCCACAAATTGGAGACTTCAAACTGTAAGCAAACTTTTAATCAAACCCTTCTCGGTCATCTCTATTTATAGGACACAAGTGGCTTTCCTAATAGAGATAAGTTTGTGAATGCAAACTGGGACCTGACAACATGACAGCATGGCTCCAGCACTACCACCATTAAGAGGGCTCAAGGGAAAAGAAAGGAAGTTGCTTGAACTTTTGAGAGTGGGAATGTCAGAAGTACTCACCCTACTCCCACTGGGGTCAGCAGCAGCTGAGGGGGCCAAAAATTCCAACAAATTTTTGCCTTATATGTATCAATTTCAGGAGTCAGGAGACTGAGGAGTGATCAAATGATGTCTCCTCACTGGGCAACAGTACCTAGCTTCTGGTAGCAACCCCTTCTCTGTTGCCCACCGAGGATGGTTATGAGCCGCTGAACACTCTTCATCTTCTAACCACCTTGGCACAGGTCCGCATTCACCTTACCCAAGGCACCAGCTAGTCATGCAGCGCCTCATACCCCTTCATTTGGCCTTGTAAGGGCAAAATATCTGCCAAAAGGATCCTCTTCCACATTAGGATACGTACCTGTATGCTTCTTATCTAAAGGAGGACACCAAGACAACTGCCATCCAGTGTAAGTAAGTGGCAAGAGTTAAGTGGATTTCATGCAGATCTTGAAGTCTTTTCTCCCTCTGCCACACAAGAATAAACTCTTCTCTTTTTTCTTTTTAATCTATACCATAGAATCATAGAATCACTAAGGTTGGAAAAGACCTCAACAATCATCAAGTCCAACCTGTCACACAACACCTCATGACTATTAAAACATGGCACCAAGTGCCATGTCCAATCCCCTCCTGAACACCTCCAGGGATGGGGACTCCACCACCTCCCTGGGCAGCACATTCCAATGGCTAACAACTCTCTCTGGGAAGAACTTTCTCCTCACCTCCAGCCTAAACTTCCCCTGGCACAGCTTGAGACTGTGTCCTCTTGTTCTGCCACAGGTTGCCTGGGAGAAGAGACCAACCCCCTCCTGGCCACATCCTCCCTTCAGGTAGTTGTAGACAGCAAAAAGGTCTCCCCTGAGCCTCCTCTTCTCCAGGCTAAGTAATCCCAGCTCCTTCAGGCTCTCCTCGCAGGGCTTGTGCTCGAGGCCTCTCCCCAGCTTCGTTGCCCTTCTCGAGACTCTTGAATGTGTCCAAACGCCCCTCTTAAATTGAGAAGCCCAGAACTGGACACAGGACTCAAGGTGTGGCCTAACCAGTGCTGACTTCCCTGCCCCTGCTGGCCACACTATTTCTGATGCAGGCCAGGATGCCATTGGCCTTCTTGGCCACCCGGGCACACTGCTGGCTCATGTTCAGCCAGCTGTCAATCAGTACCAGCAGCAGGATCTCACAGGTACTGGCCTAGCAATGGGGATTTTGCTACTGCCTTGAGTAGGATCAGACCTAGGCAAAGACTAAAATTCAAACAAGAGTTAACTGGGCTACATTAGGTTCAAAGTTTGAGCCAAGTCTCAAGCCAGTCATTCCCCACTTTGTGGTTTAAATGTTTAAGTTGCCCAAACCCATAGACACTGCAAATTGCAAACAGTTCCAGTTGAACTTAACTTTTTGGATTATTCCTTTTCAATTCTTATACTTCTCCTTATTTAGTCTTCCCTCATTACTATTTTTGTATATTATTCACATCAGAAATAGTGACTCACAAAAAAGAAAGAAGTACATAAATAGCTACTTATGTTACCGGATAGAATCCCTCAATATTTTCAGTCTGCTACATGGCTGATTGCTGGGTCTCTCTATTTGTTATTTCCAGGGTGCACCCAGCCAGAAAAGCAAGCTTCAGGGGTGGGAGGGAACTGGGTTTTACTGGAAAAAAAGTAAATGTATATATACATATATATCTCAAAAAAAAAAATCCACAGGAAAACTTAGTACAAAGAAATGAACAACCTGAAACAATGCAAAGCTGCAAATTGTCTGATAATAAAGTGACCAAACAACCCAGGTAAGCTTGAAACCCCTCAGGCTGGGTATCCAAAATGAAGATAGCTTCATCTAGTTCACTTGGTTTTCATACAATGACTTAGGTTGGAAGGGACCCTAGAGGTCATCTACTCCAACCCTCCTGCCATGGGCAGCGATGCCTCACAATTAGAGACAGGTGCTCAAGGCCTCATCCAACCTGGCCTTGAACACTCCCAGAGAGGAGGCATCCACAGCCTCTCTAGGCAACCTATTCCAGGGTCTCACCATTCTGGCACTGAAGAACTTCTTCCTCAGATCCAGTCTAAACCTACTCTCCCTCAGCTTAAAACCATTCCCCCTTGCCCTGTCTCTAGACACCCTTATGAAAAGTCCCTCTCCAGCCTTCTTGTACCATCCCATCAGGTATTGGAAGGCAGCTATAAGGTCCCCCCAGAGTCTTCTCTTCTCCTTGAACAACTCCAGCTCTTTCAGCCTATCTTCATAGCAGAGGTGTTCCAGCCCTTGGATCTTCTTTGTGGCCCTCCTCTGGACTCACTCCAACAGTCACATGTCCTTCTTATGATGGGGACACTGGAACTGGATGAAGTGTTTGAGGTGGGGTCTCACAAGAGCAAGTAAAGGGGCAGAAGCACCTCTCTTGTCCTGCTGGTTACACTTCTTTTGATGCAGCCTAGGATACAATTCGCCTTCTGGACCTGCATTTCCCCTGGAGCACAATCTGTGTGTATCAGTCTGTGTATCTGTCAATATTTCTATGCTTAAACAGGTGACTGAAAGGCAGTGAGCACAGTGATCTATGCCTTTGAACCCTCCCAAATCCTGGCATTTCATCTCTTCTTAGCAGAGCCCTGAATCCATGCATAGCTTGTTTGCAGCAAGCCTTGTCTTAACAAGCCTGAAGCTGACCAGGCATGTCTGTGCCCATATGTATTTTATGGTCTGAATTCATACACACAATGTCTTGACCCCAATTTCCCCAGAAGCAGACTGGGGCAGACTGCTGTTCCTAACAGGATGGTCCAATGCAAGGACTCTGCAACATGGGTCATAAAGAAGGGCTGCTTTAACTGCTCTCTACAACTACCTGAAAGGAAGTTGTAGCCAGGTGGGGGTTGGTCTCTTCTCCCAGGTAGTCAGTGCCAGAACAAGGGACACAGTCTCAAGATGTGCCAGGGGAAGTTTAGGCTGGAGGTGAGGAGAAAGTTCTCCACAGAGAGAGTGATTAGCCATTGAAATGTGCTGCCCAGGGAGGTGACGGAGTCACCATCATTGGAGGTGTTCAAGAGGGGAATGGACGTGGCACTTGGAGCCATGGTTTAGCTAGTCATGGGGTGTTGGGTGATAGGTTGGACTTGATGATTTTTGAGGTCTTTTCCAACCTTATTGATTCTATGATTCTAACTCCTACTTCTTTGAAGACTGCAGTTACACAACAAAGTCAGTCTGCCTCCTAGAAGACTGAAGTGGCATCAGGTGGCCAGGCTGTGGGTACCACATGATCCACACATCCTTTCCCATCTAACTCTAAGGGATCATGCAATCATAGAAGGCCAGGTTGCAAGGGACCCACCTTACTAGGTGATAGTGTAGATGAAATGAACTGGCCCGACATCCTGTCAAGCTGAGTCTTAAAACTGACCAGTGTTGGGGACTCCACTGCTTGCTTTGAGAGATGATTCTAATCTCTTAATTGTTCCCATTGTGGAAAAAAAAATATTCTCCTGAATTCCAAATCAGAGTAACCTGGACCCATTGTCCCTTGTCTTTCCCATGTGACTTCAGGAGGGTTTGTAGGATAGGATTCCTAGGCTAAAACAGGGATGTCAGGTTTCCTGGAGACAAGGATGGGATGTGATGAGATCTCAAAGCAGTGGAAACCTCCAGTACCCAACAGGATTGCATTCTGACTTTGAAGAGCTCCCTCCCCTTAGTGCTCAATTCCAAAATGTTTTGCAGATTTTTATAGAGGTGCAGTGGAGATGAAATCCAAGCATTACCCAAAAAGTGGTGGAGGGGGGGGAAGGGGAAAAAAAAAGTAGTGAAAATACATTTTCAGTTGAATTCTGAAAAGTCAATGAGACAACAAAATATGGAAAAGTTGTTCCAGATGGTAAGAACATACTTGAGGAATTTCATTTAATCACATTCATGCAAGATGTTTTGATTTGGATGACATGTATCAATTGCATACTTAATTTAACAGTCCTTCCTACTGCAGTAAATGCAAAGCCCCCAGGAGCAGGCACGGGTCCTGGTGCTCTTACTTTAAGTGCAAGTACAGCATGTACAGAGCTGACAGTCCTTTTGTTATTCCCCTGAGGAAAAACAGAAGGTTCATCAAGGCCCTGCAAGAACATCTCAATTTTTAAAGCAGCCCCAGGTCCATTTGCCCACCTGAATCACCAGTTCTCTGCCCACTGAACTACGAGGACAATTCTAATCTCCCACGCCAGGTCCCAATACCTTGAAAGCATGAGGGGCTGAGAGAGAGAAGGAACCCTAGATAAATGTGAAGGTTCCATCCTGTATGACCTCATTCACATTCAGCAAGCCCCCACTGCTCTTGCCCCAAGGTAATTCACCAAATAGATGCTCCAGAAGTGTGTCAGTAAGACAGCCCAAACCACCCACCTCTCCTCACGTAGACAGGCAAAGCCTCTTGGAAAAGTCAAACAAAACAATGAGGTTCCAGTTGGAAGGGAAATTTCATGTTCCACCCAGGTTTTCCCCATGCTGCAGTTATTTAACCTACCTTCCAGAAAAACCTAATGGCTCCAAGATGATAATTTATATAAACATATGTAGAGAAAGAGAGTGTGTCAGACAGACAGGTGAAGTTCTAAAGATTCTACTTGCCTTAAATTCCTTTATACAGGCTTGGGCTTGCACCCCAGGTGGCCAAGCAAACCCTGGGCTGCATCAAAAGAAGTGTGACCAGAAGGATGAGAGAGGTGATTTTTCCCCTCTACTCAGCTCTTGTGAGACTCCACCTGGACCGCTGTCTCTAGTTCTGGAGTCCCCCCAATACAATTAGGACATCAGACTGTTGGAGTGTGTCCAGAGGAGGCCATGAAGATGATCAGAGGGCTGGAGCACCTTCCCTATGGGGACAGGCTGGGAGAGTAGGGGCTGTTCAGCCTGGAGAAGGCTCCAGAGAGATCTTAGAGCAGCCTTCCAGCACCTGAAGGGGGCTACAAGAAAGCTGGGGAGGGACTTTTTACAAGGACTTGTAGTGATAACATGAGAGACAACAGCTTTGAGCTGGAAGATGGGAGACAGAGACTGGAGATTAAGAAGAAATTCTTTCCAGTGAGGGTGGGGAGATGCTGGAACAGGTTGCCCAGGGAGGTTATGAATGCCACCCCCCTGGAGGTGTTCAAGCCCAGGTAGACAAGGCTTTGAGCAGCCTGGTCTAGTGAAAGTTTCCCTGCCCATGGTGGAGGAGTTGGAACTAGATGACCTTTAAGGCCCCTTCCAACCCAAACCATTCTATCACTCTAGCATCAGAGCTAAACCACAGATTTTCTACCTTTCAATTCAAAACAAATTAAACCAAAAACACCCTTTGAGGCCCCAGCATCTCTCAAACAGAACTTCCGAGTTAAAACTCCACTTACACCTAAAGTGCAGATGGAGTTTTTTAAAGATGGAGAATTTCAGTCACCTCCAAAAGCACTGCAAAAGAAAAAAAAAAAAAAAAGAAAGAAAAAACAACCCACAAAAAACTATCTTCTTGCACAGCTTCTTCCTGCAGCTGTACTCTGAAGGGAGCTATACATAGCCATACAGGTATGTATATTAGTTATTACCCAAATAACTGCAACAAGGCCTTTTGTTTGGCGACTGCCTATTCCTAAGAAGTGAAGCATGATGAGATTTTGCTTGCCAGCTGCACATTTCACTTTCCCATATCCCCAAACAGAGATTTAGAATAGCCTGTTTATCAGATCTGTATCTAACTCCTATTCCACTGTGAGGTCTAAAAAGGAATTTCCATTCTTACAAATGTCCCCCTTGTGGGGCATTACCGTCTGTTCTGATCATTGTAAAGGGTCCCTCTTTTCCTTCTTGTCCAAAACCCACTGAAGCATTTCTTTAATGACTGTAAAACAAAAGGCTAGAGGCTTTCTTGCCTTAATTTATATACGAATACATCACCAATTAAAAGGTAACTGAAGAATAGAGGCGATAATAGAATGCCTTCTGCAACTTGAACTGTGGCATTGCTACTATGACATTATAATAATTACTTAATCTACCCTCTAATTTGTCTCATTTTGCACTGGCAGACTAGAAGCTGCTGTCTAGAGGATTTCTTATTGAAAAGTGTGGTAGAAGGAAAAAAAAAGCAGGTTTTTTCCAATACCCACCCATTCTATACAGAGTCTTTTCCCTCTTCTCTCCATCACCACTATAGCTCTGGAAAACATCTCCATTAAGACAAATGAAGTTATACTCCAGATCCACTGTGAAAGTAGAATTTGGCTCAATACTACTGAAACAAAGTCATGCATTCTACAATGCCCTATCACTGCAGCCAGCCCACTGCTTCTGCCTTTGTTCCTCTGCTGGGTTTAGCTCAGTAAAGTCTGCAGCAAACTTTTGTTGACTGGAAGCTTTTTTCTTTCCCTTCTACGCCACCCCACCCCCATTACAAAGGCTTTGTGATAAGCTCATAAATTCCCCAATTATTCAAAACAAAGGCAGACCCTCCCTTCTCACCTCAGCTGCTCAGATGGAACATCTGTGCCTCAAATGCAGGGGGTAAAGAGGAGTTCAAGGCAAAAGCCTGCACTTCAGCAGTGCCCTCATATGACTTCGACGCACATCAGGAATCAACGGTTTTGCTACCCCACCTGTGCAGCCAGATGTCAGCCAGCACTAATTCCAGCCATCAGAAAGACATTATACAATCTGTGTGCTTTAAAAAAAAAAAAAAAAGAAAGAAAGAAAGAAAAGAAAAAGCAAGGACACAAAAAGTGGTAAAGATTTTCATTCCCAATTAGTGCAAGACTTTGACAAATTACATCTTGCCTTCTCTGTTCTATTTACGACACGCACAAGATTTGTGATACCCTTTCTTTCTCAAACCAAGCTCCATTCCGATTGCTTCCATAAGATGAAACCCAACATTATGTAAAAAAAACAACAAACCACCAAACCAAGAAACCCCCCACAAGTACAAAGTCCACAACTCCTAGCAAGCATTTGCCAAAATGTTAGCCTTCAGTACTTCTTTTTAAACAAACACAAGGAAATGAGATGACCTTTAAATCGCTTCTTGACATGTACTAAATCTACAGAAATTAGGAAGATTCTCTGGGAAGAGCTGTTTAATCTTAGTACTCAGTGTATTTTTAGCATATGCTAGAATATTTTGTACACTAAATGAGTGCTGTATGCAGCAACACTTGTCAAGCTTTGAAAGTCTGGGGCTTAGGTTAAAGGGCAGCAGAAGTAATAGGTGAACGGCTTGAAGCAAGCAGGAAATAACCACTGTAAGCTAAACAAAGCTTGCATCACCTGGAAAGCATCCTTTTATTACCTCTGTCCTCTTACCCTTTAAAAGTAGAGGCTGAGGATCCATTAGTAAACAAATTCCTTCTCCTCAGACACAAGGGGCAAGTGACAAGGAGTCCCATCTGTCAGCTGCACAGGTAGACTGAAGCCAGCAGCTGAACTGGAGCCCTAACCAGGATGAGCTCAGTCATCCAATGTTCTCTTTTTTCCAGGGAGATGAATTCTGTATCCAAACAGAAGGTGGGTGGCAGAATAACAAGTGTCACAGGAACGGGTGATGCATAGGGAAGGCAAAGGGGCAATGCAGCTGCTGCCTAGCATGAACCCCAAGAGACCTTTGTGAGTCTGGGGTGCAGAAGTTGAAATGTATGCACACAGCCATGGAGCAGAGGATTTGCTGCAGACTTCTGCTTAGTGTAAGCAGCTTGCTTCAAAGAAGAGATCTGTTTCACTGGGAGGGGAAGAATTGCAGCCAGCTGTTGCAGCCTGAATGCAAAAAGCTTTCTTTTTCCTCCTCCATCACTGATGTATTATGAAGAGCAGCAAGCCTCACCAGGCAAAGGCAGCCTAGCCTACCTCCATATAGCTTCAGAGAGCTGCACCAGCATTGAATATGGTCACAGCACCACATGAGCTGTTAGTGAGCGAGGTGTAAAGGGACATCTTGCACTATGGTCTGAGTTGGAGTGGTGTAAAAACATCATGGACTTCCACACAAAAGCAGAAGAAACAGGATCCACTAGATACAGGTGACTGCAAGCATTTTCTTCCCATCACAAAAGTGCAAGGTCAGACCAAACTAGATTGTCTTAACATCACATCTAAATCAAAAGGACAGAGCAATGTAAGCCTGAAAGGGAGAGCAGACAAGGATGAAGGAGAACACAAGGAGAATTTGAAAGAATTAACAGTCCCTAGACCATGGCAACAATGCTGGAAAACTAAGGGGCCTAATTAGCAGCTTTCCAAATAATAAGTATATCACTTCAGGAACCCAGTGCCATGAAGACTGAGGCAGCCAGAAGAAGAGTTGGATGCCATTCACTGGATACAGAATTCTTAATGCTAAGAAGTTAAGACCTGCCAACACACTGCTCTCTATTTCTCACTCACACTTGTATGTGTTTGCTGCAGAACTCACACAAGCAAAGCTGTCAGTTTGGAGAGGCTCTGCTGGCATTTGCTCTTGAATAAATCAAGAAATTGCTCTACTCAGTTTTCTAAGGGCAAAAAGTGCTGACCAGAGATACACACCTATTCAGTAATGCCCAGTTCAGTCTGTGGAAGCTACAAGTTCAATGTCCTCATTTCCCCTACTCCTGAAGTCAGTTCCTACCAGGAAATACCAGCAACTCCCAAACCCCTGTAGTATTTTCCATGGATCTTCCTTGTGAAACACCTCTGCCCTGTGCACTACATTCAGGAATTTCACTTCACAGAATGGGGCAGAAGACAGGTCAGAGCAGCAGGCAAATTGCATTGGGCAGAAACACCGGGGGGGGGGGGGGGTGTGGGGGTGGGGGTGTGTGCAGAAAAAAGAACAGAAAGAAGAGCTTAAATGACGGATGCCCTGACCTTCCAGCTCGGCAGTTTGTGAAGTCACTTCTGCGCAAGGGTTTGGGTTTGAAGGGTCCTTTCATCTAGTCCAACCCCCCTACAGTCAACAGGGACATCTGCAATCAGAGCAGGTTGCTCAGAGCCCTAAACAACCTCACCTGGAATGGTTCCAGCCATGGGGCCTCTACCACCTCTCCAGGCAACCTGAGTCAGCATCTCACCACCCTCTGTGCAAACAATGTGTTGTATCTAGTCTAAATCTCCCTCTTCTACTTTAAACCAATCATCCCTTGTCCTGTCACAACAGGCCCTGCTAAAGAAATGTGTGGGTATGGCACTCTGGGACAGGGTAGTCTTAAGCTGATTGTTAGATTTCATTTTAGAGGCCTTTTCCCATTTTAGATTTTGTCTTTCTTATTGTCCCCCTAAAGCACTGAAAGACCAGAATAATGTCTCCCACTTTCACTGGAAGCAATTACTTTAAGCCTAATTGACTAGAATTTCAGGTCTCCATTTGTCCTGTATAACAGAACTCCACAACAGACCCAAAAAATCCCATCCCCAGGACCTAGCTCAATATCACCACTTCGGAACAGCTCCAGTTCTCACAGCGAGTACCACCCATTCGGGAGACATCAATGATGCACACAGTCAAGAAGCTGAAGCAGAGAATGTTTTGATTGTTAATTCAAGATGTTCTCCCAGCTCTGTGGTGACCCAGCTGGTCACTCCTGCTCTTGTTTGTCCGAGCAGAACAGTCCACAGATCGTGGTGGTTATGACTAAGCGTGTTGACAGCTTCTGTTGACAGCATCTTCCCAGAAATGATCACAGAACCCAGTGGGTACGCATGAGGTCTTCAGGCTCTCTTCAAACATGTTATGCATATATATTTATAAACCCATTTCAGATGAAAGTCTGAAATGAGATTTCTTTTCCTCAGCTTTTTGATAACTTCCTGTAGACGAAGAGGCACAGACGCTGCTTAGCACAGGGTGCTCTTGCTGCACGTATTTAAGGATCGCAAATAAGTGTTCCTTAGCCAAACATTTCCACCCATGGGGTGATGTGTTTACATACCCTGTGGTACACGATCAAGCAGTTACTTGGGATACACTGTGCCTCTAATGTTTGAAGCCTAGCATGCCACATGCTGGGAATGGGGTAGCCTCAAACTGTTTGACTCCTCTGAGAAACACTGCTCCAGATGTGAAAGAGCGTTATCATCCCTTTTTAGAGATGGCTTCCCCCACGATTCCTTTTTTCCCCTACCTAGAAAGCTGAAAACTAAAGTTAGCAGAGGCACAGCCAGGAAATAGAAGAAATTATATAGTGTGTGCAATATGGAATATATTCATATATACCAGAAGGGAAAAAAAAATATAAAGCTACCAAAATAACTACAAAATGTGCAGTTCCCTGCAGAGAGCTTGTTTATCAGAGGATAGGCATGAACCAACACATCCCTGGTACATAGGATCCCTGCCATCCCAAAGATGGCAGCATGTAAGTTTAGGTTGTTTTGGCCATCCCAACCCTGTATTTCTAAGCCTTTGGTAAGACAGAGCAGGAGACGGTCAGCTTGTACTTTAGGCTTACAGAAGACCAACATGAGGCAGAAAGTGTTTCAGGAAGAACGCCCTTGAGCTACAAAGTGCAGTGCTCTTCCTTTCCATCCATAGCACTTACACACGAGTCCACTGTCATTCTTCCTCATGCAAGGCCCTAATGGCCTTCATGTGTGGGAAACTACAAGTCTCAGATCTTGAGTAAAGCACTTCCCCTGAATAGTACTTAACCATCCTTCAGTTCTGAGATAGAACTGAGACTGACTCTAAATGACTTGCCCAACACCACAGAGTTCATCTCTATCATTCTTCCTAGTTCTCTTTTCCTATCACAGCACACTTCTGAGCAGACCACATCTTTGCTGCTCTGTGAACATCAGTAGCAAAGGACAGACTGTAAGTCATACAATGGGGACAAAGGCAATCAGAATTTATGTGGGTTTTGGCTCCATCACCTCTGGAGAGTCTTTGCCACTTTGTTGAAAAAGACATCTGCCTCCTTATGCAATCCAAGGGAGTACAAGTGTCAAGGGGTCCTTAGTACCTTACCCAGATGTCTGAAAGGTCAAGACTGTAATTTCTGACTATATTCTGATGCAGATCTCAGCAGACTACTTCTCGAATAATGTCTTATCAGAGACATGCAGACATATCCTACAAATCATTGTTTACCTAAGAACTGGAGTACGTTATCCACCACTCACCTTAACTGCTGGGAAAGGCTGCTGTTAGCAGCCACGAGAAGTGCCAAGAGGCACAAGAAAGGATTCTGAGCATAGAACTTGATTCTTCAGTGAAGGCAAGAGCCTGCACCACCCCTTGCAATTGTTGCTAAACATTGAGGGATCCTCAGAAGGCAGCTCAGTCATGGCTGCGCTAAGGCAGAGCACAGCCACACTCTGCTCAGAGCTAATTAGGCAGAGGAGTTACTGCTGCCTCTACGCGAGACACGAGTGGAAGCAATAGATCAAACTCGGATCTTGAACTCCTGTAGTAAACACAAAGCATGTCAGGAGGAGCTGCTGCCAAGCCCAGCATCTGAGAAACATGGGAATGTGCTTGTGACCCCATTTGCAGGCATCCTAACAGCTTCTCTGAAATTTCACAAGCAGGGGGATGTCCTGGATAATGGACGGGAGCCCAGCTGCCCCCAGATGAGGGAGTTTCCTTTGTGCACGAGACCCTCCGTTATTGCAGCAGCATCTGGCAGTGACGCTCTTGTTAAGGCTGCTATTTATAAAGCCTGATTGTTCGTTCAGGGACAGCTCTTGGCATAGGAGGCCTCAGGAGAGCTGGAGTGATCTGGTTAACAAAACATCCAGCAAGCTGGGAAATCAAGTCTGCTTTTGATTTATAATGCGGCAAACTAAAATTATGATTTGCCAGGCTCGTTTTGGCACTCTCATAATTCAACTACAGTACTGATTATTTGGGGGGGAAAAAAAAATAATAATTAAAACCCCACCAAGTTTAATTACCATAATTATGGAAATACTCAGAGTCAAAAGGACTTGAAAATAATGAGGCAAACTCACACAGCTCGAACTCCGCCAATTAACAGGATGTTAGGTTTGTAAGAAGTCTCAGCAAAGCACAACTCCACTGGCACCATTGCAGCAGAGGTGCTTAGGTTTTATTACAAACCTATTGCACCCTCTTGTGCCGAGTTGTCAGAGTTACTTTGGCTTGGCTGGCTTGAAACTAATTGCTCTGCAGCACTTGACCTTCAAATCGGCTCCGCTGCAGCAAGCTGTGGCAAAGCACACAGCATCATCACAGCAGTGCGTTCAGGGCTGCTATGAGTGTCCAAGGGATGAGCTAATTTTCTATGCAAGACTGAATATTACTGACTCCCAAGCTTTAGGGGATCCCCTGGATCTCTGTTTTGCATGTGTGACCTCAGATTTTTCCTGAGTTCAAATGATATTGGAAACTTTATAGAATCACTAGGGAAACACAGAATCACACAGCTCTGCTTGGCCAGGCAGAGCTGATCTGCAGCTTTTTCTGGGTTTCCTAGGAGGGGGAAAAAAAAAAAAGCTAAACACCTATAAACAAAAAGGATTCCTGTCAAACATGAATATTTATTCTTCTGCATTGGTTCAGGCCTCAGGCAGGGCTTCCACATTTAGCATTTGGTGCTGCATTGTAAGCAAAGCACAGAACCAGGGCGACTTCAGAGGAAAGGAGTAAGAATAAGACACCTCAAAAAACCAACAGAGACAAGGCTGAGCAATCAAGGAGTGTCCTGCTTAGGAAAGACTAAGCTCCCCTCAATCTTCAACTAGGCAAGAGGGAAAAAAAAGCCATTTTTTCTCTCTGCTCCTGGTTGATAGGACAAGGAATAACAACACTAATTTGAAGCAGGGGAGATTAAGGTGAAATATTAGGAAGAGAAAAGTCTCCTCAGTCAATCTGTTCAAGTACTCCCTCACTGCAAATTAAAAGCAGATTAGGCAGGTATGTCAGGAGTCAGCCAGGTACAACAGATCCTGCCTCGAAGCAGCAGGCAGAATGATTTCTCGAGGTCCTTTCCAGGCTTGTTGCTATTGTGTTGAGCTCTGGAGCTGTTCCTCTCCGATTAACACCGAGGCTTGTTTACAGAGTATCAGGCACAAGCTTGTCCAGCAGCTAAACACAAAAGTTCTTCTCTGGCAGTCACACACAATCCCCAGCACTGTCTCTCTCCTGCTGGTAACATCAGCAGTAACGCTAATTTGCGGCTCCTGATCGCTGTGAAAACAAAGCATTTCTAAATATTGCACTGTCTTAACTGAAAATATTAGCCTGAGTTAAAGCTGCTTCTGCTACAGCATGAGGGGAAAAAATAAATCCAGGTACAGCAAATCCCTAAGTGTCTAAATCAACAGACTGAACACGAAGCAGGATCCTCAGCTGCTGCTCAGCACAGTGCCACAGCTTCCCCTCAGCCAGGTTTGGCCCAGTCTTTCCTGAGGATGAAACCTGAAGAAAACATACTAAACAAAGAGCCAAAAAACATGGGACACAACCACCACAACACCATGGTTTAATAGAGAGAACCTTCCCCACACCTACATCCTTCCCTACAGCCCATAGCCTGGGCAGCATCAAAAGCAGTGTGCCCAGAAGGATGAGAAAGGTGATTCTGCCCTTCTGATCTGCTCTTGTGAGACCCCCACCTGGGCCACTGCATCCAGTTCTGGGGCCCCCAGCATAAGAAGGACAAGGAACTGTTGGGGCAGGCCCAGAGGAGGCCATGAGGATGATCAGAGGGCTGAAGCAGCTCATGTAAGAGGGCTGAGTTGGGGGTGTTCAGCCTGCAAAAGAGAAGGCTCCAGGGAGACCTTAGAGATGCTTTACAGTACCTGAAGTGGGCTACAAGGAAGCTGGGGAGGGGACTTTTTACAATTGCTTGTAGTGATAGCATGAGGGGCAATGGCTTTGAGCTGGAAGAGGGGAGATTGAGACTGGAGATTAGGAAGAAATTCTTTCCAGTAAAGGTGGGGAGACACTGGAACAGGTTGCCCAGGGCAGTTGTGAATGCCCCTTCCCCAGAGGTGCTTGAGCCCAGGCAGACAAGGCTTTGAGCAGCCTGACCTAGTGAAGGTTTCTCTGACCACGGTGGAGGGGTTGGAACTAGATGATCTTTAATATCCCTTCCAACCCATTCTATGATTCTATCATTTTCCTCCTGAAGGCCACACAGCTGCAACAGGGGCAAGGGGAATCTGTTGGGGTTTGCTGATAGGGAAGTTTCCAAAACCTGGCTGGCTGGTGGGTAGGAGGAGAGCCTGCAACTGAAACTACATTGCTTTCAAATCCATGAATCAAAGCACTTACAATTACCATTTCAAGGCAGGTGAAACAATAACAAATAATGAACAAAGAGATGTTTTGAGTCTCTGCTGATGCACTGGCTGTGCTTACTGCAGGAACTGCTAACTGGACACATTTTACCCAGAGCCAAGGTGATTGCCTGTGATAGCCCCAGTTAATCAAGGCTGAGAAAAATGAGTGTAATCTCCTGGATTGTAAAGTAGTGTTTCAAACCTCCTCCAGAGTGTTGCCTAATGTAGCTTTTGTAGCCTTTTCTTAGCATTAAAAGGGGGAGAACAGAAGGCACAGATGAATTGGGCCAAACTGCCTCTTGGCTTAGAAACAGCACAGTCTCTTCAGCCCCTCAGTATGGGTTGAGAACCCACACAGGTAAGGAGCAAACCACACACACCTCACTCTGCAGGGATTTACAGTACACAAGATGAAGCTCTCTACATTGAAGACTTGACAGTTTTGACAAGATTTACATTTAAAAAAATACCATATTGTAGTCCTAGATTGTTGAAGTGTGGTTTTGTAGTATCATTATCATTAGCCAAGTTTCTAAGCCACAGGTTTCTTCCCCATAAAGCAGATACCTGCAACCTGATGACAGGTTCCTGTAAAAATGTTTCAGCAGCTCCTCAGAAGTGGTCACAGACCAAAGGCTGAAAACCACTGGTTTCAGTAATTTCCTGGTGAGCTTTTTCTTGTCTCTCAATCCATCTAACCTCTGGGCCACAGCCCATCTCTCGCACATCAGCCATCTTTAGCACTTGAACTTTCTCTTAGAAGCTCAAAGAGATCCATAGCTCAGAAGGAAGAAGCCTTACCCACAGCCAGCACTGTGGGAGCAGCAAAACATCAAACAAGGTTCTGAAGTCAAAACAGAAAGGCAAAGACAACCTAGAGGAGAGGCAGAAGCCCCCCGGTCGCTGGCAATCAGCATTTACACTTTCGGACTCACAGAAAGAAACTCAGGCATGAAAGAAGGAGGAACAATGATCTAAAACCAAAATGGGATGAAGGTTCCATGATGTGAATGGATCTCTTGTGATCTTCAGTTGTCAAAAAGTGTCCCTCTTAACTTTCAGGTGCACTGCTGGGGCAAAGGCTGCTGCTTGCACCATTGAGCTGCTGATGTTGCCTCACCCCCTGCAGCAGCTCCCTCTGAACAGCGAGGGCTGTTTTGCAGCAACGACCATTTGTCCAGATTCTGCTTTTGTTACTGGTCTGAATCAAAGCAGCCTGAACTAACAGTGGGCTTTTGGCAGGACAGGTACAGAAACCCAGGGAGTGTTATTCCACCCCCTGTCCTCCCAGCTCAGCCTGCTATTAACACTTATGCTAAATCCCCCATCAACAACACTGGAAGCCATGTAGGTAAAATGAAAACAAAGCTGGCCCTTTCAGATGAGCTGACGGAGTAAGAGTGCTCTCCTGCAGAAGAAGAGAAAGGGAAGGGAACGAGCTAAGCCTCAGGCTCCAGGGAATCCACGGCTGGATAATTTCTGGGCACCCATCCTGCTCTTTTTCTCCTGGAGCTGTGGGGCATTAAGTTCACATCCACACAGAGCTCATGTTGCTCTGAATCTGGCGACACTGACACCCCATCTAGCAGAAAGCTGCTCTGCTGACAAGCAGCTGGGTCAGGACCCCGTGATATCCCCGCTGCAGCCCCTGCACTGGCTGTTTGCCTTGGCCAGGGCTGCAGGCAGCAGCTGAGCTCAGCAAGTTGCATTTTGAGCACAGCACCACTGCAGCCGGGGTTCTTTGCTGGCAGGGTGACTCATGCTCCAAAGGTCACCTTCTCCATCCCCTGAGCCGGGGGCGGGGGGAAGGAAAGAGAGGGGGGGAGAAAGGAGGAGCAGAGAGAAAGGGAAGCTGATTCTCACCACAGCTGCAAGATCCAACTCCAAACTGCTAACCCCTTTGCTCCTTGGAAAGCCGACTTCCAAATCCCTAGGTGTTTCATTATCTCTTCCACTCCATCCCAGCGTTTCTCTCAGGTAATTGTTCCCACATAGCATCTGCTTCAATCCGAGCCAGCTTCCTCCTTCCCTATGAGGTTTTTCAGCATAAGAGAAGGATGGCTTAGCTTCGGCTCCCTCGTTCCCTGCATAAGCTGTAAAACATCTGAGAGGCAAGTTTGTGTAGGGACAAAATTCAGACCCAGGTAGAATGGGAACCACATCCCCAGGGGAAGCTATGTTGTTTGCAACACCAAGAAACCAAATAAGCACAGAATCAGAAACAACCTTCTACTAGCCAGATAACATGAGCAGACACTGATGGACTTGCCTTTAGACCCCATGTCACACACACCCCCCGGTAAGATTCCTCCAGCTCCAGGAAGGACAAAGCAGTTTTCACTCCCACATTGCTGCTGAGAAAGCGACGGTTTTCAGAGGAGTCACCATTCCTGCTATGAACAGCAGTCAAAAGGAGCTGTGGGTACTTGCATCTTTTGGTCCTGGTTAGGTCATCATAACCCTCACAAGACAAGTGAGGAATCATGAGCTCATCCCTTGGCAGGAAGGGACCGACTGTAGTTTGCAATATTCACAGTAATTTGTGTAATTTAATGCAGAAGGTGAAGTTCTCAACCAGGGTAAATCAGAGCAATGTCAATGTTGCACTAGTGAAGCAGCTGGGTCAGCCAGTTAATAAAGAAAACTCTCTTTAAAATTTCCTCCATTCACCTTGAAGAAGACCCCCTTGAAACTACACACTCTTTTTAGGTTGCTCCAAGTGTCAACTAATTGCTACCCAGTCGCTGCTGTAAAAGGCAAAGTGCTCTCCATCGTGGCTTCAGCTGATTGGAGCTGGGGAAATGGGAAAAGCAGAGAAAGTATGGTTCAAAGAGATTTTAATGGAGTGCTTGGGAGGCACCTGGATAATCATGAATCTTAACAGCCATCTCATCATAAAAATAAGTCAATAACTAGCTTTTTAAAGTGTAACATTCATTGGGCCAAATTCAATACTGCTGTAGATTCCTGGAAACACCCCAGTAGCAGAGGAGAGATGGTCTATCAGACATCTCCAGCTTTAGTCCATGAACAGAGACTTAACAGCAGGCAGGAAAACTTTTCACTGCTTTCTGTCTTAAACAAGGAATATTACTAGAGAACAAGGCACTGAAGTGGAGCATCCACAGCAGACTGGGCTATGAACACTGTAATCAAAAAGGGCAAAGAGATGAAGGAAACTGAACCATGAAGCACATGTGCTGGTCCACGAATAAATCCTCCCTTTTGTCCAGGCAGGAAGCTTAACTCCTCTCAAAAGGCGACAGTCAATCTGAAGAACCAGCTCTGACCACAGGCATGTACCTGTCCATGAAATTCCCTGGGTCTGGGTGCACATCACTGAATTCAGACTTTGTTGTCTGCTGTTTTCTTCCCCTCCTCCTTGCTCAAACAGGCTGCTGTGGAAGCCAGAAGGGCTGTCTCCTGACCTGCAGAGCCAAGAAGCCCACTGTTTCCTCCTGGGCCAGGTTCTGGGAACTCCACACTCTGGCAAGCCCTCTTGTAGCAGCTTTAGCATCACTTCCCAGTAGAGGAAAGAGATGTGGTTCCTCTCACTCTTGCCACCAATCCTATACCAGCAGCACTCCATTCATGGCAAAACTGCCCCAGCTCACACCCAAAAGGATCAGGTCCAAAGGTTTTACACTAAGTTGGAGACTCGTGGCCATGACCTACAGCCACCACTGTGACTGCAAGGAATTTGCTTTCGTAGAAGCAAGCTTTTGGATCGGCTTTTAAACTGAAGTCCAGCAGCCAAGTAGGTGGCCACTTCATATCTCTGGGTACTTTCAGAGAAGATTAGGTGAAAGTCCAAATCCAGGTTGACATTCCCTCTCTCTGAGAAACAGGCCTGCAATAAATAAGGCTGCGTGCAAGTTGTTGTTCCTGCTATACTGCTCTACTCAGCCACTTACTGCCAATATGTTCCTCATTAGCACTCTGGGAAGCTGCGAGTGCATAAGGCACTCTGTGCAGCCCTGGGTTTATTCTGTTCTCAAACACATGGAAACACTTTAAAAGTAAGAGCCTTGGGACCTGTGCAAGGGCGACAAGTGACGAGATGAGGAGAGGAGACCAGAGCCAGCCCCTGACAAATTTGAACCATCCAGTCTTTAATCCACAACAACCAAAAAAAAATTTGATGCTAAACAAACCTGGCCCTTTTCAGAAAGGAGATTACATGTGTAATGGAAAAATTATGGGTATGGGGAGTCTGGCCTACAAAAATTGGTTAAAATTAAGAGCCTTCAGTTTGCTTTCCATGATTAATGGAACTTCCCCTACATGCAACTCAGTCAACGTTTCCATCCCCCTCAGAGTCTACTGAGAGCCCCCTAATTTTTTATTTTTTATGTTGGGTTTGGTTTTTTTTTTTTAATGTAAGGAAAATGGAATTTTAAGACTTTGTAACATTTCCATAACTTAGTGTGGCCATGTGATTAGCCTCTTTGCCCCCTTCAAATACAATCTCCCCCACAAGGCAGAGCTGGCAGCCAGGGAACTGGTAGGGTATCGCCTCCAGAGCTCCTTCCTGGGACAGTGGATAGGTCTTTTTCAACCTAAATGATTCTGTTATTTTCCTCCTAGCACCACTGTAGAAAGAGGCAGGAGTAATGCCACAAACCACAGCACAAAGCTGACCTGATTCTTAGAGGTGTTGGTGGCAGCTCTACGCTGTTGGGCCTGATGGATTGTGGGGATGCCCAATCCTCTCCACAAGTGAAAGGAGGCTTCACATAAGCAAATTTCTAAGGAGAGAGCCAAGCCCTAGCACAAGACCAAACAGAAACAGGCCATTAATGCCAACCTCACAGGACTTTAAGAGTTAAAGCTGTTGGAAGAAATATTTGTGCATGTGCTTTCATGCCAGTGGAAACACAAGAAAAAGCCTAAACTCTCTGCACTGGCACAGCAGTTTCAGCTTTGATCTCTCAGGAGGTTCATTTCCTTCATTAGGCTTTTCTTAAAATTCACTTTTATGAACCCTTTTAATTTCCCCCCTGCATTATCCCCCCCCATAAAAGCCCTTTTAGATTCATTCAGCAAATGGGCAGGGTGGGGGAGGAGAATCTCATTTAATTGCCACTAAATGTTACCTGAAGCTGCTGGTCTTGTACAGGGATGCTGGAGCTGCTCATTGTGCGAGTGGCAGGAACTGAAGGAGGGAAAAACCCCACTATGGCAATAACAAACCATTAAAAGGAACACAGGGAGGAGAGAGGAACAGAGCCACAAAGCACCGACAAAGGTGAGGCAGTACAGGGAACAGCAGGGAGATCTCCAGCAGAACTTGGCTGGTCACTGCTGCAAAACAAGCAAAGTACTTAACGACCCACATCACCCACGGTCTCCCCTCCGTTTCATCTCTGCTGGTGCTGGAGAGCTGATCAAAACAAAACCTCCCCCCCGTTTCAGGTGTCTGCTCTGTGAATACAGCACGAAGACACAACCCTTTCCCCATTGTGGGGCTGCAAGACTCAAAACTCAAGGAGTTTAAAGGGGGTTCAGCATCCCACTCTCCAAGTTCCAACACTAAGCTGACTACAGCATTTGAGCAGGTGATTTGGGGCTGCTGTTTCCCTAAGGAGAAGCATGGGAACAGAGGGGCACCTTTTGAAATGCCTTCCTCTGCTGATTGCAGTAGGGAGAACGAGAACTCTGCATTTATTTCTGATAGACTCCTTGCAAAATAAAATACTAAAAATTAAAGAAACAATTAACAATGAAGTAAAAAATAGTAAGGTTAAAAATAGTAGCAATTAAGTAAAAAATAGTAGCAATAAGGTAAAAAAATAATAAATAAAATACAATAAAAAAAAAATTTTGCATAGATCATTTCATCTGACCTCTAGGCAAGCTACAGGTACTAGTGCTGGGTTCACTTCTCCAGAAGGAGGTCTGGGTCCCTCTCTACAGCATATCACATTATACAACAGTCTTTTACTATCAAGGGGTGGAAAGGTATGGCCTGGGTTGCTGAATACAGTCCTCTCCTATTGTAGAGTCCACTGGACTGTATAATTTTATTGCCACTGGACTGTATAGTCCTATTCATAAGAAACAGCTTCATCTTAACAGTAGTTTGTGGCTTTACCCCCACCACTCCTATTAAAACTTCTTATGATTAGCCAGTTACTTGGAGCAATTTAAACAATGAAACCATCAGAAAACATTGTAAGAGTATTCACCAGCTCATTGGTGGAGATGAACTTGTTCAATTCCGTGGAAGAATTGTTCTTAATGAGAAAACTGTGCCCAGATTCCTGCCTGTAGTAAACCCTCAGGGGCTGTGTCCTCTGACAGGAGGTGACAATCCCCATTCCGCTCTCCCAGCCTGCTTCTGCTGGAGAAAGACAGAAGTTGTCATTTCTAGACAGTTTCCAAGGGACAGATCCTGACCTCAGACAAAGGAGCATGAATTGTGAATCTGCACAAGGCAGGCAATTCAGTTACTCTAGTCCTAAGCCTGGTGTAGCAGAGATGAGGTTCTGCCCTGCCTTTTCATTTCTGATGTTCACTTAATTCACTGTAACAGGAACACAACTGGATTTAACAGGGCTCACCCAACAACTGCAATGGCTCAGAGTATTTCTAAAGCCCTGCAAGCACAGGCCTCTGCCTTTCTGCTACACCGACCCTGGGCTTCCCCCCAGCCCAAACTCATTTTCAATTACATTTAACAAAGCTAGGTGGATGGGCAGCGTGAAGTCAGATGAAGTTCAGTGCAGACAAATGCAAGGTAATGCACTTAGGAAAGGATAATTTGAACTACACAGGGAAAAAAAAATATCCAAACCCCAGAATGCTTTTGGGAGATAATCATCTGCTGTGCACAGAGAGGTAGGGAACTGAAAAGACTATAATGGGAAGAGATGGCAAATCCTTCTTAGGGAAGCTGTTCACCCCAGCTCAGTTATCTGACTGAGCTCACCCTAACTCTTGCAGCACTGCAGCAACAGAAAAGCTCTGAGAGATCACAGAGAGACTGCCACATAAGTGAAGTTAAATGGAGTTAGTCTGGTGGACTAAAGGAAAGGATGCATGAAAGAGTAGATCTTTGTGCACTTGTGAGTCAGTCTCCCCAAAAAAACCTTGTTTTAGTCCAGATCTCCAGGAGCTATGAAGCCCTGTATAGACACTGGTGAACAGGACACTCACAGTCATGTCACAGGATAGGATCCTCTGTCACATAGATGCCACAATGAGCCTTGCTGCACCTGCAAGGCCTTAGTACATCAGCTCAGCCCCAAGATCCAAACCCTCTCTGTACAGGGCAGGCAAGTGTGGATGGACACAGGCACACAGAACAACTACTCTAGCTAATAGGCAGCACAGCAAAAGCTAACCAAAGCCTCAATCTCCCTGTAATGAAATCAACATTTGCTGGAGAACAGAAGTGACTGCACACACAGCCTCTCCCAGCCACCACTCCTGCTCCCCACTACCACCAGCCTGCACCCACACCCCAGAGAAGAAGCTACAGCACTTGCTCACAGCTCCACAGGAGGGTGAAGGCAAGCAAGCCTGACTCCTTGTTTCTCATCGAGGGACATAAACACCAAGGTCTTCCTTTGCATACAGCCCAGGAGGTCAAAGAGATAGCCCAGATGAGTGCGTTGCAGCAATGCTTCCTCAAGGCTTTGCTAGCCTTCCCTTTCTGCCTGCAAGCCATCACCCCACCGGGAAAAGGAAGGACAGCAGACCCCATGGAGCATCTCCCAGGCTGGACCGTGGGCAGGGAGCAGATTTGGTGAAGTGTGGGGCCATCTGATGGCAGACACAGGCAGCACCAGCCGCAGCATCCCAAAGGCTGCGCTGCTCTGCTCCATTCATCTTCTGTAATTGAATTCATGCCCTAGGGGGGTGTTCTGTGCAGGGGCGAGAGGGAGGGAGGGGGAACAGTATTTATATTTGTCTTCCCAGATTTCGTTTGTCTTTATCTCCAGCTATTTTGAATGTCATGGGGAGTTAATGAAGACATGTTGTGCATCTGCAACGCATGGAACAACTTCTCTCCTGTCTCAGCACATTAAATTCTTTCTTACTTACACTAGGAGTTACAGGGAAATAAAAAGACAGAAAGGGAAGGGAGATAAAAGGAAAGCAGGAAGAGATAAGACAGTAGAAGAAAAAATAAAGAGGAAAGTGCCGTTTTGTTTGGTTGGTTTCTTGTTTATGTTGGGGGGTTTTATTATTATTATTATTTTTATTATTCACCTCTCAAAGTTGCACCACACAGCATTTCCTAGCCTCTTCACCATCTTTCTTGATCAGACACATCAACCCTGGAAGAACTGTCTGGGTCCATTTCTCAGGACATAGGAACAGTCCCTTCAACAGCCCATTTGCTCCACAATCCACTCCCCAATACAAACACAAGTCAGAGTGAGGGCACACAGCAGAGATGTACTCTGAGCTGCAACACCTTCCCCAGTGGCAAGGAGCACATCCCCAAGCCCTGATCAAACAAACCTCCAGCCACCAGCTCTCCCTCCTTAAGCCAGGAAGGAGACAACCATGCAGCAGGTCTCAGAGCTCCCACCGCAGGCACAGACACTGCTCTGCAACTGGGTATTAGTTTCTCCTCGTGTACTACAGACAGGAAACTGAGGCAGACAGCAAACACAAGCTCAGATCTATAAAGGCTCTCTGGCATACAATCTCTGTCTTAAGACAGTCCCCATCGTAGATCTTGGCAGTCATTCCCAAGAGTAGAGAGAGGGCAGTGGCAGAGAAAAGCCCTGTCCTCAGGATATCACTTCCTCAGCTCTCCTCTCTCCCTTCCAGAGAGGCCAAGAGCACAGACTTTCCTTAGTCATGGGGCTGTTCTTGTAGAAATTAAGATCTCCCCTTTCCTGGCATTTCCCATCCTCTCTCCTTCCCTGAGGCAAGATCTGGCACACCTTAGATGTTCTGGTTTGGCCTGCAGTTTTATTTAGACTGCTCCTTGCTTTGGGGATTCTCTGTTTATATCATTGAAGGGTGTTAATAAGGGCAGAATGGTTTCCAGATCCACACCAGCTGACTGGATTTCCTGAATCCACGCCATCTGTAAAAACAGAAATGTTCCCTTCTCCTTGTACACAGAGATAAATGCATCAAGGCTAAACCTCCCGGGGCAGGAGTACAGGAGACATTTGGACTTCTGCCCAAATGAAACCCAGCAAGCTCTGGAACTAGGTACAGAAGTACCATTTTTAATATGGAGGCTCAGCTGAAGACATGAAAGATCTCATCGCTCTGCGGAGCAGACAGAAGAGTTTGACATTTTAAAAGAGCACACTAAGGAGTTTCTGGCACCTCTCACAGACATCTGGCATCAGCCAACCTCAGAGACACAGCAATAGGCAGATTCAGGCCCTGGCTGGTAATACAGCACTTGCACAGCCCTATCATTCAGCTCTTCCATTTAAAGGCAATCTCCTCTGGAGTCACTCGGCAGCCACACACGACAGCACAGCACACTAATCCAGATGCTTCTCAATTAAGCAGTGAGGCAGCACAGCAAGAGAAGTGCTTGGGAGAGGGACCCTTGGGGTCCGGTGCCTGGGTGTGCGACAGGTTTGCTGATAGCCTGGGGTCTGTCAGCTGGAAGGGTTTGTTTCTTGTAAGCTTGACATCAGCTTGGTAACAAATTGCCAGTTTGGAGTGAACCATGCCTGCCAAACTAGGAACTGAAAATGGGATGGCTCAGCCAAGATGCTGGTCTCTCTCCCTGGATGCTCAGTAGGTTCACACAAAACTCACAGCGTTATCTAGACACCGGTGTGTGGAGGGGAACACAGCCCTGAATCAGTTTAATGTTTCCACTACTTGCTCTCCACATCTAACACAGCTAAATGTTGCCCAGACTCATGGGAAGTGACAGCCAGCAGTACAGCCCCCAAAATTCATTATTCTAATACACCAGCACAAAAATCACTCACAAGTGAGAACAGGTTAAAGCATCAAAGACCTGGGCTGGCTGAGGTGACATCAGTAAGGAACTTGGAAATACTCACCAAGAAGCAAGCTAAGGGTGGGGAGAGCTCAAGGAGTTTAGTTCTTTAGCCAGGGACTTGCAGCAAGAACTAGTATGCTGGGGAGAGGCCTCAAGCACAAGCCATGTGAGGAGAGGCTGAGGGAGCTGGGATTGTTTAGCCTCGAGAAGGAGGCTCAGGGGAGACCATATTGCTGTCTACAACTACCAGAAGGGAGGTTGTAGCCAGGAGGGGGTTGGTCTCTTCTCCCAAGCAAACCAGCACCAGAACAAGAGGACACAGTCTCAAGCTGCGCCAGGGGAAGTTTAGGCTGGAGGTGAGAAGAAAGTTGTTCCCAGAAAGAGTAATTGGCCATTGGAATGTGCTGCCCAGGGAGGTGGTGGAGTCACCATCCCTGGAGGTGTTCAAAAAGGAATTGGATGTGGCATGGTTTAGCAGTCATGAGGTCTTAGGAGACAGGTGGGACTTGATGATCTTTGAGGTCTTTTCCAACCTTACTGATTCTATGAAATCCAGTCACCAGTTTGGTGTTCTTGAGGAGTTTTGCATTGTGCTGGCATAAATACTGCAATACAGATTGTCAAGGTCTTCAATCCTTGACATGTTCAGAACTGAAACTCCAGCCCTAAAACAGAACCATACTGCTCATGTTATGCCGGCACCCTGTTTAGCACATGACAACTATTTACTGCAATTAAAAGAAGCAATTTGCTACACATTATTCTTAAAGTCACCAAACTCCAGAAGAGCAGCCCTGCAAATGCTGGCCAGAAGCCAAAAGCACTCCATTATAAACAATCTTACTCTAATACAGAGCTAGACTGATGCATATACATGAAGTTTCATAACTTAAATCCATATTCTGTAGCTTCCATCCCATCAAATTAGAGTTCACAAATGCAGTTATCTTCAGATTCCAATGCCATACATGAACTTCATTACAGCTTTCTATTTTACCTTCATTATACCTTTCTATTTTGCCTTCATTATAGATTTATACCTTACCTTCTTTAACAGAAGATCTGACCATCTACTTTGATTACAGGAACTCTGAAATGCATGGCATGCCAAAAGCCATTTGGTTTTTTGATAATTCAGCTCAGTTTTCTGCTTGACATTTTGTGTTTGTTGTAAAGGGCCTTGAAGATCATAAATAATAAACAACAGTCTATAGCAATGGAGATTCTAACCCCAATATCACCTCTCAAACAATAGCCAAGAACAAGTACTCCCATTTTAGAACAGAATAGACCAGACCAGGTTGGAAGAGACCTTCAAGAACATTGCATCCAACCTATCATCCAACACCACCTAATCAACTAAACCATGCAACGAAGCACCCCATCAAGTCTCCTCCTAAACACCTCCAATGATGGTGACTCCACCACCTCCCTGGGCAGCATATTCCAATGGGCATTCACTCTCTCTGTGTAGAATTTCTTCCTAACATCCAGTCTGAACCTCCCCTGGCACAGCTTGAGACTGTGTTCTCTTGTTCTGCTGCTGGTTGCCTGGCAGAAGAGACCAACCCCCACCTGGCTACAACCTCCTTTCAGGAAGTTGTAGAGAGCAAGAAGGTCTCCCCTGAGCCTCCTCTTCTGCAGGCTAAGCAACCCCAGCTCCCTCAGCCTCTCCTCCCAGGGCTGTGCTCCAGACCCCTCCCCAGCTTTGTTGCCCTTCTCTGGATGCATTCCAGCAAGTCAACATCTTTCCTAAACTGAGGGGCCCAGAACTGGACACAGTACTCAAGGTGTACACTTGAGCCAGTTTCCCTAATGTCACTTTATAAGGTTTGTGGTTTAATTGAAGTTTGAAAAGTATTTTCTGGGATTTTTTATTTGTTGAGAGTTTTGGTGTTTTATTTTTTAAAGAGCTATCAGATTTATTGCATGTGTCAGAGGCTTCCTTACCCCATTGTTATGTTTATACTCAAAAGTTTATTATCTGTAGCAGTATCTTAACTTCATCTCTGCCTCAGTTTCCCTAAACACTCAGGTGATCACATACTAATTGCTGCGATGGCAGAACCAGCAGTCACTGCTCTGGGATTGAGTCATTTCATTCTTTCACACCGCTAATTTCTTCTCTAAAGTAATTAAAAGCATGAAAGACAGGAATGAGCCTCGTTAGCTCCCACAAGCACAGGCATCCTCCAGCTCTTCCATGAACCATTCCAAGGAGTAACAACTCTCTGTGTGCACACGCAGGCATGTAGAACAGCAGAGCTCCCTGCTCAGCCCTGCACAGGCTGCGTAGCTCAGCGAGCTCACTGATCTCCGGGGGTGTCTGATGTGCAGCACCGAGCACAACGGGCATTACCTTTGGAGATGACAGCCTAACAAAAATCCTGTGTTCCAGCCTGTACAAATAGGAGACATTAGGGGAGAAATGCAGTGGAGAGCACTACACAGAGCCATCAGCCCTAACTGCTCTCCCTTTCCCTTAAAGCCCATTGACAGTCTCTCAGAATGAAGCAAGCCATTTGCTGGATCTCCCTTATCTTATTGTACATCAATTTGCTGAAACATTCATGGGATCACCATGCATTTCATTTACCCTTAAGGCCAACCCCTCTGCTTATTAAATTAAGAAGATGAATGAGAGATTTGCTCTCTTGCTAGCAGCCCAGGGGATTCATTAGTCAAGTAAATGATTGCACTTGCCTCAAGTTATGCTACTGCAATGTTTGTAATGTGTCTTCTGATCTCAGTTCCCCATGCACGTTTTGGAAACAAGGTTGGCTTTCAGACAGGTCACATTTAATTCCAGTCATTTGACTTCAAATAAAGGTCCCAGATTCACTACCCTACTCCTTTCTTTCCCTTTTTAATTTTTCTTTTCCTCAGCCATCCAAACATTCCACAGAAGAGACACACAAGGGGAATCAAGAGCTACATGTAAGCTACCAACATCCATCCCATTTATGTCTATATCAAGCACAGTTATCTCTCTAGCACTGACAAAGCACAGGTTTGGGTACACAGTGACACGCTGCAGTGACACGACTGTGCTGGGCAGAAGGGAGCATTTCCACCCCAAGTCAGATCATTAATTAAGCATGGAGATAACTGTTAACAAGCTCCCTTTCGCCTTCCAGGAAGGAACAGGCTCTAGATAACTGCATCCAGAAGACACCAGTATGTCTGTAGGCAAAATTAAGGAAAGCAAGAAGAGAAATGTCCCTTCAGAAAAAAACCAAACAAAATTCACATCACACCTAGACTGAAATGAACTGTAGATAGGAGAGGGCTGAAACACAACCAAGGGGAGCAGCCAGGCAGAAAGGGACCTAGGCGTACTGATTGACAGCAGCTGAACATGAGCCAGCAGTGTGCCCAGGTGGCCAAGAAGGCCAATGGCATCCTGGCATGCATCAGGAATAGTGTGGCCAGCAGGAGCAGGGAAGTGATTCTGCCCCTGTACTCAGCACTGGTTAGGCCACACCTTGAGTCCTGTGTCCAGTTCTGGGCCCCTCAATTTAAGAAGGACATTGAGACACTTGAAGGTGTCCAGAGAAGGGCGATGAGGCTGGGGAGAGGCCTCAAGCACAGCCCTGGGAGGAGAGGCTGAGGGAGCTGGGATTGTTTAGCCTGGAGAAGAGGAGGCTCAGGGGAGACCTTATTGCTCTCTACAGCTACCTGAAGGGAGGTTGTAGCCAGGAGGGGGTTGGTCTTTTCTCCCAGGCAAGCAGCACCAGAACAAGAGGACACAGTCTCAAGCTGCACGAGGGGAAGTTTAGGCTGGAGGTGAGGAGAAAGTTCTTCACAGAAAGCCTCATTTGCCCTGTCCCTGGAGATGTTCAAAAAAAGGATCAGTCGTGGCACTTGAAGCCATGGTTTAGTTGTGAGGAGGTGTTAGGTATTAAGTAATAGGTTGGACTTGATGATCTCTGAGGTCTTTTCCAACCTGGCTGATTCTATGGTTTGAAAAACAATAGTTGTCCCCAGTTTTGCAGGACTGTTGCATGAAAAGCAGAATCTGGATAAACAAGCCCCACCAACACGGTTGGGTGAGCACTTCAGCAGCATGGTAAGATTGTAGCAGAGATACTTATGCTGTCCTATGTGTGAACTACGGAAACACCTTTAACACAGGGGACGTGTTACAGCAGAAGGCACAGCTTCTGGGAAATAGACCTGCAATGAAGCATATTCCATTTGTTAGGAACGAAAATAGCAGCAACCACAGCAGCTGTCACCCAGTACAACTCCTACAGATGCCCAGGTGGACCTTGCAGTCTGCTGCAAAGCTGAACAGGAGAGTCTGAAACATCAGGCATTAGGAAGTCTACCCAGTTCCCTAAAGTTTCCCAGCAAAACTGTAATCAACCAGAAATAAAAGATTTTGGTGCTGCTCTCTTCCCAGCAACACAGCAGGCAAACACTTCAGAGATGCTCACTGCCATGAAATGCATCACAGCTGCTGTAGGAAAGGGATGCTCTGCAGCCTGGGAAAAGAGAAGAGTGTGAGCACTGTGTACTAGAGGTACAAATGAGTGTGTGAAAGGGAGGGACTGTCTTAATGGTAACAGCAGTGAAAAGGGAATCGGGATATCTGAGCTAACTAACATCATTGTCCTTCTCCCTGCCATTGCTCACAAACAAACTGCTTATCTACCTCACAGCGTTACCGGAACTTTCTCACCCGACCTTCATCCAGTAATTTCTATCCTGCCTATAAATAGAGCAACATGACAATTCTGCTGCATCTGCAGAGCGTAAAGGTTTCAGTCAGGACTGATTTCCCACAGAGAACATGCCCAGGGTTCACACAACACAAGACAAATACCGAGAACACAAAGCACATTTGAAAAGTACCGAACAACAAAGTGGGGGTTTCTACCTCCCCACGCATTTCACAGGACCTTTTATCAGTTATCAGCCAGTTATCAGCTACCATACAGGTGAAAACACAGTATCAAATCCACTCAGGAGTAAAGCTACATCTGCTTAAAGCAGTATCAGGCCACAGTCCACAACGAGGTGCCACTTGAGGGAAGAGCAGGAAACAAGCCTGATAAATGTGTTAGATACAACTCCTCCCAGTCACCAAGCAGCATAATTAGGACAAAGAATAACCATGGAGGAGCCTGGTGCACAGCAGATAATTTTACAGTGGTCACATTTAGCTGCAAAACTAGGAAAATATTTACTGGAAGTGTAGTCAGGCAGTGGAACAGGCTGGCCAGGGAGCTGGTGCAGTCACCAACCCTGGAGGTGTTCAAAACCATGTAGACGTGGAACTTTAGGATACGGTTTAGTGGTCATGGTAGTCTTGGGTTGATGGTTAGACTTCATCTAGAAGTCTCTTCCAACTGTAATCATAGAGTCAACAAGGTTGGAAAAGACCTCAAAGACCACAAAGTCCAACCTGTCACCCAAGACCTCATGACTACTAAACCATAGCACCAAGTGCCACCTACTCCACCACCTCCCAGGGCAGCACATTCCAATGGCTAACAGCTTTCTCTGTGAAGAACTTTCTCCTCACCTCAAATCTGAACCTCCCCTGGCACAGCTTGAGACTGTGTCCTCTTGTTCTGGTGCTGCTTGCCTGGGAGAAAAGACCAACCCCCTCCTGGGCACAACCTCCCTTCAGGGAGTTGGAGAGAGCAATAAGGTCTCCTCTGAGCCTCCTCCTCTTCAGGCTAAGCAACCCCAGCTCCCTCAGCCTCTTCTCACAGGGCTTGTGCTCGAGGCCTCTCCCCAGCCTTGTTGCCCTTCTCTGGACATGTTCAAGAGTCTCAATGCCCTTCTTAAATTGAGGAGCCCAGAACTGGACACAGGACTCAAGGTGTGGCCTAACCAGTGCTGAGCACAGGGGCATAATGACTTCCCTGCTCCTGCTGGCCACACTATTCCTGATGCATGCCAGGATGCCATTGACCTTCTTGGCCACCTGGACACACTGCTGGCTCATGTTCAGCTGCTGTTAATCAGTACCCCCAGGTCCCTTTCTGCCTGGCTGCTCTCCAGCCACTCTGGCCCCAGCCTGTAGCTCTGCATGGGGTTGTTGTGGCCAAAGTACAGCACGCAGCACTTGGACTTGTTGAATGTCATCCTGT
Organism: Dryobates pubescens; assembly: GCF_014839835.1. NCBI lineage: Eukaryota > Metazoa > Chordata > Aves > Piciformes > Picidae > Dryobates > Dryobates pubescens. Next base: position 9,844,045 of record NC_071640.1, read on the forward strand.
TGGACTCTGCCCATCTGTCCAGCCTGTCAAGGTCCCCGATTCCATGATTCTGTATATCTCACTTTCCCCTTACCAATGCCTGCTTGCTTTAGAAGTAGTAATAAATCTACTTCTCTTGGTCAGATTAGCTGCTAAGAGCTCAGGCAACCCCATCCAGAAGAGATGGATCTGCATAGCACAGGCAAGAGATGGAAAACACCCAACCTGCATGGGATTGGGATATAATTTCTTGCCCTAAACAGGTGGGAGTAAATCATACTGCCACAAATCAGGAATCCATCCTCAAATATACTTCCTATTCAAGTTTTTGGATATTGTTGACTTCTAAAAGACTGAACCCAGCACCAGCGTCAGCAACAGCAGCCAGAGCTGATGAGCGATTTTGGCACAGGAGCTGCAAACACAAGGAGGCTCCATCTCTGAACTGATCCCCTTAAGCCATTTTGTGTAGATACTTTTACATACTTTCAGCTCTAACCACACACCAAACATCTCGGGGCCAGCACACATCCAACCAGCCCCCGAAACACCCCCGTGGATTGGGACACCCCAAAACTTGCTTTGGGGGTTGCAATGCACTCCCCGGGGGAAGCAGAGCAGCAGGTTTGCAGCATTCATTAGAGAAGTTACACACTGGACATCTTCAAGCTCCCTTTGATCTGAAGGGAACACCACCCCCCCCCCCAAACAAGCAGCCTTAATTGCACAGACCCCCGGACAGGGGCTCTGAGGCTGTCCCCAGCCTGGGGCACGCAGGGAGCAGGGCTGAGCCCCTTTCACAGCCTCCACTCCAAAGCCTCTCCATGCGCCTTTCCCACACAACACAGCAAATTTGAGGAGCTGCCGCCATCTAGCGGGGCTGGAAACCGGGACCCCCGCTTGAGGAGAAGGTGTAAGAAGAAATGTTGCCTTAGAGGAAGGTGAGGGGCAGCAATTGTGCTGCTGCCAAAAGGCAGGACAACACGGGCTCCCCAAGGCTGCTTTGGCTATCACAGGAAAGCAGGTCAGAGCCAGGTGGGTGCTGGTCTCTTAGTAACAAGCGAGAGGACAAAAGGAAATGGCCCCAAACTGCAGTAGGGGAGGTTTAGGTTAGATATCAGAATAAACTTCTTCACTGAAAGGGTTCTCAAATACTGGAACAGGTTCCCTAGAGAGATAGCTAAATCCCCATCCTTGGAGGTGTTTAAAAGAGGCAGAGATGTGGTGCTGAGGCACATAGTTCAGCACCAGTCTTAGATAAAGGTTGGACTTGACCTTAAAGGTCTTTTCCAAGCAAAATAATTCTGTGATTCTGTAATAAAAGGAATCTAAACTCCAGAGCTCTGTGGGTCACCCCAGTGTGTTTGTTTGTCCTGGATAAAGGGAGAGACAGACAGTAAAAGGAGGAGCTTATTTTGTATGAGGAAACATAAAGGAAAGGCAGGTGCCATGAGGAAAAATGGATGCAATCAAAAAGAGATTGCTCATGGTAGTAGGAGAGCTGCATAGACACAGATGGTAGAGGGAAAGTCAAAGATAAAAGATAAATGTGTGAGAATTATGACAGCATAAATATGTTACTTGTGCTACAAAAGCACTTACGTGTTATTTCAGACAACAGCCTCTGCACGCATTTTGTACAGAGTACATCTACAAGGGCTCTGCTGAGTGCCTCCTCCTGAAGTCTGTGCAGCGTGGCTTATTCAGAAAGCTTTTGAGATTACTTCCTTATCCCCAGAACAAGGAAGGGATTCGTTCCAGGTACAGAGCATTAGCTGCAAGTCACCAAATTCAGTAGCTAATATCACTAGGAATCAAAGTGTCTTTAACAGGGTTGATGTTAGTAATTTTAAGGTGTCTTCTGAAGACAGACATAAAAGTAACTGCAAGGATTTAGACTAAACTCTTCTCTGCAGCTAGTGGAAAATTCCAAGAAATCTTCCATTATGTTCATTTTAATATCTGCAATACAAAGCCTTGAGCATGCCAGTCATCACCTGGCCCAGTCAGGCAAACACATCACTTACTGGGACTCGGGTTGGGGACATTCAGGGAGTTCTCTAAGGAGAGAAAACCTGCAAACTGTAAGGCTGCTCTGTCATGATCTAATAATGGTTCACATGTGCCTCCTGGGACACTGATACCAGCTGGCATCTGTGCAATATTGCAGGGCAACTGGCAGCAAAACGAGAGAACACAGTCTCAAGCTGCACATGGGGAAGTTCAGATTTGAGGTGAGGAGAAAGTTCTTCACAGAGGGAGTTGTTAGCCATTGGAATGTGCTGCCAAGGGAGGTGGTTGAGTCACTGTCCCTGGAGGTGTTCAAGAGAGGATTGGATGTGGCACGTGGTGCCACAGTCCAGTAGTCATGAGGCCTTGGGTGACAGGTTGGACTTGATGATCTTTGAGGTCTTTTCCAACCTTATTGATTCTATACTCTCCTGCCTTGGTGCTGTCTCTGTGATGGAGCTCTGGGAGTAGTGACAGCACTGCTACCAGATCTGGTGGCTCAAGAGTGGCCCTGACATTGCTAGGTGTGGAGTTAGTTTCAGGTTTGTGGTGTGGCGGTCTGAAAAGGCAGAGAGACACCTTGGTGCGAGGCCGCTGCAGACAGTGAAGTTATGATTTGAAGGGCTGGTGTTGTGGTGTTGCTTCAGGTGGCCACTCTGCTGCATTTACACATGTTGGGACCAAAGCTTGTTTTGTGGCACAAACACCCACAGCTGCCAGTCTTTTGCCTAGGGTTGCATCTTACCTTGCACACCCTGCTAAAAGGTGTGTGATAACAGAACCCATCCATGCACTGCTTGCCAGGCAGAAATTTTGTGACCATAGTCAGAGTGTGAGAACAGCTCTGAGGCACAGACATGCCCTTCTTCATCACTTCAGAAAGGAAAAGCAACTAGATTTGATGTAACAGCATGCAGTAACAGCAGCTGTGTGCTTCTCCCTAATTCAGGGTGCCCTGTGAGCCTCAGATGAGTTGTCATCAGATCACACACACCTTGACCCCTGCTGGGCTCAGAGCATGATGTCCGCTGGTTAATGAGGATCCCCAGTGAAGAGAGGGTTTTTAAATCACCATCTTGCCTGAGGACTCAATTTTTGGAGGCTGAGATGCCACCTTACTCATTTAAATCAACCTTAGAGTTCCCTCTCCTCCCAACGTGAGCTCTGCCTGATATGCCCTCAAGCTTTCAGCTATGTTTTCATAGGCAAGTTGTACGGTCAAAAAGGTTGAGCATGCTGCCCTAATTAAGATGATGCCAATCTAAACTAAATTACTTCACTCATTTGCATGCCTATTGCAATCATCATCCCTGCTCTAAGAGTGTTTATTGCTGATGCCGATGGAAAAATCTCTGCTGTAGCTGAGCTGTCTTGGAAGGGGTGGGAGATTCTGTTCCTGAGTAGGAGGTGGTGACAATGGGTTTTGCCATGTGCCACCAGCACCCCACCAGGACATCTGCAAGCAGGCAAAAGCAGGAGGAAAGAATGCACTGAGGTTCAGGCAGCACTTGAAGGCTGCACAAAGACATGAGACACCGAAGCCTTTCTCTGCATCTCAAAGGTGATGCAGGGTTGCATGTCCCTAGGAACCCAAAGTTGGTATAAAAGCTGCCCTGTTTCTCACAGACAATTTTGTGACTGCTGTTTGTGCTGCACTCACCAAAATGTGGTTTTTATAGGTGCAAAGCCCAGAGCAAAGCAGCATCACTGCAAGCAGGAGGGGGACGAAGCATCCCTCTGACCTTTTGCTCTTGAGGATAAATGCACCATCACTGGATCTGAACACAAATATTAAAGCAATTTCTTCTGCTGAACTGGGCTGGGAGGGCGGCAGAGAGGAACTGAGTGAATTTGAGAGACAGTCACAGGATGGTAAGCATCAGAAGGGATCTCTGGAGATCAAGTCCAACTCCCCTGCCAAGGGAGATTCACCTAAAGAAGGTCACAAGGGAACATGTCCAGGCAGGTTTTGAATGTCCCCAGAGATGGAGACTCTACCACCTCCCTGAACAGCCTGCTCCAGTGCTCTGTCACCCTTAAAGAAGTTCCTCCTCATGGTTAAGATGGAATTTCTTATGTTCAAGTTTTGCCCATTATCCCTTGTCCTGTGACTGGGCACTACTGAAAGAAGCCTGGCCCCATCCACTGACCCCCACCCTTCAGATATTTATGTGAGTCCCTCTCAGTCTTCTTTTTTTCCAGACTAAGATGTCCCAATTCTCTTATTCTTTCCTCACAAGAGAGACTTTCCAGTCCCCTAATCATCTTTGTAGCCCCTTGCTGTACCCTCTGCCAGCAAGTCCCTGTCCTTCTTGAACCAAGGAGGCCAGAGCTGGCCACAATATTCCAGATGTGGCCTCCCCAGAGCAGAGTAAAGGGGTAGGAGAACCTTCTTCAACATGCTTGCCACACTCTCATGAGTCACCTGAACTGAGGTCAGGTTTAATAGAGCCAGAAAAGAAGTGACTTGTAATGTTCAGAAGAGTGAAATCCTAGCACATAGAGATGTTGTTACATCTTACATGATGCCTAGACCTGCTTTTAAATGAATGTTTAGACATCAATATTTGGGAGAGATGCTGGACACAGCATGTGTGGAGCTTTGCAATTTCTGGCTCCAACATACTCTGGCAAGACAGTAAATGGAGTATTTGCTAACAAAATCACAGCCACCTCCCTGGTTTATTGATCACTTCCTGTTGCAGTTGTCTTCTTCAGCAAGAGCTAAAAGCTTTTTGAAACTTGGAAGAGCAGGTGACTCAAACCTTATTTTGGAACAATATCTACATTGATAGCTCCTGCCACAGAGAGAATAGCCACGGATTTCTCTCCAGTGAGAGATCGATGGTTAACTCAGCCTTGTGTTTCATGTGGTGTTTCTGAGAGAAGTGTCTTTGTGGCAGTCAGGTCACTGCTCCCCAGCCCTGTAAACATCCCATGCACGCACACAGTGTGTCACTGATAGCTGATACAGCTACAGAAACAAAATCTGTTCACCTGCAGGGCTTTTTCCTGTGCTGAGAGCCGAGTTACTGCTGAATATTGTTGTTATAGTTATCAAGCAAAGGAGAGGACAGAGCTGTACTGATCTCAGGGATTTTGAGAGCTCTTCTTGTCCAGTCTGGGTTTGGTTTCACACAGTTTAGTGCTCCTGGCAAAGGACACATCAGTGGGGAGTGTGCCAGAGATTAGCAGTGAAAGAACACAGGGTGCCAGCTCATCACCAGCATTGGGCAGATGGGACTGGGAAAAGAGAAGACTGATGATGAGTGGATGGAGACATACTGACGCATACTTGCACATGCTGTACCATCCCTTATTTTCACAAGCTCAGCAACATACACAAAGGGAGCAAATGAGCACTCCAGCCTTTGTGAGTTAGAGTGCTGCACTAGGCCCTTCACAATCCTTACCTTTTTCACCCCTAAAAGGGCACCTTGCGCAAGCTGGTCTAGTGGGAGGTGTCCCTACTCCTGGGCAGGGCAGTTGGAACTGGATGATCTTTAAGGTCCCTTCCAACCCAAACCATTCTATGATTTTATGTGCACTGGTACTTGTGTATCTACTTCTGGAGATCCCTTTCCATAGCTCCTTTCCCATGGAGCTCACAGTACTGTGCAGTGGCCAGAAGATGGCAAACTATCAATTCAGATTGCTCTGCGCTGCTGCTGCCACTCGCTCCCCCAAAGAGCAGCGTTTGAGGGCAGCTAGGACTACAGAGCCCTGTTTGTTCGTGGGGTGAAAGCTCTGTGTGTGTGAGACAGAGGGAGAATTGCCTGTGACCGATTAGCAGTGTCAGCAAGAGGGAAACAGTGTTCTGGTGCTGACAGTCACAGATAACAGCCCTTCAGCTTGTCATGCTCCAGGACAAGGCACCAGAAGAGGGATTTAAGCTGCAGCATTTTTCCCAAGCTCTCTGAATGCAGTGCTTTGGCCAGACCATGCTACAGTAAGAGATGGGTCTAATCCATTACTACCAAAAGCAAACAAGACTGAGATGGTTTTGAGAAAATCATCATCTCCCTCTGCACGCTGGCATGCAGGCTTTTACCTTCCTCCATCCCATCCTGCTCAGTGGAAGCAGTGTTTAGCCACAGGCATGGCCTTGCAGGGTGACAGCAGAAGTTATGTTTCTGAGCACAAGCATCACTAAAGCTGACATCCATGTATCATGCAGCTGGGTGCAGAATTGAAGAACTCCACTTTGGTTTACAGAAGATCTACTCCAGTTGTTCTCCAACTGACATAGGGGCTCTGGCAAGGGAGGCCAGCAGCTGTAACAGTGACCTGTCAGGCTCTTTCCTGTGGCCAGGGCAGCTTCCCCTCCTGCTCTTCGCTTATTTAGGCTGAAGCCTCTTCGGTTCAGGTCACAGAGCCTGTGAAATTCTGGTTCTGTTTCAAGGTTCTGAATGTCCCTGGCAGGTATGAGGGGACTGGGATGGCAGCAGAGATTCAGAACCATGTCATCTCCTGGGTGAGTCCCCTCCCTGGAATGACTGCATGTGCTGCTCAGGAGGCCACCTTCAGAGTGGTTTCTCAGGCTTTCCTGATGCTGCAGCACCAGAGACAACAGAGATAAAAGGAGCTTATTTTATCCAGAATATGGAATATGTAAAACCAAAGAGTCCAGAAAAGCAAACAAACCTCAGCTACACACAAGACAGTAATGGCAGGATGGTAATTACTGCTTGGGTCAGGTATTAACTATTAATTTAGGACCAGCTTATGATGGAGCCTTGGCACTTACTGTTTCTCTTTCCTAGTGAAAGCAATTTTCAAGGTAGACAGTTAACAAAAATCAGATGAGCATGACAGCATCTCCCCTCTGCTGGTGCTGCAGCAGTATGACTTTCCCTATACCTCCCAGGGTGAGTATGTGTGGTGGTGGTGGTTTAAGATTCTTATAGATCCAATCCATTTTTTAGGCTGCTGCTAAGAAACACTTGGAGTGTAGCTCAGGTTGCCTCAGACATGTCTTCAAGAAAAGCACCATGCCAGGATTTGCTTTCACACATCCCTGCTTCCTACATCATCCCAAATGAGGAACACAATTCTGTTTCCCTCTTTCTTGTGCCTCTAACCCACTGCAAGCTGCCAGTGACATCACCAAACACAGAAGTGGAGCTGGAGACACTCAAAACCATTACTACAGCCTTTATGTGCACTTGGGGGTCCATAATTCCATGTAATACATGGTTCATAAAACCTACAGCCCAGTCTGTTCTTCATCCTCTTTTCAGAGCCCTTCCTACAGCTGCAGGATTTATTTTCCTTAGATGTTCATCCTTTCCCCAAAACTCTTTCCTTCACCCTATGAAATCTCTCCTGCTGGTGAATGTATTTAAATGCACTGTTTGAAAAGATAAGCAGGCAGGCCCTGCTAACAGGCAGGGAATAACTCCTCCCATTGCTGAGAAAGAACCCCCTGACACCAGTGTGGGATGCCTTTGCAGAGTGGAGTGTCAGCAGAGCTGCTTCTGACAATCCCAGCCTGAGAGCACTGTTACTCATGGCAGCATTAAACTGGCTTGTGTTAATTGTGTCAAACCGAGCAGTAACAGACAATAGCTTCTCCTATTCAAGAGCACTCCTTTGTGGAGAAATACCTCCTGCTTTTCTGGGCATAAATGAGACACTTAAGAGCAGCTCTGGCAACCCTCCAGCAGCTCACAGATTCCTGTGCCTAGAGGCCTTTGTAGTCCTGTCTCTTACTGCTATACAGAAGTATGTGAACCACAGGGAAGGGCATCACAGAGGGTGCTCTCGGTCTACCACGGGTCCTCTTCTGCTATATGTTACCAGCCGTAGAAGGTGGGAAGTAGTATCTCATCTCCTGGACAGTCTCTCGGTTGACTTTAGACTTGAGGTGAGGAGAAAGTTCTTCAGAGAGAGAGAGTTGTTAGCCATTGGAATGTGCTGCCCAGGGAGGTGGTGGAGTCACCATCCCTGGAGGTGTTCAAGAGGGGATTGGCCGTGGCACTTGGTGCCATGGTTTAGTAGTCATGAGGTGTTGGGTGACAGGTTGAGCTTGATGATCTCTGAGGTCTTTTCCAATATTATTGATACTGTGATTCTATGACTTGCTCCCTACCTTCAGAATCACAGAAGATAGCTGGTTGGAAGAGACCTCATGGATCATCCAGTCCAACCCTCAACCCAGCATTGAAGGGTCAACACAAGACCACATCCGTAAGTGCCAGGTCCACATGGCACTTAAACACCTCCAGGGATGGTGACTCTGCCACTGCTCTGGGCAGACCATTCCAATGTCTGATATCCCTCTCAGTAAAGAAATATTTCCAGCTTGAACCTCCCCTGGTGCAGCTTGTAACCATTTCCTCTGGTCCTGTCACTTGTCTTCAAGGGGAAGAGGCTGCCCCTTCCTTACTCTAGCCTCCCTATCTATATAGCCTATGGAAGGTGGAGTTCATGCAAACTAGAGAGTTGAAGCCTAAGTGCTGTAAAATATAGTGGACAGACTTACAAGAACTCTAAGATAAGCTCTGCTTGAGTAAAGGAGAGACAAACCCAGGCCTGCCATGGCCCCTTTGCCTTCACATTCACTTGCCACTGAGGTTTTGGAAAAAAGAAGGGAAGACATGATGCCAGGGCTCCTCCAGCCATGCCAGCTTGAATTAAAACCAGCTTGGAGGCCACTGAAACATAGGGTTTGCAAGTCACTATTTGACAATTAGAACACGAGATGATCCACACAGGTCTGATATGTAGCTTCAGACCTTCTGAGAATCATCCTGACAGCCTAGTTAATAAGGTAAAGACAGCAAAACAGACTTGGGCAGCTTTAAATGAAACTGGCATCCGGACTGGTGTCAGCACTGCAGTATATGAGGCTTCACTGCAGGTTACCTCTGAGTTCACATACTCCTCAGCTTTGCTCTGCAACACTTCTCTGCAGTTTCGAGCCTGGGCCAGACCCTTCCAATTTCAACGTCCAAACGTTTGCCTTAACACCAACAATACAAGAAGGACCTCAAAAGTATAGTTTTGGAGAGTCATAAAGCCAGTTAGAGGAGTTAATGCCTTCTTCCTCTCTCAACGGTGCTTCAGACACTTAGATGTTTCTGAAGGTAAACGTTCCCTGAACCACAGTAAAATGGCAAAGTAGTCAATAAAAGGGCAGGGATTTCAGATCAGCCAAGACCATTTTAGCCATCCACTCTGAAACCTATTGACAAAAATCTTGGGCTCGCTCACTGAAACCACACAAGAAGGAACAGCTTTCATCAGGCCAGTGGAAGAGGCTTGGCTTGTTCTACTTTTGTAACACCACAATTTGCTCTCAATATTTCAACCACAGCTCCCAGCATGGCTGGGCAACAGAGGTTCTCCCATCAGAAAGAAGCAAGGCAGAATGTAATAGCTCTTCAAATCCTCTCCCAACCCCACAATGAGTCCAGCCCCAAGTAAACTCAACTCTCTGGGCTCATCAGAAAGGGCTAGGCTGCAAGTTTTAAGTTTCAGCTACAAAAGGAGCAGAGATTCTCAAAGAGCTTAATTGTCATTTTGGCCTCTGAGTAGTCTTAAAGTCAGATTTCAGATGCTGCCCAGGGGATGTTACAAGTGGGAGCTGCTGGGGTCTGACTGCTCAGCCTAGGCTTGAAGCTCTTGGAAAAAAAAATCAGCTCTGCCACGTTAGACAGCAGAGAATTAACACACATCAGCTGTCCTTCTGCCTCCAGCATTCCTTTCAGCCTTTATTAGGACTGGAAAAACAATTTTACTTTGTGAATGGAGACATTAATGATTTTTTTCCTTCTACTCTGCAGTGTCTTAGCAATTCAGACTTTAGAGCATTCAGCAAATAAGTTATTTTTTCACTTACATTCAACTAATGCACGCACACTGGTGATCTGTTATCAGCAATTCCATATGGAATTATGGAGAGGATACTTTTGAATCTCACCTCCTGCCCACAATCTGCTTGACTAAACAAGAGCACCAGAGGGTGGTGGGGGTTTTGGGTTTTTTTAATTAACTGTTAATCCAAAATGCACACCGATAAAATCTTACAAACATCCAATGTTAGTTTGTGACTTTCCACGAAGTTAACATTGGGTAAGCCACCCTCAATCCTAGGATCCTGTCCTAGGAGCAGTTTGAAGACTGTGCAAATTCCATAACCATAACTGTGGATGTAGTCTACCTGGACTTCAGCAAGGCCTTTGACACCATCCCCCACAGCAAACTCCTGGCCAAGCTGTCAGCTTGGGGCTTGGACAGCAGCTCTCTGAGCTGGGTTAGGAACTGGCTGGAGGGCTGAGCCCAGAGAGTAGTGGTGAATGGTGCCACATCCAGCTGGCAGCCAGTGGTGTCCCCCAGGGATCAGTGCTGGAACCCATGCTCTTTAATATCTTTTATTGATGATCTGGATGAGGGGATTGAGTCCATCATCACTAAGTTTGCAGATGACACCAAGCTAGCAGCAGGTTAGGGTAGGAGAGCTCTGCAGAGCCTTCTGTTAGAGGGTAGGAGAGCTCTGCAGAGGGACCTTGACAGGCTGGGCATGAGATTTAACACATCTAAGTGCTGCACTTTGACCACAACAACCCCATGCAGTGCTACAGACTGGGGTCAGAGTGGCTGGAGAGCAGCCAGGCAGAAAGGGACCTGGGGGTAGTGGTTGATAGTAGGTTGAACATGAGCCAGCAGTGTGCCCAGGTGGCCAAGAAGGCCAATGGCATCCTGGCCTGGATCAGGAACCGTGTGGCTGTTTTTTGTCTGACTGCTAAATTGGGCAAGAAGTGGAAGGAACAGCTTCACTTCCAGCAGCAGCTCAGATACATCACAGGGCAGAGAAAAGGAACTTCAGGCTCATTCCTGACTGGATCATCCCTACACCTTAGGACTCATTGTGCAAAGAGATATTTTTGTGTGTGCTTCATCACAGAAGTTTTTGCATTACTTAGGCTCTGGCTGCACCATTTTTGTTCTTCTAATGCAGCAACTTTTAAAGCAAATCAGGAACTAATGTAGCAATGTTAACTCTGAGTTTTAGCATGAGAAATGTAACTGCTGGATTAAGTTGCTGCTTTTTAGGCAAAAGTTGCAGGGATCTGGGATACTGGTGTTGAGGGACTTGGCTTCAATCCTCTGCCATAAGCACAGTGATTTATATGGATGCTGTGTAAACTTTACACTAAGAGACTGGCTAGGAAGCTGAAATGAAGAAAGGCAACTACTAAGTCTGTAGCATGGCTTCCCACAGTAATCCAGGCTTGGAGGTCTTCCATGAGAACGCAAAATGTGGTGAGATCACATTCCAAGCTGAACTGATAGGGAAGAGGGAATCCTTCCACAGCTGGAGGCTGATCTGTACGTATAAATATGTGAAGTCACAGCTTCCATCAAAGTCTATCCATCACAAGTGTCTTGGCATGTGATAACTCCTCTCAGTCTGAGTGATTCATAGAAATGACCCCGTTTCCAACAGCAAGAGGGAATCTGCAAGACCCTAGTTTGGCAACTGGCAACACCAAGAGTTTAGCAGAGCAACGGAAATAATGTACCAAGGAGAAAAAAATGTGGGGGAGGATGTGTGCACAACACAGCTTGGGAGTTCAGGAAAAAAAACCCAGCCTCCCACTGAGTTGCTATGGGGTAATTAATTAAATGTTTCACTCTCTCCAACTTTTCTTCCAACTTTTTCCTCCCCAGGGGCAGAAGCTATCATCAAAGAACATTTTTCTTTGGCTCAGTGGGTTAAGAGTGATGGATGCTTTAAGAAGAGCAGGTTTGGAAGCCATCTCACCTCCCACTACCGAAAATTAATCAGAGCACAGCTGGCCAAAGCGTAGGTGGAAAGGAACATAAGGCTTCCTTGGTCTGTTGGTGTCAACTGGCACACCAGTATACAATACCACTTAGTAGAAACACCAACAGATAGTAGATGTACTAGGAGCTGATGACATGTAATAATTAGTTCCTATTTTATATTGCCTTATGCTTTCCTGTGAGCTGATAGATTAACCTGCCATGAGGCTCCAGCTGGCAGACTGTTACTCGGCGTGAAGCACCACACATCAGAACTGGAAGATCAGTTGGAAGTAGTCCAAGGAAAAGCTAGGGGAATGATCAGACCTCTAGAGAATGTGACCTGTGATGAAAGGTTGAAAACACTTGGTCTGCTTAAGCCTGGAGAAGAGAAGGCAAAGGAAAGCCATCATAACAGCATCCTGGCCTGGATCAGCAATAGCATGGACGGCAGGACCAAGGAAGTGATTGTGCCATTGTACTTTGCACTGGTGAGGACACCTCTCCAATTATGGATTCAGTTTTGGGCCCCCTCACTTCAAGAGGGTCATTGAAGTGCTAGAGTAGGTCCAAAGAAGGACAATGAAGCTGGCAAAGGATCTGGAAAACAGGGCTGGGGAGGAGCATCTGAGGGAACTGGGGTTGATTAGCCTGGAGAAGGGGAGACTGAGGGGGTCTAGAACCAGACTTAGTGAAGTTATACAATTTTTGAACTTGATGGCCTTAAAGGTCTCTTCAAATAAAATGATTTTATGACTCTGACAGTGCTCAAATACTGGAAGGTAACTGCAAAAAGGAAGGGAATAAAATGTTTATCCTACCCATTGTGGTAGGAAAATAACTCCCAAGTTTAAAGGGCAGCTCAGGCAGTTTTGATCATAGGATAGAATCAATAAGGTTGAAAGAGACCTCAGAGATCAGCAAGTCCAACCTGTCACCCAACACCTCCTGACAACTAAGCCATGGCACCAAGTTCCACATCCAATCCCTTCTTGAACACCCCAAGAGACAGTGACTCCACCACCTCCCTGGGCAGCCCGTTCCAATGGCCAATCTCTCTTTCTGGGAAGAACTTTCTCCTCATCTCAAGCCTAAACCTCCCCTGGCACAGTTTGAGACTGTGTCCTCTTGTTCTGGTGCTGGTTGCCTGGGAGAAGAGACCAACCCCCACCTGGCTACAACCTCTCTTCAGGGAGTTGGAGACACCAAGGTGGTCTCCCCTGAGCCTCCCCTTCTCCAGGCTAAGCAATCCCAGCTCCCTCAGCCTCTCCTCGTAGGGCTTGTGCTCAAGGCCTCTTCCCAGCCTCGTTGCCCTTCTCTGGGCACGTTCAAGTGTCTCAATGTCCTTCTTAAATTGAGGGGCCCAGAACTGGACAGAAACTAGATGAAACTGTAGGAAATTCACAGGAATAGTGAAGCTTCTGAACCATTTGCATAATGTAGCTGTAGAGTGGCCACAGTTGCAGTTTTCTGAGTGCAGGCAGGTCAGACAGGTACCTCCCATCCAGCCTAGGGCACAATGTCTTAAGGCACCTTTCAAACTTCTTCTGTGATCTCTGACCAAAAAGATACTCTTCTGCCACTCCAAGTGAAGGACACAGAAGAAACATACCCACCAAGAAGAGTTCATGTGGACAACTAGATACTACAGTCTGAGGGATAGCAATACCCAGGATATCTTAATAAAATCATATGCAACCTCACCATCAGATAAGATTAAAAACCATGTAGAGAGTTAGCTGTGGGGTGACCAGAGCCTGGGGCTGAGGGAAAGTTAGCATTCCACTCCTTCACTTTGGAAATATTCTCATTAGTTATTTCCCCATTTATAGTTAGAGCAAACCAGAACATTCAAATTCCTGGCAGCAAAACAATTCCCTAGTTGCAGATAAATATTGATACTGGCTTTAAGTCAGTTTACTAAAAGAAATGAGAAGAAAACAACAGCTCCAGCGATGCCTGCCGAGCTTTCAAGCATCTCTTAAGAGACTGTTTGGTGAGTGGCATTGTGCAGGATGCTAAGTCAAGACTACTCACTAGTAATAGTCTGATTAGAGGAATTCAGGAAGAGCCTGTGGAGCTGGGCAGCTCCTGCCAGCACCCCTCAAGCCCCTTGCCCCTCGCCACTCCTGCCAGCACCCCTCAAGCCTCTTGCCACTCCCGCTGGCACCCCTCAGCAAGCTGCTACAGCATCTGTACATCACAGTATAACAAACCCATTTTGTGGGTTTGTATCTTCAGATCACTTCACCAGAGCTGCACTTCAGAGGTCCCTTCCAACCCAGACTATTCTATGACTGAAGTCATTAAGCTTGGAGGTAAGAAGGAGGACTGAACCTGATTAAACAGTTTTACACAGGCTTGTATCTCCCCTCACCCATAACCTAGTTAGCAGCTTCTCAGAAGCCATTTCCTCCTTGCAAGCTGCATGGTGCATAGCCCTTGCAGCACACCATGTTCCTTCCTGTCCTTTGAGGAAAAATAAATTATAATTAAACTACCCATGCTCTGTGACTTTTTCTCCCAGAGCTGCCCAAATTCTCTTTCCTATTGCTGGGTCTTCATGTCACTCAAGCAGTGAGACTTCTTCCCTGAACCCTAACCTTCATGCTCACAACCATCTTTTTCCCTGAGGTGAGAAGCCAGGAGGCACTGTGCATTCTCAGGGGCAAACAAGCCATGGTTCTCAGCAGAAGGCAACAGGTCTCCTAACCTTGGCAGCTGCCAGACTGCAGTTGTGCTGGCTGACCTACACTGCCACCGAGCCTTTCACAGGAGACAGGGTGCACTTTCACAGGTACTGGTTGACCAAAGGATTTCAATACACAATTTTAAGCACCAAATAGCTTTAAACTGAGGAAAAGACTGAAAGAGCCTTCCAAGCAAAGGGGACAAGGCAGCATTAGTCCCAAAGTGATTATTTACTGCATACTATTTGGTATTGGCACTTCATCTGTCTGTCATTAGGAATATCTGGCACATTTCATTTGTAAGAAACGGGAAATAGCTGCATAGAAAATAGAAATAGCTGAAGTAATTAGTCCTTGAGTCCTGTGTCCAGTTCTAGGCCCCTCAGGTTAGGAAAGATGTTGAGGTGCTGGAAGGTGTCCAGAGAAGGGCAACAAAGCTGGGGAGGGGTCTGGAGCACAGCCCTGGGAGGAGAGGCTGAGGGAGCTGGGGTTGCTTAGCCTAGAGAAGAGGAGGCTCAGGGGAGACCTCCTTGCGGTCTACAACCACCTGAAGGGAGGTTGCAGCCAGGCAGGGGTTGGTCTCTTCTCCCAGGCAATCAGCACCAGAACAAGAAGACACAGTCTCAAACTGTGCCAGGGGAGGTTTAGGCTGAATGCTAGGAAGAAGTTCTTCATAGAAAGAGAGCTTGACCATTGGAATGTGCTGCCCAGGGAGGTGGTGGAGTCCCCATCCCTGGAGGTGTTTAGGAAGATACTGGATGGAGTGCCTGGTGCTGTGGTTTAGTTGATCAGATGGTGTTGGGTGATAGGTTGGACTCAATGATCTCAAAAGGTCTTTTCCAACCTGGTTAATTATATTCTATTTTAATTCACAAACTAGTTGCAAACTAATCCCAAATCCTCAATCAGGAATGTCTTGTAGAAGTTCAACTATTCTGTTCTAAGCTTTGTTCCTTTTTTCTGCTGGGGAAAGCCTCAGATTTCCTGTCAGGGTGAGATGTCAGGAAACCCTGCAGGAAGGCCCATTTGCCAGGTACAAGTTTACTGTGCACAGATTTGCAGGGGACTTCCTGTAGGTTCTTGGAAAAGTCAGTTGCCAGCTGTGCCTCAGTCTCCCTGCTGGCTGTATGGCAATGAAGACACATAAGTAGCTCTGTAAACCACCACAATCCGTCAAAACCAGAGAGAATCCAGACCTCTCAGAGGGTCTGTCAGTAAACCACACCTGGCTACCTGACCTGTAGATGATATCTTACCTAACCTTCCAGCCACCAATACACAGATGACTTGTCCTGAAGTGCTTGAGGATGTAACTCCTCAGGATTTTTCACTCATTACCATTACAGGGTAGGGCACAGCTTCACTAGCTTGGAAAGTCATTATGTGAACAGGAAACTACCTCAGACCTTCTGGCTCATCTCCTCAACTGCCTTTTTCTTTTTTTAGTGTCCTGACAGGATGTGTGGAGGAGAAGACAAGGTTTGGGAAGGCAGAGGAGGACAGCACAGAGAGGAGCCAGGCCAGTCAGGGGTTTTGCTTTCCTGCTCCATCGTGTGACCTCAGGCAAGTCACTTAACCTCTGCCTCCACTCCCACTCTTTTGTCACCCTTTGTGGTGTGGGCAGCCACAAAGCATGCTCAGGGATGTTATGATCAGGAGGAATCACTAGATTATTTACTCCAGTATTTCAAGTAGGACAGGCCATTACAGTTCACCTAACTATTCTGAACCAAACAATTTGTGTTTGCTCAAAATCTCCCTTCCAGGAAGGTTTCATATGAAACCATCCAGCCACAAAGAATTTCTCACAGAAATTGATGCCTTCTCAGATCTCTCTGCTGGATAACAGAGATCCTCAGCATGACCCAGTGTTCTATGTTTTAACCCAGCAATCTAATTCCAGAACATATTTACTTCAATATTTTATTTTACCAATCAAACATATTTCACCAATTTATGTTCTTGTTCTCAGCCTTCATGTAACTCCTGTACCTTCCTTTATAAGTTCTCACACGTCCTACAGTGCCAGGATTAGATCAGCTGATGGAGTTGGAAGGAAAATGTTTCATGTATAGACTGTTCTTTGGCTTTCAAGTTTCAGCTCAGGGCCCTGCAACAGAACTGAATCACTCTTAGTTCTTCTGTTGCTCCACTTCTGCACAGCTAACAGCATTAACTTTGTCTCACTGAGAGATACACTCACAGATGTGCTAGCTGGCTAAGCTGCTTTGCCTCTCACTTTCTGCCAGTTACTATTAGTACAACAAAAGTCAAGGGCATAGCATCTTGGGCACCATGTACATCAGTCATAACAACTAACTGATGGGAGAAAGGCTCTGAAAACTCTGCTTTTCAAAGGGAGAAAGTTTGTCTTGGCAGAAAAGTGAGATTTGAGTGAAGGATTTTAACATGAGTACTGAAGAGTTTGACAGCTGAGTTTTGCCTGTGAGGTTCAATGAAATTCTGCTATCCATAGCTGCTGTATCATCTGTGCTTATTACACTGTTCTGGAGCTCCCTGAAACACATTTCAGATCTGAAACATTTTCATCTCTGGCATGTCCAACATTCCCTGATGTTATTGTCTGAACATTACTCTTCTCTTTCTGATTCAGCCCTTGGACTTGCCTTCTAGCTGAGGCTAAAACTGGTCATGCTTTGCATGAGACAAGCTGCTGTCTTACAGGGAGCAAGTCCCAAGTGTTGATTTGAAATGTCCAAACAAGTAATGAAGCAAACAGTGATGTTGGGAGCAGGCATGAAAGGAGAGAGGGCATCCATCCATCAGCTCCTGCAAGTCCTCCCAGCCTTTCTGCATGACCTTGTATTGCTGAAGAGATACTTATGGGGTATTTACTGGAGGAGAATGCTCCCCAGTAAGAACCACAGAAGAGAACTAGGGAGCTCTCCCACTAAATTGACTTCTTGTATCCTATTACTGTTTGGTGGTTTGTTGTGTGGGGGTTGGTTTGTTTTTTTATGTTGTTTTTGTCATTGGTTTGGGTTTTTTTAGTTGAGCCACCATCAGAAGGATGCAGCTGCTATAACTGTTTAGGTGTAAGTGAGTATTGTAGCACCATGTGCAAGCTAACAAACTGGCCCAAGCCTGTGAGCCCTAAGGATTTGGTGCACAGTCTCAGAGAACTGATTGACAGACAAACCTAAGCAATCTCACAAGAATCATCCCAGAAGCATCCAGCACTGTGGAAAACAAATTGTGCAGGTTCTGGGGGAAGGGTTTTTCTTGCAGTGAAGGCAAAAAGAAATGGGGATGGAGAAAAGGATGAGTTTGGGCTGCTGTCAACTTGCTTTTGTTGTGTTCTCAGTCTAGGGGTAAATATTTGACCTGTCTAAAGCAGTTGATTTATTCCTACTGTGAAGATGAACTGAAAGATTTTCTCTTTCCTAGGCTGCCTTAGTATGGATCTTCTCTGACACTTGACATGCTGCACATAATTGCCACATCAATACACTTCTGCAAACCCCACTGCTCAGAACTTTGTCCCAGCCACTGGAAAACTACTGCAGCCTGAGAAGGAGAGCTAATGGGATCCATCTGCTTTGGCGACATTTTTAATTCCTATGATTTACTCATTAATTTTCTCTTCTCTAATTACACACAAACGTCAGCGGGGGAAGTGGAAAAAGAGCAACAAGGAAGGCAAAGAGAGCCAGCTGCCAGGGAGCGGCTGCACTTCGCGTTGCTGCCACTAGGCGGCATGATCCCCACAGTCATTGCAACACACCCTGCTCTCAGCTCCTTCCCAGACTGTCCAACGAGGAGTATTTTTTCAGCAGGAGTAACATATCAGAGAATCCTGATGGATAAGTGTCTGAAGAGAAGATCCGGAGGTACTACCAACACCTCAGATAAACTTCATATCATTCAGAGGCTCTGAATGAATGGATCAACCAGCACCAGTTCAGTCTCAGCCATAAAGCCCTGCACTGCGACTTACACAGGGGAGAGGTGGTTTATGCAGCAAAAATAATCAAAGTAACCCTGGAGAGATGAGCCAAAGGGATAGCACAAGCCCTTATGTTCCCTATGCCCTGCAGGGCTGTCCACCCCTCGGCTTGCCCAGAATCTGCCCTACAAAACCTTGGCCCCTCAGGGGTGGCACAGCTCAACTCAATGTCTTGGAGGTCTGTTTGGATACTCCAAATGTTGGACGCCTTTTTGCTTGGAGAAACAATATACACCCAGATCCCAAGATCCTAAGCATCATTTACAGAGTCAGAGTCACTTAAGCCTGCACTGGCAGCTCCCTGCCCAGGGCTGCAAGCAGAGGATGGTCAGCAGCTCCCAGATGCATCTAACACAGAGAACCACAAGACTTTAAGATAGTTTCTTCAGTGATTCAGCAAACTAGACCTGTTTTGGACAGACTCAAGTTCTCTGCCTGCAGTACAAGAAGGGCACAAGCTGCCTCTGAATCTGAAAACACCTCTTTCCTCACCCTCTCTACAGCCACGCAAGCGTCAAGCAGCATATCACCATTGCCTGCTACACCCCATGCACCCCTCTGGTTTTTCTGCTGTCTGAACTGCTTTGCCCAAGAAACAGCCAGCAAGCCTCCCCTATGCATGGCTTCACCCTCCACACTCTGCTCATTTAAGCTCTGCATTTAGTTTCACCTTCCCCAGTTCCAGCAGCGAGCAGCACAGAACAAGATGGAGAAGGAGAACAGCAACCAAGAGAAATCACTTCTTTGTTTTCTGCTCATGTTAGGGAATTTTTCAGGTATTTCCAAAAGGTGCTGGGCAGCTCTGATAACCTTTGCCAAAGCAGTAATAACTAATAAGGAGCAATTCTGCCTCCAGGTGAAAATGTGGGCCCAATGTTTGGCACCCTGTTTACCAGCAGCTGAGCAACAGCTCACACAAAGCAGTCACACAGACATCCACTCCAATGGTCTATCACTGGTACTTCTCATATATTCTGGTATTTTTCTAACATAGGTCACTGTTATGAACACAAATGTGACCTTTATGTACCAGCACATAAAGGGTGGCTACAAGGAAGATAGAGACTCCCTTTTTGGAGAAGATGAGGGGTAATGGGTGCAAGTTACTGCTGAGGAAATTCCCATTGGGCCCCAGAAAGAAGTGTTTCCCCATAAGAACAGCTGGACACTGGAATAATCTCCTAAGGGAAGCAGTAGATTCCCCTACATTGGTGAGCTCAAGACTTAGCTTGACACAGTGCTGGGCCATCTCATTTCAGCCTAGGAAGGTTGGAGCAGATGGTCCTTCAGGTCCCTTCTAACCTGGTATTCTGACATTCTGTGCTCACATTCACTCCTTTAAGGAAAAACTACTGAAATCTTCATCTTGCTGATAGGAAACAGCAAACTAACCAATCTAAGGGCTCAGATGCACCAAGACATTGCTGTGTTGGCTGATCAGGCAGCCTGCAAAGGTTTCCTCAGATGACTGTCACATTACAGCATACAGAGACCACTCATCATCCTGTAACTTGCTCTCCTATGAGGAATTTAGCCTCCTTGTTTCCATGGAAAACAGTCACAGCTAAGCACTGAAATACCTCTGAGCAGTGACTGAGGTCACTTAAGAAGCCTCTAGAGCCAAACCTAGACTTTGAGCAGATTCTTTCCAAGCACCATGGCCAGTGAAACATCCTCCTTCCTTTGCTAGCTCTGAAACTACTACAAAATAGAACAAAAAGGCAACACTCTGAGGTTTGGGTGATTTTAGGCTAATAAAACTGTGTGACAAATTGAGTGCAGATTACTCTCCAGTAAATTGATTATTAGAAAGAGGGAAAATACATAATTTTTCCTGGTTTTGTTTGCCTTTTCAGTGTCATTTTCAGGATTTAAGATGTTACATTTTGTTATTTCCATCAGCAATGAGAGAATTGCAATACCACCACCACTGGGGCTGGACCACACAGTCTGCAGCTCTGCAGGCTTCATATAAGCTGCTCTGCCTCCAGTTCTGAAATCCAAAAAGCTGATGAATTCCTGTCATGCCCCTGGCTCTTGATTTTTAGTAACCTCACCATGATGCAGGTGTGAACGAAGGAGGTGTCTGATGTAAGCAGGTTTATGAAGCCATGATTAATAAGCCAGGCAATACTGTAGGGCCCAGGATTACTTCCTGGCTCCCAGGGTCTAAGTGTAAGTAGTGGCAAAGCTCCAGCTCTGCGACAGGACCAAGTCTCAGCGCTGCTGAGCCCTTCCTGCACACTTCAGTTTCCATGCCCATAAGCTATAAATGCTCTAGACTGTGTCTGAGCAGGCCCCTGAGGACAAGAAGTGCAGTTTATTGCAGGGCACTGAGCAGATGCAGCCATACAGTGACATAATCAGGGTACAAGTGGCATTAACACCATTTCCTCGGGTCTGCATTTCAACACTTCCTCTTCCATCTGAAGCAGTGCATAAAGGCAGTGCTTAGCACCAGGGAAACCCAGGGAAGAAGGGAGGGCAGGCTGTCTAGACGTGAATTAGCACATGCTCACAGCTCTGCCTCAGCGGCATGGACCTGTACCTGCTTCCCTACAGCTGCAGACAGCATAGGACAAGGAAAAGACAGCACCAGTCAGGTGCTGATCTCACTCATACAATTTGACATCAGATGATCAGGGATCTTTGTGCAAGTCCTGGTTTGGTACACAACAGGAATTTGTGAGTCCTGGAGTCATCCCTGGCTCAGCTGGGTGGCTGACAACAGATGCCAGCAAGATCAACTTGCTTAGTGCCCTGTCATGATTTAACCCCATTGATAAGTAAGCCCCATACAGCTGCTCACTCACTTCTCCCCAGCAGGATAGGGGAGAGGAGTGGAAGAGCAAAGGTTGAGATAAAGCCAGTTCAACAGGGAAAAGCAGAAGCCTGCACAAGCAAAGCAAGCCAAAGAATTCATTCACCACTTCCCATCAGCAGACAGATGTTCAGCATCTCCAGGACAGGAGGGCATCATCACATAGAACAGTTACCTGGGAAGCCAAAATGCTATCCCTCCAAATGCCTCCCCTTCCTCCTCTCTCATGTGCTTTGCATCACGCCATATGGTCCAGAATCTCTTTGGTCAGTTGAGATCAGCTGATAAGGGGACACTGCTAGGACAATGTCTTGTGCACCCCCAGCCTGCTTGCTGTTGGGGTGAGGCGAGAAGCAGAAAAGGCTTTGACTGCAATGGCTAGAACATCCCTGAATTATCAACACTGTTTTCAGCACAACTCCAAAACAAAGCCCCACACCAGCTACTGTGAAGAAAAACAATGCTGCCTCAGCCAAAACCAGCACATCCTCCCTGCCTGGTTAGTTACCAGATTGCTAGGGCAGGAAAAGCTAAACCTTTCCCACCTCCTATTACAGAGATCTCTTGCTCAGGGCTCTCATACATTTTCTGTATTAGGTACTGAAAACATTTTGGCTCTGTCCACTTTAGTAGTCAATGTGTTTTCAATCCTGCATATGAGGGAAGGGAGCTCTCTTTGACAAGTGTTGTTAATAATGAGTAATTTTCTAGCACAGAGTCTCCTGGGGTTTAACCTATAGCTTCCTTTTTCACCCCACTTAGTTATTCCCACATGCAAAGTCATTTGGCTCTGTAGAAGACCCATCATAGTTATTTATGGATTCTGGACGCCTATTTGTTGCCCATCTCTCTCCCATCACAGCTTGGTGCTGCATGAGAGTATCTCCAGGCAGAAAAATAAGATACTTCAAAAGAAGACACACCATTATCTTTCTCCTCCTCCACTATGAGCTCCCTAGGTGGACTCTGTAAAGTCTGCACAGCTCTTGGCTAAGTACCAGATCAGTAGGAATGTGACAAACCCCACTGACTTGCTCTTTACTCCATCTTTGTGACAGGAAAGCACTTGCTTTTCAGGGGTTTATTTCCTTTCCCTGTTTTCATTCTCCTGTTTGTGCACAGAGAATTCAAGCTCAGAGGAGGATCTGCCACTTGTTGTCACCTGTAGCTGCTTAAGAAATCCAGCATCCCCACCAGGTACCAACAGCACTCTGCAGAATGTGCAGGTCAGCTTGGTGGCCTCCCAAGGAGCACTCCCAGAGGGCTTCCACTGTCCCAATACCTAAGGCAAATGGATGACATTCATTCTCCCATTCCAAGCACACCTCAGCTCTTAAGGCTGCCTTAGTCTCTTTGGGTGTATTCAGTGCCTAAAACAGAGCTGCAATTTCTGTTGGGATTTAGGTGTTGCCACATTATAAATAATAGCAATTACAGTAGAGATGGCTATGGAAATATATACCCAAGTATATTATACTTCACTTCCTCTGACATTATTTATTCCCTGTGTTCAGGCAGTGAACTCAGCAACAAAAGCAGAAGTAGCTATGCCCTGTATTTTGCCAAGGATATCACACAGTGCAGCGAGTTTCTTGTGCACATGTGCACTGCTGGGCCTTCCTGAATTCCTTGACTTGGCTGATGCTTTCTCATCAGCTCCTACACACAAGGCTGGGTGCTTTCACTCTGAGTAGCATTTGGATTTTACAAGCTGGAAGACTCAAATCATGTTTCTGACATTAGGTATTAACAGCCCATCTGTGGTTAGGTGCCTGTGGGTGAAGCAACATAATTCCTTCTGTTTACGAATGAAATATCTGAGGCTGCCACACTCTGCACTGTGATCTCAAACAGTTACATCTTCTGCAGAGGGTAGAGAACAGGGCCACATCTGTACCTACTGCAGGCAAGCAGAGAGCTGCAGAATAAGCATCACTTGCTCATAGCACATCCCATCATTCTGCTTTGTGTTACATGACAGAATGGGGATGGTCCCCACTGAGTTGGCAGAGGACTAGGTTGCATTAGAGACAGCTGATGGCTAAGAAATGGCTGCAGCTTCCATCAGTTTGAAGACCTCGGTGAGAATGAATGAAGGCTTGGAATTTCTTCCTTTAACCCATCTGCAACTGCTTCATCTTTCAGACTGATCCTGTTCACAATGCAGAACTTGCCTTCCACAGGAGTGGTGGTGGGGATACAACTGTGAAGATGGTATTGCCACACTTTGCAGTGTCCTCCAACAGAAGACATCATACAGGGTAGCTACCTCTTACACTTGGAAACTGTGAGGCAAGAGGACAATACTGCTATGTCCCCATTTGGGAGACACAATTTCTTCTGGAACTTTGTTATAACCCTCCAGCCTCAGGAGAGGATGCACAGACTACTCTGCTGGATACCTCTCCTCCAACTTCTCCTAGGCTGCTTTACAGCATCCTTTGTATAAGCCCTGAACTGACTCCTGCATCATGTTGAGTGCCTCCTTGGAGGTGCTGATAGCTCCCTTGTTTTTCTGTCTGCAACAGAAGGAAAATGGTGCAGCCAAATGTTTATGGTGCCATAAACCCCCAACCACAGTAACGAGCTGGTGACATGTGCGATGCAGTATCTGCACAGCTCCCAGGCTCTGTCCTGCTGATCCATCATCACTGCTTAGTTGAGAAGGCACTCCCTCAGCCCTCTGGAGGGAAGTTCTCAACAATCATTTTATTAATAAGGAACCAAGTACCAGCTCAGAGATGAAGGTGCTAATTGTGGCACATCAGCAGCCAGAAGAAACAATTCCTCTAGGATCATACACATTAATCTCCTGTGGCTGCTGGTCAGAGTGAGAGGCATTTCCTTAGTGGTGTTGACAGCTGCTAATAAGACAGCAAAATACTCTGCAAACATGACCATTAATGCTGCCAGCCAGGAAGCTGGGGATTCACATCTCTGGCAGATGTCTCCAACACTTCCTTGTTGGATAAGCATGAGGGGATGTACTGGAGTCCCTTGCAGATTGGAAAAGGGGTAAAATGGCTTTCCATGCCTGAATTGTTATGCTGGTGGAATAAAGGCTCAGTTAAGCACCAGAGCTCCAAATGGGTTATATTTCTGGCCCAAAGCACTTGTGTGATGCTATCTTGAGGTCTAGTGACACTGTGGCTCAAGAGAAAAGGTGAGGAGCCATCATTATTTTCATGACTGGGTTGTTGAACAAGGATATGCCTCAGCTGGCTATCTCAGTAATGAATACATCAGGGTAACAAGCCTGCCTGCTGATGCTTACACCCTGCCCTCACCAGCTGCCACTTAACACCACAGAATTAGTGGCTGGATCTAAAACCAACTTTCCAACCTCCCATTGGACTATCGCCAGAGCTAGCTCAGGGCAGCCAAGGCTGTGAGCCCCTGGAGATAGAGATGGCCCAGCCTCTCTGGCAACCTGCTAAGCGCTGCACTATCTTCCTAGTGAAGTATGTCCCCGCTAAGTGTCCAGTACAAACACCCTACATCACAACTTGTGGCTGTAGCACTTGATAAGTAAGTACTCAAAGCAGATTTGGTGATTCACCCAAAACTAAGGACCTCAGGCCCAATACCCAGGTACCCCATTCCTGCACCTCTGGTGCTTCAACCTTCACAGCAATCACAACAAAAGAAAGCTGGGTTGGAGAATTAACCCTGCATGCTGACAGAGGTTTATGTCTTGGAGAACAGCAGTTTCCAAATCCATCCATTCATGAACCTTTCTGGGGACAATCCCTCCCCTCCTCCATGTCCCAGGCCCTGGTATTGTTTCATCAACTCAGGACAATGTTTGAGACTGTCAGAGCTTTCCCAAGCTCTGCCAGCAAAACTGAAACCGTGGCTAATCTCTTCCTTTGCAAAGCATGCAGTTAGGAATATTGTGTCACAAGGAGCTAGAATTAAGCAAGGAAAAAGCCCAGACTGCTATGCCAGGTGCCTGGGTGCATTATGGATGCAACAACAGCACAGCCACAGCATGCACAAACAGAGCTACACATCTGGCTGGAATCAAAGCTGGCAGTTTACCTCCAGCTCCTTCTGCAAGACCCTAACTGACCTCAATACCAAACAAGCTCCCATTCCATTTCTCCCTTAGCCTCTCTCCAATATGCCGTCTTGTGAACTAGAGATATCAAAAAAGAGAAGCTTTCTGGGTCAGTCTCTTTCCTTTTTCTGTGTTGTAGGTGGGCCAACATCCACCAAATCCAGTAACCAAAAAGTGAAAAGAAACAGGGAAGGAGGAAAAAAATGAAAAAGAATTTAAAGTATAACATGGAGAATAAAAGTAATGTCTGGGGAAGTAGGAAATGGAGCAGGAATCATGGAATCATAGAATTAGTCAGGGTTGGAAGAGACCACAAGGATCATCTAGTTCCAACCCCCCTGCCATGGGCAGAGTCACCCCACACTAGATCAGGCTGGCCAGAGCCTCCATCCAGCCTGGGCTTAAACACCTCCAGGGACAGGGCCACAACCACCTCCCTGGACAACCCATTCCAGGGCTTCACCACTCTCATGGGGAAGAACTTCCTCCTCACCTCCAGCCTCAATCTCCCCACCCCCAGCTTCATTCCATTCCCCCCAGTCCTATCACTACCTGAGATCCTGAGCAGTCCCTCCCCAGCCTTCTTGAAACCCCCTTCAGATACTGGAAGGCCACAATGAGGTCACCTTGGAGCCTTCTCTTCTCCAGACTGAACAGCCCCAACTCCTTCAGTCTGTCCTCATAGGAGAGGTGCTCCAGCCCTCTGCTCCTCCTCCTGGCCCTTCTCTGTACACCTCCCAGCACCTCCAGATCCCTCTTGGAATAGGGGCTCCAGAACTGGATGCAGTACTCCAGGTGGGGGTCTCTCCCCAGAGCTGAGCAGAGGGGGAGAATCCCCTCCCTTGCCCTGCTGGCCACACTTCTCTTGCTGCAGCCCAGGATCTGATTGGCTTTCCAGGCTGCAAGTGCACATTGAGAGCTCACATTGAGCTTCTCGTCCACCAGCACCCCCAAGTCCCTCTCCTTAGGGCTGCTTTCCAGCCAGTCACTGCCCTGAATAGAGGGAAGATGAGCACACAAGAGAATCTTTGAGCAAAGCAGTACATAGCCTCTGCCTGGAGAAGTTACCATAGATTGAGATTTCACCATTAAGAAAGGGAATCAATGGCTGGCCCCAAGCCTCATGCTGGCAGCCTCTGCTACTCTGACCTCAGGACCAGCATCTGTCAGCAATTTTCAAGAGGAACCATTAGAAATCACAACGTTTAACAGTTTGTCTTGGCCCCCTGGAACTCTGCCACCCCCACACCTACTGAAGAAAAAAGCAAGGGGTTGGAAGGAAGAGAGGGAAGGACGGTGGAAGGGAAGGAGGAAGGGAAAACAAAATGGTACTTGTAAGATTTAATGTGTGCCTCCCCCTTTCCCCCTGCTTATATGCCACATCCGCAGAGGTGATATATAGATGGTGGTTTTGGCCTGACTCCTGTTTGGTCTAACAACACAGATGCTGGTTTAGAGGAGAGCCTGGGGCTGGCTGGAATTCCCCATGAGCAGGCTCCAGGCAGCCCTGCTGCGGAGCCTTCCCGGAAGCAGAACAGACTCGGAGATTTACAGTGCTTTGCAAAGCAAATTGCTCCTGACACTCCTGACACAAGAGTGACTTCTGGGCATCTCCTATATAAATCCAACAGAAAGAGAGATGTAGCATTTCCCAGAAGTGGTTCAGTCACTTGGCTACCACCAGACAATTTATTCCATCTGTTCTTCTCTCCAGATCTCTAAATAGAGAGCCACAAAAGGCAGCGTGGGGAGTGGGTAAAGGGAAGAGCAGTTTCTCAGAGCCTTTTGGCAAGGCTGGCCCTGTGTGGTGCTTGGTGGTCAGCTCTGGAGGGGACACCAAACAGCCACAATCAAAAGGGTTTTTTTAAATAAAATGTTCAAAAGACTGGTTCTGCTTGGCACCAGTGGAAGTAGTGAAACAAAACTGAATGAAGGAAAACAAATCATTGCAGCGAGGTTTGAATGTGCTTCCTACAGTGCCAGTAGCATGAATCAAAGCCACTGTGCTAAGAGTCTTACGTGGCAGCTAAAGGATGGGCTGTCACAGTGCTGAGGAACGCTGCAGAGTGACCTGTAAGGACAAGAATCTGGTGTCTGCTCCACTTGAGGTGCTTGAGGGCTGGGTTCAGGCAGCACTAAAGGACTTAGAGCACACTAAAAACCAAGTGGGATTTCAGACCTGAACTTTGATACTGCTTCAGCTTCTCTGTGAGCTCAATATACATCTCATACTTGCAGGGAGGCGACATCTGTCTGTGTGCACCAGGTCTGTGCAGTATGAATCCCACTCTGCTCTGTCAGTAGGTACTGTACATATCATGCATTCATTCCCCTTCTGCACCTTCAGTTTCACACAGAACTCATCCTCTCTGACCTGCTGCAGCCAGCAATACCTGCGCAGATCAGTAATCCTGGCTTCAGTCACATCCTTGGATGCTCATTTTATCTAGGGCTGGCTATCTACAACCAGAGATGAAGACAAGATGGATTTTTTACAGTCAGATTGTTAGGGAGGGAGCACTGGATGTGTTTTAACTTTCTTCAGTGACACAGGACAAAGCCAAAGCTTGAGATATGTGAAGGTTTTGTCTGACAAACTCCCTGAAGTATTAGGGTCCTTGACCTCACTCCTTGTGGTCTCTCCTGTGCCATCTCTATTTGTCTTTAATTGTGATTTATATGATGGCTTCAGGAGATATTTAGTGGCTTGTTTCAACTCAAAGACCAGTCTATCCATGCCATTCCTGTGCCTTGCCAGACTGCAGAGAGGCTTCTAAGAGTTGACCATAACAGTTAAACTCAATGATCTCAAAGGTCCTTTCCAACCAAAATGGTTCTATGACACAAAGTTAGCTGTAGGCAATGGAGGAGAATCTGGATTTTTGACTTGCCACCCCCAGAAGCCAGGGAACTGTTGCACTGTAGCAATGAAATGCTTTTGCTCACAGACCTCCTGACTCTTCAGTGGTACCTTGATAAAAAATGGCTAGAATTAAGTATAGAGATCTGCAAATCTACCCCTGGGCAATTGATTTACTGCAGACTCCTACTCCAGGTTTCAGACCAACCCCAGGACCCCTGTCCAGCAACTCTCTTGACCTCAGAAGAGGTGAACACCTTTACCAGCTAGATGAGAGACTGGGCAAGAAGTGAAAAGAAGACTCAGGGGAGAGAGGTCTCTCAACCTATGCTTGGTTTGCAGCGACTTAAACTTCTAAACAAAAAAGGCTAAATGAGCTTTTAAACCTTCCAAACAGAGGAAAAAGCTAAATGAATTTTGCAGATCCCCTGGACACTTGGAGCATGTGCTAACACAATGTGACCTGCAAGATTTCATAGCCTGAATTCCAGCAGCACCATATAACAAAGTGCACTTTACATAATGTTTTTCACCCAGGGGACAGAGCAATGGTCAAGTGATATGGGCAGATAAGTTTAATAAGGTTAATACTAAGCAGTCAGCATGGCCTTGGCTATCAGATCATGATTTGTTCACACATGACACTTGGAGCCCAGTCAAGCTTTAGAAAAAATATCTGTGATGAGTTGAACTAAGCTTGGCTCCTGGATTGGATTCCTTGGACTGGATTACCACACAGAGGAGCAGGTACAAGCCTAGGTTAGATTACTGCATAACTCCCTGTTTTATGTATTTGGTTGGTATTTGAAAAACCCCACCAAGCTTTAACGCTCAGTTCTCTCTCTATTTTCACAGTCAATTAGCTAAACAAGTTGTCTTTTAGTGATTTCAAGGCCTTTTTTTCCTTTCCCCACTGACAGAAAAGAAAATGTTTCCTGGCTAATATGACACGACTCAAGATTTTAGAAAGGCACAGAGGAACCTTAGCATCTGTTTTCATGTTGCCTTGATAGGGACAGACCTCAGTGAAGCATCTTATTAGAAGTATCTCCTCCTGCATTATATCAAGCCTCAGTGCTCTTGCTGAAAGTTGAAAATGTGCACACATGCTAACCACAGACTTGCAGCCTGAAGATGATGGAGCTATCAATAGACTAAGTTGCACATGCTAGATTAGCTGCAAAGGAGATGGATCATGGAAACTAAAAGAGCCTGTGGCAGCTTGGCTAGAATCTAGGAACACTTTAGATCCAAGTGTATTTGGACATCTACTGGGGAAGCTATCTAGTACAAAATATTCCCCAAATTGGGGCCAGCAACTTTTAAATGCATTTGGTGCTTTTTTTCCATGTTTAATTCACCATCACCTGTCTCACTTGATTGATGATACCCTTTTAGTTCTCTTGTGGGTATCTCTGGCATCCCAGGTTTTCCCCACTGCTATAGTTAGAAGAGTTTAAAATTACCTTGGTGAATCAATCAGCCTGTTTGGACTCATGGAAAATTCAAGGTTGAAAAAAAAAAGTCAGTCATAAAAAAAAGCTCTTGGGTATTCCACCACCATTTTTGCCTCCCCAAAAGTGTTTGAAAACAATTGCAAAAGATTTGTATAAACAGAGATTGTTTTTCTAGACCAAATCCCTGTACCTGCCACAGTTCACCGATTGCCCTTTAACCTGGCTCTCAGCTTGCACTGAGAAAGTCAAGTAAGCAACACTCCTTTACACCAGGCAAAGGCTTGGTCCATCAAGTCCTTCCTGAACAAACTTCTTGTTTGTTCAGATTGTTTACACATCATAAATGCCTGCCTGCTCTGCCAGAAGTATGCACTACCTGAAGTGTTTACACTTTCTTACCATGCATAAACTTCCCCTCTCCCTTTGGAGATGTAAACGTTTGATACCTTCCAGCAGCTCAGCTCTGGAATCGGCTCAGAAGAGAACATTTCTGGGCAATGCTGTCATATTTCCTAAAGCAAACCAAGTCAGACAGAGCAGCAGATAAATTACTTCACATGGGAAGTTGAACTGTGCCTTGATTTCCACGCAGCAACAGGCACCAGTAGGAGCCCAGGGATTAAGTGGCTGTATCCAGCATTCCTTGATGGGAATAACCAAGTGATTTCTCAGGAATTGCTTGAGCTTTCCTTCCTCAGAGGCACTTACTGAACGTTTTGCTGTGAGGCAAGTCTTTCTGTGATTCTGGGAGTTTGAAACAGAGACCTTAAAGAACAGAAATGAGTTCCAACCAGAAGTCAGCAGATGGAAGATGTATTTTCCCACATGTGCCAAGTCACTGAGGGGAGGCCAGGAAAAGCAGGTGTATCTCTTTTCATGAGCATTCAAGTAAATTATAACCATGCTCAGGAACCAAAGGAGTGCTGCACATGGCTGCAGCTGATGCCTGCAGAGTATCACAAACTGAGGCTTCGACCTCCCTTCGTTGCTAAGAACAAACATTTATTTGATCTTCTGGAAGTTAAGCTTCAGAATATCACTGGAAATCAGGGATGTTGATTAAATTTAATGTGATGTTTCTGCCCCACTTAAACATCCTTGGCTGTGTAAGGTAACTATTTGCTCATTGTTTTGAGTTCTGTGTTTTAAAGAGCATAGTCCATCTTTCACCCCAGAGGTAAGTGAATTGCAGTGGGAAGACCCTTTCTTTTCACATCTCACTTAGAGGATGAAAAGATTAGGATAGCACCATTGGGACTGCTGGGTAAGGAACTGGCTCTTTCTCACAAAATATATGCAACAGTGGCAGTTGTGTGGCACATTTCAGTCCTGCTTCAACCCTGTGTTGTAGCCATCTGGGAGAGGCAAGGCAAAGCAAGCTCAAGCTATGAGTACTCTTTTCTGCGACTCCTCTGTTGGTAAATGGTGCCAACAGCACCAGAGGGCTCTAGGGAGAGATTCTGGCATACATCCACCAAGAACTAGCTCAGAAAGAACAGCCCCACATTACTGAAAACAGCTGGAGTGCTAACTGCTATCTGCTCCTCACAGCTGGCTGTAGCAGCTGAGCACCAAAACAGACCCTTTGAATCCTTCCTGATCCACCTCAGTGCAGAGCCAGCTGTAAGCAGTGCCTCGAGTGCTCCAGAGCACAGCAGGAGCATCCAGAGGCCACTGCAAGACTCGAGCCATGGCAGGGAGCATCCTGTGGATGCATCATTGGATATAAATGACCGATGTTAAGAGACTTTTAAAAGAGACCTGCAGCTGTTCTGGAGGCAAAACATTCTCAGGCATTTCCAGTGGGTTTGCAAGTGGTTTGGAATCATTCTGACTAGAAGCAAGCAGGGTGAGACATAAAGAATGGTCAGGGACAGAGACTATGCTGAATGCAAGAATGCTTGCAGGATTTATGATCCAGAAGCAAAACTGAAAGTCACTGCTGATGAAAATTCCTAGGGAACAAAGTTTGTGAAAGCATCATAGGTGTGCAGTACGAGGTCTATCAGAGTCATATCCCTGCTCACTACAGGGGGGTTGTACTGGATGAATTCTAAAAGGTTCCTCCCAACCCAAACTATTCTATGATTCTACAATAGTCAATAGAGATGTTTTGATATGGAGGCTGGGGAGAGGCCTTGAGCACAAGCCCTACAAGGAGAAGCTGAGGGAGCTGGGGTTGCTTAGCCTGGAGAAGAGAAGGGACAGGGGAGACCTTCTTGCTCTCTACAACTACCTGAAGGGAGGCTATAGCCAGGTAGGAGTTGGTCTCTTCTCCCAGGCAAACAATGTCAGAACAAGAGGACACAGTCTCAAGCTGTGCCAGGGGAAGTTTAGGCTGGAGGTGAGGAGAAAGTTCTTCACAGAGAGAGTTGTTAGCCATTGGGATATGCTGCCCAGGGAGGTGGTGGAGTCACCATCCCTGGAGGTGTTCAAGAGGGGATTGGATGTGGCACTTGGTGCTATGGTTTAGTCATGAGGTCTGTGGTGACAGGTTGGACTTGATGATCTTTGAGGTCTCCTCCAACCTTGGTGATTCTATGATACCTCAAAGGGCAAGCCTGGCATAGAACATCAGTCTGCCACACAACAGTGACAAGCAAAGGCTGCAGAGACCAAGAAGCCTCTAGACCTCTGAGGATGTTTCAAAAGAATTTTGGAACTGGAAATATGAAAATACTCTCATTTTTATAGACATATCTTCATTGTGTGGTTAACATAAGTGAGCAGCACCAAGGTTAATGAAGCTTTGGTAAAGAAAGTTACCCTGACAAGTAGCTTGTACATTCCCACTCCTGCTGTTGGGATAACCTGAGAGTATTCCCTGGAGGTCTCCACCCTGCAGCCAGCTGGTACTTCTGGTTCCCTTCCCTACAGGCCTTAATGCTGCTGTGCAGATACAACTGAATACCAGGGTTAGGCTGAAGTCTCACTGAACCAGTCACAGCCAACAGCAAATTTGGCAAAGAGCCTTTTAAATCACATGGCTTTGCAGTGCCCCACTCTCAGTTCTCTCTCTCGTGGTTGCAAAGTGCTTCTGCGAGCGTGTTGAACTACCAAGTGACATCTCTAAAGTGATTCTATTATTTGCTTGGAACACTGTGTAAAAGGAAAGCATGACAGCAGTGTGATCCACAATAAGTTAATGCTTTTCTCCAGAAATTACAGGTCAGGTTCTGTCTCCCAGACTGGTATAAAATCCTGCACTTCATGGCAGCTACCTCCTTGCTCTTCACAAATCACAGAAACCACAACACAACTCTCCATGCAGTAAAGACTTGCAATGGACATGAAAGCAAAAGCAGAGCCAACAAGGAGGAGAGGGCAGTGCAGTAAAGCAGCATCTCTCTCCTCAGGGGACCAAGTCCCACGCTCAGTAGCACAGCCTGCAGCACAACTCTTAGTCCTACCCTGGAGCATGATGGTCTCATGCATAGTCTCTCTTCATTAAGCTCCCTTCAAAAGTAGCAGCTGTAAAAGCTATTCTGCACAAAGACATTTAAAAACTCATCTTCTTCTGTCTCCTTTCCTGCAAACCCCATGAAACTGCCTGACCCTCATCTCTACAAAAGCAGGCTGCTGCAGAGAGAGAAACTCTGTGTCAAAGCCAGATGATGTCACTTAATACAAACCCACTAATTTACAGCAGGATCAAAGCTATTTCAGGTCAGCAAATCACATCATTTTTTCAAGATTATCTGCCTTCAGCTTCAGGCTAGTCCAAAGAGATTACAAAAGCTCTATTTCAAAGATAAGGATGGGTGATAGTATAATGCAGTTATTTCCACCAAACAGAGGTCTTCTACATGAGGATCAGGGACCAAGAGCTCCTTGGCTGTGGAAGACTGAATGGAAAATGTGCTTTTCCTACTCCATGGTGGGTGGTGGAAACACATTTATCAGAGCTGAAGTAACCTGAAGTTTGAAAAATGATGGAATTTGCACTTCCATGCAGCTGCTACGAGATCAGAGACCATGGATTCACAGACACTGAAGCTGCCTTGTATCTGCTCCTGTAGAACAATCTCCCTGGGAAAATGCAGAAATGATGGAGAATGAGAAGATAGCCCTGCAGCCTGCATGTGAGAGCTTCCCTCACACAGCAGTGGTGTCACCTGATAGTCCATGTTCCATGGTTTTGGTCTTCACTGCTATGTTATGGTGGTAAAAAAGGTGGAGCAAGCAAAAAAACCCCAACATCCCGGTTGTACAATGCTGGTATCTATTTTAACTCAATGTGCAGCTCTTCACAGCATCACCAAGGTTGGAAGAGACCTCAAAGATGGTTTGTAGTCAAAATCTTTTTATTTGATTTTGACACTGTTTTGTTCAAACCTATCTTAGTGACTACACTCACTGCTTTCTGAACCAAAACAAAAACTTATGACACTCTGGTCACCTTTATCAATATTGAGGGCAAAAAGCATTGATTCATTATTCCTAAACCATGAGGAAAAATGAACAACTCTCTCCTTTTAGTGAGAAAACAAGCTAGAGATGGCTGAAGGAGATGTACTTAACCTCTTCTCCTAGTAGGACTTTTGAGCCCTCCCTTTCTCCACAATCACTCCCTGCCCACCATCCATCCAAGTCTCTAGTACATTGTGGTGTCTAAAAACATGGACATGAATAGTCAGATTCTCATTATCTAAAAGGAGGTCACAATCTCCCTGTTGTGGTCACACAGATAAGGATCTCTAAGAAAACATTTACAGCTTTAGTTTCAGACTTGGGCTTAGATTGAATGGACTGGGAGTGCAGAGAGGTCCTGGCCAAAGTCAACCAAGACAAGGAGGGGAGGAATGTAAGAGAGACTGGAAAAAATTAAGTTGAATGGAGCTTAGAGTTCAGAAAGTGCTGGGGATGCAAAGACTGGGATCATTTATACATCAGAAATGAGAGTTGAAGCCTCAGTTTTATCCTTTTTTTGCCCATTTCATCAGCACTAAAGAGCCTTAAGTAAGCCAATTTATTTTGGAGCTGCCCTGGAGAGTATGTCCCACACCAGTGCCCAGACTTTTGAGTTGCTCCCTTTCTGAGAACTGCCCACCATACTTTGGACCACAGCAGCACAGAGAAAGAGGAAGACCACTGCCCTGTCAGCATACCCTCACCTTTGAGATGTTGCCAGCACCTACACACAGCATTTTTTGGAGGCAAAGGTGACCACAGCACAACTGCATGTACCCAGGACTGTCATTACAGAAATCCACCAGCACCCTGCTGGCAACTAAGAACACAAACCAAAAATCACAGGCTTTCATTTCAATCAGAGGGTTTTGATGAAACATGAAAAACAGCTGATTTCTGCAGAGGAGGAAGCTAAAGATAGATCTGACCAAACCAACAAAATCAGCAGTGCTGGGTTAGACAGCCTGGCAGCATGGAGAAACCTTCCTCCAAAGAGAGACATCGTGGGAAATGGGACAGGAGAGTGGTCTCAGTCACTTCAGATCTACCCTCTCAGAAGTCCCTCAGGCTCCAAAAGCCTCTAAGAAAAAACTTCCTGTGGAATGCTTTGCACTTGGGCACTGATGGATCTCACAATACCACCAGCTCCAGATGAAGTGGCTTCAGAGAGCTGCAGTCCCTGTGAAAGGAAGCCTCAGCAGCAGCTCCTTCCCAAGGAAGTAGAAGAGGACCGTGGAAAAAAGTTGCTTATAGAAGGCCTAAGATAGACTAAAATAGTAACAGCCTTACTGTAAAAGAGAATGGAAAGAAAAATCTGCAAGTCAAAGAGAGAATTGAGGCAGACAAATAGAGAAGGCAGATGTGAGTGAGTCACTGCTCACACTGAAATCAGCCCTCTGCCTTTTCTTTGAGTCACTGGCACATCCTGCAAAGAGCACTGACCTCTTGACACGAGCTGAATTTAACAATTCGTTACTCAGACAGTCTTCCAGGCATTTAACAGCTCCATGAAGGATTGAAAACCATGACATCATCTCTTGTTCATGCTCTTCCCTACCTGAAACGCACACTGGCTGCTGGTAGGGGCTAGCCCTTGTGTATGAGCTGGAAGGAACAGAGCAGGTTTGGGGCTCACAAACAAGGATTCCCCTACTTGCATCCCTTGGTAGGTTCCCTGGGACCGTAGCTTTTTATGCTTAATACAGACCCAACGACATTCATCACTTCATCAGCAGAAGAATTGAGCCAGGCTGGAAAAACCTCCAAGAAAAGTGTGAATTTATTGTCAGCTCCACCATAAAATACCAGCTCCTCACTTTAAGGCTCCTGCAGTAGTTCTCAATAAAAGTGTATGGAAACAGGCATTCAGAGGTGCTTTGGTGTCCAGATGTCAAGCTGAAGGGATGACAAAAGGAGAGGAAACACTAGGAGAGAACATGAAATTTCACCAAGTTCTTACTAACTCCAGGCATACTCTAGCCTAGGAGAATTTGGTGCTAAACCCTTAATCCCCTTAGTCTATTAGACTGAAGTTTTGTGTCTGTAGAATATTTTGGGGGGCTTCATTATTTTTCCCCAGGATTATTTCAGGCTGCAGGGTAAGTTGGGAGCAGCACAGAACACAGTAGATAGTGCTGAATAAACAAGCATTTAAAGAATGCAGTTAGAAGGAACTTCTTGAAATCATATGGTATTTTTAGATAGTGTATTTCCAGGCCAGCTTCCATCAGCTCCACTCCCTTATTTCTTGGTCTGGTTATCAGAGGCCATCTCACAGTTCCCCTGTCTGCCAGAGCTCTGCGTGAGCATTCCCCTCAACACATTGCTATAAAGGACAGTCAGTCCTAGGGCATTTTGGGCCACAACTATGCATTTAACATCAAACCAATGTAATTTTTCTTCCAGTCCTTTTTTCCCTACCCTTCAATCATGCTTAGCTGCTTTCCCAAGGACCATGATGCAGTGGTATCAGAGGGAGGGGCAATTCCTGATTCACAAGGGCAGGTGGTCACCGTGAATAGAATAGAATTAACCAGGTTGGAAAAGACCTTTGAAATCATCAAGTCCAACCCATCACCCAACACCATCTGATCAACTAAACCATGGCACCAAGTGCCCCATCCAGGCTCTTTCTAAACACCTCCAGGGATGGTGACTCCATCATCTCCCTGGGCAGCACATTCCAATGGCCAATTACTCTTTCCATGAAGAACTTCTTCCTCACCTCCAGCCTAAATCTCCCCTGGCACAGCTTGGGACTGTGTCCTCTTGTTCTGACATTGCTTGCCTGGGAGAAGAGACCAACCCCCACCTGGCTACAGCCTCCCTTCAGGTAGTTGTAGAGAGCAATAAGGTCTCCTCTGAGCCTCCTCTTCTCCAGGCTAAGCAACCCCAGCTCCCTCAGCCTCTCCTCCCAGGGCTGTGCTCCTGACCCCTCCCCAGCTTTCTTGCCCTTCTCTGGACACCTTCCAGCAACTCAACATCTTTCCTAAACTGATGAGCCCAGAACTGGACACAGGACTCAAGGTGTGATACCTACTAGCTCTCATGGTGCTATCATCCCTGACTGTATGAAAGGCACTAATCATTATATGAGAACCAGGACTGAATCCTGAATGTAAATTCCAAATTTAGGATCATCTTTATCCCAGAAGTAGCTTCAGTGCTTGTGAGAAACAAGCAGTGGATGTCATATGGAATTAGGATGGGAGAGGGTAGTTCAGCTATTGGTTTCACATAGCTGTGAGACAGAGCCAAAAGATGTTTTGTTGCTACCACAGGAGCTGGCCATGTGCTTTGGAAAGGAGAGGGCTTCCCGCTCAAGGCTTGCTAAAGGAGGCATTTCTGGCATGAACTGATCAATGTTGCTTTGTCCAGCAAAGCAGCAATGGCTTCTTTCCTTTGGTTGTGTCCCTGTGCCACTGCTCTAGGCATACTTCATTGCCAGGGAAGCTGGTCTAGATGATCTCCAGAGGTCCCGTCCAACCTCCACCATTCAGTGACTCTGTGAATTGTTTCTTGTACACTTACAATCTGTCTGTCCACCCCAACCAGATAAAGCTGTCAAAGACATTATCCAAATGACTCTTAAAATAAAGGGGGAATAATGATTCCCCCCCCCCCCCCAATCTGAAACCCAGTTATAAATGTAGGAATTCTGCTGTCTGCCTAGTGAGGAGGATGAAGGTCTCTTGTGGGACATCTTGGACAAAGATGTTTGGGCACTTAGCATGGAATGCAGTGTTACAATTGCTAGTTCAGAAGAGATTAGGTGGAAGTTTATGGGGAAGATGGGGATACTCTGTGATAGAGTCTAGAAGAAGAAACCATGAGAAAAGCTGAGCAAAATAGGTTCTTTCCATCTCAGAGCTGCACCCAAACTAGTTCTGGCACTTTGATGATATGAACAATTTAACCCAGAGAAAAGGGTCTTCTCCCAACAGACTCTTTCAGGCAGAGAAAGTGAATAGTTTTTGAATGCTAGCACTTAGTTACTACCTCCTACAAACTGACAAACATCAGTCCAGACTTGTAATTGCTTTCAAACTTTAGCCAGCTGCCACAGGGAAGGGGTTGGAAGACCATAAGTATTGGCTGACAAAACAGTGGAATGCACTCAAGCTCCCACGCAAAGGAACATGTTGGGTAAGATCTCCCTGTGACTTGATTCTGACTATAAATGAGTTTTATTCTGATTATTCAAGCTAATCACGTCCTTGAGGACTGAAGAAAACAGAATAGGTTAGAAATCTTGCAAACAATCAAAAGGCAAACATCTCATAAGGTCTCTGGGGACTTGGACAAATTCAGTCAGCTTGTTCACAAATTAGACTCAGACTTTGCAGACTCTGGAGCAGACTGGATGTGCGACCTGTATCCAGCAGGAGCCAGAATCTTGGTTAAGAGCAGGCTCACTGTGGTAGACAGCAGGTAAACACATGTGACAGTCAAATACCTGCATTTAAACATCTAACAATCTGAATGTGAAAACAAAGAGACCAAAAAGAAAGGACAAAGGAAGGCATTAAAGACAAATGAAGCTGAGCTAGAAACAGTTTCCCTGAAGGCACAAAGGAAATTTCCCCAAGGGATAGGAGCTTTAAGTAGGTCTGCACCCTAAGTCTACCCTACCTCCATTCTCATGAAGCACAACTTTGCATGTGAAGATGGAGATGAAGCTAAGTGACCCATAAAGAAACCCTTGTGTAAGTCATTGG
Organism: Dryobates pubescens; assembly: GCF_014839835.1. Lineage (NCBI taxonomy): Eukaryota > Metazoa > Chordata > Aves > Piciformes > Picidae > Dryobates > Dryobates pubescens. The sequence continues at coordinate 9,882,788 of NC_071640.1, forward strand.
TGTTATCAGCTGTACTAAGCTGCAAGCAAAAAGTATCCTACCAGACCACAACAGCTTCTGAATAGAACTGGCAACTACAAGTTCCAGGTTTCACCACAGGTCAAACTGCTTGTGAAGTTGGATATGGTGCACATTGAAATGTAAACATAAGCAAACTAGAAAGGCTTTGCATCAAAGTGTATCCATTATCCCTTGTCACATGGAAAAGAGAAGGGCTGAAGGGTACAAGCTAGTCCTGGGGATACTCTGACTGGAATCCAGAATTCTTTTTCACAATGAGAGCACTTGAACACTGGAATAATCCCCCAAGGAAAGCAGTGGAGTCCCCTATATTGTTCAGTTTTAAGAGTCAGCTTGACATGGTGCTGGGCCAGCTCATTTCAGTGACACTATCACCTAGAAAGGTTAGACCAGATGATCCCAGGGGTCCCTTCCAACCTGGCATTCTGTGATTCTACGAAGTGTGGCTGGAATTGTGGTTGTAAAAGCAACTCTGCAAACACCAAGGCTGTGATTTGGAAAGCACTATGTGCATGTTCAAGTACTCCCTGGAGACAAAATTCTCCATCACTATTATCTCCCACAAATATACACTCCGTAGAAGGAATATATTGCAGGAGGGACAAGCAGCAAGACAATTTTTCCTTCTAGGTAACTGCACAGACTCTGTATTTGAAAACAATTTATTTGATGTACAGGAATAAGCCAAAGGTCTGTGTTGTGCTGTTTGTGGGAAAATGTCCAAGTCAGCTCAAACACCTTAATAACAGGCCCAGAAATAGAGTAATTTTTTATTCATTTGTGCAGAAGAGGTGACCTCTAGGCCAGCATGGAACTCAACCTCCCATGCTGGGTAATCATTTATAAACACCTAGTGGCCTACCCCTGCTGCCAACAGGCAGAGCTTTTCCTCTCCAGAACTAGTCCCACACCTTTAAGGTCACCCAAGTATAAAAGCCAACAAAATAGTTTCCTGGCATTGGAGCTGTTGCCTTGCCTTTGAACCAGGGAGTGCCTGAGGGTACTCAATGGTGAGCCACAGACATGGCTGAAATCAGTGATCTCCACTCTACCCACAGTTTAACTGCTAATTTTAGTTAAAGCAGAGCTGTGGCAAGGATGAGTTTGATTTAAGGTTATCAGTGAGAATCAGCCACAGTAACTGGTAAGTTATTAAGCAGTTAATGTGCTTCATTGTTACAAAGCAGAACATTTTTAGTCTGGTCTTGCCTAATCGTGATTCCTACTGACTGGCAGCTGGAAACCCATCAATAAACAGGTTCCTTGAAGAGCTCTTCAGGCTCTGCTCTCCTACCCTGGGAGTGTTTTCTCTTCAGTTTCCATGGCCACCACTATCTCTTCGAGTGATTGTGAGTGATCATTGCTTTCCCAGAGAAGTCAAAACTCCAGAAGAGCCAAGCACTGAAGAAAAAGCTGGGTTAGTGGTTAGTTTAGAGGCCCAGGAATACAAGAAAAATCTGAAGGAGAGGCAAAGTAAGAGGAGAGTGTTATTGTAGAGGTAAACAGGCAGCTGGCATTAGATACCTGGGACCAGACATTAAGACACAGAACCGCAGTCAGTACTTTTACCTTTTTACCTGTTTGTTTTGCTATCCAAGGCCTGCAAACTGAATATTGAGATGACTCACAGTGCCTGCCCTTTGCTGGTTAACAACAGAGAGAAAACTCAAAGAAGCTTATTCATCTGCCACTTGAAAGTGAACACTTGAATGAGCATTAGTTCAACCTTCTGAGAACATTCAAGTGGATGACCAACACAACCCCTCCAGGACACACAGTCCTTCCCCAGGAAGCACCAGTCTTACTTTGTTCTATCACATCATTGCAGAAGGAATATTTGTGATACACGGGCAATACTCAAAGCAAAACCTGTAGATGTGACTTCTTGCAAGAGCTGTCATTGAGCATTGTGACTGGGAACAGTCTAAGCCATCTTAAACACAAACAGCTCTCAGCTCCTCTGTGTCTCATTTGTCTTACATTTAGCTGAAGAGATTGAACCAAGAAAACACAGCATAGCAAGGCATGTGACATTTCATAGGAGGGTTTCTTATCCATAAGCCTTTGCAGGTGAAGGGGGGTGCTTCTCCTCCCTTTAGCCTTCCTCTGGCTGACTGTGCATAGATCTAGTTGTAAGCTCTTGCTCTGGGAGGATGAAACTAAGGAGCTAAATCCCACAAGACAAAGATGCCAGAGATGTCTCTGGAGCCTAGGGCAAACACAGAGCACAACAGTAGAAGCCATGACAGACCTTTTTATCAGATCACTCCATATCCTTTCTGAGCTTCCACCCCTCAGGAAGCAGAATGATTAGGAAGTAGTAAGATACTCCTGCCAGAAGAAAACCAACATTAGGGAGGCAGATATAAGTTCAAGACATCTCTCCTTCCTTCCTCTCAGCAGCTCTAGCAAGAAGATGGAGGTGATTTCTGTGCTCAGCCAGGTTACCTCCTTCAAAGCTGCTGGCTTTCTCTAGCTCTACCATGACCACACACTACCCCTCCCAACTCCAAGTTACTTCATGCAAGTTAAAAATAAAGCAAACGTGTCCTGTACTAAACCAGTGCTGTACAACAATAGAAGCCTGAAGAGGACTACTTCATTTCTAGGAAGACTCACAAGATCCATGAGGAGGAGTTTGCTGGAAAAGAAAAGATGATCTCATAGCTCTGGCTGATGGTTATAGATTTAGACTGGATATCAACTTCTACCACCAAGCATGCTAAGCTAAGTCATTTCAGCAACGTGGCCACTCACTCTGTGCTCCTCCTGTGGCCTGGGCCCCAAGAGCCTGATGTGCTGAAGTGCTAAGTACTGACAGCTGCAGCTGAACTCAGTGGGAGCTGGGAACAAATAAAGTTCTCTATACTGCAAAGTGCTCTGACAAGAAAAAATAAAAATCAGCCATTGCACACAAATATTGGAGGTTACTTACACCCTGTGCCTCTTTTTTCCCCTCCAACTAGCCTCATCATGTCCAACGATCATGTCAATGAATACAAGAGGGTTTTGTGAAAGCTAAAATCACAGAATCACCAAGGTTAGAAGAGACCTCAAAGATCATCAAGTCCAACCTGTCACCACAGACCTCATGACTAAACCATGGCACCAAGTGCCACATCCAATCCCCTCTTGAACACCTCCAGGGATGGGGACTCCACCACCTCCCTGGGCAGCACATTCCAATGGCTAACAACTCTCTCAGTGAGGAACTTTCTCCTGCTGTACCAGCAGAATGTGGTACAGAATAGAATAAACCAGGTTGGAAGAGACCCTCAAGATCATCGCATCCAACCTATTATCCAACCCACCTAATCAACTAAACCATGCAACCAAGCACCCTGTCCACCACCTCCCTGGGCAGCCCATTCCAATGGGCAATCACTCTCTCTGTGTAGAATTTCTTCCTAACCTCCAGCCTAAACCTCCCCTGGCACAGCTTGAGACTGTGTCCTCTTGTTCTGGTGCTGCTTGCCTGGGAGAAGAGACCAACCCCAACCAGCCTACAACCTCCTTCCAGGTAGTTGTAGAGAGCAAGAAGGTCTCCCCTGAGCCTCCTCTTCTCCAGGCTAAACAACCCCAGCTCCCTCAGCCTCTCCTCACAGGGCTGTGCTCCAGACTCCTCCCCAGCCTCATTGCCCTTCTCTGGACACATTCAAGTGTCTCAATGTCCTTCTTAAACTGAGGGGGGGAAAAAAATAACAAAAACTAACAGAAAAACACAGAAGGGCCTTGAGCATTATTCAGTAAACAAAGCATCCAAACAATAAGAGTAGTTGCTCATCCTCATGGGCAGCTCTGAGACTAGAGGGAAAAAAACAGTCACATTATTTGAAACTACAGTGTATACATAAAGAGACTAAATTCAGGGTACATAGGAACTATGATTCTGACTTTTCCCAGCTTCAGAAAGTCTGGCCTTGCAACCTTGAGCACAAAAATAACTCATAGGACATTAATGGCTGTAGTAGGGCTAAATCTCTTAGACAACTCTTGCAGCTCCTGGCTTTAGCCTTCTACAACAAGAAAATGCTTCTCGGAGGTTCTCTAACTTCCAAATCATATTTTGACTGAAAAAAAATAATTAAAAGGAAATATAAACTTCAGGCACAGTGGGAAGAACAGAAAGATGCCAATCAGGGGAGAGAGGGGACATGAGTGGATTTTAAGCCAGGAGGCTGCAGATTGATTCACTACTCTGTCAGAAAGTTCACGTGCAGCCTTCTGAATATCAAATGAACAAAAGGGATTCCAAAGCTGCAGCTCAAGGTGCACCCTAAGCCGAGCTTCAGAACCTCCAGACCCCATCTCTGCTTCCTCCTCACAGTTGAAGTCATTGATCAGCATTATCAGGACACAGTATTTCTCTTGTCAGGTAACCAGCTTTGGAAAGCCTCTCCACCCCAGACAAACCAAGGCAAGAAGCCTCACAGATGTTTTTGAAGCACAGAATGTGTGATTATTTTTAGTTAATGGTCAGAGAACTCCAAGATGTAAAACAGCTCAGTGCCATACCTGGAGCATCAACTTCACATTCCCCATCACTGCACAAGACTCTAACCTCCCTGGTTAGGACACCTAAGAGCTTAGTACACAGTCACATTTGGAAAGGGTGGAGGTTTTCTCTTCCCTTTCTGATGCATCTGGAACCTAAACTGACATCTTGTCAGTCTGTAAAGAGCTGAATTAAATTTGAGGACTCTTCAGCTCCTCAGTGTCTGAAAGGAGGATCTGTAGCAAAGCTGGGAGCCAATACAATTCACATACCCACACAATTCACATGCTCCTGATGTGATTTTATTTGCAAATACTTTTCTGTGTAGTGAACTCTGTTTGACTGATCTCTTGCCTGAAATGTGAGTCTTTCACAGATTCATGCACATCATCTGCAATAACCACCAGTAAGAGATAAGGCAATGCCATGAAGACAAGCATTAAGTCTAACTATTTCTGATAACACTCTCATTTGCAATAGATATTAATATTTAGCCAGCCACAGTTACTTTCCAAAAGCAGAACTCCAAAACACTTCCTTACCAAGATCAAGGCCTCTGACCTCAGATCACTGCATCCCCAAGCAAATTCCATGATGTCAGTGCAAGCAAGTGGCTTAACAGGGCTCCAGGGAGTGATTCCTGGGTTGGTACTTTCCACTGGAAATACTCTTTTCTCTCAAGGCCTAGGGAAAACACATCTTTCCTTTCTCTCTCAATCAGAGCTCAGAAAGCTCAAAGTATTAAATGAAGCACAAGTAGCTTGTTGGTCACATCACTTGCCAATTGTTTTTGTTTAAATTTGTAGCTTTGCATGTAAAAATAAAGTGAACCATAAACCCCAAATACACACACACACACACACTCATTTTCTACCCTGTCAGAGTTCTTTTCTGATGCTTGTGACAGCTGAGCCACTCACTTCTATTTGTTGATGTCTCAATGCCTTCATGGTAGGAGGCACAAGAGGATATCAGCCCTGTGTAGAAAGGGATAGGTGTCTGAACAACTGACATGACCTGGGTTATCTGTGAGCAGTTACAACACAGAAGCCAACAAATATTTCAGCTGAAAGCAGCTAACAGATGGCAGTGTAAAGCCTTGGTTCATAGATTCATAGAATGGTTTGGGTTGGAAGGTACCTTAAAGATCATCTAGTTCCAACCTCCCTGCCATGGTGCAGGGACACCTCCCTCTAGCCCAGGTTGTTCAAGGCATCATCCAGTGTGGCCTTGAACACCTCCAGGGAGAGGAGCATCCACAACCTCCCTGGGCAACCTGTTCTAGTATCTCACCACCCCCAGTGTAAAGAATTTCATCCTTATCTCCAGTCTAAATCTGCCCTTCTCAAGCTTCAATCCATTCCCTATCATCCTATCCAGTCCCTTCCAAGCTTTCTCATAGCCCCTTCAGGCACTGGAAGGCTGCTCTAATGTTCACCCAGAGCCATCTCTTCTCCAGGCTGAACAGCCCCAGTTCTCTCAGCCTGTCTCCACAGGAGTTTCTCCAGCGCTCTGATCAGCTTCATGGCCTTCTCTGGACCTGCTCCAGCAGTTCCACATCTCTTATGCTGGGAGCACTAGAACTGGATGCAGTACTCCAGGAAAGAGCAGAACAGATATGCCTGGGAAGGTGAGTAAAGGTATCACTTTAACCAGGGTCTGCATCATCATCATCTTGATTATCTGTTACTGCTGATTTAAAAACCAACCTTCACAAAGAGCTGCAACTTCTCCACAGCAGGAATCAGACTGCAGCAGTTGTTGCCCAGGTAGAGTCTTCTACTCACTGATTGCAAAGGCTACCAGTTTTGACCTTGAAAGGGTGAAGCACACACTGCCTCCAGTACTGGTTTGAAAGTACCCAGTCCTGCTACCATATTTCTCACCTTACACATCTACAGAATCCCTGCAGCTTTTAAATTACAACAAATCCTGAACTCTGACTAGAGCAATCACAAGGACACTACACATGAAAATCCATCTTTCCACCTCTCAGAGAGATATAGCACAAGGTAAGTCTAATAAAGAACAAATGGTGCTGTAGAACAACAATATTATTAGAATAGAATAGAATTAACCAGGTTGGAAAAGACCTTTGAGATCATTGAGTCCAACCTATCACCCAACACCATCTGATCAACTAAACCATGGCACCAAGTGCCCCATCCAGTCTCTTCCTAAACACCTCCAGGGACGGTGACTCCACCACCTCCCTGGGCAGCACATTCCAATGGCCAATCTTTCTTGCTGGGGAGAATTTCTTCCTAACATCCAGCCTAAACCTCCCCTGGCACAGCTTGAGACTGTGTCCTCTTGTTCTGGTGCTGCTTGCCTGGGAGAAGAGACCAACCCCCACCTGGCCACAACTTCCCTTCAGGTGGCTGTAGAGAGCAATAAGGTCTCCTCTGAGCCTCCTCTTCTCCAGCCTAAGCAACCCCAGCTCCCTCAGCCTCTCTTCATAAGGCTTGTGCTCCTAACCCCTCCCCAGCTTTGTTGCCCTTCTCTGGACACTTTCCAGCAAGTCAACACCTTTTCTAAACTGAGGAGCCTAGAGCTGGACACAGGACTCCAGGTGTGGCCTAACCAGTGCTGAGTAGAGGGGCAGAATGAGCTCCCTGCTCCTGCTGGCCACACTGTTCCTGATGCTACTAACAAAGCAGCTGAAGTGGGCAAGTCTGTAACACGAACTCTATACTGTTCACATCCTGATGTTCCTCACACACTCTTCAACTTGTAAGCATGGTTTTGCTCAGCCTTGTGAAGAGGGAAGAGACCATTTTGTTTGCTGGCAACAATCTGACCGACTTCTGTGGATTTAAGCAGGGAGTGAATTTGGATCACTCTGTGGAAAACACAGTTTACCCTGAGTACATATTATAAAAACAGTTGGCAGGAAGGAATTCCCTCTGAAAGGCACTGGAAACATGGTGCATCTAGGAAGAGGATTTCAAACTTGGCAAAATAACCCAGAGTAAACACTTAGTTGTGCCAGACTTTATGCAACTGATTCAGTAAGACAAACAAAAGTTAGCTGGATTTGGCTTCTCCATCCCTTTAGCTTCATCTCGAGAAGACCGCTATGTCTTAACAAGAAAACACAACAAGTCACATCTAACTCCCCTTGTTTCAAGACAAATTCCAGGACTAGTGAGTGTTTCTGGTGAAAGCAGACTCTCTGCTCCTGCTGTGGTAGCACTGGAGTGCTGCTGCTCACAAAGATTAGTATTTGCGTCTTGGAGATGCCCTGTTCCTGAGCCTTTACTTCAGGCTGGGCTATTCCTGGTTTATGTGAACTATCCAGGCCAGGAAACATGAGTGAAATGAGGGGATGCTGATCAGGGCATATACAGTGACACATTTACAAATGAGACCTTCATGATCCTATTTCAGAGTTTCCCTCAAAGAGATCATTGATATATCTATGCGTCCTCAAAACATATAGGGATTTGTAACGAAGTCTTCCTGCATACTGCCTTTGTGAACTGACACACAGCTCAGCCACAGCTGGGCATTAAGCAATTGGCACTGACTTCAGATGGTATCAAAGTCCTTCCTCAAGTCAGCCATTTGGTATGTCTTCTCCAAATGCCAAAAGAGACAAGGTCCTCTTGAAATTAATAATCAAACCATTATAGTTTCCATTCATCGCTGCCTGATAATACTTAGGCTGTCAAATGCACAGTATCATGTTAGGAACTAGTCTGAGTTTGCTGCTTCTGGGCAGATTTAAAACTTTTAAAGAGTTGTGATAAAGAACCTTAAAAAAAGAAAGAGTATTCTGACACAGCTTGTGGTACCTAAAGCCCCTTGGAGGTGAACACCAGCAGAATGTGGTACAGAATAGAATAAACCAGGTTGGAAGAGACCCTCGAGATCATCGCATCCAACCTATTATCCAACCCACCTAATCAACTAAACCATGCAACCAAGCACCCTGTCCACCACCTCCCTGGGCAGCCCATTCCAATGGGCAAACACTCTCTCTGTGTAGAATTTCTTCCTAACCTCCAACCTAAACCTCCCCTGGCACAGCTTGAGACTGTGTCCTCTTGCTCTGGTGCTGCTTGCCTGGGAGAAGAGACCAACCTCTGCCTTTTTACAACCTCCCTTCAGGGAGGTTGGAGAGAGCAATGAGGTCTGCCCTGAGCCTCCTCTTCTCCAGGCTAAGCAGGTACAGCACAAAGGTGACCCTAAAGTCCTCAAACTCTTAATGTTTCTGCAAGCCCCCACATAAAATGTTCTGGGAGGGGGAAACAGAGACTTGATTTGCATGTCAAGGAATCACTACAAGCACCTAGAAAGTGGGACATGCTTAGATTTCCAGATGACTGCAAACTGCAATGGATATCATTTCAGTGACCACCACAACCACCACAGCTAGAAAGACAAAAGCTCATTGGGCAGATTATTGTATGATAAAAGAAAAAGGAGTAGGCACAGCTCAGGAAGAAGTGTGGAAGCTTTGAAATCCTTTTTGCATTCCTTTTGGGAGAAGAGGTGAACACTTCAGACATTCACATGAAATATGAATAACCTACTGAGAAGAGGAGATTATTTTTTTCCCCTTATCATCTCTGTGTCCTTTCCCCATTTTTCTTGAAAGCAGGGAAACCTGCAGCAGCAAAACTGTACAGAGAAGCTTCCATTTCTTCCAGCTGGTGTCAATTGCCAGGTTGTAATACATGACTGAAAAGGCTTTTTATTAAACATCTATAATTTGTCCTTGCTGCTCTTCTCTTTAGGGATGTTTCAATGCTTCCCACTGTACCTTTAAACATCTGATCAGCATTACAGAGCTTTTCACTGAATTAGATGAGCCCATACAGATTTGCTCTGGGGAGCTACAAGTTAATTTTGGGATGTCCCTGATTGTCTTGATCACTTAGAGAGTTTTAATGTCTGCTTGATGGCTTTCACTTCTTGGTGATGTGGACAAGTATGAGTGCAAACCTTACCACCATTCAATGGGGAAATGAGATACTTTTAAGAAGAATTTCAGCTGCTTTCATCTTGAAGAGTATTCATTTTAAAATGAAAGACATTAAGAATTTCTGGCTAAATATTTAATTACTATTTGGGCAGGTTACAGCTGGAAGAAAAAACACACACCATGCTTTAGAAAGTCACAGAATTAAGGCTGGAAAAGACCCCTAGGATCATCAAGGCCTATCATCAATCCAACACCACCATGCCCACTAAGCCACATCCTCAAATGCCATGTCTGCAGGGGTGTTTTAAAACATCTCCAAGGACACCAACTTCACCACTTGCCTGAACAGCCTGTTCCAATCCCTGACCACTCTTGCAGGAAAGAAATTTTTCCTAACATCCAACCTAAACCTTCCCTGGCACAACCTGTGGCTATTTCCTCTTGTCCTATTGCCAGTTCCTTCAGAGGAGACACCAACCCCCAACCTTGCTCCAACTTTCTTTCAGGTAGTTGTAGAGAGAAACGAGGTCTCCAGTCATCCTTCTCTTTTCCAAACTAAACAATCCCAGCTCTCTCAGCTGCTCCTTCTACAGCCCGTTCTCCATATCCTTCATCCTTCTTCATGTGTCTTCCTCAAAGGAAAACCATTTCTTCTAGAACATTGTTTTACAAATTCTCTTCCTCCTGCTCTGAGCCTCATCCCTTGTTACAAAGGAATGGGTTCATAAAACAATAGCTTTGTCACATTGCTTAATCACAGCATCTCCCACAGAAGTGTGTTTCCCAGCTGGCTGTTGGCAGTCAGGGATGTGGTTTCCCCCACTGTCACATACATCGTCCTAGAGTTCATAATCTTTGAAATTGTCTCTTGTGTACTACTCCTCCCACACAGTTTTTCCCTTTTCCACTTGGTTTCCATTTGGTAACCCAGCTCTGACAAGGACGTATTTGTTTGCAAGAAAACAACTGGCCTGTGAATTGCTTCCCTTTAGGCAAAAAAGGGGGAAAAAAATCCCCCCCAAATTCTTCATAAACCTGTTTCCTTCTGCCTTATTAATTTTTCCCTAGCATGGCAATGATTTGGTAACCTGAGTGACAAAGAGGCCTCTCTTGTGCACAAACCCACTTGCAGTGCTCTACACCAAAGAGTCACCAGTGGAAGTGCTGTGTTTACATGCAGAGGCTCAGCTTCCACAGAAACATGCTGACTTGATTTCTCTTCTGTCTGCAGCGAAGTGAGGCACGTTCCAGCTGAAGAAATAACAATCTCAGAAAATCCCTGAAACTCTAGACTTTCTGGAAGAGTTTTGGAACATGCCCAAAGGCAAAGAGAGGGATTTTGCAAAGCATTCCAATACTCATATGAAAATAATTTGGGGGAAATACAACACAAGTCCCCCTAGGGATTACGAGTCTTGCAGCAAAGAATTCCTTCTGCTTTGCATTTCTTGGATAAAAGGCTTCAAAAATAGGAAAGTATTATAATCTCATTTCAGGGTTATATTTGTTTTGAGTGATACTCAGGACAAATGCACTGACAGGTGAGGTAAGTGCTATGTGCTCTGCTCACAAGTATGTAATAGAGAATTGGCTTCCAGGTCTCCCAATGTATACCTCCTTCCAGTGCCTCTTCCTTCTCCCTCCATGTGTCTCTACTTAGCTAGCTAAATATCAACTGTCTTGATTCTCCCCTCAAATAGAAGCAGGATAAATCAGGAATAACCCCAGTCAAATCACTGACTTTAGCCAGTTTGAGAGAATCAGGCTTGAAAAAACAGCAGTGAGCTTTTCTGATGAAAGGTGAATACAGAGGGCATGTGATATACTGCTAGGTCTGAAAGGCTCTGTTCTCTGCAAGTGATTAACAAGAAAACCCAAACAGATTCACAGATTGCATCAGGTTGGAAGGGACCCTTAAAGGTCATCCTGTCCAACCCCCATACAGTCAGCAGGGACATCCCCGACAAGATCAGGCTGCCCAGAGCCACATCAGGTCTGATCTTGAATGTCTTCAGAGACAGAGCCTCAATCATATCCCTGGGCAACCTCTTCCAGTATTTTACCACTCTCATTGTAAAGAGCTTCCTCCTTGCATCCAAAAATCAGACCCCAACTTTTTCATACAGACACAGAATAAGAGCAATACCTTAACTCGCCTGTGTAAGAATCCTCCTGCCCAACTAGAGAGATGTGAACACACAACAAAGCAGGAATATTAACAAAATAAGACATCATCTCAGGCAAGCAACATATGAACATTGAAATAAGCCAACAATTTTCTGGTGGCCCATCTGAAATGAGCTGGGTTTACTCCATTTTCTAATTACCTGCTGAGAAATAAGGTAATGCCCACATAGGGTATCTGCAAAATAGTTTATGTATATATACACACCTTAACAGTATAAGGTATGTGCAAAATAGTACCACAGTATCAGTCAGGGTTGGAAGGGACCACAAGGATCATCTAGTTCCAACCCCCCCTGCCATGGGCAGGGACACCCCACACTAGATCAGCCTGGCCAGAGCCTCCATCCAGCCTGGGCTTAAACACCTCCAGGGATGGGGCCTCAACCACCTCCCTGGACAACCCATTCCAGGGCTTCACCACTCTCATGGGGAAGAACTTCCTCCTCACCTGCACCCTGAATCTCCCCACCTCCAGCTTCATTCCATTCCCCCCAGTCCTATCACTACCTGAGATCCTGAGCAGTCCCTCCCCACCCTTCTTGGAGCCCCCTGCAGATACTGGAAGGCCACAATGAGGTCACCTGGGAGCCTTCTCTTCTCCAAACTGAACAGCCCCAGCTCCTTCAATCTGTTCTCATAGGAGAGGTGCTCCAGCCCTCTGCTCATCCTTCTGGCCCTTCTCTGGACACCTTCAGCACCTCCAGATCCCTCTTGTAATAGGGGCTCCAGAACTGGACACAGTACTCCAGGTGGGGTCTCCCCAGAGCTGAGTAGAGGGGGAGAATCCCCTCCCTTGCCCTGCTGGCCACACTTCTCTTGCTGCAGCCCAGGATCCGATTGGTTTTCCGGGCTGCAAGTGCACACTGAGAGCTCCTGGTGAGCTTCTCCTCCCCCAGCACCCCCAGGTCTCTCTCCTCAGGGCTGCTTTCCAGCCAGTCCCTGCCCAGCCTGGATTTGTGCCTGGGGTTGCCTCGACCCAGATGCAGGACCCTGCACTTGGTCTTGTTGTACCTCATGAGGTTGGCTTGTGCCCACCTCTCCAGCCTGTCCTACAGCAACGGGCACAGGCCCCATCATTTCAGGATTTCTCTATTTATTTCTGTTAAGATTTTGAAACCCAGTCCACGCTGGCAAAACCAATCCATTCTGCATACAAAAATACCCCAAAACTGTGTAGCAGAAATGGATTTCTTCCCCAGAAAAATCCTGTGACTCTCCCACAGGCCAACTGCATATCACAGAGTGACCTTCAGCACTGGGGCTGAAGGGTCTTTGTTCCTAGTGTACTAGGAAGGTAGAATTTTGAAGCAGTATTTGGGAGATAACTGAGGCTAAATAATGGCATGCTTCCTAGATTAGGCCATGCATGGTCTTCCTGCCAAGTGCCTTATCTAAAATAATTATTAGTTTTTAGAGGAAAAGACAACACATCATGTTTCTCAGTTTCTAATCTATTGTTTGCCTCATTCCTTCCTGGATGCAAAACAGTGACCTGATCTACTCTGTACTGAAAGAAGAAAACCCAGCAACTTCAAATTTCAGCTCTGTTCTCAGAGTTCAGTTCTCCACTTCAGCAGTCCACATACCAGAGCTTTTTCTCCTTAGGACAGTGCCTGACACAGGAGGCTACTTCAGAGTGCTTGAAGATGTTCCACCTTGCAGACAAACATTTAGAGTTCTTTGATTACACAAAGGAGAGACGAAGAGGAGCTGCTGCCTTGTGGCTAGAGAAAGAAATCAGGTCTTAATTGCTCTGTCCAGTCTGTCAACACGTTCATGTAAGAAGAAAACAAGACTGAAAATATAACCCCCAACAAAACAGTTAACTTTCACTGGAGAAAAAAATTCTTCCAAGATATTAGAGGAAGTGAAATGCAAAACACAGCCTGTCCCCAGTGTTTCCCAACTTATTGAAAGTGATAGCTCCCTGCTCAGAGCTTTTCTCCCTCTTCTCATCCAAACCTTTCCATGCAGTGTATATACAGAACAGCAGCACTCAATTCTGCACCACACACACACCCCAGCCCCTTCTGGAACTTGGGTCATGGCACCTACCAACAGAAATTGCTTCAGAGGACACAGCTGGCAGAAACAACTATCAAGAGGCAGAGGTAAGCTGCCTTTAAAGTGTAACCCGAGTTCTTAATGATGTAACTAAAAGTCTGCTCCGGCTCCTGAAAGCCATGAAACACTTCATCCTCACAGCATTGAGACATGACACACATTATCCAAAGCCTCATTTAGTCAGCTTAGGAACCTGAAGCAGGCTAAGAGTAAAACCAGCTCCCACCAAGCCACTCACCAGAGTTTTTGCTTTCTAGGCAAATTCAAAGAGTTATTCCCAAACGCTCCACAATCACACAAGAAGCTTTCATCAAACACACACTTTCAAAGGTGCACTTCTCAGTGGTAAGTACAATATTGTTAGTCCTCTCATTTCACTGGCCATTTCTTTAGGATATTGCAGGTTATTCAGAACTTACCTTCAAAATGTCTGCATCCTGTTCATAGGCAGTTTAGCAGCAAGCAACCAGGAGGAGTCACTCGGGGCTGGTTCCCTGTTAGTGCAAGCAACCCCATAATGGAGATTCTTTCATAAGTTCATGTCCAAGGAGCTCATGAATATGCTGGCACATATATCCCAATGCTTTCAGTCTCCTCTGGTGGGGCACAGTAATGCCAGCTGCTTCCAAAGGGATGGAGAAGCAAGAGGGATGCCGAAGTCAGCAAAGCAGGAACCTCAGCAGCAAGGTGAGCAGGACAAGCCAGGAGTTGGTAGCCCAGCCAGAAGTCCCAATTACCAGACAAATTCACAGCAGAGTCAGAGCCAAGTCAGGATTAGACTCAATGGTGGTGAACAGTCCAGGCCCACAGTGACAAAAAAAATAAAGAGTCTAGCTAGAGACCAGCACTCCTACCTTTCACTAAGAGTGAAGTCCCAGGACTGAGCTCAAATCCTCTCCTGAGCTCATGAGCAGGGTGGAGACCTCAGGTGAGGCTGGTTAGGGCTGTTAAGGCTATTACAGGTGAAACTGGTTAGAGCTATTAAGTCTATTACAAGGGAGGCTGGTTAGGGCTGTTAAGGCTATTACAGGTGAGGTTGGTTTGGGCTGTTAAGGCTATTACAGGTGAGGTTGGTTTGGGCTGTTAAGGCTATTACAGGTGAGGCTGGTTAGGGCTGTTAAGGCTGTAAAGTGCCCTGAGGACTCACACCCTCACAATTCACATGTATATGTCCTTCTCTTTATTTCTCTGTTGTGGTTTATTTTTCCCTTTGCTGTGGTAATGCACAGTGTTTCTGGAGAGGATGTTCTGGTGAGACCTTCTCAAACTCATGGATAGATCTTGGATTGAGAACTGAAAGGGGCCAAAAGTAGACACTAGCTGATCCTGGCAGGGGATAGGCTCAGTGCTGGTGGCCTGACACCATCATGCTTTGCTCCCTGGGCTGGAGGGCTCAAGTTCAAACCAGTCAGAGGAGCAGTAGTGTAGGCAGCTGGGCTGAGGCAACCCAGGCTTTTAGGTACCTCAGCTCAAAATCAGGATGTGTCTTAGGGCCTGGCTGAGTACCAGCTGTAGCATTGCTGAGTTGCTCTGTTCAGTGAGCAGGTTACTGGCTGCCTCATAAGCACCAGCTTCCCACAGGCAGTGACTCAGGGGCAGCCTGCCTGCTTTCACTGCAGCATCCCTGCGGTGCAGGGCAGTGGAAGGAAGTGAGGCTCAGTAGTGTGAGAGGAGCAGCACAGAGGAGCCTTTCCCAGCTTGTGTGAGAAACAACTTGACATTCTTGTGGGGTTAGCATATTGATAAGGTTACTATGCAATTCATATACTAAATGAAACACAACAAGGTTTTGCACTATGCCAGAGCAGAAGTCAAGCCTCCACATCTGCACAAGCTCATGTTTCCTCAGCAGTGACGGGAGAAGGTCCTGGGTATGTGCTGAAGAGCAAAGGTGACTGCAATGGACTTTGTTTACAAAACAGCCCGTGGAAGTAACGTAACCAAGTCCCATTGAATCCTCATGGAATTTGGGAGCCTAATTCCCTGATGCTTTTTTGAGGACACCAAACATAAACAAATTATGTGAGCTGACAGCAGCAGCATTCTTAAGCAGTGAGTATTCCCTCTATGGCTCTCTATTCTCCCAGATAGCTTTGGTCTAGGACATTATCCATGCTGTAATTCACTCATGGATTTCCCTCTGGAACAAAATACTTGATCAACATTTTGTGTTCTTAAAGCCCCCAGAATGGATGTTTGGATTTTTTCAAAGCTGATCCCTAAAACAAACCAAAAAGAACAGAAAGACCACAGAGATAGGACACCTGTAACCAGCACTCACAAAGCAGATTATCTGAAGATGCTGGCTCAGACTGTGCCTAGTGATCCTCCACCATTTGGGACAAGCCAATACCTTTCCTTAATGCTGTAGCACTCCGTGGTATATTTCTTCAAGGGAGTGCTTTAATGATTAATCAAATTCTACTGAACACATATAAGGAAATAGCAATTATAGCATCATAGAATGTTAGGGGTTGGAAGGGACCTGTAGAGACCATTGAGTCCAACTCCTCTGTCAAAGCAGGATCACCCAGGGCAGGTCACAGATGGGTTTTGAAAGTGTACAGAGAAGGAGACCCCACAACCTCTCTGGGCAGCCTCATGTTGAGGTGGAACTTCCTGTGTTCCAGCTTATACCCATTGTTTCTTGTCATAACTGGGCACCACTGCCTGGCACCCCAATCTTGACACCCACTCCTCAGGTATTAACAGACATTAATAAGATCTCCTCTGAGCCTTCTCCTCTCCAGATTAAACAGCCCCAATTCTCTCAGTCTTTCTATGTAAGAGAGATGTTCAAGCCCCTTAATCATCCTCATAAGCTCTCCCTTGGTCTCCCTCCAGTAGATTCCTGTCTCTCTTGAATTGGGAAGTCCAAAGCTGGGCATGGTATTCCAGGCGTGGTCTCACCAGGGCAGAGTAGAGGGGGAGGAGAACTTCCCTAGACTTGATGGACTTTTCTTGATGCATCCCAGGATACCAATGGCCCAGCTGGGGGCCTGTCCTTGGATTTCATGCTGCAGATCCAGCTGAACATACCCCTCCAATCTCTGTCACTATGAATGGTAGAATTTTCCAGATGAGGAAAATCAAGATGCCACCACTGCACACACAAACGTAATCCACTGTGCTGTGACAAGTTTCTGAGAAATCCCTTGCTCAGGGCTGCCTGACAGTTCCAGGGTTGCTGTGCTGGCTGGTGATGTGCTTTTTCTGGACAGTTCAGGAAGGTCTTGTGTACAACCAGACTGCTCACTGCACCCACCACATCCCCTTTGGGTGCGTGCAATGCCTTCTGAAGCCACACACTGACCTGGCTGAAAAACTTCCAAACCAAAAATAAGTTATTTTTAGGCAAGATCACTCCAGCAATCTTGTTCAGAACTATGTGTGGACAGTTGCCTCTGTTACCAAAGGCAAATAAACCGCAGCATGTGATTTGAAATGCCTTCAGGGAGCTTTGCTGCTAGAGAAGATCTGCCTGCTTGTTTTTTCCTTTCCAAAAAGTATTGGGAAATGGTGTTCTATGTTTCTGCCCTGAGCTCTCCTTGCTGCTTGTTCAAACCATTGAATAAATGATGTGCTCTTCCTATTGACAGGCAGAGTGAAAAGTACAAATGCTAATTAATTTTCTGAACTGGCAGCCTGTTGTGTCAGTCAGCTTTAAAAAATGTCAAGTGCTGTCCTGGATTCATTTCATTTGTTGGGTTTATTGGAAAGCCTAGAAAAGAGGCTTAAAACTCCATAGTGAAGTACTATAAAACTTTAAAGATTGAGGGTCAGGTTGGTTTTCTGCTCTTCCAAAGCTTTTATTCACAAACTCCATGAAGATTTATTCTGCAGTACCTGATAATGCTTGATGGTTTACAAGCAATTCTACCAAAGGCCAGCTCTTTTGTTATGACTCAAGTTCCAGTCAGACTTTTAGATGCCTTTGAAAGTGCACTGAGTTAACCCAGCTAACCCAGGGAAGTTTTTTAGGGACAATGAGGCACATTCAGCACTTTTGTAATTTCATCTTGGCTCTGTGTTAACCTGACCTTGTGCACATAAAGACTCCATATATTAGATGATGGATGGTCCACAGGCCTTGTCAAACCTTGTGCATCATTCACAGCCCATTATTTCTGAAGTGCTGTTAGCAAGCAAACTCAAACAATCTTTTTCCCAAGCTGTCCTTTCCCCCCATTGCCTTGGCAAGCTCTAAGTGCAGAGCAATCTGAAAGAGCCTCTTCAGTTAAAATGACACAGTCCAAATGGAGTTCCAACTGCTTATTTCAGTGTGAAGATTCCCTTCTCCTAGATTTTAATTTGCACCTTTTTTCTTTTCTGAGAGAATTTGTGGTGCCCAGATGGTTTCTAAGTGGAAATGGATTTCCTCCCCCTGCTCTCTTTCCCTTTAATTCTCCCCTCCTTGTGAACATACTGAGAGACTGAGATAGTTGCAAGCAATAGCTAAGAGCTAAAACCAGGAGACAGCAGTCTCATGGATGGAAATGAGCATGAGCCAAGGCACCCAGTTTAATTCTGGGAGACTGGCCTCTGCTCTCAGACACCAGGAGGATGCCAAAGAATGAAGTCAGCAGCTGTATAGACGCCTTGGGTTTGGGGCCGTGTTCAACATATCAGATCAACTAGAAAGTTTTTTTTTGAAGGCTCCTCAGAAGTGGACTGAGTAGTGGTTATTGTACTGTCTAGATCCAATCTGACCAGACTGGCATGCTGCCTGTCACTTAGGAGACTGTAACTATTGTTACAGCAAGGTTTTTCCTTTCCACAGTGAACTTCACTAAGGGTTTTTTATGGTTATTTTTAATGAAGAACAGTTACTTCACTGCTGGACTCCAGGAGCAAAAGATGGCCCACCTACCCCTAAACAGTATCACAGTATCACCTAGGTTGGAAGAGACCTCAAAGATCATCAAGTCCAACCTGTCACCACAGACCTCATGACTACTAAACCATGGCACCAAGTGTCACGTCCAATCCCCTCTTAAACACCTCCAGGGATGGGGACTCCACCACCTCCCTGAGCAGCACATTCCAATGACCAACAACTCTCTCTCTGAAGAACTTTCTCCTCACCTCCAGCCTAAACCTCCCCAGTGCAGCTTGAGACTGTGTCCTCTTGTTCTGGTGCTGCTTGCATGGGAGAAGAGACCAACCTCCTCCTGGCTATAACCACCCTTCAGGTAGTTGTAGAGAGCACGAAGGTCTCCCCTGAGCCTCCTCTTCTCCAGGCTAAACAATCCCAGCTCCCTCAGCCTCTTCTCCTAGGGCTTGTGCTCGAGGTCTCTCACTAGCCTCATTGCCTTTCTCTGGACACGAGAGAGAGGTAACCAGAGAGAGTATTACTTGGAGAATAATCACAGAGGATGTTCCTGTTCTGAAGCTGCTTAGGCAGGGTCGCACCAGAAGTCATTGTCTGGGCAGGAACTGAACACTGTGCTCTCGTGTTGCAGTCTAGCATCCAGCCACTTCAGCCACTTCACTGCTTTCTTTGTTCTGATGAAATGGAGTATCTCCTACTCATTTTTAAGAAGTCTAATCTTAGTTCTAAAAGAAATGCATTTTGACCTTTTTGTTCTCCACATTGAGACATCATTACTGACCACTGGAACTTCTGAGAGCTGTGCTGGCAAAGCTGCCTTTTCTAAAGACATGACACAAACTGATGAGGAGAATGAGGGTTCCTGAGTTGCACAAGAGTGAGGGAAGTTTTTAAAGGAAGGCAAATTTGCAGTCCTACCCTGAGGCTAAACAATCAGAGGTAGACAACTAGCAGCTTGGATTTACAGCATTGACTCACTCGGGAAGAAATCTGCATCCTGCAGCTTCTTTCTGAAGGGTTAAATCTGAGCGAGACTCATGGGGGCTACTCTTTAACAAGATGAAATGTAAAGGAAACTTCCATGCAGATCAGACTTCCAGTTCAGTTCTGCTCCCATTACATCAGTAGTTCCCAGCTTCACATTATGACCATGTAGAGAAAGACTCTCTCACAAGTATTCCTCTTGCACTTCACTTAAGGCACAGGTACTGCATCTCTACAGAGCTGCTGCTGGCTCTAATGCTGATGCAAGCAAAAATGTGAGGAGAAATTCACACAATTTTGCTAATTGTTCTCCTGATTTGCTGCCACAGTTTTCACTGAGACAGTGAATTACACCCCAGGCTTTCAGCTTGTTGCTGCTGCCTGCAGCAGAAGGGGATGTGACCTCTGTGAGATCCTGATATCCAGCAGCTCAGGCACAGTTTTACTTCTTTCTGCTGTATCACAGATGCTCTGCTTCTAGCTGGTCCCAGCAGAACAGTTGCCAACGTTGGTACCATGCCTGTGCTATTTGTTTTGATCTATCAGCTGTAGTCTTGGTCATATGCTCAGGACTGTTAGGTTCAAGCCTGGTAAAAGATTTTCTGCTGAGGTACAAACCTGGCAGCATTCCCCCACCCCAAGAGATGCAAACAACCTGCACTGACCAGGGGGAATCACCGCGGCAGCTTTTGGTACTGCTGTCACCTGCTCCCCTCTGGCTCTGCAACACACAGCGGGTCAATTTCTACCTTAAAAGCAGTGGAAGAAGACAGAGAATCAGGAGCAGTATGAATTTGTGAACCAAAGGAACATCCTATTAGAGGATAATAAGCCACTGAGCAAATTCTTCCGTTTCTCTTGCCAATTTCAATTTGAAACATTAAATGTTATTGGCAGACACAAAGAGACAGTCTAGGTAAATAAGGTTGTTATGCTTTGGGAAGTTAACTTGCTGATGTACCACCCATGGAGCAGATAAATCAGGCTATTCTTCTTAGTCCTGGCTGAAATAAGGTTAAAGGAATGTGTGTTTTTACACTCCCATAATCTAACATGTGAACAAATGTACAGATACTGCATTCAAAAGAGCTGCAACAAAAGAACTGTCCTGCTATGGGGAGGTTGGCTGGGAAAATGCCAACATGTTCACTGCCCTGAAAACAGAAGGCTAGAAAATACACATATGGAGTTAAAGTAAAGATTTCTGTGTCCTAGAGGCAGGTATCAGTAGAAGGAACCCCTAGAAGGCACAAATAATGAATTCATTGCCTGTAAGAGAAGTGTTTATTTCTCCTTCCAGTAGGAGACTATTTCATAACAGAGATCATGAGAATTTGATATTCCTCCCAACATTTTGAGAAGCTTACTGATGCTCCCCAGAGGACTGCCTGCCTGCAAGGAAGCTACTCAGTGAGGGCAGCAGGTACTCTCTTAGGCAGCTGCATCTGTAAGTGGGTGGGCTGGCTAAGAGCTGGCAAATTTGAGAAAATGGTGACTGGAAGCATGTACTGGAAAGCAGAATAATCTAGGGAAAAACATGGCTAGAAAGAGATGGGAATAAGGTGACTTGCTAGAGAAAGGTCACAGCAAAGTACACAGACGCTTTCAGAAAGTCCAGAAGAGGAAAAGAATACCACACAGAGCTGACTAAAGCATGGGTTTTGCTGTCCAACACCATCCTTCCCAAGCAGAACTCATGCTGATGGCTTAGTAGAGCTGTTTCAGGTAGCCCTGGTAAAAGAAAGTAGCAAGTGGAATGATACATTGGCTTGGCAACCTCTTCCTGAGCTCAGGGCTGGCACCTTTGCATGCCACTGCACTATGCTGTTTGTCTTTAGCTCATAAATCTAAAGTCTACATCAATGCACAATGTTAACTCCAGCCTCAGGAAACCACCCTGTAGTCACACAGGTTGTGGCTATGCTGCTAAATGGAACAGGGTAAGTCCCAAGGCTCAAGCACTGCTGGTTACAGTCACTAACTTGCAGCTGTTGGCTCTCCCTATATGCACAGTCGTGTTGTATGCCACCTAGCAGTCTTCAGGGTAACACCCAGACTCAGTTCTGGAAGTTCCAGGGCTTATCAGTTAACATAGACAAGAGTGCACCAAGCTGGTTTCCTTACCTTACACTGCTCCAAGAGACTTTTCAGCCCAGGGAATTCCCAGCATGCATTCACGGCACATCTCAAGACATGAGACATCCTTACGTTCATGCTATGGAAACACTGCTCTGATGGGCTCCAACACAGCTCCCCCACTGCTTCCAGCATCTTGAGCTGAAAAAAACAAACACCAAAAAGGCAGGCATGCAAGAGCTAGCAACTATGTGTTCAGGGTCACATGCATATGCAACAGAAAACCCAGCTGTGTGAATGCAGCCAGCCTGTGTTCTTTGGCATCTGGACAAGCACACTGTCCATGGTTTGTTTAGCAAGGAAGAATAGGCACAAAAATCCAGGCGCTTTCAATCACACAGGAGGTATCATAAATCATCATATAAAAAAATGCCCAGAGAAGACTCTTATCACCAGCAAGCTTCTTGCCTGCAGAGCCTGCAAGGAATGGTTTCTGTTATCTCTGTTTCGTGGCAACTTGGAATCCAACCTCACATTTACATCGGTGGCATGTGTCCATGCTTTAAAACACATTCAAAATGCCCAGCAGCCTATAGCTGTTAACAGAGTTTTCAGCAGAGACACAGGATTAGCTCATCCCCAAGCAGACACATCCCAGGCTCACATGATGACCCTGAGATCCCATCAGGAGCACTGAGAAGCAGCACGGGGACAGCAATGCTCTTTGCATATGTAAAGTAGATGCCAGAAAACCAGCATCTATGTGGGATCAAAAAAAGGAGAGGGGAATAAAACCTCTTTGAATAGAGATAAAACAGCTAATAATAGCAGTCTTAGGTCACAGGAAAGAATACTTATGAGATCAGAAACCACCAAGACATCTGTTTATTTTAATATTAAAGAAGATCTCCCCTGAAGGACATGTGTATGTGCTGCAAGGACTCCCAGGCCAACTTCAGCCAGAAAGGCAGCAGTCTGCAGGATAGAGTTACTCAGCCACAGATTGCCTGCAGACAGTGAGTCAGACTCTGCAGAGATCCCCATTCAGCAGCCCCCGTCACAGCCAGTGTCCAATCCAGAGATGCAGCCTGGCCATGCATGTGGGACACAGTCAGGGTCTGCACAAGCTGGGTACGTCTGGGCTGGGTCCTAGGCAGAGCATGGAGCCATCCACACTAATTTTGAGGCCAGAATCTTTCTTGCTCATGCTAAATGAGGATGACTGGGTGATAATTGTAGATTATTCTGCTGCAAGCTGGCTGTGGTGATAATTGTTACTCGTATCCACACAGATCCATGCTGTACTGCATGAAGAACTGAGGCACATTCAGAGTGATCAGAGGGGATCTGGAAGAGTGTAAAGTCACACCCAAGCTTTTGTTACATTAATCACAGAATTGTAGACTGGTTTGGGTTGGAAGGGACCTCCAAAGGTCATCTCATCCAGCCCCCCTGCAGTCAGCAGGGACATCCTCCATCAGATCAGGTTGCCCAGAGCCCTGTCCAGCCTCACCTTGAGTATCTCCAAGGATGAGGCCCCAGCTCCCTCCCTGGGCAACCAGTTCCAGTGATCCACCACCCTCATGGTGAAGAACTTCCTTTTAACACCCAGTTCTAAATCTCCTCTTCTCTCATTTCAAACCATTGCCCTTTGTCCTAGCACTACAGGCTTTTGGAAACAGTCCTTCTGTAGCTTTCTTGCAGGCTCCCTCCAGGTACTGGAAGGCCAGAGTATTCTCCTCTCCAACCTGAACAACCCCAGCTCCCTCAGCCTGTTCGTACAGCAGAGGTGCTCCAGCCCTATGATTTCATAGCCCTCCTCTGGACCCATCAGGTCCATGTCCTTCTTGTGCTGAATGTCCACATGCCTCTGATCTGTTTAGCAAAAGCCAAAGGCAAGGCAACTTATTCCTGGTACAACCTGACTTCAGCCAGGCTGTTCCATGAATGCATTTAGCCTATGACCTACCACAGATGCTGGTGCAAACACTTCCTTCAGATGCATAGATATATCTCCTGCTAAGGCACTCACATCATGGATATTTTAACAACCTGATAAGAGAAGGATTTAAAAGCCTTGTCTTTTAGACAGCAAGTCAGCCTTTAAATACAAGCCTGCCTGGGTAGGCAGTGAATCATTATCATGGGCACATGGCCAGCTGAAGTGTAATCCATGGAGCCCTGAATGTGCAAGACTTGCATAGCACAGAGACAATGACTTTGTGCTTCAAGCTGTAGCCAGAAGGATGTTTCTCCAGATGAGATATTATGAAAACATCTTTCTCATGATCCCAAACAAGAAAATAAAGGGAGAGAGAAGCCAGTGGCAGTATCAATTATTGTTCCTGCTTCACCCCATGGACATTTCAGAACTGTGGTCATGCCTGTGCTGTGAGGCAGACTGACTCAACATGAGCAGTTCCTGCTCTGGCTCCCAGCAAGGCTCCATAGGCAGTTATGGATGGACAAGGAAGAATGTTTCCATTCGGTTTTGATACTCTATGCATGAACTGGAGTTAGGAAGGAAATATTTAACAGGAAAAGACAGAAAAGAGTAGTGTGGCTGCTGTTGTGTTTTGCTGTTACTGAGCTTTCATTTTAAGGCAAAATCTACTAAAAGTACAACTTGAGGGCTGGTCTCTGAAAATTGGGGAATTTTGCTTTGGAAAGAAGAGACACAAAGATGAGTGGACACCACACAAGAGATGTCAGCCAAGCTGGTTAATATACTTGGATACCATAGGAAGGTCTATCATCTCCAGATCATCTGCTTTTGCTGTCCCCACAAGGCAAGTGAGCAGAATGAGGCTCACTGTTGGTATCATTTGATTTCAAGTTGTTAATGCTTTGGATTCTAGAAAGATATGTAATCTCACAGGGGAGAATACACAGACCATAGCCAGCTGTGGTGAGATGTGTGAGGCTGAAGTTTCAAGAAGTACTTTTTCACTAAAAACTTCTTGTCAGGATCCTCAGAGTTTCCCAGTAGACTGCACTGAATAAACAGTCACAGATCTCCAGCAAAGGCCTGAGTATTCATGTGCCACTTTTGATGTGGCCAGAATCCAGGATTTGCATTCTTTTGCAGACTGGGCTTTTTTTGTCAGGTACTTCTTTTATTTATGACACTTCAAAGCACTCTGTGATGTGCTGAGAGCAAGTTAGGTCACAAAGGGAGCAGATGTGCTCATGAAGCCTTAGCATGCACCTATTTTTCTCCTGTGCAGAAAGAGTCCAACTAGGTTCGGATTCTACTTACTTGGATTCTACTTTGGATTCTGCTTTGAATTTCTACTTTGCATTCTACTTGCATTATGCTTTCTACTGGCCAAACCTCTAAGTTTTCCAGTTGGTCACCTTAAATAAGCAGCTGGGGGGTTGTTTGTTTGGAGGTTTTAGTTTGGTTTTATTCAGAAGCTTGCAGAACCAGATTTCAAAGGACAGGCACATTCTTCAGGTGCCTGTGTGTTTTTGAATACCAAAGGCTTATTAATTTATCACTGTCAGCTCCCTGTAATCTCTTTCAGGGCTGTGGGAGCCCAAGTCTGCTCTCCTAGCCTAGAGTTTTAAGTTAACAATTCAGGGTTTTTTCTGTAGCACACTCACCATGGGTACACTTAAGCCCATTCGCTGTATTAAGGTCACTGACAGCTGTGAAGACAAAAGTCATCAGTTATGAAACACCTGAAGGGTGGTTGTGGCCAGGAGGGGTTTGGTGTCTTCTCCCAGGCAAGCAGCACCAGAACAAGAGGACACAGTCTCAAGCTGTGCCAGGGGAAGTTTAGGCTGGAGGTGAGGAGAAAGTTCTTCCCAGAGAAAGTTGTTAGGCATTGGAATGTGCTGCCCAGGGAGGTGGTGGAGTCACTGACCCTGGAGGTGTTCAAGAGGGGACTGGATGTGGCACTTGGTGCCATGGTCTAGTCATGAGGTGTTGAGTGACAGGTTGGACTTGATGATTTTTGAGGTCTCTTCCAACCTTATTGATTCTATGATTCTATTCTATTCTATGATTATCATGATGAAGGCAGCCAACACAATGAACCAAATGTGGCACTGACTCAGCTTGGTCAGGTACTGGGATCTGGGTTCCTGTATGGAGCCCAGGTACTTGGGGCCATGGTTTAGTAGCCAAGAGGTCTTGGGTGACAGGTTGGACTTGATGACCTTTGAAGTCTTTCCCAACCTTATTAATTCTATGATTCTATGATAGTTTGGCCTTGACCAGCCTGCTGCTGGTTCTGAGCAAGCTTGATCATAGCCAGCCCAATTGCTGATCCTTTGCACTGCACTGTACAGTGCATCTGCAGAGAATTTCTATTACGCTGCAGAGGTTTTTTTCCCTTTTATGGTTTGTTTTCTCCAAAGCAGGCAACAGTGGGAGAATCTTCACTTCATCTTGACTTCAAAAATCAAAGTCATTATCATGACTTTTATTATTATGATGGCTTTTTTCATCATTATGTAGGCTCACTTCCACTGAGCCTACAGCACTTCTTCCTAAAGAATAGGCATAACCAGCTGAAAGTACTGCAGATTTCAGGTACAACATCCCACAGAGGTCTGTCAAAGCCAACACTTGCAGCTGTCAAGCGTAAATGTATCATTCCCATTTAGAATTAAACCAAAACTTTGCTCTCTCTGTCTGGTCAATACAGATCATCATCTCCCATAATTGGAACAGATTGCTCAGAGAAATTGTGGAGGCTCCAAGCCTGGATTGTTCAAAGCCAGGTTGGATGGGGCCATGAGCAAGCTGGTCTAGTGGCAGATATCCCTACCCGTGGCAGGAGGTTTGAAATAGATGATCTTTAAGGTCCCTTCCAACCAAAACCATTCTATGATTCCATAACAGGAGTAGTAGCTCAGAAACCAGAGATGTGTTAATGTCTTGGCTGTTTTACCAGCCTTGATCCCAGGTGATGTTGACCTCCCTGGCATTCTAAAACACTTTACCAAGACATAAAAAACAACATGTCCCATGAGTGTGAACACATAAACCCACCCATTCACCTCCAAAAATTCCTCCAAGTAGAACATGTTTTACTTTAAGTGGGATACTTAAGGTAGCAGTGAAATTGCTGTGCACTGGGCTGAGAGTGCTGAGTACGTCTCCAGTTCATGAAAGGCATAGCAACAGTTTGGTTTCCTGAAATAAGCTAAATCAAACACCTCACTAAACTCACAGTTCTGTGATAGATGAGCTGCTAGGACAGCATTGAACCCACTGGTACAGAAAGACTTACAAACAAAACATCATTAAAATTCAAGAGGAAGCCACTGTGGAGCATATCAGTCTGTTAGATAAACACATTGTGAGAAAGAGCTGTTTGTTATCTTAGAGCCTGGAATCACCTGAAATAAAGGTAGGTTTGCCAAAAGCATTCAGATGTGGAATTACATCACAGGATGTTTTAGAAGCCCTTTAATACGCTGAGCCCATCCTCATTTACATTAAAAGACACTGAACATATTACAAAGGGTAAAAGCCTTGTCTTGGAAGGCCAAAAGTCATGGTAACTGCAGGGAAGGCTTAAGAATGAAGCTGCTTTGAACCTACTGGGGAAAAAAAAAGGCAGAAAAGAAAATTTGTTGATAATGGGTTGGATAAGAAATGCATGAGAAGGAGACAGCCAAGAGGAAAAAAAAAACCCAGAACTGTAAGGAAATCTCTTCACATAAACTTTATAGAGGGTTTTAACTAGCAGAAAATGTGATTCAGTTGCTTTCAAGCATAAATGGACACAGTTCCTCTGACTTCAGGCGGCTCCTGACATACTACCTGGGTTTAATAAATGAAAATGAGGTGCAAATACTTCTGCAAATACTCATGTTAATAGGATCCTTTATATTGACTGGGCCTCGGAGCCAGAATTCTGCCTGGAAGTTTCTTGTATGTGCACTCATCAACGGAAAGGGAAAGCTGGGAGCAGAGCTCATGGTCTAAGTATCCTATAGCCACAGAGGAATCATCCACTTCCTTTGCAGTGCTGGCAGACAAGCTTGGAAGGGAGATGTTGGAACAGAGCTAACAATCACAGTGTTTTACTCACTGTCTAAACAGGTATCAGATCCTTTAGGACTCATTGCCGTGTAGGGCACAATTGAGGTCCCATCCATGGAGACATTCAAGATCAGCCTTGATAGAATAGAATAGAATAGAATAGAATAGACCAGATTGGAATAGACCAGATTGGAATAGACCAGATTGGAACACACCTTCAAGATCATCAAAGTCCAACTTAACATCCAACACTATCTAATCAACTAAACCATGGCACCAAGCACCCCATCCAGTCTCTTCCTAAGCACCTCTAGTGACAGTGACTCCACCACCTCCCTGGGCAGCACATTCCTATGGCCAAGCTCTCTTTCTGGGAAAAATTTCTTCCTAACATCCAGCCTAAACCTCCCCTGGTGCAGCTTGAGACTGTGTCCTCTTGTTCTGGTGCTGGCCGCCCAGGAGAAGAGACCAACCCCCACCTGGCTACAACCTCCCTTCAGGGAGTTGTAGAGAGCAAGAAGGTCTCCCCTGAGCCTTCTCTTCTCCAGGCTAAGCAACCCCAGCTCCCTCAGCCTCTCCTCACAGGGCTGTGCTCCAGACCCCTCCCCAGCTTTCTTGCCCTTCTCTGGACACCTTCCAACAACTCAACATCTTTCCTAAACTGAGTAGCCGAGAACTGGACACAGGACTCAAGGTGTGGCCTAACCAGTGCTGAGTAGAGGGGCACAATGACCTCCCTGCTCCTGCTGGCTGTGGCCCTGGGCATCCTGGTATAGCTGGAGGTGTCCCTGCTGACTGCTGGGGGTGTTGGACAAGATGACCTTTGAAGGTTCCTTCAAACCCAATGCAATCTGTAAATCTGTGAGTCTCCCAGCTGCTATGTCATAAAACCAAAGCTACACTGCCTTCATGACTGCAGGAAGAGCAGAAGAGGCTTCTAAAGCTTTGGCTATAAAAAAGTCACTTTCCATTGAAAAAGGACTTATTATAACAGGAACTAAAAGGAGAAAAGAACTGAAGGAGAATGTAGTAAACAAGCAAGAGCACACAGCGGGTTTGTCATAGCAATCTAAAGCAACTTGGAGCGAGCTCTAAGCAGGACTCACATGCAGGGCTCTGGAACACAAAGCTGCAAGAACACAAAGACCAGAAAAGCAGGGTGATTTTCTAAAGACACATGATGAAACATTGCCTTTTATTTGGCTGCCAGCTTCACTAGCTTCCCAAAGGCACTTCTTTACTAGCCTGGCTTGATCAAATGTTTCCCAGCATCAAACAGTACCTCTCTAAACAGATGGATCATCCAAGATCTTCTGCACAAAACAAGGATAATATCTCCCAGAACTACCACAAGCCTAAAATTATTGATGGCTGTTTGCAATGCTCCAGCAGAAGGGAATGCAAAGGAACAGACCCACAGGCAAGTCTCCCACTTCCCAGTCCCAGTGAATTCTCTCAGAATGAGGCATCCTATGTCTCATTCACCTCAGAGCAGTTTGCTTTATTGGTTTTTTATAACAGTTATCTTCTGCAGAAGCTGTTCAAGATGCTGCCTGAAAAAAAAGCAGAGTGAATGCCCAGGCTGCTTCTGGATATGTGCTACTGCCTGTCACAACAGGGCTGCTGTGAGTGACCACTACAGCAGATTTAATTTAAAACTCCAGGCTAGCACACAAAACAGCCACAAAGAACGCTCCCAGGTGCCGTCAACAAGTTTGACATGTCAAGCTTTGTTACCAAGTCTTTCCAGGCTGGTAAACAGCTTCATTTTCAACCTACAGCCAGGAATTACTGCAGAGAATTCAATCCCAAGGAGGGAACAGAGATGTGGGATAAGAGAAGAGGATGGCAAGTAGCTTTGTGTTAAATAAGAGTTTGTTTTGAATTGGTATCTTGAGTACAAAAACAAATGGCCTTCAGATGTGGCTTCACAAATTACAGTATCAGTAGAAAAGAAAAAAAAAAACCAACAAGAGTCTCTTAAATGTTAAGTTTTCCCTCAAGATCCAAATGAGCATTCAAGCTGGCTTCATTCCTTCCACTAACGTCCAAGCTGAAATGTCAGCTCAAACTCTATTTACAGTCCCTCACTTAAGACTTTCCTATGGCAACGTCAAAGTAACATTCGAATTTCCATTTCATCAACTTGAAAAACCCCAAAACCCAACTCCAAGCTTTGGGTATACTGGATGCAGGGATTAAAACTGTGCATTGTTTACATGTCTCCTGGTTGTTTTGTCTCAAACAAAGGGATTTGTTCTGTGGATGATTCTGATATGGGTAGTATCTAAGCTATAAAGCAATACAACAGGACTAGAGCATTGTAGTCCCGGCTAAACAGGGAGGTCTCAGCTGAGTGGAGACTGGCAAAAATGACACACATCTTGCAAATGGGCCAGAAGGAGGACCCAGAGAACTACAAACCTGTCAGTTCAACCTCAGTGCCATGAAAAGTCATGGAGCAGATCATCTTGAGTGCCACTGCAGAGGAGATCAGGCCCAGTCAGCATGGGTGCCTGCTTGACAAACCTCATCTCCTTCTACAACAAGGTGACCTGCTTGGTGGATGAGGCTGTAGATGTTTTTTGACTGGACTTTAGTAAAGTTTATGGAATGGAATGGAATGGAATGGAATGGAATGGAATGGAATAGAATAGAATAGAATAGAATAGAATAGAATAGAATAGAATAGAATAGAATAGAATAGAATGGAATAGAATTAACCAGGTTGGAAAAGACCTTTGAGATCATCATGTCCAACCTATCATCCAACACCATCTAATCAACTAAACCATGGCACCAAGCACCCCATCCAGTCTCTTCCTAAACACCTCCAGTGATGGTGACTCCGCCACCTCCCTGGGCAGCACATTCCAATGCAAATCACTCTTTCCATGAAGAACTTCTTCCTTTGATTAAAAGTAACTCAGTATTGTTTCATGCTGCATCTTCCAGTGCATGCATCTAGGAAGTGGGGATGATATCAAGACAACTGTAAAAAATCCTGTGTCAGCTGATGTACCAATGGATTTAAAGTCACTCCAGAGACTGCTGAATAGGAATGACCAGGAACCAATATACAGATTTTGCTTCCTGGCTTATAGCCAGACTTCCTACAGTCACACCTCCCTAAAGCAGACTTACCTTACAGCATGGTGAAGTGGTCCAAAATAAAGTCCAAAAGAGACTAAAGCCAACATGAACAACCAGAAGTCCTTGCTTGCTTGTCCCTCCTCATTTCCCAGACCTTCTTTAGAGTACATTCACGGTACTTAGACCATTTGAGGTACGTTAGTGAGCCATCAGTCAGCAGCCAGCTCTTGTTGCAGAACTTCTTTTAGCTAGTGCTGGAAAGTTTTATTTGGATTGCTTTGACTGGGATAGCATCACATCAAATCTCCATCATTAAGCACCTTAGGCTTAGTCTTGCTACTGCTAGAACATGCTGTCTGCAAGTATTTCAGAACAGTGAAAATGCAAATATTACTCACAAGCACAAATATTTCAGAACAGGCAACACAGGCAAAGTAAAAGCCAGTTGGATTTAAAGTCTTCTGAACAGAACAGTGTCCTATTTTCATTCTCTGCTGAGCTCACTCCTTTTGCAGCTTCTGGGCTTCCCTCATAGGCTGAATGATCAGACATCATACCTTGATCCATTTCTCTGTTCTTTCTTGCACTCCACTGTCATTTTGTATAAAGTGGAAGTGGACAGAGAAAGACAAAGAGAGAAGAAAGAGGGGAAACTAGAACTTCTTTAGATTACTTAGTCTCCTCCTTTGTTTCTATCCTTCCCTTGAGTCTGTTTGTACAAGGTTAATTCTCCCCAGTGAAGACTTAGGGACCTTTGGGGGACCTCTAAGGAGCTCTGCAGAGATGGGAAGCAGATGTCATCATAAAACAGACTCTGTTGTAGCAAGGAAAACATTTAGCAGAGAGAGTTCACATAGTGTTGTACCTGGCATGTCACTGTGCCTGGTGGAG
Organism: Dryobates pubescens; assembly: GCF_014839835.1. Classification (NCBI taxonomy): domain Eukaryota; kingdom Metazoa; phylum Chordata; class Aves; order Piciformes; family Picidae; genus Dryobates; species Dryobates pubescens. The sequence continues at coordinate 9,914,361 of NC_071640.1, forward strand.
TTTCCTCTGCTTTGCCAAGGTAGTGAACTCCAAAAGCCTACACTATGAAAGTCAACAACATGTTGTTGTGTACACACAGTGCTACAGAGGACAAACCTCTCAGTACTACTTCAGGTCAGCTCAAACTGCCATCAAAGAGCTGTTTTCTCTTTGCAGACACACAGGACTGATGCTTGACCATAAATGATGTTTTCCTCCCCCCCCTGCTGTTCTTCTCCTTTGCCTTCACATCTGTGGTATTATCTGGAACTGTGCACTTGCACCATGCTGTGATAAAAGGTTAACACAGTAAGTGACTGGCAAACCAACTTCACTGGCACCATCTGCTGTGAGTCAATCTTGCTATAGGAGCCACTTCCTTTAAAGTGGAGAGAAGAGGAATATAATACAGAAATAAGGAACCAGTCACTGAACTTTCCATAAATAATGTTTCCTCCTCATTTTGTTTCACCAATTGATTTGCACTCCTTGCTTTCTCCCTTTCCAGCTCCTGGTCCTAGTGATTTGTCAATGAACTGCAAAAGGAGCAGCGTGACTTACACCAAGCCCGGACAAACAGCAGCTATGGGGAAGCTTCTCCTGCTCCAGACGGGAAGATTTTATCCCCTGGCTTTAAAACTCTGTGCAATTAGAAGGGAAAAGGGGAAAAAATCTGTTCCAAACATGATGTCAGTGTTTCCACTACTTCATGGGGAAACCATGTCCCCCTCTTATTTTAAAGATGACATATTAGTGCTTATTTTCCTGTCAGTCTTGCGTGTGTGAGGAAAGGGGAGGCAAAAGGGATAAGGATTTACTGGCTTCTTTTACCTAACTATGAAAATACCAAGAGCCTGCATCAGCTGAGAAGTGGGAAGCAGCTGGAAGAAATCTAGAGAGAATGCAGCAGCCAAGCATGCTCCATAATGGAAAGCTCCTTGCACTGAAGAAATCTTGACAGGGCTCAAACTCTGCAGTTCTCAAGGAGCTCTTATAACTTCTTAAAGCGTGACAAGATATGGGGCTGTATTCAGATCAGGCAAGGGTTAAAAAGTACATTAGGTACAGAGTGATTATCAGTACAGACTACTCAGTCTGAGTACACCAAAGCACTGCAGCACCTCCAGTTCCCCATGGCTGCTAATGCTAGGGGAAAACACAGAAGTCAAGGCTGATGGAACAAGAAGATCCAACAGGCCCACAAGTATTCAAACACCAAATCTGAGATTCTTCATCATTTGCCCTCTCATTTCCAGGGGTAAACTCTGCTTGCCAATGGAAATTGGTCTGCCCAACCTGAAATCTCTTCTGACTTCCAGTTTTGTAAATGACCACAAGCCACTCCTTGTCACCACCATCTTCAACCACACACTGCTCTTTCCACCACTTCTCTCATCCTGTGGCTTCAGAGCAGCTTTCCATTATGTTCCACTTTTGCATGTGCTACTATACTGGTGTAGCATCTGCATTGTGACTGGCAGTTCGACTACATCTAAGAAGAGGCAACTAGATCTATGGATAATTCCCTCTGTACTGATTCTGTGTTGGGCACATATGCTATGAGCAAAGTGAGTAGTTCAAATACAAACCAGTTCCAGCAGTGCCCAGGCAAAGGCAGAAGTGCCTGCAGTGTCACCTTTATGAACACTGCCCATTTTTTTTGTAAACAGAGCACAATGCTTCGGTCCCTGCCTCCACCTCTTCCTTCTCATCATGCAAAGTCCATCAAGAAATGGCTTAGGCTGTAAAGGACATTACAGATTGTGGACTTCAACGTCCCTGCCATAGGCAGGGACACCTCTCAACTACACTTAGATACTCAAGGTCTCATCCAGCCTGACCTTGAATACCCCCAGGGAGGAGGCACCCACAACCTCTTTGGGCAGCCTGTTCCAGAGTCCCACCACCTTCATACTGAAGAACTTCTTCCTGAGATCCAGTCTAAACCTACTGTCCCTCAGCTTCAAATGATTCTCCCTTGTCCTTTATTTAGACACCTTTATGAAATGTCCCTCTACAGCCTTCCTTAAGATCCTAAGATCCCAAGATCCCTTCAGGTATTGGAAGGCACTTCTGAGGTCTCCCTGGAGTCTTCTCTAGGCTGAACAACCCCAGCTCCCTCAGCCTATCCTCATAGCAGCTATATGATAGATATATATAAATATAGGTTATTTTTACAGAGTCAGGAAATTAAATCCATTTTCAGCTAAACCCTGTCTGCCCCATTCCATTAAATACCATTCCTCAGACATCAGAAGCAAGAATAGAGGGCTAAAGCCTCTCTCCAACATACACACCAAATAGCAGTTTGTGTTTGGAAATTTTGCACTTACAGATTGTTTTTCCCCATTTTGATAGTGGCTTTGCTTCCTTACATACAATCAATAAACATCAATCCTCTCCTTCTCTTCAAAATGGCTTCTGAAGTCAGAGATGATGTCTGGCCACCCATGGCAGCAGCTGTGTGGCTTTGCCCACTCCAGGAAGAGTAACTGCCACAGATGATTTCCACTTCATGCTGTTGTAAATTATGAAGTCATGAAAGACTGTCAGAGAAGGAGACAGAAGTCCTTGCAATGTAGACAGCCATCCCAGTAGACAGCATGCTACATGAAACGACCAGGGAAGAGAGGGGAAAATGCCTTTGCCATCAGTAGCTGGGTTCAAACACTACCTATGTCTCAGTCTGGGTGATTCAACTTTCTCTTGTGGGTACAGTGAAGTAACCCTGGCTAAGATAGTAGACAGGGGACATTAAGCTATTTGCTCAGAAAATTGAATCAGGCACAATATGATCCATTGCCCTCTGCTTCTTTTGTATTAAGGACAATCAAAACCAGCTTGTAGCAGAGGTTAAAGGTAGAGCTCAAGCACACAGCTACCATCATCACTCCATAAAATGGAACAGCCACATAGAGAATGGCAGAATCACCGTGGAAAGCAGCTGCAGTTCCAGACTTGTAGCAAAGACAGGGATCTGCCTGTGGGATGCAGTACTTCTCCCAAGATGAGATGCCACATCACTTAGCTTTTCCAGGCTAAACCTGTCTCTAGGAAGAGAGCCAAGCTCAGGAGTTTCAAACTCTTGAAACAGGGAATCCTGTCTTACAGGATTACCTGTACACTATAGTAGATCACCTCTACTCTCATTTTTAATCAACAGATATCCCAGGGTGCCACAGTCATATGAAGAGAGTTTTCTATACTTACTTAGCTCTCCTCATAATAGTTCAGCATATCCTGAAGAGAAAACTAGTCTCAAACAAGCTCTAACACATCAGGCAGAAAGCCACTCAAAGTGCAAGACTAAGCAGAAAGAACAAGAGGACTTGCTGGCACTTGAACAGGGAAGATGGGGCATGGGGAAAGGAAGTTCTTCCAGGCCATGTGGAAGTAGTAAAAAGGAAAGTAGAGAAGAATCATGTAAGAAAGAAGAGAATCATAGATCAGGAGAAGGGGACACAAGGTAGATCATGGAAATACTCATGAATTCCTAACACTAAGTTCTGTGTTTGTTTCTGTTGGTTTATTTCCAGAAGACCTGCAGTGTGAAAGAACAGCTTATAGAATGTAGGTACCAATGGCACAGAAGATGGGCATCACAGTTCTGTGGGATCTGAATACTTAACCATGTGCTCAGTTCAAACCCCTTGATCCTGGTGTGGGAACTGTTGTATTCCCAGATCCTTGGGAACATTGTTCAGATTGGGTTTTGCCAGGAAATCTATTTTCTGTCCTACACACACAAACACATATGTTTGCTTGTGACTGCTGCCTCCAATCCTCCATCCTTCCAGGCCCCTGCATTACATCCACCATGTTCTTGAGAGCACTCCAAGTCTCTGTGGCCTATTAGACACTCAAGTCTTCAAATTGGTCTGTGGGAAGCCGTTCGTGCATGAGGGCAAACACGTTGATTAGCAAAACTCTTGCGGAATCATTAGCGCCAGGCCAGTTCCACGCAGAAGTGTGTAATTAGTCCAGATAACTAATACTGGAAGCTATTTCCCTGGCAGTTTGGGAGTCTTTGAAAGCCATAACAAAGTTAAAAAGCATGAAAAGACAAAGATGAGACGCTGGTTTGAATTATCAATTTCACTCTCCTTGAGAGTGCATACAAGAGAATGGCAGCACACGAAGCAACAAGAACCAGCTGAGCTCAAGCAAAACTCGAATCGTGTCTTCTTTTCACTTCCCAGTGGTGATTACACAACTGCTCCGTTATATAAGGAGGCCGACTGTGCTGCCTGCAAATAATCAAGTTAAAACCTTGAAGGTCCAGAGCTGTAAACATCCTCCCCATTGGGAACCCAAGACCTTTTTGAAAGAGGCATGGATCTCATTATACTAAAAATATCCAACGTGATCAGATTTTGTTACGGGTGACATCTTCGCCAAATCTCCTTTCTAAACCTTACTTTGGTTTTCATGATAAATGAAAGCCAAAGAAACAAGTATCATTCTGGTAAACATTATTGCTTTCAGAAGGATGGGCAACATGGTGAAAGCCTTTTCATCCTGAATTAGCATAATTTCATTTTTGCAGTTGTTAAAAGACTTTCCATTATTTGATGTTCTCCCCCACAAAATGAACAAAACATGTCCTGTCCAGCTTCCTCTGACTCTGTGCAAGAGTACCATGAAAGAAAGTAGACAAAGTTCAGCAGTCAAAAGAAAGCCTTGTGTTTTCAACTCCTTTATTCAGTCCAGAAAGTTGCCCTAAGAAAAAAAATGGCTGCTGAACATTGCATTCAGGCAGCTAAATGCAGCCTCGGTGTTACCTCGGTGCATTTATAGTCAAATTAATCTGGAGAGGGCTTAAATGCATGGAAGTGCTATAGACATCAAAAGAAGTAGTATTTTGACTTCCTAGATGCAACATCATGACTCCTACCCTGCAGATTGCTGATATTCAAATAAATGGAAACATCCTCCTGTAACAGCTGGCTCGTGTTTTGCTGCTGTCAATCAGCACCCCCAGGTCCCTTTCTGCCTGGCTGCTCTCCAGCCACTCTGACCCCAGCCTGTAGCACTGCCTGGGGTTGTTTTGGCCAAAGTGCAGCACCTGGACTTGTTAAATGCCATCCTGTTGGACTCTGCCCATTTGTCCAGCCTGGCACGTTCCCTTTGCAGAGCCCTTCTACCCTCTAACAGAGCAATCATCTGCTCCCAACTTGGTGTCATCTGCAAATTTACTGCTGATGGACTCAATTCCCTCATCCAGATCATTAGTAAAGATGTTGAACAGGATGGGGCCCAGCGCTGATCCCCGGGGGACACCACTGGTGCCTGGCTGCCAGCTGGCTGTGGCACCATTCACCACCACTCTCTGGGCTCAGCCTCCAGCCAGTTCCTAACCTAGCTCAGAGTGCTGCTGTCCAAGCCAGGGGCTGTCAGCTTGGCCAGGAGTTCAAAAGCCCTGCTGAAGTCCATGTAGACTACATCAACAGCCTTTCCTACATGCACAAGGCAGGTCACCTGATCAATCTCCAATGCCTTAAATAGTCCTACTAATCCTAGTGGTAAGGTAAGGAAGCCCTTCACATCGTTTAACACTACCTGAGTGTCCTAAAGCAATATACCACCCCTGATGTGTGCAGATCTGAAGCTGAGAGATGATATCTTACTCAAGCATGAGTTCCTTTAATCTTATCCTTACACATTAGATCTCCACACCACCCTTCTGACCAGCTGGAATCTGAAATAAGGTGCCTATGTTTTCATGCAGAGAAGCACTAATGCAGACTGCAGACACTCTTGGTGGATGTTCTCAGCAAGCTCAGCAGCTACATTCTGCAAAACTGAGCTTCAACTCAGGCATGGTCATGAAATCACTATTGCCATCAGCTCAGAAAGCAATGAGCTAACCCTCACCAGGCTTTCTTTACTTCTGGTTAAAATCAGCAGCAATTGGATGGATACCTAAAGAGCTTTTAGTATTTACACAGCCATATTAAAAAAACCAAACAAACAAAGAAGACTGTAGAACAGCAAGAAATCACACAGCAGCATTCCCAGTCCTCAATATTCTCTTCTCTAAAATGAGGAAAGGCAAAATTCAAATCCAGCCTGGCCCCCCATTTCCACAGAACTTTGTCCAGAGTTTGTTAGGCTCTTCCTGATCTGACTCGAGATCCCAGGTTTGCTGCTGAGAGTGGAACCCAGGCTGTTGGAGAGTCAGGCTGAAGGACTCACACAGTTCCCCTGAACACACCCATAAATAGAGCTTCCAAAACTCTGCAGTGAGACTCCTATAAGGAGCAAAGCCCAGACTGCCGTAAATCTCACAAAATGTGCTGGTTCGGATGAGCCGAAAGCAGCTCGAACACGGAGCCAAATCTGTTTAATCTGGAAGTGATGCTGGAAATCTCATAAAGTCAGGCTTTCTTGAAAGATTTGCAGCAGTTCCTTATTTTCATGTGGGCAGAAATTACTATAAGAAAAACGTCTTTTTGTGCTATTTCAGTATTTTCAGCTTTATGTTTCGGCCAAAGTCACAGAGCTGCTTTAATTTTCTGTTCAATAAGCTCCACGCAGCTGGTAACAAGAGGGCTGCAATTAGCTTCAGGTTGGTATGTCAAGATTATTTCCATAATCCCAGACACAATACTTGCATGCTTTTGGGCCCTTTTTTCTTAATTATCAACTATGTTCCCATTTTACCAGCAAGAGATTTAACTGGTATGGCCAAAGTAGTCCCCACTCTTGTCAGGATAATGCCCACAAATTTCAGATCCCCAGACTCACAAGGGAGTCCTGTTTCTGTGTTTCCATCATGTCATTCAGCCATCTCTGAGGACCACCCTGACTCACACACAGCTCAAGAGCAGTCACTTTTCCCACAGTACAAACCTCTTGTTCAGCAGCATGAGTGCCTTGTAGCTCTGAAGTAAATATTCTCACATCTAGTATCTGAAAGGGACCTGCAGGCAGGCTGTGGAAGGGCTGTTTAGAAGGGCTTGTAGCACTAGGATGAGGGGCAATGGTTTGAAACTGGAGCAGGGCAGATTTAGGTTGGATATTAGGAGGAAGTTCTTCACAATGAGGGTGGTGAAATACTGGAACAGGTTGTCTGGCTATGTGGTGGAAGACATTCAAGGTCAAACTTGATGGGGCCCAGAGAAACCTGATCGAGTTAAAGATGTCCCTGTTCACTGCATGGGGGTTGAATGAGATGACCTTTAAGGGTCTCTTCCAACCCAATGCATTCTGTGATTCTGTGAAATGCAGTTCTCTGGTGTTCACTGAGTTCAGCATGTCTGCCTCAGATGCCTGCTCATGAAAAGGAGTTGCTGCTTCTTCTGCAAAGTCCAAAGCCTGAGTGGCAGCAGTAAGTCTTGCCAATTCCGGATCTAACTCTAGGAAAGCTGCATTTTCCAGCACCACCAAAAGAAGTGCTTGTCACATTAGTCATACATGTGGTCTCTTACCATATGAGGAGGCAGGCTGAGACAGGGAAAAGCCAATGTTAATATTTGTACAAACCAACCCAGGCCAGAATCAGAACAAGTGAGACAGTATGTCCCTGAGTCCCATAGCAGAGACCACGCAATGAGAGTATAGCTTAGCCAGCAGCCCACGGGCTCCAAGGATGGTTGCTCCTGAGCCTGAATGGTTTGTTTGAACCCTGGTGCACAGCAGGTACGGCAAGAGTGAAATGAGCATCAGCAATACCAGGAATCTGGCTATGTGCCAGACCAAATACTACAGCATCACAAACACACCTGAAACTAGGCTCTTACCACCACGACTTGATGCTCCTTTGTGGCCTACTCCCAACTCATATCTCCTCTGCACCATGGCAATGGGGTGAGGAGGGCAGATGGAGTCAGACTGTTCTCCCCTGTTCTCACTACAGGAAAGATGTTGGGGTGCTGTAGCAGGTCCAGAAAAGAGCAACAAAGCTGGTGAAGGGTCTAGAGAACAGCTCCTGTGAGGAGCGAATGAGTGAACAAGAGGGGATTGGATGTGGCACTTGGTGCCATGGTCTAGTCATGAGGTCTGTGGTGACAGGTTGGACTTGATGATCTTTGAGGTCTCTTCCAACCTTAGTGACACTGTGATACTGTAACTGAGGCTGTTTAGCCTGGAGAAAAGGAGGCTGAGGGGAGACCTCCTTGCTCCCTACAACTCCCTGAAAAGAGCTTTGGAGCAAGGTGAGTTTTGATCTGTTTTCCCAAGTAACAAGTGACAGGACAAGAAAAAATGGACTCGGGTTGCATCAGGGGAGATTTAGGTTGGATATTAGAAGAAACTTCTTCACTGAAAGGGTTCACAAACACTGGGACAGGCTCCACAGGGAGGTGGTTGAATCCATAGGATATTCTGAGGATTACAATAACATTTGCAACCAGAAGTGAAAGAACAATTATCCCTCTGACCTAAGAGGAAAATAAACTACACCAACTTGATTTAACAGAAGGCAAGGTCTCTGGAAGCAAATTCACGGGAGTGAAAATCTAGAATTTCCCAAGAGCCAAGATGCTGGCAGAGAAGATCACAAAATCTTCCCTTTGGTGCCAAAGGAATATTTCAGTTAATGAAACACACAGCTTGGAAAAACCCAGTAGGTTTTGTAAAAGATGCCTGAAAAAAAGTGTCCCTTCTAGCAATACTTCCAATTAAAAAAACACAGCATAGGTCTTTACTGAGCAGGAGACCATTTTCCTCCTAGAGGAGGCCTGGAGATGAATCCAGAAGAGGGTGCAAACAACTGACTCAGAAACAGGGGGAGATTGGTCTGGCAAAGAAAAAGTTGAAAGAATGTGATAGCATGTGATAGCATAGCATAGAATAGCATGGCATAGCACAGCACAGCACAGCATAGAATAGAATAGAATAGAATAGAATAGAATAGAATAGAATAGAATAGAATAGAATAGACCAGGTTGGAAGAGACCTTCGAGATCATCAAGTCCAACCTATTATCCAACCCACCTAATCAACTAAACCATGCAACCAAGTACCCTATCAAGTCTCCTCCTAAACACTTCCAATGATGGTGACTCCACCACCTCCCTGGGCAGCACATTCCAATGGGCAATCACTCTCTCTGTGTAGAATTTCTTCCTAACATCCAGCCTAAACCTCCCCTGGTGCAGCTTGAGACTGTGCCCTCTTGTTCTGGTGATGCTTGCCTGGGAGAAGAGACCAACCCCCACCTGGCTACAACCTCCCTTCACGTAGTTGTAGACAGCAAGAAGGTCTCCCCTGAGCCTCCTCTTCTCCAGGCTAAGCAACCCCAGCTCCCTCAGTCTCTCCTCATAGGGCTTGTGCTCCAAACCCCTCACCAACTTTGTTGCCCTTCTCTGGACACCTTCCAGCAAGTCTTTTGATGCATTTATGAACACCATTATGATATGGGTGACTCAGAGATCCAGAGACTGGACATGACCTTTCCAACCCTTTTGCCCTGTAGTTCCTCCAACAGCATGGGATCAGCCAGCTGATGTCTAGGTTCACTTCAGCACAGGCTGCACTGCTTTTTTCCCAGTTCCCCATCCTGAAGCAATTTCATACCCACCAGCTGCATAAAAAAACAAAAGCATTTTTACAAGAAATGCACCAGCTCTTCTTTCGTGTTTGGACTTCAAAATCTAACAGTCTGTGGTCCAGCACCCAGTGCAGCTTTGTTTGAAATCTTCAATAAAGCAAACCTCAGCCACACTTTGGAAAGGTTTCACTGAAAGGAAGGGACAAGTTTCAGATGTTACATTATTTCCACAACTAGATTTCAATTGCCTCTTTCTGCAAAGGTCAGAAATGTTTAGTTTGACAGCCTTGTTCCTGCCCATCCCAGAAACTAACATGATTTGTAAAGTTTGGATCCATATACCCCTTTGGGATCCAGCAGTCCCCAAAAGGACTCTAGTGGAAGCTTAGTGCCTCACCAAGACCATGCATAAACAAACCCATGCTTTTCTAGAGTGTTTTTACCATGATCAAGCAAAGATTTTTTTCTCTTAGTTGGACATATTTTAGAATCTTTGACATGTTTTCCTCCACTACCACTTTGCTCTCATCAAAGAGTTAATGAAAAGCACCAGATTTCAGCTCCTAGCAAGACCTTGCAGTTGATGCTCCAGGACACAAACCTTGGTCAGGCATCTATCATTTATTTACATTGTGGCTAAGTCAGTAGCCAGACCTTCTACATGGCTGTTGTAGACATGCAACAAATAAAGCAGACTGCAACTGGGCTTTCTGAGATCTATGGGAGCCGACTGGAAGTGACAGCTGCTCACCAACCTTACTCTGATGGGTGAAAATGTTTCCTTTGCTGAGTGGTTGCCTAGAGCAAACATAAACACCACACTCACTTGTCCCAACACAGAAGAGGGGCGTACCCAAAACAGTCTTAAGGACAAGGACTCAGAAACAGTGTCCTCATCAGTGAACATTCACCACTAAAGGAAGATGTTTGGGTTCATACTGGGTTTTGTATACTCCCAGTGCTGCACAACTGAGATCACTCTCTCTAGTCTTGTTCATGACAAAGACTGTCTCAGGAAAATGTTGTTCTTTGCTTTAAAGAACAATGACATGAGAACAGCTCAGTTAGTCTCCAATTTTGTGAACATGAATGAATGAGTAGCTTCACTACAGCAAGCAGCTCCTATGCCAGAGAGCTGCCAGCTGACTCTTACACCAGCAAGCCTTAGCTCAGAAGGATTGGAAAGCAATCAATACAAAGAGGCAAAATAGTGTTTTGCATAAAACCTTCAACTAGCTATGACCATAATCCTTTTTTTATGATCCAAAACACTTAAACTCTGCTCACACCACACATGCAGTCTGAGCCTGAGCTCATTCTCAGAGCTTGCCCATCATACAGCTCAGTCTTAAATCCCACCAGCCTCAGAGGCTTACAGCCTGAACACTTTTGCAGCTCAGAATAGGCTGCTTCCTCCTCCATGCCTTTTAGGTAGATCATACATATAGATGGGGCCAAATCTGCTGTATCCCAGATCCAAGGCATTCCCAAAGCTTGTTCCTCCTAAGCCTGTTGCTGGTGTTTTCAGCCAATGCTACTCTCAGGCCAGCAGCCAGTTATGAATGGTAGAAGGAAAAGAGATTCTCTTTCCTTTTCTCTTGGTCCCAGAAGGCTTCAGGTCATCCCAAGACAGCTGGTGTTTTGGTGGAATGTTGTCAGCAGCACATCCTGTAGGATCAACACCTCACTCATTGGAGTTATATGTATAATCAAGGTCCTTAAGGCCTTAGGTTGGATTTGCTACGTGAAGATGACCAGCAAGCCATAGGATGAAGGTCTAGTTTGTGTCTCTCCAGTAAAATACTGTTTGTATTCACCAGCATGAAAACACATGGGATTTGTTTAGATTTCAATACTGTTCTAAGCATGAAGAGAACTGGAAAGACAACACTCATGTGTTTCCCTCTGGGATATAAGACCATCATCTATTTCAAGAGAAAAAAAACCACCTCTATATTCAGCAAAAGCTGAAGCAAACACAAAAGACTGTCTTTGCAAAAAATGGATAGATGTCAATGTTTTAAAGAGGTTTCTGCTGTTACAAATGTTTTCATTGCAGTAAACTCTTCTGGTTAGGAGGGGGGATACTGAAAAGGAAACCCACATAAGGATGTTCATCCCAATATCCCACTGATTTGAAAGGATCAGATTTTCTCCCCTACAGATCTGGTACTGGCATTAATTAACCACATTTCCAAGAAATCTTGGACTCTTCTGTTCTTCAGATTCTCCAGTGACAGCAATTCCACATACTCCATGGTAATTCAGTGCCGTGGTCTCCTTAGAACATCTTTTATAACATAATCCCTAAAATTTCCTTTCCTGTAATTTAAATCCTTCACTACTATTCTTTTTCATACTGCACATGGAGAACAGTTTAATCTCTTGCAGCTAAGTTTTACGTATTTAAGAACATTATGTCTCTTTCAGGTCTCTCCACATTTAATAAACCCTGTTCTTGCAGTCATACACCAAAGGTCATGGCTGTTTTTAAACCTTTGATCATTCTTGTTTTCCTCCTCCAGGGTTCCTCCAATTGCTCTTCATCTTTTCTCAAGTGCATTGCTATTCCTGAAGTCCTGCCCAGCAGGAAGCAAGAAGCCCAGGATATGGGAGATCTGAAGACAGGCAGCAAAGGGACAAATAAAGTCTCAGAACAAAACTTTAATATCAGGAGGGTGTTTGCTCACAGCACTTCTCATTCTCCTACAGCTTCATACCCCCAGCATTATGAAGCAAAAGCTCAGGGCACTTATCTTATCTTATGTTTGCTCATGCATTGAGTCAAACTTCTTTAACCAGCGTCCAGCTTTGTGAGCTTAAGTTCTTTGAAGTCAACAGTGGATGAGGCCAGGCTAAGCCAACCTTTCGCTTCTGGAAGCAAGTCTGTCCCATTATCACTTTCCCTCCTCTGTCCACATCTGCCAGTTTAACAATGCAATTAGTCTTTCCCAATTACTATTTCCTCAAAAAAACTCAAACAGATGATAAGAGCAGGCATCACAGATTTCCTTTGCTATAACTGAGGGAGAAAAGGCAAGAAATGATGCACAACAGAGCATGTGGATTTATAAGCGACTGACAAAGAGATGAGACCCCACAGAAAGGAACATGGAACAGGCATAGGGCAACTGATGTGATCACCTGGTTTTTGCTCAATTTTATGAGACTTAGGCTCGAGGTGAGGGGAAAGTTCTTCACTGAGAATCGTTCACCATTGGAATGGGCTGCCCAGGGAGGTGGTGGAGTCCCCATCCATGGAGGTGTTCAAGAGGGGATTGGACGTGGCACTTGGTGCCATGGTTTAGTCATGAGTTCTGTGGTGACAGGTTGGGCTTGATGATCTTTGAGGTCTCTTCCAACCTTGGTGATTCTGTGATTCTGTGAAAATGCTAAGGGACTCCACTGTGATCACAGAATGGATTTCCTCTCCTTACTCCCGATTTGTTCTGTCCTGAAAGTAAACCATTCTGAGGAGGAGGAGGAAGATGAAGATTAGACAATGGAACATGAGAAGTTATTTAAGGGGGAGGAAATTGTAGGCACCATTTCAGAGCAGCAACTTATTCATTTCCATGAGAAATATTGGTTGAATTGGATGGCAATACCACATGGTAATGCTCTTTGGGCCTGCTGGAGAGCAAGCCCTCTCGCATTTAAGCATCACATCAATCACACTGAGCTTGCAGCAGGAAAGAGAAGGAAGAGGGGGCAGAAAAACAAACATTTCACATCAATTTCTGCTTTCCTTCTGCTAAAGCCATTCACAAGCATATCATTCACAGGCTTAGATCTGACTTTGTTTGTCTTTAAGCATAACAATTATTTCATAGAAAAGAGTTCCATTTAACATGACTGTGACTGTTGAGAGCGGAGTGCATGTGTGCACACACCCTGCTGGAGGAATGTTATTTACAGAGGAGGGTTAATGTAAACCCTTGTGCAAGCTCTGGTGATCCAGACGTTCACCTTAGCTAACCAAGCAGCCTAAACATAGCCATCTCCAGCAGCCTGAGCTGTCTGAGCTCCCTCTGCAATGCTCCTCATTTCTAACTTTCCATCTACTGCTTCCAAAATGTGATCTATTGACTAGAACTCCAGCAACTGTTTTCAGATCTTTTTTCTGAGTCAGAGTGAAACTTGCCTTCAAACTAGCTAGTTGAGTCACCTTTTTTTTTCCTTTTTTTCCCCTTCTCTGTGCCTGCACCCTGACCACAGAAGTCCTTTCCAAGCTGTTCTCCTAAGTATGCTCAATGCCAGGTTTACCAGGCTCCTGTTCATAACCTCAAGCCAGCGCTAGGTCACTCAAAGTGCTCTGCCTGTTCTCCTGTGCTTCAGTTTGCTTAAGCTGCTGAAGCTGCTTAGCCTGGAGAAAAGGCGGCTCAGGGCAGACCTTATTGCTCTCTACAACTACCAGAAGGGAGGTTGTAGCCAGGAGGGGGCTGGTGTCTCCTTCCAGGCAACCAGCACCAGAAGAAGAGGACACAGACTCAAGCTGTGCCGGGGAGGTTTAGGCTAGATATTAGGAAGAAGTTCTTGATAGAAAGAGAGATTGGCCATTGGAATGTGCTGTCCAGGGAGGTGGTGGGGTCACCATCACTGGAGGTGTTTAAGAAGAGACTGGATGGGGTGCTTGGTGCCATGGTGTAGTTGATTGATGGTGTTGGATGATAGGCTGGACTCGATGATCTCAAAGGTCTCTTCCAACCTGGTCTGGTCTATTCTATTCTATTCTATTCTATTCTATTCTATTCTATTCTATTCTATTCTACTCTACTCTATTCCATTCTATTCTATTCTATTCCATTCCATTCCATTCCATTCCATTCCATTCCATTCCATTCCATTCCATTCCATTCCATTCCATTCCATTCTAACAAAAAGCCCAACATAATTTAGCAACAGACTTTAATTTCTTTCTCCCCTTCAGCTTTTCAAAGCGAATGTTGCATTTCAGCTTGTCCTGAGATAGCTGAAAGTTTGGTCAGGGAAAGAGCCATGATTTGCTAGCCCTTGTTCCTGAGCTTAGCAAGCATCAGTTTTGTATATCACCCTCCCTAACTTCCCCATGTACCAGGGGTTTACATTTTGTATTTGAAACAGTCAACAGACAATTGTATCATGCAAGGAAATAGAGGATTCATTTGCATGTGGATTATCTAATTAGATGTTACAGACTTAACACACTGATATGGGAAATGACTCACATCCATGGGTGTAAGGCAGCAGAAAATGAAGCCAATTATGAATTCTATCGAGATGTATTTATAACATATACATTACAAAAGTGTAATTGTCAATAATGAGGTGCTGAACAACCACAGTAATAAAACTACTATTAAAAGGGCTATTACAAACTCTTTGATGGAAATTGAGGGGATTCATCGGTTCCAAATGAGATGCCATTTACATTAAAATGGAAGCAGCAGTAATTCCCACTAGAAAGTAACACCTCTCACCTCCTCCTTTCATCTACAGCAGCATCATACCATTTATTACTTCAGCTGTGCATCACAGATACAAAGGGACCTACATTGTGGTGTGTGTGGTTGAAACTCAGGTGAAGGAAAAGCATATCCTCACACCTTGAATCTTTCCAATCCTACAGCAAAACAGGTACAAAAACTCCCACTGAGACCCATAAAGGGGAGCCTGCCCTGCTTTTTCCTCCTCCCAGAGAAAACTGCAGTTCAGTCCTAAGGAGGCTAATCCAAGACTAGCCTAGTCCAGCAAAGCCTGCACCCCAGCAGCCCCAAGGGAATTCCTGTGGGTATTCCCCACCCCACCATGGCACACAAACAGCAAGGTAAAGCCCCTCTGTACATGGAATAAGTGCTGAATAAGAGGCTTTGTGGTGCTTTTCACTGCTAGCTTTGCACAAAAATGCTGCCTCTCATCCTGCCCATCTTCCTGCAGCAGCTTCTCACAGAGCCCCTGTACATATATACATGTAGGAACCCCATATGGGGATCCTGCCTGCTCCTAGGGGTGCTCACAGCAAAAGGAGTTGGGTAACACAGCAGGGGAGCCTGGCATTTGAATCTGAATTCAGCTTCTGTGTTTTGCTTAAGCTAAAGATGCTTTTTGTGAACAGATAATAAAGTGTTCTGCACCAGGGAGTAGGAGGCTAGAGATAAAGATATATCCAAGACACCCTCACAGCTTGGAGTAGTTGGGAAAAGGATTTTGGAAGAGGTGGGAGGAAAGATACTCTTCTGGAGAATAAAGAGCCATTTGAATACATCTCTTAAGGTGTTTTAAGTAATACAGCCAAATGGAGTCAGTGATATGAATGCTGGTGGAAGCTCTAAAGAGAGCAAGCCTCATAAAGGCTCCCTGATGTATTTTCTCCCATACTACTCCTGTATTTTGCCTTTCATCTTCTAAAATACAAGAATTTGAGGATTCTTTTTATTTCCCTCAGCAGCCTGCTGCACATCAGACCTCTAGCACATTCACAGTCATTTGATTGTGTCCCTGAAACATAAAATTTCTAGCACAGACACAGGCCATCTGTGCATGCAGGCACACTCCTGACACAGGCACCACATGCAGAGACAAGACAGCCCTCGGTCAGAGTGTAGCTCAGCCTGGCCCTGAAACCACCTCAAACGTGAGATGCACCTCCAGAAATTACAGCCTTAATTAGCATTTCCATGGGGAACTCCAAAATATTTGGGTTTGGACCTTTTGTGCAACCAATTGGACCTGGCATGAGTTTTGTGTGCATGTAGGTCTAGGTTATTGCTCAGGTTTTTGTTTTCCACAGGCTGCCCTGGCTGGTTGATGCTTATTTGCTACAAACCTCAGCACCCTTGAAAATGTTCTGCATTAGAACTCTCCACTTTTAAGTATAACTTTACTTATGATTTATACAGAATGTAATTAAACCAAGAGTGGGATCCTGCAGATAAATACAAGCCAAAAAACTGTTGCTATAAACATGCTGTGGGCTTTCTGCCTGCTAGTTTCTCAAGCCAAGCTGCTTTATTTGCACACTGGGATTCATAAACCCAGATGTACGGTAAAGATGCACATAAAACAATCTTCACAGAGCTGTGGATCCCTGTAGTATCAAACAGGGATCCTTAAAGTGGGGTTTACCTTTATCTGAACACTTGATAAATGAAACCACTGTGCCCCCACCAACTCTTTCTTAATGCTTGATAAGATAGGGCAAAAATCTGCTTTTTGTTTTACTCCACGGTTATCTGAATCCCCTCTCTACCCAATAAAGATATCCTCACTGCCTTCCTGAAGTAGTGCTTGCTTCTTCATTCACAGTAAGACAAGCCAGACACTCCACTTCAATGAAATACCTGACTTCTGGACAACAAACTGAGGTCAGCCCTATCTTGTGTGTCAAATATCTGCAGTTTGGGGTTTAAGCATCTTTAGAGAACCTGTTGTGGCTGAGGTGAGACGAACAGCTTGTGCAAGATACACAGCTAGTGTAAACCAAATGAACATGCAAAGGCAGGAATGAGTAAGCCTAGAACAGAGTCCAAAGATAGCTCACCAACAGTTGCAACAATATCCATGAACAGATTTTAGGGAAGTGAACTGTAGAGCTCCAACAGTTTTTTAACGATTACAATGATTGTGTTTATCTTGGATTCTCCACCTTCCTGTATGCTATATGTGAATTTGTAAGGGGAACAAATGAACTGCAAGGGGAATGACTGAGCTAAAACCTTATCCTGATCTGGAAGACAAGGTAACAGAGGCATCTGAACCTCCTGAAATACAATGGGACAATCCACTGGGTTAGGAACTGGCTGGAGGGCAGCCAGGCATCAGTGGTGTCCCCCAGTGATCAGCACTGGGCCCTATCTTTATTGATGATCTGGATGAAGGGATTGAGTCCATCATCAGTAAATTTGCAGAAGACACCAAGCTGGGGCCAGGAGTTGATCTGTTGGAGAGTAGGAGAGCTCTGCAGAGGGACCTTGCCAGGCTGGACAGATGGGCAGAGTCCCAGGGCATGAGATTGAACACATCTAAGTGCCAGGTTCTACACATTGGCCACAACAACCCCAGGCAGTGCTACAGGCTGGGGTCAGAGTGGCTGGAGAGCAGCCAGGCAGAAAGGGACCTGGGGGTACTGGTTGATAGTAGGCTGAACATGAGCCAGCAGTGTGCCCAGGTGGCCAAGAAGGCCAATGGCATCCTGGCCTGGATCAGGAAGAGTGTGGCTAGCAGGAGCAGGGAAGTCATTCTGCCCCTGTACTCAGCACTGGTTAGGCTTCACCTTGAGTACTGTGTCCAGTTTTGGGCCCCTCAGTTCAGGAAAGATGTTGAGTTGTTCGAAGGTGTCCAGAGAAGGGCAAGAAAGCTGGGGAGGGGTCTGGAGCACAGCCCTGTGAGGAGAGGCTGAGGGAGCTGGGGTTGCTTAGCCTGGAGAAGAGGAGGCTCAGGGGAGACCTTCTTGCTCTCTCCAACTCCCTGAAGGGAGGTTGTAGCCAGGTGGGGATTGGTCTCTTCTCCCAGGCAACCAACACCAACAGAACAAGAGGACACAGTCTCAAGCTGTGCCAGAGAAGGTATAGGCTGGATGTTAGGAAGAAGTTCTTCATAGAAAGAGAGATGGGCCATTGGAATGTGCTGCCCAGGAGGTGGTGGAGTCACCATCACCGGAGGTGTTTAGGAAGAGACTGGATGAGGCATTTGGTGCCATGGTTTAGTTGATTAGATGGTGTTGGGTGATAGCTTGGACTTGATGATCTCAAAGGTCTTTTCCAACCTGGTTAATTCTAGTCAGGTCTAGTCTAGTCTGTTTCACAGCTTCTCTTCCTGATGTTCCCGAATGAGTACAAAGCAACCATGTAGACAGATGAGTTCTAAGAACAGACAGACAAGACAGAACTTATGAAGTATTTGTAAGCCTTATCTTTTGATTCAAAAGCTTATTCTGTAGATTTTGATGCAAGAGATGATCTAGGGTCAGTTTTTAAGTCACAGGAGTCAGACAGTTCAGCTTGCATAAAAGCCTGGCCAAGACCTGGCTAAAAGTGATATGCAAACAGCATGAAATTGGGGTGCCCTTAGTCTGAAAACAAAAAAAAGTCCAAACCTTTAATGCATTTTCTTTTCTTAGATGTTTTACCCTTGGGCTTAGTGTTCTGAGTAAAGCACAAATGAAAACTCTGCAAACTGATTGCTAGTCTACAGTTACAGAAGAGTGCACTTCATAGATGGTCCAAAGGCAGCTTGGTGATAACAATTACCCCCAATTTCCTCAGGCTACCCCTAGAATACCCAGGGGAGAAGAGCAGAAAGATTTCAGTCCCAAACACAATTTTTGTTGCGAATTAGCTTTGTTTAGTTCCTGCCCACAGTTGGTTCTGCTCACTTATTTTGAGGAATTTGTAGGAAAATCCCTTCAGCCATTTTTCAGTTTGAAGAAACACAATTATTGCCACATACTTCCCCCCACACAAATACCTTGTAAACAGCTGGAACTTTTAACCACAAATCTTGGCCAGGCAAAAGCCTTGTCAGGGGTGTCTGGAGACATTGGACATAGCTACAGTGAGTCAGTGTTGCTTTGCCCAAGCATTAAAAATTAATCACAAGATTGCCTCAAGTTATTAAACTTATTTCACCACCACCACCACCACCTTTTAGCTTCTGAAATTTTAGGATCCATCTAACCAAGATTTTGTCTAGAGCTATGCTTCCTAAAGTCAGTGAAGAAAAAAAGAGATGTTTATATGTTCAAATAACAACACTTGGGGCTGTAATGCAAAACTTCACTATTGAATTTCTGATAAGTTAGGAGAGTTGGAAACTTAGAAGAATTCAGCTGGTAGAAGTTAAAACCAAGTTCAATGATGAACTTTAGAATGCCCTTTATCCCACATGTCCAGAAGTTTGATCACTTATTCAGTGCTTTAGTAAACCTGTCACACCCAATCAGCCACACAGTCCATCCTTAAAACTCATGAAGGACAGCAGGAAGAGTTACAGGAAATCCTTCTGCAAGAAAAACATTGCAGGGTTTATATCTGGCCGGGACAAGGACACTTGGCAACACCATAAAGAGTCCCTCTACTAGCAGGGGAAAAAATGCAGTAATAATTATGTTGGCAGAGTTGCAGCATGGAGAGGATTCCAGTACAAATGACATTTTCATAATCACTCACATAAATGTTTTTTTCAGATAACAAGAAAACTTCTCTTGCTATCTTCTGCTAGTCATAAATTTCATAAGGTTTTGTTTGTCGGTGGGGTGTTCTTTCCCCTCCACTGTCTTCCCTTCTAATTAGTGATTTAGGAGGAAAAGGCTTTAAGAGGATTTAAAATTTCTATTTGCAGTGGTTGAGCTGGAACAAGTGTTTGCTCCAGAAGCACTGATTAAATGAGACCAAGAGTAGAAAATAAAAGGGTTTTCA
Organism: Dryobates pubescens; assembly: GCF_014839835.1. Classification (NCBI taxonomy): domain Eukaryota; kingdom Metazoa; phylum Chordata; class Aves; order Piciformes; family Picidae; genus Dryobates; species Dryobates pubescens. The sequence goes on from NC_071640.1 coordinate 9,934,227, forward strand.
GGGATACTGCAGCTCTTTTCCAATGCACTTTGAATTTAGAAGGTTGGTTGGTAAGGGGAGGTAGGGAAAAACCGTCACAAAGATGAAAATGCTGTTGTGATTTTTCTTACCCCAGGTTTGCTTTGCTGAATTTTCTAAATGTCTTTATCTTCTGGTTTGCAAATGGATGCATGTTAACTCAAAAGCAATACAAAGTGGGCTAGTGGCAAGAATCATACAACCATAGAATTGCTTTGGTTGGAAAAGACCTCTAACATCATCGAGTCCAGCCACCAGCCTGAGACCACCATGGCCATTAAACCATGTCCCAAAGTTCCATATCTACATGCTTTTTGAACACCTTCAGGGATGGTGACTCCACCACCTTCTTGAGCAGCCTGTTCCAATGCCTGACCACTCTTGCAGTACAGAAATTTTTCCTAATATCTAATCTGAACTTCCCCTGATGAAATTTAAGGCCAGCTCTTCTTATTCTAACACCTGATACTAGGGAGAAAAGACCAACTCCCACCTCACTACAACCTCCTTTCAGAAAAACAAACAACAAATAATTGCTTATGTTTCTTATCCTTCTCTCCCTTTGAGCTTCAATCAAAAACAACAACAACAAAATTCTTCTTTCTTTTCTTCAGTTATGTTATAGCTAGAAAATCATTCCACCCCATCTTTTGTGCCTCTAATGGTTCTAGCTTAATTTATGCTCTCTTCTGGAGAGCACAAGTCCAGGACACTGTTTTAGGAGCAAGGAGATTCCCATTGTTTCCCACTGGGGAAGTGCTGGTGCTTCCTGCCTTCCAGCAAGCCTGGGCACAGCCTGTCAACCCAGAGCTGACAAACAGCCCACAAAATGTCCCTTACCTGTCAAAGAGAGATGGCCTTGTGTTTGTACACAGTGCAGTAGCTGCAGCAGGGAGGTAGATGGAAGCTAAGCATGAGGCAGAGCTGGAGACAAACACCCCCAGGGTCAGGGCTGTTGAGGGTGGGCTCTGCAACCATTTAATGTTTGTTGGGCATGAGGGGCTGCCCAAGGGACAGAGCCAGGGTAGCTACACTGCATACCAAGAAGGAGGTCAAGCTGCCCATGGGGAAGCCAAGCAGCGCCCAGGGACCTGGGGACAGTCTGATGCCATGCCTGGGAGGGAAGCTGGCTAGGGAAAGTTGTGCAGCTCAGGCTGGTTCAGCGATCAGCTGAGTTGTGCATCCTCTGGTTTATTCATCAGCCCATTAGTATCATTGTTATTCCTGTTGTTTCTTCTAGTTTGTGCTGTTCTGTTAAAACTTTCCTTCTCTCATTCCATGGGGATTTACCTTTTCCTTCCAACTCTGCTCACATCCCACTGGTGGGGTGGTTTTAGTGAGGGCCACATGGGGCTCAGCTGCTGGCTGGACCTGAACCACAACACTGCCTTTGGCTCTGGATCTTGGATGCACTTTGTGCCTGTGCTACAGCCTTGTTTCCAAAACTCTGGCCCAGTTTTCTTCTGCTCCTGACGGTGCTTTGTGGAGTAGCTGACCTTTGTTGCTCCCTGACAAAGCGCGTTTTGGGTGCGTCCCGGAACTTCGCGAAGGTGATGTTTAGCCTGTAACAGCTGAGATCAGCCTGCAGAGCCGACATCGATACCGCGGCACCGAGGCGAGGCAGAAAAAAACGACAGAGAGGACTTTATTTTTTTTTCCCCCACTCTCTCTGCTGTTTTTTCCCCTTCCGACCCGCATTAGGAGCCCAGGCCCCGGTGGCGCAGCTCCAGAGCCTCTCGCGAGCGGGGCGAGCGCAGCCTGGGCGGGGGCGCAGCCTGGGCGGGGGCGCAGCCTCCGCGGGCGCTTTAAGCGCGGCAGGTAGGAAGTGGTGCGGCAGGTGGCGCAGGCAGGGCCAGCAAGCCTGGAAGTCTGTCTTTCTGAGGAGATAACCCCTCGCTGCAGGAGCAATGGTCTCTGCGCAGCAGAAGGCGATGGGCTCCTCATACGCTGCCCCAAGCACCACTATGCAGCCGCCCAGACTGTGCTTGAGGGAAGGCTTGCAAGCACCCAAGCAGCAGGGTGCAGAGCGTGCTCAGCTGTGACAGTAGTGCTGGAGGGCAAAGAGCTCGCCTGGGAGAGATGTGCCCAGGTAGAGGAGCTCATCCTCTGGGTAACAACTCCAAGAGCAGGTGAGCAGGCTGAGAAGCATCAGGGAGAGTGAGTCAGAGATGAGTGGAGTCACAGCCTGCTTTCCCCACAGCAGACTCAATCATCAGAGCTCCAAACTGAAGAAAAATGGAAGCAAGTCCCTGCTTGGTGCAACAGGTGACTTCCCCCACAGCCTCCCACATGTTCCCAGTTGCCTCTACCTAAGAGGCTATGGACTCTGAGCCACAAGTCAAACAGTGACAAAGATGGAAGTGTTCCCAAGGAGATAAGTGTTCCCAAAGGTAAGGCAGCCAGCACTACGTATCAAGGCTGCCTCCACCAAGAAAAAGAGAAGGGTTGTGGTTGGTGATTTCCCTTGAATGGGAAGTAGAAAGCAGCCTCCACAATCCAGGAGGAAATAACCAACCATGTATTGTGCCACTTGGATCTGCACAAGCCTGTGGGGCCTGTCCTTTTAAATAGCTTTATCAGTGGTACCCTCAGTAAGTTTGCAGGTGACACCAAGCTGGGTGGCTGTGTTGCCCTGCTAGAGGGTAGGGAAGCTTTGCAGCAGGACCTGGATAGGTTAGACCTATGACCCAAGGCTAATTGTATGAAGTTCAACAAGACCAAGTACCAGATCCTCCACCTGGGTCACAACAACCCCATGGTAAGTTACAGACTTGGGGATGTATGGTTGGAAAGCTGTGACTTGGAGAGTCAGCAGTGTGCCCAGGTGGCCAAGAAAGCCAATGGCATCCTGGCTTGGATTAGAAACACTGTGGCCAGCAGGAACAGGGAGGTGGTCATCCCCCTGTACTCAGCACTGGTGAGGTTACACCTCAGGTATTCTGTTTAGTTCTGGGCATCTGACTATAGGAAGGACACTGATGTCCTGGAGCATGTCCAGAGAAGGGCAGCAAGGCTCCTGAAGGGCCTGGAGCACATGGCCTGTGAGGAGGGGCAGAGGGAGCTGGGGTTTTTCAGTTGAAGAGGAGGCTGAGGGGAGACCTTATCTCTCTCTGCAACTACCTGAAGGGAGGTTAGAGTGAGGAGGGGGCAGCCTCTTCTCCTTGGTGTCAAGTGACAGGACTAGAGGAGGTGGTTTCAAGCTGCCAGGGGAGGTTTAGGAAATACTTCTTCAGTGAAAGAGTTATCAAACTTTGGAATGGTCTGCCCAGGGCAGTTGTGGAGTCACCATCCTTGGAGGTGTTCAAGTGCCATGTGGACCTGGTACTTAGGGACGTAGTTTAGTGTTGTCCCTTCAGTGCTGGGTCAAGGGTTGGACTGGATAATCTTGGAGGTCACTTCCAGCCAAATGTACTCTGTGACATTCTGTATTTTGAAGCTATATAAGCTTTACAGTGTCCATCATGGTGATGTAATGGCACGTTCAATGTGGCTACTGCTTATGCAAAACAACTCTAAAGGCACTTTATTTTTCATCTCTAGAGGCTTGAGAAAGATGTTTTTCTGTGCTGCTCCCTTCTGCCTGTATTCTTCTTTTTCATTCCTTCCACATTACACGAGACAGTAGATGGGAATATGCAGCCAGATAATAGTAATTTATTACTGATCTGTCAGAGCTGTTCAAAAATCTTTCCAGCCAGTACTATAAATTCAGCATTTCTGTTTTTCCCTTGCCTTGAGTGATCTGAGGACACTACTGAAGGAAGGCAAAGCCATGTCTAAAGTTCCTGTGAATATTTAAGCAGAATGTACTGAAAGTTGACATATAGGGAAGTATTTTTCCCATACCAGATAGGATTAGCTTAATCAATCATGACTAAGTGATAATTAATGCTGTTTTCCTGTGTTGTGTTCCCCAAAGCTTGTGTCCTTATTTCTTTTGTTTATCTTGGACTTTATGGACATCTTTCCTTCTTCTTTGGAAATATACTATCAAAACTTTACTCCTCCTTATTTTTGCTTTCTCTTCCTGCTCCTTCCTGTGTTTGATTGTGTGGGGTAAAATGACTTTGGAACATCAGTTAGCTGTTTACCATTGAAGAGTTATGATCCTGATAAAGTCTCTTTCTGATGCTTTGACAGATACTTCAGGGTATTGCTTACAACCAAACTGGAATGGTGGGGGTGCCTGTGTGTATTAAATGCTGGAAGCTACTGTTATATATGTTTATTTTACTCTTGGGAAGAGGGAATCCTGTGCTAACTTTAATTTTTGGGTCAGTCAGAACTCAGTTTAGGCCTTTACCTCCTTTGAAGCCTGCACCAAATTCTGGCTAGGTTGATGAAGGGATCAAGTGCATCTGCCACAGTGGTATTGTAAAGGGTGAAGGTGTGCATGCTGTACTGTATCATGGTGTAGTTTGAGGAACCTCTCATTCTTCCCTTCAGAAATAATCCTCTCCTTCTACAAAGAAGGGAAGTTACAAATGGATGCCAGCTTTCACGGGGAGAAAACTACATATTCCTCACTGTAGAAACCTAGCACTTCCAGTCCTGCCTGTTTGCCTCTTTTCATCACAACAATGTGAAGGAGGATCTGGAGTCAGAACCTGTACCAAGTGTACATGTGCTGTGCTAGATCCATGAAGGTATTCTTGCCTTTCTCACGGCCTGGATAGGTGCACAGTATAATTTGGCAAGTTCTTGTTATACTTCATCAGATGCTTAGTTTTGCCAGAACTGGTTGTGCTGAATCCTGTTTCATCAGGTAATGATTGCACTGCTGTTGGCTTGTGTAAAATTAAGCACAGTAGTGCATTAATGTATCTGAATGTGACTCAGTCATATTTTGACCTCCAAAGTCACAGCACTGTTACTAATACATAGAAAAAGAAACTATCAGTGGCCTTTATCTTTCAAAGAACATCCTCTTTGGCTGTCTTTCTGTTCTTCTTAAACACAAGTGATTAAGCCAGCAGGTAAGCACTTTCCTTAGCCATGAATTGGCAACTAGTTTCAAAGTAGAATCATCCATTGGCTGGTTCTGTGTGAAAAGTCTCTGTTTAATTGCACTTTACCTTTGGGGGGACATTCTGAAGAGGTAGCAGAAGGCACAGCGGGTTCTGCTTTCTCATGCTGTGCCCTCATCAGATATCTTCAGGTCAGGACTTTGGTGCTTGTTGTCAGAAATTATCACCTAAGGTCAGCTTTTAAATGATGACTTTTCAAGACAGCCTTGTGCTGTTGGAAATGTTCCCAGATATAGCAGAGGCAGAGTGAATGCTTGTGACTTTGGATTCCATGTTGTGGCAGCTCCCTGTTGGATGAAATTAATGCTATACTGGACATCACTGCAATAAAATGAGAAACAATGCTCATTCTCATGGAGTTTAATTGATCTTGAAGTAACCCAGCATCAAAGTTGAGTTCTACATCACCTTCAGCTGGTAGCCAGTAGGATAGGCCTTTAAGTACCTCAGACAAAACTCTTGGAAGAGTCTACAGAGCAAGCATCTGTGAACCATGTGTTCCTTTCCATTTACAAGGCAGCTGAATGTAAAGCTCTGGGATTTTTGGTTCAAAGTCTTTGTGTCCTGAGCCCTGGACTGAATGGGTTCTGTGGTGATGGAGGTATCACAGTGTGTAGTTGACGCTGAACTTCAGAAGAGAAAATCAAGTGCTGTGTCCTGTCTGCCTGGGTTCATTTTTCTAGTCTTTTCATCTGGCAGAAGTAGGGCAGCTGTAGCTCAGTGGGGAAAAGGCCTGAAGATCTGCTTTCCCCAAAGCATAAAGATCTCCTTTCTGGTCTTTTTATTAGACCTAAACAAAACCTTCAGTGCCACAGCAGTTGCCAATCAGTCTCTCACATTCCTGTTGTGATGACTCTAGCTCTGAATGATGTTCGTTTTCAGTTCAAAAAGTTGCTCACTGCTGTGAGGCTTACTACTGACAGTGTTAAGCACTGAAAACAGTAACAGAAATATTTCAAGGGAGGACAGGACCCCCATACAACTTTTGCAACACTACAAAGGAGAGATAAAATGGATGCAAAATGTTCTGCTTGGTAGCATCCTGCATAAGTGTTCTATGACAGCATGTATGCAAGGTGACAGACTACAGCATCTGTGCTGTAAATGCACTGAAATTCAATGTGCTCTACTCAGACTGCAAAGAGAGAAGTTAATATTCCTGGATGTGTAGTGTTCTGTGAATAGAACCAAAGCAGAACCAGACATTTAGTATTAATAGAGCACAGGCAGTTGAAAATCCATTTCAAAGAGAGAATTGGCTTAGGATGTTCCTTTTGCATCTCATACTGTACCCTGCCCCCAAGCAAGACAGCAGCTGAAGACTGGGACTGTTAAAAAGGCAAAAAAAAAAGAACCCTACCACAAAAAAGTTGATGTTAGTGATCTATTTTGGTTTGGACAGTTCAAGTAGGAGAATGCTTCTTTAGTAGCAGACTGCTTGTGGCCTTGAGTCCCAGCAAAAGCAGAGATTTTTAACCTGGAAGCAGTGGCACAACTTTTATATAGTCAATTAAAATGAACTTATTAAGCAGAATATGGTGAGGATTAATGTCACAAATGTCATAAGAAGCTGGATGGGTTATAGGATCATAGAATGATACTGGTTTGGGTTGGAAAGGACCTTTTAAGCCTGCTGCAGTTGGAAGGGACATGAACTAAATCAGGTAGACAGGATCTGTATGGAAGGGTATGCACACTCACTTCTGTGCCTTGGAAAATCGTGTCTTTTATTAACAAGAGCTCTGTGTGGCATTTTAGGACTTTCCAGGAGGAGCACACTGCCTTCTTTTGAGACCTGTGTGGTGGAGGCCTGTTAATTTGACTGATAACTTGTTTGCTTGCTTTTATTATGTTGGCAATTTTGGCCCAGCAAAAGCTCACATGCAACTGAATTTATTATTGTTTTGTTTAAAATATAAACGTGAGAAGGTGGAAAAGATTGTTTTTCAGGCTGTGGTTTCTCATTCTCATCCAACTACAATGCTTGCCCATGCTGTCCTTGGAGCAGTACTCTAGGACACTCAATGCTGCTGGCTGAAATGCAGGAGGGTTCAGCCATGTGCTGGCTTCCCTGCCTGAGAGAGATGCAGAGGGTAAATTTGCTTTCATCTCTCTCTGGTGAGAGGTTCCTGCTGCTCTGGAGTTAGGGATGCATGCATGCTGCTAGAATCATCCCAGGGGAGAGCGTTTGCACATGTGCATGAGGCAAACAGAACACCAAACTTGTCCTTCATCTGAAGATGTCTGGTTTGAGGCTTAGTTATTTGTTTAATGGCAGCTGAAAGACCGATGCTGGCAGCAAACCCACTCAGTTCTTATGGGGAAGCTAATAATAAGCTGCTTTCTGCTTAAAACTAGAAGCCAAGCTGCCAGAAGGCAGTAGGGTGATGACAAATCACTGGACTTTACAAGAAGTCTTGCAAATATTCTTGTTCTTGTGAGACCAACTTTTGCAATTTGTCTGCCGAGAAGAACTGAAGACACTTCTCAGCTCAGAAGTTCAGAGAATCATTTTATAAGGTTTATTCCAGAAAAAAATGAGTAATGTCTAATCACTGTGTCCCAGCTCTCTCATACCTTTTGTTGATGTTTCCCCCCCCCTTTTGCTTTGTCTCTTTTCCCCATGGCACATCTATATCCTCCCACAACCGTGTACACAAATGACTCTGCAGCTGTGAGCTTACCTTCTGCCTGTGATTCACTGAGCTGTCACACAGCTAACTCAAGAACTGCTCTTTATCTGAGGGAGCATTTGTTAATGTTCATCAGAAGCTCACCCTCTTGTCTCAGAGAACATATTGCTTCACCCAAGATGGCCTGATGGAATTATGAAGGATAAGTGCAGTAGCTGAGATAATATTTGCAGGCTGCTTATGTCTTCCAGCTGCATGATTTGTGAGGGGTTTGTGTAGGATTATGCCTCAGCACAGTTGGGGAGGTTTTCTAAATGCTGACTGTTGACTCAGAACCAATGCCAATTCACCTAACCCCACTTGATTCTGCAACTGTTTTGTAACTAATTGCATTAATCACAGTTAGATCTACATCTTGCACATATGTAAATATGAGTGCAGCTGGAGAAGCCATTGAAATCAACACATCTCTTTTGGAAGGGGAAAAATTATTAAAGGTTCGATCAATTTTATCCTCTGGCTTGAATAAATTCCATTTTCACAATCACAGAATGTCTTTGGTTAGAGAGACCTTCAAGATCCTCTAGTCCACCCTTCAGCCCAGCACTGCAAGGTCTCCACTAGACCATAGAATCAATAAGGTTGGAAAAGACCTCAAAGATCATCAAATCCAACCTGTCACCCAGCACCTCATGACAACTAAACCATGGCACCAACTGCCATGTCCATTCCCCTCTTGAACACCTCCAGGGATGGAGATTCCACCACCTCCCTGGGCAGCACATTCCAATGGCTAACAACTCTCTGTGAAGAACATTCTCCTCACCTCCAGCCTAAACTTCCCCTGGCACAGCTTGAGACTGTGTCCTCTTGTTCTGGTGCTGCTTGCCTGGGAGAAAAGACCAACCCCCCTCCTGGCTACAACCTCCCTTCAGTTAGTTCCCTAAGTATCAAGTCCACAAGCTGTTTAAATGCCTCCAGGTATAGTGACTCCACCACTGCCCTGGGCAGACTGTTCCAGTGTTTGATAACCAAAGAAGTGAAAAGGTGTCTGGTACAAGGTCTGATGGATTCATTCTTCAGTAATCTGTGCTTGGGAAGCTTTATGCTGATGTTCTTTGGGAGTTTTGCCAGTGCTACAATCAACATGTTCAATGTATGTGTAGTTGGGAAGATCACTACTCAAAATGTTTTATTTGGCAATAGGGCACTGGCTATCAAATCTAGATTTAAGTCTGATCAGCTTCTAGATTATGGCTGGCTTTGTAACTGGGAGTCATTGCCAGTTGTTAGTGGAAAGGTATAAATGGAAAGTCAATAACAGCAAGGCACATCTTGTTTCAGTGGATGTCAAGTTCAAGAGAGCAAGTTTGGAGTTGTTGACTGCTTTCATTTCACTTAGCCTTTCTGGGACTGAATTTTCTGGGATTTTTGTCATGATGCTTTCCTCAAATGAGAGAAACAGCAACTCTGACTGGAGAGTAAATTCATTCCTTAAATGAGAGAAACAGCAAGTGACCCAGGGTAGATTTCCAAGAGCAGTTACCTGGCATGGGTTCAGTGGCAACTGGCTGCAGGAGGTGGTAGCCTCAGTCTTTCTTTAATGGACTTTGTAAGATTCAGTGGAAAATTAGACTGAAGCTTCTGTCTGCAGCTTCTTGTAGCCTTTCCATGTTGGACTGCAGAAGAGAATCCTAACTAGGAGAGGAAAAGAGATCAGATGTTTTGTTTTACTTCCCAGTCTAATAGAAAGAAATACTGCCTATGTAAACAGAAACAAAATCAAGACTCCCTTTCCCTGAAGATGTCATCCTGAGATGCACTGTTGCTGTGTTCTTTTCCATACAATATAAATGCTTTGACTCAACGAGAGGAAAATCCCTTCTTCATGTCAGTGCCCTCAATCATTGGTGCTCTGGGAGTTCTCTTCATGGGCTATCTCAGCTCTTACTGAGAGCTTTGTGCACAGCAAGGCCAGTTAATCCCTATTCCATCCTATCTGCTCCCTTCTTCATGGACTTGTCTCCTACATTTCTAGTGGACTTTTTTCCAGGGAGCAACCAATGCTACTTTCCACCTGTGTACTGGGATTGAATTGGTAGCTGGTGCAGGTGCTCCTGGCTGTATGCTTACAAGGAACTGTGCCAGGAATTGGTTGTGATGGATGAATAGGACTCATCAAGTGTTGTGTTGGAATTTGAAGACCATCCACAAGAAAGAGCCTGTGTCTGGTGGTCTCCTGACCTCACAACTGATGTAGGTTAAAAGAAGGTGGGAATCATGAACGTACCAAAGTGCAAGGAGGTGGAATAGCTTGTTCTTACTAACCTTCTGCCTGTATCATTGTGTAGTCTCTTCTTTCCTATGATGCTGCCCATGATTTCAGAAGGAAAAAAAATAGCATCAGGGCTTTGGTCAGCTTAATAAAACTGATTTGACTTTAAAAGTTTTGAATTTTTGATGGAAAAGCAGCCAGCCTCCACATGGTCTCTGAGGATTCCTGTGTTTTTTTGTTCCTCTTGAATAAGAGCTGATGGAGAATCTGCTTTTTGTAGTTCAGCCTGGCCTATAAGGCTCTGTCTTAGGTTGCACATCTATTGACCTGCCTAACTCTGCCTCTTCCCTCAGAGAGAGTGCTCAATTTCTTTTTGTTTTCCAGCTAGAATCAGTTGTAGCTCAGAAGCCAATAACATCTCTGTGAATATTTAGAAAACTCGAGTGTTTTGTTGTGCAGGGTTGAAGCTATGTAAATGGCCTTACTGGCCTCCTAGGAGCTTTTGCTGAAGAGTGCATCTTTTGTTTCATGCAGTTGCTGTAGAATACCCTACCAGGAGGTCAGCTCTTGAGAGAGCACTAACCAGGGTCTGTGAGCTCTCCCTCCCAAGCTGTGGAAGGTTGCCTGGATTTCAGAGAAAGCTGAGAACATCTGGTGAGTTTGTGTAGTGGGTAAATAGAGATAGAAAAATGCGTGTCAGAACATGCCCTCTGGTGAAGGAGAGGGCTGCTCGCCATCCTTGTGTGCTCTTGGCAAGCACAAGATTGATGATGTGAACTCACGTCTCCCTGTGGAAAGACTGATGCTACTTCTCTGAGCTTTACAACTTTGAGTTGCTTTACAACTGTGCTCGAGTCCTACACATACTCAGGATATTTGTGGAATGTCACAGCCACCTGGGCCTCCCCTTGACTTGTTTTTTTCCGTCAACAACATCCATGTGTGCTGTCTTTGCGTTTTGGAGAGAAGATGCTAGTGCAGGAACAAAGCACCCTATCACATGCCCAGTCTTCAGTTTTTACTGGCATGAACAAGATCATTTCCATCTGGTTTGATGCTTGTACAGACCTGCAAATATGCCAACAGCTGCTGTTTTGACCACTTACCATTTGAGAGTGTTGCAGAGACCAAGGGCATGTGCTGCTCAGCAGGAAGGACTCACTGGCCTTCTCCACCCATGGCACGTAATCAAAGGTTGTTAGTGGAAAAAAGGGTTTGAACTATAAACTCTGGATTAGTAAGTGGTGAAAGGCTTGGTTTTTTCCATGTATCTAACCTGGCAGGCTTTTCAGATGGATAGTAATCCCTAAGCACATGAGTCCCTGAATGTGGTGAGGGTCTCACTTCTGAAAGATATCTTCCTTTGTTTTTCTGTATTCAGCTGATGCTTTCTTCCTTCCTTGAGGTGGAAAAACTGTCCTTCAGTGAAAGTTTTATTTACCCTAGGGTGGCTCATTTTTAGCAGCAGGTAGAGCCCTCCAAATTTCCCAGCTTCCTACAAACAAACATTCCAAATTTTGGATTAGGTTTGTGTGATACAAAACTGAGATTGGGGTTCAATCAGTGGTGAACTGGGGGTGGGTGTTGGGGTGGGTGTATTACAAATTGTTTGCTAGGCTTCTGTTGTTCATGAGAGTTCTTGGTTCAGCTGTGAAACTTCAGCCAAATGAATGAATGAAACTGAGAAGGAAGGGGAAGGTCAGACAAAGGCTGTGCCTTCTGGATTTCAGGTCAAAATCTGAAGCAACAAATTTAAATTAAAAGATAGAATAGAATTAACCAGGTTGGAAAAGACCTTTGAGATCATTGAGTCCAACCTATCATCCAACACCATCTAATCAACTAAACCATGCAACCAAGCACCCCATCCAGTCTCTTTCCTATACAGCTCCAGTGATAGTGACTCCACCACCTCCCTGGGCAGCATGTTCCAATGGCTAATCTCTCTTTCTGTGAAGAACTTCTTCCTAACCTCCAGCCTAAACCTCCCCTGGCACAGCTTGAGACTGTGTCCTCTTGTTTTGGTGCTGGTTGCCTGGGAGAAGAGACCAACCCCCACCTGGCTGCAACCATGATGTGACACTGAGAGGACCTAAGAGTCTGGATTGCAAGTTTTCATGCTTGAAGTAGTCATATTGGGAACTTGAGTTATGATGGTATCTGCTTGCAACTTGAGGTTTTTGAGGTCTCCTTTAGTGGAAATTCTTAAATGAGAGAGAAGTGGCAGTAAATTAACTTTGTAGAGTGTGATTGGAAACTATGTTTACTGGAGTAAGTTATGTCAGGATCAGTTCCCTGCTGGATTCAGAAGCTTTTTAATTTCTTATGATTTTTTGTGCGTTTAAATATGAGTCTTTAAAGCTAGGATTGGGAAAAACCTTTTGGATCAGAGATATGTTGAGAGGGAAATGGAAGGTAGCTTTTTTCAGACAGGCTGGTTCTTTATTTCCATGTCTAACAGTAGAGATCAGGTGAGCAACACAGAGAAATGGGCTTTTGGTGCTTCCATGTTTCTAGTTCCAGCCTGGAATGGATGGAGGAAATGTATCTGCATTTCAGTAACATGAAAACTGCCTTGAGGTTTTAGGAGAAAGCTCAATTCAGGGATTTCATACACCTCAGTGTAGTTAGTCAGAATAATAACAACCTTACACTACAGCTAGTGGAATAATATGCAAAGCAATGCTTTGAGCATTGTGCCAGACCAAGGGGAGGCATTCTATTTTAGACACCAGGCTCCAATGTTTTTGTTATTGTTTTCTCACACCCGTGTTTCCTTAGGAGGCAATGTAAATGTAACTTGATCAATGCTTAATTTATGACCCTAGAAATAGCACTGGAGAGCTGGCACTGAATCAAATGTGACTGGAGAGAAGGGATTTTTTTCATGCTTAGTATGAGTGAAATGATACATCTATGTATGAAACAACAGGGAGAGGAGGGCTGGAGTTTCCATTAGCCAACTTGATGATATTTTTAAGAAGCTGTGTCTGGCAGGTCCATTTGCTGCTGTTGCAGCTTTCAGGAACTCTTAGTAGGACTGTTAAAACATCCCAGTACTCTGACCCCAGAACACTACAGCATAAGGAACTGGAGTTCCTTTGCTGTAGCAAATAACTCATCCCCATCATCTTGCTGAGGGAAAAGTGGGAATAGCTGTAACAGCATGAAAGGAAGTCCAGAGATCCTTACCCTTCTTAATTTGGTTGAGGATGTTGATGGTAGTGTGTAGATGGGATTGGCTGAGAACTGGTAACACTCTCAGCATGTGACCCAAGTTCTTAGGTTTCCAAAAGGACACTAGTGCCTAAGTGAAATGTGTGCAGGACAGCTCTATGCTGTAATTCCTTATGCAATTATTTAAGTGCTTCTGTGTGCTTCAAGCTTCTGAAAAGTCATCCCTGGCAGTATGCATTTGAAGTGCATATTTGAACTGAAAACACTTGGTTTTCTTTCTCTGACTTGAAAACTCTGCAGTTCTAGGTAATCTGCCTTTGAAGTATTGGCAAAAATAAGCAGAGGTTATTGGAATGCTTCAATGCCAAGGAAAACGATCATCAGGTCTCTTGATGTGGTGATGAGCAGACTGACTAGATTGCTGCTGTATAGTCTTGAAGAGGCAGGACTGGGACTATGGAATTAGTTTATCAGTTATTTGCCAGTGTACATCACTGCTGGTGTGACCCAAGTGCCCCAGGCTACTTCACACTCTAGATGCATTCTTAATATAAATTCAGTGTGTGTGTGTCTTCAGGCAAAATTAACCACACTTGTAAAATCTCTAGTTCAAACTAACAGACACAGTTCAAAGGTCTTGGCTGTCACATGTGCAGACTAAACTGTGTGGCTGTTACAGGGAGTGGATAGCTGAGGTCTTTTCTGACAGACCTTGCTGAAATTCGCTTGCTTTTGAGAAAGGCAAGAGAGGTTTCTGCTCAGTACTGTGCGATCAGGGAGCAGAGGAGCACTGAAGTGAGCAAGGCTTCTTTTAAGTCTTTAGTATATTTTCTTGCTGATAAATTTGGAGAAACAGGGAGTAGAGGGAGAAAGTATCATGCATTTGCATTAGCTGTAAGAAGTATGCTACTCCTTCGAGGAATCATCCTGCTCTCCTGTGGGCTGCATCACCTCTTTAGAATAATGGGTGCTGTGCAAAGGACTGCTTCATCATTTTAGAGGTTTTCCTACTGTCTTTAAGTCTTGTGCCTGTTGACAAATTTGCATGTTGTTCTGATCTTTACTTAAATCTGCTTTTATTTGTCTTAGGGAAGCATAACTTACTCCTGTAAAGAAGTCATTCATAGGAAGTTCCATCTAAACATGAGGAGGAATTTTTTTACATTGAGGGTAGTAGAGCACTGGAATGGGCTGCCCAGAGATGTGGGAGAATCTCCATTTCTGGATTCATTCAAAACCCAACTGAATGCCATCTTGTGCAACCCAATCCAAGTGAACCTGGGATTGGACTAGATGATCTCTAGAGGTCCCTTCCAACCCCACTGTATTCTGTGATCATTCTGTGGTCATTCAGAAAATGGCTTTAGATCAAAGCTTATTTCAAGGACTTGCATTTAGTTGGAGGATTTTGACCTTGAGGTCAAAGAACCTGGCATGCCTCTGTATGGGCCCAGGTAAAAGGGGTGTTTTCTGTGCCCACTGTCCGATGTAGTTGGTGGCGCCTGGGCAGGGAAACTAACAGGGAACCATCCTCAGAAGAAAGTGAAACACCTTCAGGCTGTGACAGGTACAGCACCAGAGATCAAGAACCACATCCCTTGTTCCAGTGATAGCTGTGGAAGGCACCAACAGCTGCCTCTTATTTCACAATCAAACATTTTGAAGTACTTGAGGCCAAGTATTTATGCTGCTGGACATTTTGTTTAGTTGATGGCCATTTCTCGATTGCTTTTCTACAGAACTGAAAATGTGTGACGTGTGTGCGCCTTGGTGTAAACAAGAAATGCCTGACTCCTCCTCAGGAAGGCTTCATACTGCTCTGAGTGGTTTAAGAAAATGCTGATGTGTGCACCCCAACAGAAAGTAAACACCCATCAAAGGGAAAAACAAGCTGCTTAATCTCACTTAGTGCAGTTTTAGGTAGAAAACCCCAAGACAAGACTCTACCATGTGCAACTTTTGGCGTTAAGGGTAATAACTTCCTCGGAGTGGCAGGCTAGCATGTGAAAGTACATCTTCACTGGATTCTGAGAAGCTGTAGGAGTGAGACAAAAAAATAGATCTGTGGAAGTCAGAATGTTTACAAAGATAATCCACTTCTGAGCAGCCTGTTTTCCAGAACAGAAGTCACAATCCAGCACCCATGTGAGACAGGGTTAGCTAGGTTGGGTATGAGGTAGAGGAGGCAGGCTAACAGCCCTCACTAAAGCCCTCACTAAATTCAGTCTTTCTACTGACTCTACACTTTCCCCAAAGAAATTGTTCATAGAATGAATTGGATTGGAACAGGCTCTCAAAGGCCATCTTGTCAAACCCCTTTCCAGTGAGCTGGGACATCTCCAACCAGATCAGTTTGCTCAGGGCCCCATCAAACTGACTTTGAATCTCTCCAGCTCTGAGTTGTGGCTGGTGGTGGGGCCACCATCACTGGAGGTGTTTATTAGGAGAGTTGATGGGGTGCTTGGTGCCATGGTTTGGTTGATTAGATGGTGTTGGATGATAGGTTGGACACACTGGTCTTGAAGGTCTCTTCCAACCTGGTTTATTCTAGTCCAGTCTAGTCTATGCTATTTTGTTCCTTAGGGAACATGCAGTTTAGCAGCTTCTAAACATTTTTATCAGCTCTGAAATTATTTCTCATCATATCAGTCTCAGTGTTGGTTTTGTTTGCTTGTGTTTATTTTTTCCTTTTGGAAGCCTCTTCAAATTATTTTAGAGTAAAGCACTTTTAATCTGTTAAGCACACCTGTGTTTTGCCAGACCAGTTATTTGCAGTTCCTTGCACTCTAATTACAGTGTATGAACTCTGCACTCGATGCTGCAGGTTTTGCTGATGTATAATTCCTGAGAACTAGGTTTTTTATCACGAACTCTTAGAATGGTGGGAGTTGGAAGGGACCTCTGGAGATCATCCAGCCCTGATAAAGCAGGGTCACCCACAGCAGCTTGCTCAGGATTGTGTCTGGGTCTGGTTTGGGAAGGACCTTAAAGCTCATCTAGTTCCAGCGCCCCTGCCGTAAGCAGGGACACCTTCCACTAGACCAGGTTGTTCAAGGCCTTATCCAGCCTGGCCTTGAACACCTTCAGGGAGGGGGCATTCACAACCTCCCTGGGCAACCTGTTCCAGTGTCTCACCACACTCACTGTACAGAATTTCTTCCTAATCTCCAATCTAAATCTGCCCTCCTCAAGATTCAATCCACGGGGCTACAGAGTGGAGGAACTTGGATGTAAGAACTCCTGAAGGCTTCTGTGCCAGGGGATTGATACTTGGGAGAAAGGAAATCTAGTTGAAAACGGTAAAAGTGCCTGCTCTAACGGTGAAAAGCGTTTTCCCTTGAAATCCCGCAACAGCAGGTGGCGTTGGGAGAGCGCCGGGAGCTGGGCAGCAGTGCCGGCAACAGCGCCGGCCACAGCGGAGGCTGCGGCTGGTGGGCAGCGGGGAGCAGACGGCGGTGTGAGCGTGTTATGTGGTGTGCACCCGGGGACAGATACCTCGGTGCAGGTTAACAGGACTAATGCAACTGCAGAGATAGCAAACCTTCTACTTGTAAACTCAGTTTTCTTTGTGCTCTGCCTGTTGAGCTGCTCGAAGCGATGCTGAGGGCAGGGAGGGATGCAAAGGAGGAACCTGCTTTAGCTACGGGTTTGAGATAGCTGATAGTGTTAGATGTGCCCGTGCTCGATTTCAGCAAACAGCCCAAAACTGACAGGGCAAAGAGCTTGCTTCATCAGGTGGTGTTTTCTTCTGGTTTCAGTGCACTCTGAAGTGTTTTGTCTTTGGGGTTTTGTATGTTTCTAAAACTGGACTAAACAGAGCCTTTGAGTTACACAAAGCATTTCCAGCCCTCCAGCTCTGTGTTGCAGTCATGCCTCACTGAAAATAATAAATAGTACTAAAAATAGAAAAAAATCATTTAAAAAAAGCATTTTAAAATATATGCTAAAAACTTACTAAATAGCAATAATTAAGACCAGCTTAAGAAGCATTTCTTAAAAAGAAAGTCTTCCTTATTAAAAGATTTATATATATATATATATCTCATGGCTGAAGCTTTTCTCCAGGTCTGAAATGTAATTCAACTGGTGGTATATTTTTGGCTAGTTCTATACCATAAGCTAAAACTCTTCACTGAAGAGAAAGCAGTGAGCTAAAAACCTAGAAATATCTGTGGTCTATCACACAGTCCCTTCAGAGAAACCCAAACAGTTACTTCAGTACTTGTCATTTTGTGATGAGTGTTGGAACCTCCTCTGCAGAGCCTGGGTAGTTAGAGGCATCACTGATCATCATCTGTGCACCTCTTGCCTTTGCAGGGGTTATCTGTGGTTATGCTTTTAAGTTTAGGAATTCACAGTTCAGTAGCTTGGGCAGGGATGGCTGGCAGTGCTTTAGTGAAAGCAGGTAAAATTATACAAGAGTAGAAAAGAGAATGCACTTCTCAAGTATTCAGTATTCAAGCCTAGTTCCTTGTAATACTTTGGGCATCTTATGTCCCAGGCTCTTCTGAATACAAAAATAGTTGGCTTTCAGTGACCAGTGACTGCTGTCTGCCTGCTCAGAGTGCATTAAGCAAACTTCATGCAAAACCTTGGAGCAGTCTGCTGGGCGTGACTGCTGGAGAGTTGAGCTGCCCTCCTGCATTGGGATGTGTGCTGAAGTGACTCTTCAGGCCAAAGAAGCTGAACACTTTTGAGGCAAACACTCCTGAATGATGGTATTGTTCAGGGATTTGCTTTGCATTTAGTCAGGAGCAGCTGTGGAGAAGTCTGTCCAAGTCTGTTCTGATAGTTACTGCCCATTAGGGCAGCTTTTTAACCTTTGGTCCTCATGGATACAATTCTCTGCTTAGATCTCTAGTCTTTTCTGAAAAATGGGAGCTTTAGAGAATCTATTTGGTCACCTGTGTGAGTGCAGACATTTCTTCTCTCCTTATACTCTGCAATGGTACCATTCTTTCACAAGCAACACTTATTAGACCAATAAACTGCAGCTGAAGTCTTGCTGCTGTGTTTTAGGTGTACTGGTATAATCTAGATGTCAGTCATGCTCAGAACAAGTGTTTTCTGTTGTCTTTTAAAAGCAAAATGTTTAGCTAATCTTTGTTGGTTGTAACATGAGCTTTAGACCATTCACAGCAAGTGACACCTGAGCTTTGGTCAATCAAGTGCATCCACATATGGCACCCACCTCCTCTTTCTTCTGTTGGTGACACTGCTTACCTGTTCCCAAGTACTTTAGATTTTCATGCCACCTCTTTTCCTGTGCTGTTAGGGTCACATGAGCTCCTCGTATGCTCTTGCAGATGTATGCAAAGCTTTATGAAGGAGAGGCAGCGTTTGACAATGCTGAAGGAGGCAAAACAAAGAGATGCTGTTGAGCAAAGATCTTGCACGGTTTCTAGGACAAATACAAAGGAAAAAAAAATTCACCCAGGAAGAGTTCTGTTCTTCTCCCACCTTCCCAAGTTGTTCAGGATCTGTGAGTGCTGCAGACACCAAACACTTTTCTCCTTTGTCACAGAGGCCTTGCATGACCACTCTGCCCTTGTAGGTCTGAACATTTTCTCTTTCTCTCTGTTTGCTTTCAGAGCATCTTCAAAACAAGTCTGCCTTGTTCAATATGTTGGAGTTGGCTCTCTGTGTAGCAGCTAAATCAAAAACATAGCTGATGATTTGGACAGATACAAGCTGCATGGGATTCTTGCCAGCATCATATTTGCTTTTGTCTTCATGAAAAGTAGTCCTGGAAGATGCAGGCTTGCAACCAGTAAGAGCCTGACAAAGGCATGTGCTTTTATATAGGGTTTTCTTGGGGGTTTGTTTTGCTTTTGTTGTTGGTTGGTTGTTTTAGTTGGGTTTTGTTTTGTTGTGGTTTTTTGGTTGTTTTTTTTTTAGAGAACTTATTTTTCTAATCAGTGAGCTTCATGAGTTATTTCAGGCCATGGCATGTTGCTTGCTTGCTGATCAGAGGCACAGCATGATAATGTTTTGAAATAAAATAGCTTCTTTCTGGTCCCTGCAGATTTATTGTAACTGGATTCAAGTGACTAAAGCTGTGCAGTGTCCACCCTGGGCAATCCTTCTCCATGCCTGCTTTACTGCTGTGTTGAATGTGAGTGCCCTTGATGGGAGCAGGCTTTGCAGATTGCTTGGGATCTTGATATGAGAAAGGTGAGACTGTCGGTAGGGAAGGTTGCTTGGTGCCTTATTGGCAGGAGATTTTCCACTGTTCAGCACTTTTTAGGAAAGAAAAGTATGAAGCTTGAGGAGGGTGTATTTAGACTGAGTATTAGGAAGAAATTGTGTATAGTAAAGGTGGACTCTATGAATCTATGGTCAGACACTGCAACATGTTGCCCAGGGAGATTGTGGATGCTCCCTGCCTGGAGGTGTTCAAGGCCAGGTTGGATGTGGCCGTGAGCAACGTGGGCTAGTGGAAGGTGTCCCTGACAATGCCAAGGGGGTTGGAAATGGATGATCTTAAAGGTCCCTTCCAACCTAAACCATTTTATGAATCTATGATATATTTTAGGGAGTCTCCTATCAATAACTTACTTTGAGCATGTGAGTGATTTTAGGCACCAGAGGAGTCTTAAAGGATTCAATATGGCATCATCTGAACTTGGAGAAAGTGTGGGTGTTGCATGGCACTTCAATGACTTGAAGTTGTGTCATTGTTTTCTGTGTATGTCTCATGGGATTGTGGATGTGTATCTTATTTTCTGCCTCAGTTTTCTCTTGATGAAACTAGAAGGAGCATTTCATAGTTGCAAGACATTAAATACTGGAGCTTATAAGCCTGACGTTAATAGGAGCTATGTAAAGGATTAAGACAAATGGACTTGTGGGTGAACTCTCTCTTGCTGGGTCAAATTACAGCTTCAGCAGTAAGACAGCAGAGCTGATAGGTGAGATGTAACTTGCTGAGGCAGAGTAACGGATGGGCTAATTCACAGCCTTGGCAGAGAGCTCACTGAACAGATTGTGGACACAATGCTGTGGTTCTCAGGGCTCTCACATGGAAAAGGAGGCAAGGCTGGCAATCCTACACTAGGAATTTAAGGTGGCAAGAAGCTTTTCTTTAAAGCAAAGTAGGAGTGAAGCAAGGTGGGAGTAGGAAAGAGGAGGTGGTGCATTTACCAGCAGCTCACTTTGGCACTTTCTTGGAGAGGATCAGGTAATGAAGTTCCTTCTATATATGGATAGAATTTGGGGATTTTTTTTTCCCTCCTTTGTGCCAAAGGTCTGTAAAAGCAGCCTCATCACCAACTCTCTTCTTGGTGACTCTCATGACCCTTGCCATTCCCAAAGGTTCAAGTTTCCATACAGACAATTCAGAAATGTCTCAGTGCAATTAATCTGTTCCATTTAACAACTGTGGTGTTCTGCTTTCTTTCACCTTACAAGGCAAATTGGCCTAAGCAGTACTGGGAAGAAAAGTTTTTATGGACAGATGGGCTCTAAAACTGCCATCTACCTAGGAGACTAAGGGCATGCTCAACTAGCCAAGAAGGCTGATGTCAAAATTACATGCTCACTAGACCTGGGAGACATTAGACAACATCTGCTTTTATGTAATCCTTCCTGTTCCTGCAGTGGTTTTGCTGTTCCCAGGATAACAGGCTGTTCTTACTTTTCATCACCTTCATGAGGCATCTTGCCTGTTCAGCCTGCCTTGGATGTTAGGACTGGCTGATTTCAGTGCCTGTCCCTGAGCAGAGTTTGCTGGTTTGCTGTGTCAGTCTCAGCACTGCACTACAGTAGATGCATGGCTGTGGTGGCTGGCAGGAAACTGGCTTGCTGAGGATGAAGACAGGGCCATGTTTTTGGCCAATAACCACCAGGGATATGAGGGATGTGATTTAAAGTGATGCTAGAGGTTGCTTCCATTAACTGGATGTAAGTATTTATACGAGTTGATGTAGAAAGATACAAGAAGATAAGTACTTGGGGTTTTTTTATCATGTATCAGGCCAATAGCAGAGTAAAGACAGGAGATCTAGGTTCTCCCCTGTGTTCTTCTTCCCCTCTTTTCCCATCAGTGCTGAACTATTGCTGACCTTGCTGTCTTCCAGATGGATGTCTCTGCTCATATGACCCTGACAGCAAAAAGGGCAAGGAGCTGTAGGATGGAGCCCAAGCTAATAAGCTTGGTAAGCTACACTGCCTCAGGCTCTTCCTGTCTGAACTTCACCTGCAAACTTACTGTGCCTTTCAGTCGAGGAGCTAAGCGCTCGGTGAAGGTATTTTCCATCTGTTTGTCATCATTGTTTGTCTTAAACCATTCCAAAGTCTGCTTCTTTATTTGAAAGTTGCAATCTGTCTGAAGTACAGCAGTGCTGCACTTCTGCTGAAGCTGCAACAGGGTTTTCATAGCACTTTTGTGTTTCTCCTCCAGTTGCTTCCATGTCCAACCACCAGCCCAGGTAATGCATGTGTCTGGTGCCAGCGCTTCTGGCTATAATTCCTCTGTACTTCAACCTCCTCCCTTTTTCACTTCCTCCTTTTTGAAACCAGTAATATTTGGATGGCAATTCTAGCCTCGAGGCTTGTATAAATTCATTAAAGGGCTTGCCTTTTGAAGGGGAATTAGTACTTTGTTAAAGCTGTTTGTGTTCTGGGTCATGAACCATCTAATCGGAGGCCTGTGTACATCTGGGCTGTGCTAATTAAAGTTGCCTGCCCTGGAGCACAGAAGCAGAGGCATCAGCTCAGTGCACAGAGCAGCTCCTCAGATCCAAGCTGCAGAATGACCTCTGGTTTCTGTGCTGGATGTTGATTGCCATCAGACAAACCTCCAGAGTAGGGGCATCTAGGGTAATTTCCTGTAGCCCAGTACTCTTGCTGGTAAACTTCCTCGAGGTGCTTTCCCTTAAGGCTTTTTTTTCTCCTCAGAGGGAAGTTTGATATAGTCTCTAATTCTTTGCCAAGAGCTTCTGTTTATAATAAATCTCCCATCTGTGCATCTTCCAGTCCTGTAAATATTTGCCAGTTCCTTCAAATTCTGTATCCCTGGCCCCTGAATGCATTCAGCAGGGGCTACAGCACAGGATTTCTCTTTCTTAAGTACAGTTTTCTGCTTCCCAGGCAGATGCTGGAACAGGTTGCCCATGGAGGTTGTGGATGCCCCATCCACAAGAAGTGTTAAGGCCAGGTTGGGTGAACCTGAGGAATCTGGTGAACTTGAGGAACCTGGTCTAGTGGAGGGTGTCCCTGCCTGTGGCAGGGGAGTTAGAACTAGATGATCTCTAGGGTCTTTTTGAACCCAGACCAGTCCATGATTTGAGATGCTCACTGGCTCTGGCAGTAACTCCCAACTCTGCAGTAGGTTTTTACATATAAGTTATGTAGGAAACAGCATTTGGAATTTTGACACTGCATAGCCCCTTGAAACAGCCTCATTAGTTCATTGTTTTAGGGGAATGACTTACAGATTTCAGTCTTGTGGCAGTGTAGCTTACACAATGCAGAAGATGTCTTGCAATCCACAAGGTCCTGATGAAGTCTATCTGAGCTTTCACGCTTGGTAGCTCCATTGTCAGCATGACACTAGCTGCTGAGCTTTCACGTCCTGAACATTTGAAAACTTCTGACATGAGAACTGCAGCATTTCTGGAAAGAACAGAGACTACTCAAGAGGAAAAAGATGGGTTTTAGGGGTTGCTCAGATATGAAAGAAGTAAAGGGGCTGGGTGCTTGGGCAAATCCACCTTCCTGGTTCTTGATGCCTTGGTGAAGTGTTTGAGGTGTACACACAACTTCTTTTAATGGATTATTTCTGAAGTAAAATCTAAATCCTTTGGGATCAATCTGTTCTTGATAAACATGTCAAACTTCTGCAAAACACTTCGAGGATGATTGCACTTTGAAAGTTTAGGCAACCTGACTCTAGTGTACTGCCTTGCTTGGCTTCAGCTCTCCAAAACAGTAGAACAGATCAATGTTTCAAAGGAAAAATAGAGTTGTCTACTGCTACTCCCACAGCTTGGCATTCATCTAGAAGTTACTCTGGTTGGCCTGGACTGCTTTTCTTTTTGCATGGAAAATATAATGCAGTTGGAGTTATCAACAGCAGAGTCTACCATTCAAAACAAAGACATCTTAAGTCCCTATATGGTATGAGTCTTGGCAGTAGTTTACTTTGATTAAATACAAATCAACCAGGAGGTTTTTTCCCCTTTCTCAGCATCTCTTTTGGCCAAGCCTCCAGCTGTGGTTAGCGTTGGAGAGCCTGGCTGCTGTTTCAAGCTGAAAAGAATGCCCACCGTGGGTTATGGTGAATAGCTCTATTCATAAGTCATCTTGCCTTCCCCCTTCCTCCCTCCAGCAATGTGCTTGGAGCCTCCAGGATACTTGTGCAACCTTGGGTACAATGCAGTGAGTGGTGTGGAGGAGAGCATAGGACAGTCTGTCCTGAAGTATGGAAGCTGCACGTAGCTGCTGCTTGTGAAGCTCATCAGAAAAGGAGCCCATACATCTCATTCCTTATTTCCTTCTTGCCCATAACCCTGCTAGTCACCTTCTCCAAGGTCTGATTCTTTCCACTCATGCAGTCTGTTGGCTCAGATTTCTGCCCTAGCAGGCTTCTTATATGTGTAAGGAAAAGTCTCATCCCCTTCCTTAGACTCAGAGTCAATAATCCATGTAGTTGAGGAAAGTGCCTACTGTGTGCCTCTTGTTACCTTGCTTGGCTCAACAAGGACTGCTGATCCTGAACATGGAAATGGAATTCTCTAAGGATTTTTATAATGAAAAAGATTCATATCTATTTTATGCTGTTATGAAAATTGAGTGTTGGAAGGCTTGGCCAATTTGCAAGCTACTCTGTCTCTTCTTGTTTATTTTATTAGCAGAGGAGAAAATGTGAGACACAGGAGGGAAAGCAAACAGAATGTAGAAGGGGACAGGATACACAAGAGTAGACAGAAATGTTAAGAGATAAAAATGGAAACCAAACTTCCTGAAACTAACTTTTATGGAATGATGTAGCTGTCAGACCTGGAAAAAAAAGTAACTTTCATGGCTTTCATTTTCTGACCAGCTGGTATTTTGACTGGTAGAACAGCCCTGACTATGATGGAGGCCTTGTCCAGTCAACTGCTACTGTCAGCATTTATACTTGTCTCCTGTGTCCTTGTCCTGATCCACCAAGCTATGTTAATTTCTGTCAGGAAGCAGCTTTACTCTGCCATACAGCTGCAACCAGTTTTTCAGTTCATTGCACTTTCAGCAAGTGCAGTCTTTCATCAAGATGCTTTCCAAGGAACTGTGGAGAGCTGAGTATCCTCTTGATTTGTAAGGCTTTGAACTCTTTGTTTATAACTTGTGTTTCCATGTGAATTTATGCTTGAAGGATCCATCTAGCTGAGTTCCCACAGAGCAAAAAATTCAATTTAGGATGATTCTTCCCTTCTCTCTATTTAGAAGAGGAGGGAAAAAATGAATCCTTTACTCCTCAAATGTGTATGTGACCGAAATGGAAAGTCCACTTTCTGTCACTCATCAGGGAAGTAACTTCAGAAGGTTGTTAATGTCATTGGTAGTATTTGAGCTTGAAGACTGTGGCAGTTTGGGCTGGGTGCCTCCTGCTGCTGCCATACAGGTGTCCAGCCCAGTGGGTGGAAACAGGAAGCTGTGTAATTTATACCCATAATGTCCTGCTCCCTATAAATCTATCAGCAAGGTCTCACACTCCTCTTTCTTCCCTCACCGCTCCTGTGGGAGATGCTCCCTATCTGGTAATGGAGGGGGAGTTATCTCAGGGCCTCTTGGGCTGGCCAGGCCTAATGCCAGGATGAGAAGTGGGAAGGACAATCTCAGATCTAGCCAGCTGAGATTAGCCTAACAGTGGAGGTGGGGTAAGAAAGAGCCCTGGGGGTTTTGGGTATACCCTCAGGTAGGGAGGAAGGGAATGCTGGGATGGTTCTGGGTGTGCTGTATGCTTTGGGATCTTTTTTGCCACTATGCTTGCACTTTTCTGTAAAACACTCACTGATTTTCCATTTAAACTTTCCATCACTTCTGCAATCCATTTGTGCGAGTCTCATTTTTTTTTCTGCCCCGGTGGGAGGCAAGGGAGGATCTGCCTCAACCTGGGACAGACTTACTCAAAACAAAGCCAAAATTAATTAATAACAGTATATAAAATCGAGGGACTAGTACAATGTACTAAATCTTAACTCCCCTGATCTGCTTCAAAGAGAAGGGTGGAGACAGGTGAGGGGCTGGTCTCTTCTCCCAGGCAACCAGCACCAGAACAAGAGGACACAGTCTCAAGCTGCACCAGGGGAGGTTTAGGCTGGATGTTAGGAAGAAATTCTTCATAGAGAGAGTGATTGCCCATGGGAATGTGCTGCCCAGGGAGGTGGTGGAGTCACCATCCCTGGAGATGTTTAGGAGGAGACTGGATGGGGTGCTTGGTGCCATGGTTTAGTTGATCAGATAGTGTTGGATGATAGGTTGGACTTGATGATCTCAAAGGTCTCTTCCAACCTGGTTTATTCTATTCTATCCATGCAACCAAAGGTGAGCCCACTTTCCTGTGTCACTAGGAAGAAATCTGACTATTGGACAGTCCTCAAGAAGAAGGACTCCTAGAAGAATGGACTCTTCTAAGCTGTATGGAGTTCATACTGCCTTCTCCTTCCTGTGCCTGTATTATGACCACCAGTACAACTGCATAAGGCTTGTTGGGATACTTGCTATGCACTGGGATAACAGAGGTATCAGTAGTGCACAGTGGAGCCACCTGGAATGTTGAAGGAGCTGTGCTAGGTAGAAAGTTGCTCACCTGGAGCTCCAAGCTGAAAATAAAATCAGCCACTTTGTGCACATTTCCTTCACTCAGGAATAAACTTGTCTACACAAGTTCCCATGGCAAGTGAGACAGCTGAAGTGCACCAGCAAGCAGCTGAGACTAACACTAACAGGAACAGACTCATGGGCCTGATGTTAGATTTTGGGGAGTGCTGTAGTCTGCACTTCAATAAGCTGAACCGCTCTGAATTCTTTACTTGCAGCTTGTGGATTTATTTGTGTTCTGGGCACACAAAACCCTGTCACAATATTATTAGAGAACTGAAGTGGCACTTAGTGGAAGTGGCATGTTGCTCTGCTACACATGTTGTGTTTTAATGGCTCTAAACAAATCCCCAGATAGAAGCAGAAGTTCACTAGCACTGCTTTCTGGGACAAGGGAATTAATGACTGAGCTAAAGTTACATGGATTTTGTTTGCTAACAGCAATGCTGAGAAGGCTCTTAGCAATACAGCAGTAACACTTTCTTGGTGAGAAAAGCACAGAGGTCCTATTGTTGCAGACTGAAATGCTGGGGTTCAATGGCATCTTAAATACATATGTGAGAAAACCCTCTGGTATCTTATAATACATATACATGACAGAGTCCTAATGCACTGAGTGACACTGACTGCTCAGTAGGCTAGTAGGCTTTTTAGGTTGTATCTTCCTCTTTTAAATAGTTTAATAGTTTAAATCTATCACTAATTATGAGTATTTACAGGCTCAAACATATTGTTCTCCCTTTTGTCTTTGTCCTTCTTGAATTTTTCTGCACTTCAAGAAGAGCTGTTAGTGCTGTGCACCTCTGAAACCCCAGTCTTGTGATCCAGGCCATAGTCTTTTTCCTGTAGCCAGTTGGGTGCCACAGAGGAACTGTAGAGCCAGGGACACTTCCTTCAGAGGAACAGCAGGCCTGAAAGCTGATGAACTATGGCCTGAGCAATTTACTTAAGGAAAATTTCTTAAAGAGTCATTGGGAGAAGTGAATTTTCTGGGAGACTTGCTTTCAGACCAGTTCAGCTTGGAGAAGGCTCCAGGAAGACCTTCCAGCAGCCTTCCATTACTTGAAGGGGGCTATAGGAGAGCTGGAGATGGACTTTTTACAAAGGCATGGAGTGACAGGAGGAAGAGTAATGGCTTCAAGCTGGAAGAAACTTGATTTAGATTAGGCATTAGGAAGAAATTGGTGATTGGCACTGAAACAGGTTGCCCAGAGAACTTGTGGAGGCTCCAAACCTTGGAAGTATTCAAAGTTAGGTTGGATGGGGCCTTGAGCAACTTGGTCTAATAGGAGGTGTCCCTGCCCGTAGCAGAGGGCTTGAAACTAGATGATCTTTAAGGTCCACTCCAATGCAAACCATTCTGTGATTAAGACAAGCCTGGATTGCTGCATACCTGGTGAGATATTTACAGAATGACCCCTGAGGGCAGCTGTGTATTTAAACCAACAGATGCATTCTGTCACCCAGCTCTTCCTAATGACATCTCCACTCTCAGGTAAGGACTGATGTGGGAGGCACAAATACCTGGGGCTGGACAAGGTTGGCTGACCATTCAGAGTAAAAGCACCGAAGACTTGACCATTAACCTAGGCATGCTGCAGTCATTCTCCAAGGCTTGTCAGTAGCTGCAATGGTCTCTTATTGTCACAGTTTAGAAGTGTGAACCAGCATCCACTGGGCAAGGCCTTAATGAATCCTGAACTGCTGCCTGCTGGGGTAGTTGTTCAGGATGTACAGAAGCTGATACAGTGTCAAGAGCTATTGTGAGTTAGAAAGCTAGAAGTTGTCCTCCCTGTTTACTCTGAAGACAACCAATTAGTTTTACTCTTACTGGCATCTTGTTCTTTCACCTTAAACCCTTGTGGGCAGTTCAGCTGTTGATGGGCATCTCAGTTAGCAATTGCACATCTCAATTGCAAAGGGTGGTTTTCCATACCCTCCCTGATATTCCTTTGTTCTCCCTGATATTTCCCTGCTGCTTTTACCATACATGAAACCAGAAGCACTGAGTTCCTGAAGTCCACATTAGGTTATTTTAAAAAGCCTTGAAAATGAACTGAACTTGAGACTGGTGCAAAGGATTGATTATCTCTGCCCTGAGCTTTAATCATTGCTCTTCCATCTGTTTTTATCCCTTTCCTAGAGGTTCCTGGAAATGGGAAGCTTGTTACACACCAAGCTCCAAACATTCCTCTGTATGCACACTGGACTGGCCTAATAAAATGCAGTCTTTCTCCTTCTTTCCATCCCCTGGAAGGATATCTTCTTCTGGTGGAAACTGTCAAGTCTTTACACCTTATGTGTGGTCCTGCAAAATGTTGCTGAACTCTCATGCTATTGGCAGCTAGTTGTGTGTCTGAAGGGCAGAATCTGTGCTGAGCAGCCAGCGTTACCAGAGGAGGGAATTCCCTGCATCACCTTGAGGTATCGCTTTCTACAACACAGGCTGGGTGCTGGCTGCTTCTCTTTGGGCTTTCCAAAGGGCTGGAAATCCATGGCCTAATTCACTGAGCAGGTAGAGTAGGGATCTCGGTCACCTTGCAGTGTCATCTACCCTTTGTTCTTTCCAATACTGTTTCTTAGAAGAGAGAATATCTGTGTGGTTTTGCTGGTTATGGAATTTGCTGGCCAGTGGACAGCTGGATGTAAAACATCGAAATCCTGAAATGGAACCAGGACCTGGGAGTTACATAACCCTAATGTTGGAAAAATAGAAAAGCTGGGATGAAAACAATTGGTGTGGCCCAGAAGTTAAACTGGTTGGAGCATGAGGTTTAAGGCAAGGCTTGGACCAGGTCATATGGCCAAAGCTGGCAGAAGCACTTGGGCACTGTGGAAAGAAAAGTTGTTCTAGTTAACCCAGTGGGAGCTTCACAGGTGGAAAGTCACTAAGGAATTAAGAAACTTTGGCTGCAGTGGGGAAGGCAGTATGTGAGGGTGCCTCTGTTCAGTTCCAATTTGTTTTCACTTGTGTTACAGTTTCATCAGTTTTGTCCTCAAAACCCTGGCTGGTATCCAAGAAGGAAAGCTGGAAGTGATGGGGGGACCTTCCAAAATGCTGTAAAACAAGCTGTTGGTAACCCAGTGTTATCACAAATGACAGGTTGGTATAAACAATCATTTTCAAGTGTGTAGTGCCTTTTTTGTGTGGATTTCTAGGCCTGCTTTGAGAAGCCTCAAGTACATGGTATGGTCCCTTCTAGGCTGCTTTAGTGCTGTGATGGTATTGAGGATATCTATGGCCAGTTATAAATCTTAGTTGTTGCTCCTCCTGGAGCTGTAGAAGAATAGAGATAAATGTCTGCCCTTCCACAGAAGATCCCTTCTCTGCCAAAATTCTTGCTGTCTGCCTAGTCACCCACTCATTATGGAAAAATTATCTACATTACAGGAGCTTTCC
Source organism: Dryobates pubescens (assembly GCF_014839835.1). Taxonomy (NCBI): domain Eukaryota; kingdom Metazoa; phylum Chordata; class Aves; order Piciformes; family Picidae; genus Dryobates; species Dryobates pubescens. The sequence continues at coordinate 9,963,561 of NC_071640.1, forward strand.
ATATATAGCTGTATTCTTCATCCCAGCTCTCTTACAAAGCTGTGCATTAGCTCTAATTTAGCTTAATACATCTGGGAGTAAAAACTCTGCTCCTTGAAACAGAGGAAGGCTTTAAATTTCTCTCTGATCTATAGATGCAGTATGCTTGGCACAGTTTATACCCATGTAGCTTGAGCCTGTGCCTGCTCATTCTCTAAGTGTAGATTTAGGCTACTTGGTTGCCCAGATTGGAGGCCCATCCAAGATGAACTGGGTGCAGAAGGTCACACTTCAATTTAATTGGAGATTAATCAGATCTGTGTTGCTTAGAGATAGTTTAAATAGGTATTTGAAACAGCCCTGTATGAATTGAAGGATGATTTGGGCTTCAGATGAGAAGTGAATTTTGTCTTTGCCTTTGTGATTTCACTTCTCAAATACCTGTCTCTGTGTTGAACAGGGAAAACTTTTAAATCCATCTTAGGTCTCTGGATGGTTGAACAGTTTTTCTGAATGGGCATCAGTTGCTGTCTTCATCCTGCCTAAAGGTTTACACTCTGAAGGTGGAGTGTTATCTCCCCTGAAGCCTCACTCAGCTCCAAGCAGTTTCACTGTTCAAGCAGTTCACCCATATCTGATATACCTCCCAGCCAGATTCTAGAAATATTTGTTCTTGAAATAGCTACTTCTCTGGTACTGTTACCTCCATGCACATTTTGGCTGTGTCCTGGGCCTAAAATTCTTGGCTGTAATTTTGGAAGGAAAATCTGTCTCCTCAGCTAGGGGTTGTGCTTAGATTTCGTTTTAATTTGTAAGATTTCTTCCATGTGCCAACAGTACTAAGCCTGTCAGAGTTCAAGAAGCATCTGGATGATGCTCTTAGTCATATGGTTGCATTAGGGAGCCCTGTGAGGAGCCGAGAATTGGACTTGATGATCTTTATGGCTTCCTTCCAGCTTGAGATATTCCATAATAATGTCTTCCCTGAGCCAAAGAAGGTCTTTGCACCTACCAGCAATAGAAGGTATGCCTACAGCATGGTCTCAGGTAGAAGTATGCATTAGTTCCAAGTGCTGGTCTCAGTTGGGCTTTGAGGCTCTGTCCCAGGTAACTTTCTTTCCAGAGTACACTAACTGCTCTTACCTTGTGCAGCCATAATTGATGTAAGAACTGAGGTCATGCATTTCAAGCAAGCTTGAAGTTCTCTCTGCAGCTGTGTTTCACTCTGCAATATATGCTTAAGCCACAGAGGGTAGCCCTTGTCTCTAAGCAGAAGACTGGAGTTCTGTTTATTCTCAGAGCAGGTACAGCACAAGTGTCCGTGTGGTTTTGAGGAGAGAAAACAAATCCCCTTGTCCATCATGAGTGAATGAAGAAGCAATATTGTGCCTATGGGCTGAAAGTGATAAAGGACACAAGGAAGGTAAGAAGTCATCAAATAGATGTATAATGCCTGCTAATCAATTTAAAAATGCACATACAACAATTCAGGCTTGATAGGGGCTCTGAGCAACCTGATCTAGTTGGGGATGTCCCTGCTTACTGTGGGGGGTTTGGACTAGATGAGCTCCAAAGGTCTCTTCTGACGCATTACATTCTTTGATTCTATGGTAACTGGGTCAGTCTGGCTGCACTGGGTTCAGGTGTGGCAGGTCCTGTTCTGAAGCAGGTTAAACATGAGGGTGACTTTATTTAAAGGTTGGACTTGATGATCTCTGAGGTCTTTTCCAACCTTGATGATGATTCTATGATTTGTATTGCCAAACTGCCTCTTGCAAATGATGACAAATCCTGGACCAACAGAGCTACAAGAGATAAGGCCAGGTGTCCTTTTTTGTTCTTGTTTGAGCAGAGTGAGCAGAACTTAGACCTGTGCAGATGGTCACAGGTTTGTCATGTGCTCAAGTGTAATGCACAGATCCTTGGTTTAGGTACTTTGTGTGAGGCTCTGAAAGTGGTGACAGTGAAACTCCAGTGCTCTGCTGTACTAGATCTGTGTTGTGATCCCAACTACAGCTGCCGTTTCTTTGTTACCCTTGGCATTTCACTCAGATCAACTCAAGATAATTTGAACATCTAAAGTCAAGTTTAGGCAGCCATGCCTATATAACATCTAAATTTGGCCCAAGGAAATGTTCTCTAGTTGTTTTTCCTCATCATGGGTTTTTAAGAGGCTTGACAGAAGAATTCTCCATAAATAAACAAACTGTACTATTGTAATTCAGCTTTATTGTTGCTCTTCAACTTTGAAGCTGAGCAGTGAACTTTTTTTCTGTCCTGATTTCACTGGAAACATGCTTGTCACTTGTGGGTGTACTGGAAATGTTTGGTTACGGACTTCTGAAGCAAACTGATGTGCAGAGTGTGTATGAAGTGTACAGCTGGAAGCCTGGCCAGCAAAGGCAAATAGAACTGTTGAAATGCCCAGTGAGAAGGCTGTCATTAAATCATGTCTGTCAAGAGAAATGGCGTCATGGGTGGCTTTGGGAGCTGCCCATGGAGAACATGGTGATGATTAAGGAAGTATAAATTAGCTAGCAAAAGCTGAGGAGCCGGACTAATGTATGATCTATCTTCCAAAGCTGACCAGATCCTCAGGAAAACCATAATTGCTACTGAGCACCAGTTCTTTAGTTTGAGTAGTTCTTTAGTTCTTTAGTTTGGCCAGACTTGTGTTTCTTCAGATTAGCAAAACTATGACTCTGCACTGAGTGATTTCTGCACTCTTCTTGTCAAGCCTTTTCTTTTCAGAGGCAAATGCCTCAGCTTGAAAGGAAGACAGAAGAAAGGCTTCACACAGCTTAAGCAACAGAGAGCTCTTGTAAGAGGTCAGACAGAGAGGGTGCATGTTGCAGGCTCTGCATTTCCCTCTTACTCCTGTATGGAACCTCATAATTTCTTTTTTTCAAGCATTCTTTCGAGGGCACCTGATGTCTGGATGCTGATTTTATCTCCTGGAGTGTCAAGGGAGTGGTTCTGCCACTTGTGTTCCAAAGCTTATTCACCATCTCTGCTAAGAAATTCTACCTTCTTTTAAACTTTTGTTTTCCTGGGTTAATATTTAGCTGTCAGTTCTTAATAAGCTTTTGCCTTGTAGTAGCTCAGAAGCCTTGTAACACCTGCTGGCTTTTCTTCACAAAGGTCCTGGCATTCGGTGCTGGGAAGGACCCTGTTGCAGAGTCAGTGCTCTAAAAGAACAGCTTTATTCAAAGAGGTGATCTGAGGAAGAAATCTGCTTCTGGATTGTGTTCATGAGTCTTAGTGTCTAGTGCGTGTCTGGGCTTGGGAGGGACAGTGCAAGGCAAGAATGCATCCCAGCTCTATTTCTTTGCAAAATTGAGTGGAATAGGTGAAGAATTTGTTCCGAGGAGCTTAGCTATTTCCTACTACTGTGAATTGTTGTGGAAAAATACCTACGGCTGTTAAACAGCTGCCGCCCTGACAACAGGGGAACAGAGAACTTGGGCTGCGTTCAAGCTGTATCATGCAATGCTTGAGAGGGACGTGGCTAAATAGTTGTCTTAATGTACTCTTACTTTCCATGTACTGGTTGCTGGTTTTACACAGTAGGTTATTGTTGCTTTGAGTCTTTTTCCACGTGTTTCACAGCTCGCTTTCATGACTGTGTTTTAGCAATAACACATGAAACGCTGAATTTTTCGTGGTAGCCCTGGCACTGTACAAGCATTTGCCTTCCCATACTGTGTTCTGCTTCCTAGCAAGTGGTTGTGTGTGCAGAAAGGAAGAGGTGCTTTGGCCTTGTTGGGTGTTTTTTTTTTGCTGAGGAGGTGAATGTCTAAGTTCCACAAATGAAGCAGCGTGCTTGCACCAGGGAAATGCTGATCAGGAAATACGGTAGGTGTTTATTACTAGCAATGTGTGCTGCTAAAGCAGAAGGGATGTCTAGCTAGGGAAAATATTGTAAGGAAGTGCTGAAACAGCATTGCAAAGGCATAGAGGAGACTGAGTGGCCTTGTAGTGATGATGAGTTGACCTACTTTGCACTTTTCTTGCATCAGGCTGTTCGGTAAATCTCAAGAGTACCCTGAGAAGTCACCTGCGTATGCCTTCCCCCCTTCTTGTGCTCTTCATGTGGAGCTCCTGTAAAGTTATAATAATCACTGGGCATCACTCATGTTGCTGTGATCTGATCACACTTCCATGATTGTTGGGTGAGAATTCATCTGCGTAAATTTGCTGCACACAGCTCCTTTCTGTCTATTCCTCTCGCTTTCCATTCTTGTTGCAACTCTACTTTTTGAATACAGATCAGTGTGCCCTGCACTGTCTGTGAGGCAAGAGGGGCTGAAGTTAAGCTCAGCACACCACTCTAAGGAAGTTATGAGAAGCATTTCCAAATGTAATCAGTCTGGGAAACAAAAGACTAGATCTTGTGTGTAAGCATAGAATTGCTGGATACAAATTTGCCTTAAAGCAATTGTTTATATTATTATTTTGGGTGTTGTGTTGTTTTGGTTTGTTTTTAATTCAGGTTAAAATTGTGGGTAGGAATATATGAAAGTGAAGAATAGGATAGGCATAGGTTCCTTGGGAAATCCTTTTTGGGAAATTCCCAAAAGCTTTCCATCATTTCCCTATTGTTACTTGCTGTGTCTCAGATGGCAATTGGCATGGCCATGTAACACTGAGATTCCTTATTTTCTGCTTTGCCATCATTTCAAACCCAGACATCTTGTCCTAAGAGCACTAGGGGATGGAGTTTTGGTTCCACTGTTTGGAACAAACCATATTTGACATCAATAGTGACAGCCAGGCCTCTGAGAAACTACTACCTTGTGATATTGCCCATTTCTGTTCAGGGCAGATACCTGTCCATGCTGTCTGTGCTGCTGCAAACTGTTCTTGCCTGCTATTGAATCTTGAGGCAATGAGAACCAAATCATCGCCCAGTACCTCCATGTGTTCACTGCCAGTTGTGTATTCAGCACACATTTTGGAGATCAACCCAGGTTTATCTCAGGTTGTGGGGTTGTTTTGTTTGGGTTTTTTCCTTCTGGGGTGAAAAATGAGGCAAAGGGACTTTGTTTAGGCTCTTTGAGATAAATCCAATAGCTTAGTTTCAGTGCATTGTCACTTCTGCTGTGTTTAAACAGTGTCATTGTGTTACATGACTAATAGCTGTTCAATGCCTTCCTCTTTGATCCTCTCTCCAGTGGTTGCTCTGGGTACACCATACAGTGTGTATTTTAGGAATGTTTTCTGCTCTGTTTGCATTATTTAAATAGAAATATATGGTGCTACAAAGATAAGGCTACAGAAGGTCATGAGATCTTTGCTTACTTTCTAAATGTACATGAACAACATCAGGCTAGTCCTGGGGCTAATACTGTCTTCTGCACAGGAGAGTTTTACTTTATAACAAGACTTTAAGTTTGCACTTTGTCATATGCACACATCTGGCTGGAGAGCAGCCAGGCAGAGAGGGACCTGAGGCTGCTGGTTGACAGCAGCTGAACATGAGCCTGCAGTGTGCACAGGTGGCCAAGAAGGCCAATGGCATCCTGGCCTGTATCAGGAGCAGTGTGGCCAGCAGGAGCAGGGAGGTCATTCTGCCCCTGTACACAGCACTGGGTAGGCCACACCTTGAGTCCTGTGTCCAGTTCAGAGTGCCTCAGTTTAGGCAAGATGTTGACTTGCTGGAGGGTGTCCAGAGAAGGGCAACAAAGTTGGTGAGGGGTTTGGAGCATAGCCCTGTGAGGAGAGGCTGAGGGAGCTGGGGTTGCTTAGCCTGGAGAAGAGGAGGCTCAGGGGAGACCTTCTTGCTGTCTACAACTACCTGAAGGGAAGCTGTAGATAGGCAGGGGCTGGTCTCTTCTCCCAGGCAAGCAGCACCAGAACAAGAAGACACAGTCTCAAGCTGTGCCAGGGGAGGTTTAGGCTGGATGTTAGGAAGAAGTTCTTCATAGAAAGAGAGACTGGCCATTGGAATGGATTGCCCAGGCAATGGAGTCCCCATCATTGGAGGTGTTTAGGAGGAGACTGGATGGGGTGCTTGGTGCCATGGTTTAGTTGATCAGATGGTGTTGGATGATAGGTTGGATGCGGTGCTCTTGAAGGTCTCTTCCAACCTGGTTTATTCTATTCTATCTGCCAAAACAGCACCCTTGTCATTATGCCTAAAGCTTCACCTTTTCCTTCTATCATCTTGTTGTGTGCTAAAACTGTGAATCAAAAGCTGTCACTAAAGTCAGTGGAGTAACACAATAACCACCTTCCTTTCTTAACTGTTCCTGCAAAGGAAAAAGAAACTGTGGGGGTGTTAATTTTTTTAGTAACATTCTGTGGATTTGCTCTTGCAAACCAGATTTTCTCTGATCAATTCTTACAGTGACAGATCGTTGCTGTATTTTTCATGGATCTTAATTTATGTCTGAAAGCCTGAGGTTCAAAGCATCAAACCTCCCCCATGCAAACTGAGAAATGGTAGTCTTAGAATCATAGAATCAATAAGGTTGGAAAAGACCTCAAAGACCATCAAGTCCAACCTGTCACCCATCACCTCATGACTATTAAACCATGGCACCGAGTGCCACATCCAGTCCCCTCTTGAACACCTCCAGGGATGAAGACTCCACCACCTCCCTGGACAGCACATTCCAATGGCTAACGTCTCTCTCTCTGAAGAACTTTCTCCTCACCTCGAGCCTAAACCTCCCCTGGTGCACTTTGAGACTGTGTCCTCTTGTTCTGCTGCTGCTTGCCACTCTGCCCCTAGCCTGTAGCACTGCATGACGTTGTTGTGGCCAATGTGTAGAACCCAGCACTTGGATGTGTTCAATCTCATGCCTCAGATATGAGGAATTGCTGCTTACAAGTACCAAATGGGTAAAAGTAATTACTTTGCCTTTTTGCAGCTACCCTTTTGCACTGTAGAACTTCTGTATTCTGTAGAAGAAATGAGGTTTCCTTTGGTGTGGTGTTTTTTTCCCCCCTTTAGACAAAAGCAGATGGTCTGATGATGAACATCATCCTATCAAAGAATAGCATCTACATATTACAGTGGCAAGGTGGGAGGAGAGGTGGGAAGGCAGAATGAGGGAAAACAGTCTTCAAAGATTATCAGCTGCATTTCAGAGCAGGAGGCAGTCCATGTAACATGCAAAAGCAATGAGTTTTGATAGCTTGTAATATGTTTTTAAGCATTTCCATCACCCCTCTGTTTTCAGGCACAGCTTGGCAATAAATCAAAGTAAAAGCAAACACATGCATCTGAGCGAGCCATTAGGCTGCAGCAGAAACTAAACACTGAATGAGAAGGGGGAAAACAGTACAGTTTACATCAGTGAGGTTAAGGAACAGGCAGACAAAACATTCAGCAGCAAGGGAATACATCCTGCTTTCATTTTTGGCCTGATCACAAGCCAGCACTAGAAATGGAAACTTTCTGATTGCAGTAGCCAGCTACAGGACAAGTGAGCTGCATTGCTCTGTATTGCTTCATGGGTGAAAGATCTGCTGGGAAAGTGGTGGTGCTTAGAGGAGAGTTTTTGAAGTCAGCCTTCATAAGGCTACTGAAGAAGCCACTTGTTGACTGAGGCTAGCTTGACTCCTCATTTGAGAGAGCAGATATTAGTGCATTTCTCCCTTGCTTTCTTTACTAGACCTCAACTGATGCTAATCAGAGCTTAATGCTATAGGAATGTTATCTCCTCTGCATTGCTTTAGAAGTATTCAGATCTGCACATGTCCCCTGGTTTGGTTTAGTTTAGTATAGAAGATCAGTTGTATGTGGCTCTTTAGGATCAGCTGCAATACTGCAACTCAGAGAAACCATGAAATCTTCAGCTACAATATGCATTCAGAAGGTTGAAATGCCACCATGCACTTTCTGTATGCTGTCCTGTGCTGAAAAGCTAGTTTTTCTTTGATAGTCACCTTGAACTCAACTCATCTTCATGATTTCAGCTTTTGGATCTTCAGTAGCTTAATGGTCCTTTCTGTTCCTCAGAAGCTTAGATCCCTGAATCAGTTGGATACACTTTCTCTTGCTTAGATAAATTACTAACAGGTAGTGAAGAGCAACAGCCACATCATTTATATGTCTGGTTTTTTCTTTCATTTTTCTTATCAATGTTATATGATAGCCTCTTGAAAACAGTGTAATGAGACAGTCCTGGTCACAGTGTACTCACAGCCTGGACAGGGTAGGCAGAGGAAACTTCAGTGACCTGCTAAAGGCAATTCATGGGGCTAAAAACTGGTCTGAGCGAGGTCATCGGAGCTCCTGTTCACTATGACTCTGAATAATACATGCTGTTAGTTTGAGATACTCTAGCCCTGATAGATTGAGCCCTAGCAGGTTCAACAGCATTACTGTGCTTGTGCTTTCTCTAGTCATTGCCCAGCCAGAGGAGATGCCTTGCCTTTCAAGGACAGCTGAACAGGGTCTCTTTGTCCTTGCTGTTACACTTAACAGACCATCTTCATACAAAACTGACTTCAGTCAGTTCCAATCCCTCCTGAATTCCTCCTGCTAACAAAGCCTGTGGATCTCCTTTAAAGTTTTCATCCAAAAGTGTCTGTGCTGAACCTTCACCGCTCAGCATCACCTGAGGCATCAGTGGTAACTTCATGTGAAAGGCAGTCCCTTGTTTTATTGGAACTGGAGTTTTCAGGCTGATGAAAGCTTTAGTTCCTAGATTGGAAAATATAAACCCCATGGGGCTTTCAGCCGCAGCCTGTACTATATTTAGAATGTTTTACATCACTCTAAGCTCTAGATTTGCAGGGGTTATTACAGAGTGTGTGTATGTATTCATATGTGTGTGTGTTTGCTCTTTATTGTGGAAGGCCAGTCAACAGGGATTCTGTGGTTCTGTCTGGCAATGATGAAGTCATTTTAAGTGCATTTTGAGGAAATGGCAGGGAGAGAAATGATGAGCGCCAAGAGGGGAAGAAATGGAGGAGGTTAGAGAGTTACTGAGAGTGAAATAAAAAATCTTTCTTCCCCTACTGCTCTTGCAAACCTCAGTCTTTACCTCACAAAGGTGGAAGGCTGCCAAGGGAAAGAGAATCATTAAGGTTGCACCAAACCCTACAGCCCTTACTGAAATACGTTAAAAGTCAGAAGAATATTCAGACCCCCCTGAAAGGTTCTAAGCAGTTCCCTTAGTGACTCATCCAGAAAGATTCCCCCATTGTCCTATATTTTCCAGCCTGCCAGACAGATAAGTACTTAGCAGGATCTAAGTGTGTATGCCTCTGTATCTACGTGTGCCATGGCAACAGAATTCGTAATGCTTTAAGGCTTTCCATGTCAGGCCTCTAGATTAAGTGCAGGACTCTGTAGTGACAAAGAAATACCAGAGATATCCACTGCACTGTCAGCTCTCAGGATTGAATTTTAAGTCCCACAATTTTTGGAAACCTGACTTCCTTTTCTGAAGTCTTGGAATTCAGCTTCATGTAGTTAGGTGAGATGGTGAGAACTTTATTCTTCTTTCCAGTCTTAACAATTTTTCAGCCACATTCCCTCCTTTGGGGGTAAGGAGCATGAAGTGATTTCCCCTTCTGCCAACCCCAGATACCTGAGTGGACAGTTCCAAGTTAGCATATGTTTGTGTCTTTACAGTCAGTCTGGTCAGCTTCTTAACTGGAGGTAAACACACCACCAATACACATCTGTAAGCAGGACTGCAGTGTCCCCTGCAAGCCCTGCCAAGGCAAGAGTGGAACCTCGGGTCACTAAGGAAGAACATGTGCTGCTAAGAAGTTCTGCAGTTGCTGGATGCAGTGGAGCAGCACGTAGGTGTTTGGGGAAACAGGATTTTCCAGCAGCAGGGAGGGTTGTGGGAAAACCAAGTGGAGTGCAGAATTTGGTCTGGATCTGACTCTGTTCTGATGTGATTCATTACTACAGAAGTCTCTGCTGAGGGTAGAGAGAAGAGAATGGAGGAATTCTGTGCCAAGCTGTTCATCAGGGAGCTTATTTCCTTTCAAAGTGTGTCTCTGCTTTTTGTTACCAGCCCAGAGCTGGTTCAGGACAGCCAGTTTTGAAGAGCACCTTCTGTCAGTAGAACATGACTAATAAGGACTTTTCATGCACTGCTGTGGGTGCAGAAGTTCATAGATCCATGGATTCATAGAGCAGTCTGGACTGGAGGGGACTTCAAAGATCATCTAGTTCCAACTTCTTTGCCTCTTTTGGCTAGGGACACCTTCCAATAAATGAGATTGCTCATGGCCTCAGCCAACCCAGCCTTGAACATCTCCAGGAAGAGGACATCCACAACCTCCTTGGGGAATATGTTCAAGTGTCTCACCACCCTCAGTGTAAAGAATTTCTTCCTAACATCCAGTCTGAACCTGCTCTCCTCAAGCTTCAATCCATTCTGCCTTGTGCTGTCACTAGAAGCCCTTTTAAACAGTCCCTTCCTGGCTTTCTAGTAGCCCCCTTCAGGTACTGGGAGGCTGCTCTAAGGTCTTCCCAGAGCCTCCTCTTCTCCAGGCTGAACAGCCCAAACTTTCTCAGCTTGTCCCTACAGGGGAGGTGCTCCAGCCCTCTGATCATCTTCCTGTCCTCCCACCTCTGCAGAGGATTTGCAGACATCTCACTATGCAGTAAAGCTGTGCAAGCTTTGGGCACCCTGCAGTAAATACGTCTGAAAGAAAGAACATGTAATTGTACATGTAAATAAACTTTAATCACATTAAACATATTTTAAACTGACAAGTAATTGGATGTCATTAACATTAATTAGTTAAAGCTGATTACAAAGGAAAACATCCTCTTTTGATGTACAGTGGCAAGGCCTATAGCCAAATATTAGTTTCAGGGTTTGAATTTCTGTGTGCTTGGGCGTAAGTTCTGCTGTAATAATCCATATATTTCCTATGTACTGCTACTGAGCTTGGCTTCTTTCATGGAAAACCATGACAAACTCTTGCCTCAGACATACATAGTCAGACAATTAGGAGAAAGAAAGAGGGAGGGAAAGGTGGGGAAAGAAAAAGGTGTGCTGAGCCCTGCAGCTTTCCTATCCTGCACATATATCTCTTTCCTTAGCAACAGGGAAATGTACACCCATACATCCTCTGAAGTCTCCTTGTATTTGTTAAGGTATCACCTCTGTTGAAGGTTGGGGTTTTTTTTAAATCAATGATTTGCTACTTTCTGTTTGTTCTGTGCATGCCCAGGAGTTGAGTCAGAGCTGCGCAGTCAGGTTCCCCTTGACTGGTTCTGATTAGAGGCTGAGTGACGGAGCAGCGAGCCTGGAGTGGCTCCAGCTGGATTCCATGATGTCTCGACTTTAATGTAGTTAAAAATCCCAGACCTGGTGGTGGAGTTTATTGCAGTGGACTCTCACCTTAGCCTTGGAGCTGTAGAAAGCATAGCATTCTAGTTGCATTTTCTACTCTATGTTTAAGGTGAGAGGCAAAATCCATAACCATGGTTCTTTTTGCAGCTATTTACGTTATTTATCAGGAATTCTATTACTAATTACAGTAGCACCCCAAACTACTGCTATTCATAAAGTAATGATTTCATCTCTCAGATCACTCTCAGAGAGCAGATTGGGTTGGAAAAGACCATTAAGGTCATTGGGCCCAACCTGTATCTGTGGTTGGACTAGATGATCTCGAAGGTCTCTTCCAACCTGGTTTATTTTATTCTATTCTATTCTATTCTATTCTATTCTATTCTACTCTACTCTACTCTACTCTACTCTACTCTACTCTACTCTACTCTACTCTACTCTATTCTATTCTAACCCTGCCAAGTCAGGTGCTAAACCATGTCCTTCAAAGTTGTTTAGTATCAGGTTTACCACTGTTCTGGCAGTAAAGTGGTCTGCTGTCAGAGGAAGATGGTGTGTCCTGAAGAAGTTGGTTCCACCTACTTTCTCCCCTGAAATCACATGTTTATTCTTGTGATTATGTATGTATTTTATGCAATTCATCAAACTAACCCAGTGTGACCACAGACTGAAGTTCTTAAAACAGAAAACCAGCAAGAAAAATATGTCCTGTGTATTTGTTCTGCCTAGAAGGTTTTATTCCCCTGTCAATATGTTTGAACTCTAATGTAAGTAGACTCAGGAACCTTGCAAATGCTGGGAAAGTGTTTTTTAGCACAGAGGCTGATTTGTGTGAAGTAATTCTTTTGATTCAGATAGCCTTTGTGTATTGGGGAGTTTAAAAGTCTTTCACTGTTAGAGGTGAAGCAGAAGCTGTGTTTGAGACAAAAGTACAGAGCAGATCCTGGCAATTTGAGACCAATGCTTTTCTTGCTGATGCTATTAAGCAGTTAAATCTGATTTTCACTGTTCAGCCAGTGCTGATCTGTTCTTTGGAGGTAATTGAGGAAAGCACTTTTGCACATTCCCAGCCTTCAGTCTATCAGTAGAATTCCTTGCATGCTTAAACTCAATACATGCTTAGAAGTCTTGCTGAGTTAGGGCTCTAATCTTTTATCTTTTCAGACAAAAACTTTTCACTTATGTGAAAATTTGTATGCTGACAAGCTTTAGATGGAAGGCATGGGCTACGTGTTAACACACATGCTGATGACTTGGGAGAATGCCTATGAGCCTGAGTAAGGCCAAAGGCAGTGTATAGGATGTGCCAGATGTCCTATAGAGAGAAGCTGTTTGAATCATAGAATGTTAGGGGTTGGAAGGGACCTCCAGAGAATGAGTCCAACCCCACTGCCAAAGCAGGATCACCTAGGGCAGGTCATATAGAGATGCACCCAGATGACTCCTGAAAGTCTTCAGAGAAGGAGACTCCACAATCTCTCTGGGCAGAGCTCTGTTTTAGACCTCTGTCATCCTTACAGTAAAGAAGTTTTACCTCATGCTGAGGTGGAACCTCTTGTGCTCCAGCTTGTGTGGCTCACCCCTCATCCCATCACAGGGCACTGCTGAAAAGAGCCTGCTAAGGTCATTAAGTCCAACATTCAAGCTAACACCACCATGACCATTAAACCATGTCCCAAAGTGCCATGTCCAACCTATCACCCAACACCATCTAATCAACTAAACCATGGCACTAAGTGCCTCATCCAGTCGACTTTTAAACACTACCAGGGAAGGTGACTCCACTACCTCCCTGGGCAGCCTGTTCCAATGCCTGACTACTCTTCACATGTATGTTCTGATCGTGCTTGTGCTGCATGCTTGAATGATTGTATTGATAATGTCTGAAAGGAAATGTACAGGTGGATTCAGAAGCCAGTGTATTATTATGACAGTTTATTCCTTAAGAGAACCTGGACATTGGTAACTTACCTTGACCTGAGTTTCCAGTTAAATATATGGTAGAGTTCTATTGGGTAGTTTTATTTCTTTGCACACAGAATTGGCTTGAGGGCCTTTTTAATGCAGAAAACTGCACTAGATATTTCTGTGGCAGCTGAGGAGGAGCCATGCTTCTGGTGTTCAAACAGTGGTTTTGTTGGTTTTAGTATTTCTCCCTGCAGTCTCTGTGTTTTGGTCCAGCTGTTTGATTTTTCATATGGTATCTGGCTCAAAGCCTCCTGAAGTTGATGGAAAGACTCTCAGTGATTTAATTAGGCTTTGGACATGCCCCATCTTGTAGGAGAGAGCCTCCTTGTATTGGTTGTCATTCTCTCCTCTCATTCCTGGCTGCATAAATGACAAGGTCAGCTGGAGTCTGTTTTGTTGCAGGGTGTGCTTAATGCATGGAACTCCATTCAGCCAGGTCACTGGCTCCCTTTTCCATGCCAAAACACTTTAGAGAAGTAGAACTCCATATTGAACACTACTGCAAAACTGATGTGTATAGGACCCTGTGGCTGATGCCTGAATCCTCTGGGTTTAAAAGTCAGCCAGGCTTTGCAGTGGAAACTTTTATACACTTTATCCATCATGAATGGGGGAGCAGTGTGCGTTAGCCTTATTAATCTGCTGATGCTCCAAGGGATTCTCTCTGCAGAGTGAGTGACATTGAATCATGTTGAATTGCTAGAAAGAAATCTTTCATGGATCTGTAAAATGTTGAGATTAAAAGGATGAAAATCCATTGAACTGTACTCAGAATTTCTGCTGGTGCCTTTGGGTTAGAATTTCACCTTGAAAACAGACAGATCTCTTCAGTCCCTATATACTTTATCTCAGTCATTCAGTTATCTCAGCATTAAGTTATGATAGGCCAAGGATGGTCCTGTTGGGTGTTATCATATAGATACAGCCTCCTCAAAGCAGTGAATCACCAGAGACAGACTATCCAGTGAGGGTATGTCTCAGGATTTAGACACTTAAAATCAAATGTATCTGTTTCCCTTTCCTGCATTATGGAAGTGGTTTGGAGCCTGCTCTTTATCAGGTGTGTGGAAAGGAGATATTCTACTGCAGAAAAGCAAGCACAGATCTGCTGTCTTCTGTGACAGAAGTTCATGGTGGTATAAACTGCAGAGATAGGAAGCCTTAGCAATTTAAACCTACACTGTGGGAGCTCAGCACTGCTGAACTCCAGTCTGTAGGCCTGCAAGATCAGGATTCCTGAGTTCTTGATTCTGTCTGTCAGTAATCAATCAACCAGGGTAAAAGGGCATGGGATTTCTTTTTACAGTGTGTAAAATTATCCTCTTCTAATAACTCAAACTTCCAAATAGATGGCTAAAATAGGCATCATGGGGTTTTTTCTTGATTGTGTCTCTCATTGGGTTTGTTTTTAAAGAAAAAGGCAGCTTGCTTTGCAACACTGTGTAGAGATCATATCTGAGCTTTTTGCTATTTGCAGCCATGAAAATATGTCCACAACCATTTCACTGGAGCAAGAGAAGGTGAACTAAATAATTGTGGTCACTCAATTCTTCTGGATTAAAAACTTCTAAAGAATAACCTTTTGTACTTCCAAAAAGCTGGGATGTAAGCTATCATTAACTGGCTTCTGGGAGCTGTGGCCCATATCTTGTTTCCCAGCAGCCTTTAGATTTAGAATGTTATGGTAACAGCATTGTAAATTCTAATTTACATTCAGAATGAGTGCTGGATGTTGGTCATACAGAACACATACATACAGAACATAGAGAAGTGACGGGTTCTACACATTGGCCACAACAACCCCAGGCAGTGCTACAGGCTGGGGGCAGAGTGGCTGAGAGCAGCCAGGCAGAAAGGGACCTGGGGGTACTGGGTGAGTGACAGTAGGCTGAACATGAGCCTGCAGTGTGCACAGGTGGCCAAGAAGGCCAATGGCATTCTGGCCTGGATCAGGAACAGTGTGGCCAGCAGGAGCAGGGAAGTCATTCTGCCCCTGTACACAGCACTGGTTAGGCCACACCTGGAGTCCTGTGTCCAGTTCTGGGCTCCTCAGTTTAGGAAAGATGTTGAGATGCTGGAAAGTGTCCAGAGAAGGGCAACAAAGCTGGGGAGGGGTCTGGAGCACAGCCCTGGGAGGAGAGGCTGAGGGAGCTGGGGTTGCTTAGCCTGCAGAAGAGGAGGCTCAGGGGAGACCTTCTTACTCTCTACAACTACCTGAATGGAGGTTGTAGCCAGGTGGGGATTGGTCTCTTCTCCCAGGCAAGCAGCACCAGAACAAGAGGACCCAGTCTCAAGCTGTGCCAGGGGAGTTTTAGGCTGGGTGTTAGGAAGAAATTCTTCATAGAGAGAGTGATTGCCTATTGGAATGTGCTGCCCAGGAAGGTGGTGGAGTCCCCATCACTGAGATGTTTAGGAGGAGACTTGATGGGGTGCTTGGTGCCATGGTTTAGTTGATTAGATGGTGTTGGATGATAGGTTGGACACGATGATCTCAAAGCTCTCTTCCAACCTGGTCTATCCTACCCTACCCTACCCTACCCTATCCTGGCACAACTCGAGGCAGAGAGATGAAAGTAGAAGATTGAGAGAAGGAATTAAAGTGGAGAGAAGAGCTCATCAGAAGCCAGTTTGTTTTCTCTTTACAATGGGGAGCAATCAGCTTTTTGAAGTCCTGTGTAGTTTAGTGTGAAACTGCTGTGTACTAAATGTAAGTGTGCAGTTTCCAAGGGGAGTCATTGCAGTGGAAGTTCTTAACCTGGTGTTAGATGCTATGGGCTCTGGATGCCACAGGGGTTTTTCCTCAAGGGAAAACAATAGCAAAAAACCAACAACCTCTCACTCCAAACCCGGAGTAGCTGTTTACAGCTTTTTCTACTAACAAGTTAGTTATATGGTCGCCTCTTGAGATGTTCTTAAGCTCTGAAGGCCTGTAAAAAACCCATGCAATATCAAGCTGATCATAGTTTTCCACAGGCAATAGTCTTTGGTCATTTTATAGCCCTTTTGGCAAATGCAGCTTCGTTTGAGCAGCATAAATACTGCTTGAGTTAGGAGTTAGACTGAGGATACTTATTTAAAGGAAGCCACAAGAACTTTGTGTGTGTGAGGTCCCAGAGAGTATGTGGCTGTGACCACAAATATTATCTTTTAAAGGATTATTTTTCCTAGTCAAAACTAATTTGGAATGAAGTAAATTGAGTGATTTGCAGCAGTGTAGATAAGTCCCAAAGAACTCCTCACTTCTGAGTGAGAAGCTCCTGATGCTTATCAGTAAATAGCTGGTTTGATTTCCAGTTGGTATCTTTCTTGTGGAAAACAATTATTGTTGTTGGCTGTCGAGTTTTTTTCTGTTGCTGAGGGGTAGCACACCCTGATCAAGTCTAGGGATTTGTTTGTGGGATGATCTGCCAAGTAATTGAAGTATTGTAGAAAAAAAGAACCAACAGGAGGATGAAGGGGAGAAATTCAGAGAAACTAAATATCTGTATTTAGGGACAGGATAGTGTCTGAGTGGTATTGAGAAGCTTAAGTGGGGGTGGAGTGGGAAGGAAAAAAAAACCAGCAAAACTTAGGTGTTGTGCAGGGAGGTAGCTTCTACTGACGGGAAGTAAAGGTACACAGGAAAGAAAGTCCTGAAAGTGAAGATTTACTTGTGGAAAAGACTCGCAGGGGTTGCTTAGCATGGAGTAGAGGAGGCTCAGAGGAGACCTTGCTCTCTACAACTACCTGAAGTGAGGTTGTAGCCAGGTGGGGGTTGGTCTCTTCTCCCAGGCAAGCAGCTCAAGAACAAGAGGACATAGTCTCAAGCTGTGCCAGGGGATGTTTAGACTCAAGGTGAGGAGAAAGTTCTTGACTGAGAGAATTTTTAGCTATTGGAATGTGCTGCCCAGGGTGGTGGTGGGGTCGCCATCCCTGGAGGTGTTCAAGAGGGGATTGGACGTGGCACTTGGTGCCATGGTTTAGTCATGAGGTCTTGGATGACAGGTTGGACTTGATGATCTCTGAGGTCTCTTCCACCCTTGGTGATTCTGTGGTGCTGGGGAATTTTGTTATTGCCTCTTTTTTTTTTTTTTCATGGCATTGCATGAATTAATTCTGTGGAGGCAGATGTTCAGGTAGTGCAGTCATGAGAAGACAAATTGCTGGTGAAAGAATTTAATAAAAGTAGGTGCAAATGTAGTCTGTCAGATAACAGATGTCTTCATCACAGTTCTTAGCATGTGGTGACCAGCAGGAAAACAAGGTCTGGCCTATTTGGAGGGTGAAAAAAATTATTAGAATACCTATTTTGTTTCTTTAGAGATTCTGATTTCAGTGGCTGAAGTCTCTCAAGGAGCTGCTCTCTCTCTCAAGATCTACTCATTGCACATCAAGTTCCTGGAAGTGGTGCTAAGGAACCATAAAGAACAGGAAAAAGAAAAGGGGCTCCAATTCTCTTAGGTTGATGGAACTATGTGTTGGTATCATGGTCAAGGATCTTCTCAGCAGAAGAATCCACAAGCCTAAGAAATCTCTCAGCAGTGTGCATAGCCTGGGATAGACACTCAAGCTGGTAAACCAAATCATACTGAAAGCAAGCTCTTAATACTTGTGGTATAAGAACATACACAACCCAGTGCAGTTCAGAGATATTATTTGAACTTCAGAGGGTTTGGCTGGCAAACTGCAGCAGAATGGAGAGCAAGCTGCTTCTTGCCTTTCTATTTTTATCACTGTTAGCAGATGTGAATTTTCCATGAACTGTTTTACTGAACCTTTTTCTTAAACCACAGCTGCTGTGGTGTTGAAGCGTTTGTACTAGGTCAGCATCTCGGTGCTTTCACTGTGGTTAATATGAGTGCATTTGAAAACTGCATAGATTATCTGTTTGATCTGATCTTTCCATCCTTTACATCTGAG
The DNA here is from genome assembly GCF_014839835.1 of Dryobates pubescens. NCBI lineage: Eukaryota > Metazoa > Chordata > Aves > Piciformes > Picidae > Dryobates > Dryobates pubescens. The sequence goes on from NC_071640.1 coordinate 9,981,686, forward strand.
TTTTACTCACCTTTAGCCAAACAGATGTTCCAACTGTAGACCAAAACATTACATATTTGTCCCACACAGGAATGAAAACAACTTGTATCAGGAACAGTGTGGCCAGCAGGAGCAGGGAGGTCGTTCTGCCCCTGTACTCAGCACTGGTTAGGCCACACCTTGAGTCCTGTGTCCAGTTCTGGGCTCCTCAGTTTAGCAAAGATGTTGAGTTGCTTTAACATGTCCAGAGAAAGGCAAGAAAGCTGGGGAGGGGTTTGGAGCACAGCCCTGTGAGGAGAGGCTGAGGGAGCTGGGGTTGCTTAGCCTGGAGAAGAGAAGGCTCAGGGGAGACCTTCTTGCTCTCTCCAACTCCCTGAAGGGAGGTTGCAGCCAGGTGGGGGTTGGTCTCTTCTCCCAGGCAACCAGCACCAGAACAAGCTGTGCCAGGGGAGGTTTAGGCTGGATGTTAGGAAGAAGTTCTTCATGGAAAGTGAGATTGGCCATTGGAATGTGCTGGCCAGGGAGGTGGTCAAGTCACCATCTCTGGAAGTGTTTAAGAAGAGCCTTGATGAGGCACTCAGTGCCATGGTTTAATTGATCAGATAGTATTGGGTGATAGGTTGGACTTGATGATCTCAAAGGTCTTTTCCAACCTGGTTAATTCTATTCTATTCTATTAGGGCTTTAAGCCAATGAATAAAAAGAGGGGTTTTTGGTGGTTGTTGGTTTGTGGTTTGTGTTTTGTTTTTCAGTTAACTGAAACACTTGTGATAAGGTTAATTTAGACTTTTAGTGAACTGGGTCACATATCCCTAGCTTCTTCTAGTGTTACAGTGTGAACCCAGAGTCAAAAAGGTGGGCTGGAACATTGTAGTTTCCACTTTCCTTGTGCTAAAGGTGTTTTAATGCACACAGACTGTTTCATTCCTTTACTGATGCTCATATGGCCCTTAAAGTTTCATCTTGAACGCCGTCTGTTAAAGCTGACAGATCATTTTCACACTGAAAGTACACTCTGTGGTTGCCACTGGTTCTCTGCTCTCAAATGTACAGGACTGGAGCAAGATGGGTTTTCCAGGTGCATTAGATAATTTAGGATCCAGATGAAGCTGCTGACATGTAGGGTTTTTTTACTCCTGGTGATGATTTACAGGAATCCTTTGCTAGATTTGACGGGGGGGTGGGGGGTGGGGTGTGGAAACAAAGCAAACCAAACAACAGATCTTGCCTTGTCTCAGCTGCTTCCTTTGTGGGAAAGTGTACACTTCTACTACATCTCTTTTTAAAACATGGTGAGTAAACTGGACTCAGGAGGTAACTTTGTAGTGCATGTGAGCTGGGGGAAACCACTGTTCCCTGGCTGTCCATAGTTCCAGCAGAACATGAGCCAGCATGTGCCCAGGTGGCCCAAAAGACCCAACAGCCTCCTGGCCTGTATCAGCAACAGTGTGGCAGGCAGGGGTGACGTCATGTACTCAGCACTTGTGAGGCTGCACCTCTAATACTGGGTTCAGAATTGGGCCCTTCACTACAAGGAGGACATTGAGGTGCTGAAGCAGGTCCAGAGATCAGTGAAGCTGGTGAAAGGTCTGGTGAGGAGCAAGTGAGAGAACTGGGGTTGTTGAGTCTGGAAAAAAGGGGCTTGCTCATTGCTCTCTACAACCCCTGACAGGAGTCTGGAGTGAGGTAAGGGTTGGTCTCTACACCAAAGTAAAAACTGATAGTAACGAGGAAATGGCCTCATGACACACTAGAGGCCGTTTTGGGTGGACATGAGAAACAATTACTTCCTCAGAAGGGTTGTCAAGCCCTGAACAGGCTGCCCAGAGCAGTGGTGGAGTCCCTGTGCCTGTTTTCAAAGCCACATGGTTTAGTGGTGATCTGGCAGTGCTGGGTTAAGGGTTGCACTCGATGATCTTGAAGGCCTTTTCCAACAAAGGGGTTTGTGATTCTATCCAGCAGTTAGCGTCTCCTGGCTGCGGCTCCACGTTTCAGCACCACGGGGCGGGACAGCGCCTGGCAGGCTGGGTCCGAGCCCGGGCAGCTCCGCCCGCGGCTCCCCGGCGGCCCCGGAGCGTTTGCGGAGCTCTCCCCACGAGCACAGCTCTGCTCCCGCTGCTCTGGGCAGGGTTTGCCGGTGCCGCAGTCACAAGCTCAATATGAAGCTCTTGTCTGCCTGGTGAGACCTGGTTCTTGTTTCTCCTGATGAACATCGCCCTTGTCAGCAGTAGTCTGCTAGGAGCAGATGTGAGAATCACAATCACAGAATGCATCAGGTTAATGTACAGAACTAACCAGGTTGGAAGCAGCACATTCCAGTGGCCAATCTTTGTTTCTGAGAAGAATTTCTTCCTAACATCCAGCCTAAACCTCCCCTGGCACAACTTGAGACTGTGTCCTCTTGTTCTGCCACTGCTTGCCTGGGGGAAGAGACCAACCCCCACCTGGCTACAACCTCCCTTCAGGGAGTTGGAGAGAGCAAGAAGGTCTCCCCCGAGCCTCCTCTTCTCCAGGCTAAGCAACCCCAGCTCCCTCAGCCTCTCCTCACAGGGCTGTGCACCAGACCCCTCCCCAGCTTTGTTGCCCTTCTCTGGACACCTTCCAGCAAGTCAACATCTTTTCTAAATTGAGGAGCCCAGAACTGGACTCAAGGTGTGGCCTAACCATTGCTGAGCACAGGGCAGAATGACCTCCCTGCTCCTGCTGGCCACACTGCTCCTGATACAGGCCAGGATGCCATTGGCCCTCTTGGCCACCTGTGCACACTGCTGGCTTTTGTTCAGCCTACTGTCACCCACCCAGTACCCCCAGGTCCCTTTCTGCCTGGCTGCTCTCCAGCCACTCTGCCCCCAGCCTGTAGCACTGCCTGGGGTTGTTGTGGCTAATGTGTAGAACCTGGCACTTGGATAGACTCTGCCATGGGACTCTGCCCATCTTTCCAGCCTGTCAAGGTCCCTCTGCAGAGCTCTCCTACCCTCTAACAGATCAACTCCTGCCCACAGCTTGGTGTCATCTGCAAATTTACTGATGGACTCAATCCCCTCATCCAGATCATCAATAAAGACATTGAACAGGATGGGGCCCAGCACTGATCCCTGTGGGACACCATTAGTGCCTGGCTGCCAGCTGGATGTGGCACCATTCACCACCACTCTCTGGGTTCAGCCCTCCATCCAGTTCCTAATCCACTGCAGAGTGCACCTGTGGACCCTCCAAGGTGGGTTGATGATTTATAATTTGGAGTCTTGTGCTACTTAGGGTAAAGGGAGCTAGGTGGAAGTCTGCACATTCTTCAGAGTACAGAAGCTGTATTTTGGAAGAATTAACCTGTGGGGGCAGTTTGTGTAGTACAGTTGATTAATACCTCCATGGACTGATATTCAGGGCTTACACTGGGATCACACTAGCTGTTTCAAAGACCTGTGTATAGACAGCTGTGGAGTGATTTGAGGCAGTTCCTAACACAGCATGCTCTGACTGATTTCTGAATGGATCCATGAGAAATTTAAACTTCTTTAAAAAAAAAACAAAAAAAAAAAAACAAACTCCTGGCCCTGTAGCAAACCCTTCATTATAGCTCTGAATATTCTTTGTATGCAGGATTCCAGCCCCTTTATTTGAAGCTCTTGCTTTGAATGGGAAAAATAAAGAGCTTTTGTTAGGAAAAAAGGGACTGGGATATGTAAAACTGTTTTGGTTGTAGGTGGAGGGAGGACTTCAGCTTGCTCTTATGATAAATCCTTGCAGCATTTTGTGGTAAAATTCTTCAGCTCAGTGGTTTTGAGTGAAGTATGACCACCTGGCTTGAAACACATGCTTCTGAAGGGTGAGGAAGCAGTGGCTTCCATCAAGCAAAGAGCATCTCAGCATTCAGTTAGAGTTTGTCATAATTCTCTTGCTAATTAAACATAGCTTCCCCCTCCCTCCCCCTTACACACACCACCAGCTTCCCAATTTATTAAGAGTCTGGTACTACAAACAGGACCACGTATTGTTCCACTCTGGGGTTCCCCAGGCCCAGCTGGAGAGGCAGCTTGATGCTCTATATTCTTGTCTCAGTGAAAATTTCCAGCCCTCCTTCATGTCTCACCCTTCCAATGCATCTGTTTCCTGCAGCACTGCTGTCCAAGCTTTCATGTGGTAGCTTCATGTGTGGCCTCTTTTGCATAACTACTTAGCTAATAGCTTGCAATTCACTTGTAGGCATCCTCCATTTCCTTTTTTTGTAGGGAGATGGTGGCCTTCAGCTTATATCTCATTACATCAGCCATTTTCTTTCCATAGTCTTTGGCAGAAAATGGGAAATATTTTCTGTGAGAATTAATCTTGACTTCAGGTCTTAATTTTTCTCTTGCCTTCCAGGGCACTCTCCTCCAAAATCAGGAGGTTTTGGTTCTCTTCTGTTAATATTAATCCCTGTCCCATATCACTTTCTCCATTAAACTACAATAAAACTTGGTAATGGTCTTGTTTTCCATTTGCTGGGGAAAGAAACTAAACATAGCCACTGGGTTCAGCTGGCAGCCTGTTGAAGGCAGATGCCCTCTTTCTGTTGGCTGTTCCTTGCTACCAGCAAATCTCTCAACTTCTAGCAACTTTATAGATAAGCTAATAAGGCACATCTCCAAAACAGTACAGGAACAGGCAGTGAATGTGTAGTTACTTCTCTTTGGGAGATGTTTCCTGAACCTTATGCTTGCTTTGTCTTCTAAGGATACAGAAGCTGCACAGGAGAAGACAAATCACTACCCCTTGCTCTGCTTACCTTTCTGTTGATTGTTAGTGTACCCTGTAAAAGGCTTCTAAGTGTTGTGAGTCCTGAACACACCATAACTGGCCAGACAGGAGGGTTATGGGATCTTATTCTAGCACATCCAGAATGTGGGCAGTTGGCAACATGACAGCAAGGCTGAGGGGTTTGGAGGATGAACAGAAGTGCAGGCCAGGCAAAGGCATTTATGGAATTTTGAAGGGGCAAACAGGTATTGATTTCAGCACCAGCCAGTGGTGGTATTGCAGGCTGCAGGTTGTACAAAGAAAATGACATTTTGGATATGGTTTTGTGCCTTAATCAAAGGGGGTTTTTTGTTGGTAGGGGTTATTTTGTGGGATTTTTTTGTGTTGGTTGTTGATTGGGTTTTGGTTTTGGGGGGAGGTTTTTTGTGTTGTTTTGTTTTATTTTTTCCTTTTAGCTTGTGAATGCAAATTTCTGGCTTCCCATTCCTCTCTGGTAGTGTTTGTATGCATGACAATGGAGAGTAGAGCCTGACTTTGTTTGCTTTGACATGTGTCTCACCAGGAACCATCTTTCTCACCCATTCCAGTCTGACACATTCCTGTGTTTCATGTCTACAGTTCTGGGCTCTCTAGGTGTGTCCCAAGCCAAAGAATGGGTCTGGTGCAAACACATACTGCAGCTGGAGAAGGGAAGCTTAATTAATAAGCCTGAAGGAAAAAGTCTTTGCTCCTGGAGGCTGGCAAGTAGGAAAGGCAATGTGTGGTTTCTTGCTTTTCATGTAGGAAGATACATTCAGGTGAGTGCATGGTGCAGTGGCATGGGGCTTTGCTGCCAGGTGAGAAGACCTGGCAGGTCAGGAACCATCTGTGTTGCATTTGGCCACAGCAGCAAAAAGCATAGTGTGCTCAAGGAAGAAAAAAAAAAAAAGACTGAAAAGCTGACCAAACATCTTTGGGTGTTGTTGATTGAAGTTGATTGAAGTCCCTGGCATTAAGCACAGGATGAACTTGAAGCAAATTTAGAAAATGTGCATTATTTGAGCTGGAATTTTTCGAGCCCTAAGCAAATGTTAATGTGTCAGCCCAATTCCCCTCTATGTTAGGCAAGTATTATTTACTGTCTTCATTTCACTGACTGGAAAATTGAGATTTCAAGGGTTTCAACCTCAGTAATCTTGATATAAACTGGAACTAATTCTGTTTTTGTGGTGTTAGTGCTCATTGGTGCTGATGTAGGTGAAATTTGAAAGCAGCTTTTCCTATTTTTTTCCAGAGAGAACTGGGACAGCTTACAGAAGCAGATGAATCTCCACCAAACAATGGTCTGGTACCTGTTGATATTGGCAAACCTACTCAGATTTCATTCAAAATGCAGAGTCTTATTCATTGGTGCTGTGCTTATTCTGCTGATGCAACCTCTGCCTGGGTGATTACTGCTTGCTGGCTTCAGAAGTTAGCAGGTCTACAAAAGCATCTGTCAGCAAATAAAAAGCTAGGCTCTAAGGAAAGTGTTTTAAATCTAAATCTGAAGCCTGCTGGAATTTGCATTAGATTCTTTTTCAGTTACATCAGCTGGGACTATACTGTGACTGCTTGACACTTACCATCCACTAATGCTGAATGGAATACTGATTGGGAGAGGTTTAATAGAGATGTCAGCCATTCAGAGAACAGCGTTTGACAAATGCTGGCAAGTAGTTTTAATTTTATTTTATAGGAAGCTCTTCATGTAGATAAATCCCAAGGTGCTTTATGTTAATCTTTTAGGAGCAGGAAGAAAGGGTTGTGAAGTGTTCTTGCCTTTAATCATTTGAACCCAAATGACATTCTGTCTGTCATGATAAAAGTCCACTTATGAGGTCTGCCAGGAGAAAGAGAAGCTCATCTGCTTTGGGCAGGGTGTTGTGGAGCAATCACTTATTCCATACTGCAGCCAGTTAGTTTCTGTTGGGTTCTTTTGTCTCTGTCATTGATTAATATCTTCTATTTCTGCTTAGAATTAATGGCGGGTAAGGGGATATGAGAACCGGCTTCAGAGGGTGTTACATGAAACAACACCTAAGGTACAACACAGACTTTCCTGCTTAAATGCATAATACATCAAACACTAAAATCAATTTAACCAGCAGCTAATTGGAAATGGCTATAAAAATAAAACAGGCAACACACCAACATCATCCAGCACCCCCTGCAATTCAAATGTCACTCCTAATGAGAAACACACTTAGAGCCTTGTAAGATTACACCATTCAAGACCAATAAATTAACAAGTTTTTCTATGTATAGTTGTGACTTGACCTGTAAAAATTCCAGTTAACCCAGAGGGAATAGTGGTCTCAGTTGAATAAGGTGTTGCTGAGTGGTTTTCACTGAAGGCAGGTCCAGGGCCCTGAAGATATTTAAAGGCTTAACTTGTTGCTTTGAATGGTCAAAAGGTTTTTAAGGAGTTTCAGCTTTGGTGGTTGTTGCTTTGGAGGAAAGCTTTGCACTGCATGTTGATGAAGGTTGTCTGGTGAAGAAAGCAACAAGGGAATAGATGTGATCAGAGAGGGGAAACACTCCAATAGTTATTTATCTGTTTTATCCAGTGGCTCTTGCTGGTACTTGATGTGCTTTTTACCATGCAGTTTTACATCAGAAGTCTTTGGCAGTAGTAGATTCCTACTTCCTACAGAGACAAGTAGAGAGAAGTAAACATTACTGTCTGAAGTGACTGGTTTAAAGGAAAACCCAGCTTATGAAAATTAATGTTTTATTAGTATCAGCAGGAAGCTGATTGTTTCCACGCCTCTCCTGTGGGGGGAAGAAAGGGTTAATGCAGTCATACCCAGGGGCTTTCTATCACTTCAACTACTGCGTGTAGGCAAAGCTTCACTTTGTAAAGTGCTGTTTAGCCAACACACTCTAAAACATCAAATCATGCCAGTTCCCTGGAGATAATTACTATAAACATCAACAACTCCCCTGTGTGGTGAACTTTTCTTTCCTGTAGTGATAATCCAAAGCTTTTCCAGCAGAGAATTGCTAACTCAACATCTGTGTCTCGCCAGTTGAATACGTGTAATCCTTCAGTCTTAATTTGTTTCAATTTTAGGGTAAGATGATTTCCTCCCCCACCACCCAGGGGAGTTTCAGAGATGAGTTCCTGAAACTTGGTGTTTTGCATTTAAACTGGTATTGCAGTGCTTTGTAATTAAAGGGTTGATTTTGTGAGTGGTGTATCTACAGCCATTCTGGGCTCCCATTTGATGCCTGAACAATCCCTGGGTGTGTTAAATCAGTGCCACATCAGCTGAACTGACTTGGTGCTGCAAGATTAGCTGAGAGGTTGTGAACTGATCTTGTGATCTCAGTCCAACCATGATCTAGTAAGAGCAGTTGGAGGGCTGATATCATAAACTGCCAGACAAGTCTGGCTTCATCAACTTCTTATTGCATAGCACCTCATCCAGCTTTGAATTGGGAACTACGCTGAGGGTATAGATAAGACTCTTGAAAATGATCTGCTGAAGCTGGCCTCAGTCACAACAAAAGAAAAAGTGGCAGAACTCTGTGGTAAAAAAGGTAAATGAGGGCAAAATTAAAATGCTAGATGAGACCTTATGGAGCCTGTATCCTCTCATAGAATCAATAAGGTTGGAAAAGGCCTCAAAGATCATCACGTCCAACCTCTCACCCAACACCTCATAACTACTAAACCATGGCACCAAGTGCCACATCCAATCCCCTCTTGAATACCTTCAGGGATGGGGACTCCACCACCTCTCTGGGCAGCCCATTCCAATGGCTAGTAACTCCCTCTGTGAGGAACTTTCTCCTCAGCTCAAGCCTAAACTTCCTCTGGCACAGCTTAAGACTGTGTCCTCTTGTTCTGGTGCTGGTTGCCTGGGAGAAGAGACCAACCCCCTCCTGTCTACACCCTCCCTTCAGGTAGTTGTAGACAGCAATAAGGTCTCCCCTGAGCCTCCTCTTCTGCAGGTTAAGCAACCCCAGCTCCCTCAGCCTCTCCTCACAGGGCTGTGCTCCGGGCCTCTCCCCAGCCTCGTTGCCCTTCTCTGGACATGTTCAAGTATCTCAATGTCCTCCTTAAATTGAGGGGCCCAGAACTGGACACAGGACTCAAGGTGTGGCCTAACCAGTGCTGAGCACAGGGCACAATGACTTCCCTGCTCCTGCTGGCCACACTGTTTCTGATGCAGGCCAGAATGCCATTGGCCTTCTTGGCCCCCTGTGCACACTGCTGGCTCGTGTTCAGCCTACTATCAACCAGTACCCCCAGGTCCCTTTCTGCCTGGCTGCTCTCAGCCACTCTGCCCCCAGCCTGTAGCACTGCCTGGGGTTGTTGTGGGCAAAGTGCAGCACCCAGCACTTGGACTTGTTGAATGCCATCCTGTTGGACTCTGTCCATCTGTCTAGCCAGGCAATATCCCTCTGGAGAGCACTTCTACCCTCTAACAGATCAACTCCTGCTCCCAACTTGGTGTCATCTGCAAATTTACTGATGACTGACTCAATCTCCTAATCCAGATCATCAGTGAAGATATTAAACAGGATGGGGCCCAGCACTGATCCCTGGGGCAGTTGGCAGAGACAGCAGGTTGAGTAAATCTTCTGCCATTAGCATTTGAGCCTATAAATATTTAACTGCCAGCCCCTGTGGGAGGAAGGCAGCAGCGCTTTCTGCAGTGGCATTGTGCTCAAAAGATGCTGTGTAAGTTTGTGCTAATGCTGCACTGCAATTTGATCTTTTTTGTGCCTTGCTGGTTTAAATTGACTTGCTGTAAGAAAAAATAAACTCATCCCACCTCTCCCCAGAGATCAAGTTTTTAGAACAACATTCTGAAAGAAGTAATAATCCAAACTAAATACAAGTGAGTGCAAGATGTGTGTTTGTGTGGTGACTCCAGTGTCACACAAGTCCACCAGCTTTTCAGCCACAGAGTTGAAGTGTATGGAAAATGTGTTTTTGTGATTGTCTCTGCTCCTCAGTTCAGTGCTGTGAGTTATAATAAGCACAGATTCTTCTTTCTCTGCTTATCTGTTCAGGTGGGGAGAGCCAGAGGTATTTGTGTAACTTCTGATTGAGAAAACCTTTGTTACTGTCAGAGCAATGTTTTGAGATCCCATTTTGTAATGCAGTTTGGAATATAAACCTACACATTGTGAAAGGCTAAATTTAGGAGGTACTGATGAAACCAAATTTTTGGGGTTAACTGCTAGTAGCATTCTGGCTGCATCAAAAGAAGCATGGCCAGCAGATCAATAGAGGTGATTCTGCCACTCCACTCTGCTCTGGTGACACCTTACCTGGAGTACTGCATCCTGCTATGGGGCCCCAGATAAAAGAAGGACATGAATCTGTTGCAGTGGGTCCAGAAGAGGCCATGAAGTTGATCAGAGGGCTGGAGCACCTCCTCCACTATGACAGGCTGAGAGAATTAGGGTAGTTCAGCCTAGAGAAGAGAAGGCTCTGGGGAGACTTTAGAGCTGCCTTTCAGTATCTGAAGAGGACCTGCAGGAAGGCTGGAGAGGGACTGTTTAGAAGGGCCTGTGGTGATAATGTGATGAGGGGCAATGGTTTGAAAGTGGAGCAGGGGACATTTATGCTGGACATCAGGAGGAAGTTCCTCAGATCCTACTGAAATATTGGAACTAATTACCCAGGGATATGGTGCTGAGGCCCCATTCCTGGAGACATTCAAGATCAGACTTGATGTGGCTATGGGCAGCCTGATCTAGTTGGAGATGTCCCTACTGACTGTAGGGTGGTTGGACAAGATGACCTTTGAGGATCCCTTCCAACCCAATGCAATCTGTGAATCTGTGAATGGAGTGTTGTGATTTAATATAATCTGGGGGTCAGAATGCACAGACTCAAAAGTCTACCCTCATTAATGCTTTAGCTGAGAAGACATTTGTTTTTCTTCTTTTTTTTCCTCATTCTACAAGTTGAGAGGCTCAAATAAAAAGTTTGCTGAAGTCCATTACTTGGGAAGTTAATTGGTAGTTTGTTTGTTCAAATCCAGTTCTTTGGCAATTACTCCTGCTTTATTATTTTCCCTCAGGAAATAGAGGGGATAGAGTTGTGCTGAAATGGCATCACAATAAAATGAAAGTTGTCTTTGACAACTCTCTTTTCACATGGTCAAAAGGCCTTTTCCTTCTTTCCTTATGGCCAAATTTGGCCTGGAAGAACACAATTACTTTTTGTTTTGCTGACTTGAGAGTTTTCTTGGATGTCATGTTTGACCTTGTTTACTCAGAAAGAGGAAGAAATCCCCAGCAACTCTCCTTCACTCATTTCTGATGGACAATAGCTTCTGTGTGTCAGGAATTCCAGCTGAGGAGGATGGGCTGCATCACTGACCTTCATACACTGCTGTAATTCAGGGAATTGCTGCCCATACAGTATTGCAGCAACAGGGCTTTTCTTATTCCATTGTTTGAATTTGGGAATGGAGGACTAAAGGCTTTTATGTCTTCTGCAGAAAAGTTTCCAACCAATTTCATTTTCTCAGTGGCTTGGGGTATAATACTAGGAGCAAAAGTAAATGTGAGCTGGTTTTAAAAGAATAGAAGGAAGTGGGAAATGTTCACCTCAAGGACTCTGATAGGCAGGTCAGGGACTCTGCTGTGGAAGAGGCTAGGAATTTATTCATGGTCAAAATGTTAAAAGGAATGTGTACCATCAGAAATGAAGGAGGTAGAGAAGTAAAGGGAACTAGTAAAACAAACCTAGAAAGGCACTGGCAACAGCAGAACTATCTTCAAGGACTTGAATTACACAGTCCCTAAGGAGGGGGGAAAAGCTGCTACAGAGGTCAAAAAGTGTAACAGGAAAAGGACAAATGTGAAAAAGCTTCAGCCAAGGTTGAAAGATAGGAGGGGGAGAAAGGGCAAAACATAAGAACACAAAGTCTCATAACTGTGTGATGAAAGCTTAAGTACGTGACCTGAAAATGTGAAGATAATTAACATTGAGAATTGGACTCAAACTCTTGAATGCTTCTTACTGGGACAAAGTCCTACGTGCTTTGTGGCTGAAGAGGAAGAGTCCCAAAGACTGTCAGTAGAGGATACTTGTTAGAATACTTATTCCCATTCAAGTTGGGGAAATCTCCAAAGCACTGATTTGAGGCATGCCTGTGACTTGCCAGTGCAGCTGCTGATCTGTGAGTACACTATAATAATAGAGCTTTAAAAGTATCTTCATTACAATCCCTCTGCAGGAGAGCTGGAGTTGGAATCTTTATGTAGTCTTATAGAGACAGGATGTGAGGGGTAAAGAATTCAAGCTGAAAGAAGCTCATTTTAGGTTAGATATTGGGAAGAAATTCTTCCCCACGAGGGTGATGAGGCACTGGAACAGGTTGTCTAGAGAAGCTCTGGAGGCTCCAAGCCCCAAGTGTTCAAAGGGAGAATAGAATAAAATTAACCAGGTTGGAAAAGACCTATCACCCAACACCATCTAATCAACTAAACCATGGCACCAAGCACCCCATCCAGTCTCTTCCTATACACCTCCAGTGATGGTGACTACACCACCTCCCTGGGCAGCACATCCCAATCTCTCTTTCTATGAAGAGCTACTTCCTAACCTCCAGCCTAAACCTCCCCTGGGGCAGATTAAGACTGTGTCCTCTTGTTCTGGTGCTGCTTGCCTGGGAGAAGAGACCAGTCCCTGCCTGTCTACAACCTCCCTTCAGGTAGTTGTAGACAGCAAGAAGGTCTCCCCTGAGCCTCCTCTTCTCCAGGCTAAGCAACCCCAGCTCCCTCAGCCTCTCCTCACAGGGCTGTGCTCCAGTCCCCTCCCCAGATTTCTTGCCCTTCTCTGGACACCTTCCAGCATCTCAACATCTTTCCTAAACTGAGGAGCCCAGAACTAGACACAGGACTCAAGGTGTGGCCTAACCAGTGCTGTGTTACAGGGGCAGAATAACTTCCCTGCTCCTGCTGGCCACACTGTTCCTGATGCAGGCCAGGATGCCATTGACCTTCTTAGCGACCTGAGCACACTGCAGGCTCATGTTCAGCCTACTACCAACCACTACCCCCAGGTCCCTTTCTGCCTGGCCACTCTGCAGCCACTCTGACCCCAGCCTGTAGCAGTTGGATGGGACCTTGAACAACCTGGTCTATTAGGAGGTGTCCCTGGCTCATGGCAGGGGTTAGAACTAGATCATCTTTAAGGTCCATTCCAACCCAAACCATTCCATGATTCTGCAAAAGAGCATCCAAGTGCTTCTTATGCCATCACAGATGTCTGGTCATTATGAAGATGGTTTCCACTCTCTTATGTTATGGACTAGGATGCAGAAGCAAAGGGAAATGATGTGCAAAATGGGTACTGACTTTTGATACCTTCAGTTTAGATGCTTATTGTAAAGTGAGTTTTTGGATTGGTCATTTCTACTGAAGATGCTGAGCCAGCTAAATAGCCTGAAATTACTACAGGCAGTAGGAGCTGAAGGGATACTGTTCAGACCCCCCACTTGCTCTACTCTGCTCCTGTGGGGTTCTGTGGTGCTATTATAAGCTCTGCTGCTTGAAATGCTTCTCAGGCTTTTAATGGTCCTCCAGAAATACCAATCTGTCTCCAGCACTGCACTCCCCTGGGGCCTCTGACTGATGGAAGTGTCATATTTAGCAAGAGGTCTGGTGTGTATTTCTGCTGTTATTCAGCTAGTTTCCTTTCACTCTTTCACTTGTTTTCTTAACTGCTTTCCAACTACTCCACTTAATTAGGAGAATTAATGCTTCTCTGTGTTAGAGCCTTCCCTTCCTTTGGATTGTGTGCAATTAAGAATACACTGGCAAGAGAAAGGGGTGGTCTTTATTGCTTAGACGATGCCCTTAGGTATTTGAAGCACCAGGTATTGTGTGACAAGTAACTTAGTCTCTTTGTTCCCCATCTATGAGTTCTGGGTAATTATTCCCCTTTCCAGCCCTTTCTTTGCCTACCTTGTCTGCTTAGGCTTTGTGTTCCTGGGAAGAGGTGGTCACTTCCAACAGGTTCAAAAGCTCTTGAGAGGGATCTGTCATTTCAGCAATACTGGCTGCTACTTCTGCAGGAAACATTGAAGACCTCTGGCTTTGTGTTTTCTGTCTTTAATTTTCTTCATTTCTTCTTTCTGTCTTTTTTTTTTTCATGTTGTTCCTCTTCCATTTGCCTTCATATTTAAGGAAACTCATCAATCTTCCCCCCCACACACACACCTGCTGTGCTTGGCAGCTATCAAGCACTTTCAGCATGCCACAAGCCATTTCTCCAAGATGCTTTTCCTTAGCTTTGCTACATCCATCAGTTTTGTCACCTCTTCTCTTCTGAAGTGTTTTCCTCATCAGAAAGCTGCCTTTCCCACTGGGTTTGGTATCTTCCTATCGTGGGACAGCTTCTCCTCTTGTGATCGTATTCACAAGCTTTAATTATGGCAGGGATTTGTGAGGTAGCTTTTGTCTGGTTTCCACATGGATTTGCAACATTTAGGTGTTTACTCCAATAGATCCAGGCCAAGATTCTAAACCAAGCTTATTTGTGGGTAGATTTTGTCCTTATTGGAGTAGCAGTCTCTAATTTCTCCATCAAAAATGAAGGCAAATAGTCTTCACATTTCTCCTACTCTGAGTTTGACTTGGCTGAAAGCTCTTCTGCTTTTGGATGGCCAAAAGCATTACATTGAGTAAGCTTCTGTGTGTTTGAAATGCAAAATCTGTGAAGCCATTGTACCGAAAAGGTTATCCAGTACTGTAAGTATTTCACACAGTATTTGTGGCTGGGGACTCCAGTGCAGTGCCACACGTTGAGAGTCTCCAGCAGTATGTTACATTTCTTAGAAGAGCTGTGGAGGTCCTTTTTCCATTACAGCCCAGACGTGAGGGGAATAGATCATCCAAGACCTCTAATTACCTTTCCTTAAGCTTCAGAAAGACCTGTAACACTGCCCTGTGGCAAAAAGCTTTCTCTTTCTCGGGCTCAATGGGTTATTGTGCTGTTTCCCTCCAGCTGCTTGCCATTCTGGGTTTGCATTTGATAACTGACACTTATTGCTTGAGACAGACAAGGGTGTAAATTCCCTCTCCCTTGGGAAAGGTGATGTTTGTGAAAAAACACGAGCCAAGCTCCTGTCTGTCACTGAAAGATGAACTAATCTTTTCCCCTGACATCGTGTGAAGCTGCAGGCTGTGCCACAACAGCCCTCTTGTCTTGCCACCCAAAGTCAGAAGAGAACAACTGCAAAGATTGCTTTGGCAACCGTCCTCCCATCAGTTGCACTAATTTGCTCTGGTTCCTAGAGTGCTCTGGGCTAGTTTCTGAAGCTCTGTTTCACTCTGGGCTCATGATACTGAGCTAATGGGTTTTGTACCCCAGCACAAGCTGGGAGCAAAGGAATGTGCTTCACTGTTCTTCACTAAGCTCTCAGCTGCAGAGAGTTGAAATGGGTGCTTCATTTCTTGATGTTCTGCTGCTCACTGGCCTCTGGTGTCCATAGGATCTGAAGTAAGCTAAGGAATTGCATGAGCATTTCAAAAACAAACCAAACCCCCCCAGACTTAACTCATGCAGTTTGGTTAGTTATGTTTTGCCTGTTTCTTTGGAGCAAGGCCGCTGGCTTCTGATCTAAAGCTCATTGCTTAGCCAGTGCTGCACAGTGCAGTTCAACTTATTGTGATACAGGACAACATGCTTGGATGTTTAAAACTTGGAGCTGATTTCAAATGAAACTAAATAGAATAGAATTAACCAGGTTAATTAACCAGGTTGGAAAAGACCTTCGAGATCATCAAGTCCAACCTATCACCCAGCACCATCTGATCAACTAAACCATGGCACCAAGTGCCTTATTCAGTCTCTTCCGAAACACCTCCAGTGATGGTGACTCCACCACCTCCCTGGGCAGCACATTCCAAAGCCCAATCTCTCTTGCTGGGAAGAACTTCTTCCTAACATCCAGCCTAAAGCTCCCCTGGTGCAGCTTGAGACTGTCCTCTAAGTTGTCCTCGCTTGTACTGAGTAACGTTTGGGAGCAGAGGTTTTCTAATCTAGGTCACCAAAACAGTGCAGGGGGCAGGGAATTGCAAAAGGAAGTGGTATGGATTTATGCACTGATATGCATATCAGTGTATTAGGTCACTAATGCAATATATTGTATCAGTATAATACAGATATATGTATCAGATATATGTATCAGTGTATTAGGTCACTTAATTGCAGATCACTTCACAGCCCCAGTTTGAAGCACAGTCTAACAAAGAGTTGCTGCAGTTGAAGGTAAAACCCCTGCAAACTCTGCCCAGGGCATTAGAACCAATTTATCGAGGGAGAAAAGGGATAATTGCAAAGTGAATTTGCCAGTGAAGAAATTGAATGCAGAGCTGCTCTCAAGGCCTTCTTTTCTGCTGATGAAAAGAAG
The DNA here is from genome assembly GCF_014839835.1 of Dryobates pubescens. Lineage (NCBI taxonomy): Eukaryota > Metazoa > Chordata > Aves > Piciformes > Picidae > Dryobates > Dryobates pubescens. The sequence continues at coordinate 9,997,813 of NC_071640.1, forward strand.
ATGGCCCAGGAATAAACTTTGTTAGAACAAAATCAGGCATCAGGACTGCATAGCTCCTGGTGTGATGGCGCTGTGGTGGAGCAGAGACATCACAGAATGTTTCCTGCTGGGAGAATTTTACAAATCTGTTTTAGTTCCCAGTGGGGGAAGAATAGTCCAGGGGAAAATGTAGTCTGGGGGGGGTCTCATGCTGAGATTTATTTTTATGAGATGGGACAATTGGCTTGTGCAGTGTTTTTTCTGTGTTTCATAGCAAGCTTGGAATTAAAGTGTTTTTTTCCAGGCCAGAGCTTGCAGACATATTTTTCTTGTAATATGGGACAAAACTTCAGAAAGCACTCCTCTGCTGTTAGTAGGGTTGTGGTGCAGCACTCTTTATGGTAGCTCTTAGCTTAGCCCACAGGCCCCAAGCCATTTTCTCCTTAATGGGCTGCTGGAAAGCTGGGGCTTAGAGGGTCGAGGGAGCTTACACTTCAAGGTGGACATGCAAAGCCTAATGGGAAGAATTAGAACCATCTAACTTCTTGAGAATGGCTTTGACCCCTGCTATAAGTTAATATGCAGTTGATTCCTGATTTTGGATTCAAAATGATTCTTAGCATTGCTGGTGGAGAGCTGCAGACAGTGTTCTCATGACACCCATAGCGAGTGTTTAACCCTGCCAGAATCCTTTCAATTATGTGTGACTGGCCTGTTGGTAGGTTTTAGATTTTATGTGACAAAACAGGCTTAAAGACACATTTTAGAGCAATTTGAGAGCTTTTTCCCCCAACTGAAGTGGCTGAAGCTCGGAAGAGTAAGCTGTTTTATGCAGCACACGGATTAGGCCAACTTGAAGATCTAATTACAAAGCTAAGGAAACAGCTTTTGCTGTTCCCAGAGTACAAATGTTGTCTTTCCAATTGCCACATGTTCAAGCTGACATCAGCCCATGTAAAAGAATGCTGTGATGTCTGGTGAAATGGGAGGATTCTGCTGCTTAAATTCTGCATTGCTTCAGGGAAGTTGGCAGATCACAGTTTGCATGAGTCCAGCAGATCTCTGAGGGTCGCTCCAGTTGTAAACTGGACAGCAAACTCCATTAAAGAGGGGTGGGTATTGACCACTGATGCCAGCTGCAGTGGTCTGGCCCAGCTCCCTGAGGAGGAAGCTGAAAGAATGAGAGGAAATGAGGAAGAAACTGAGAGGATGGTGTGGAGAAAGAAGCAAGATGCTTTAGAAAGAAATAAACCCCAGGATGCCTTAATGTGGGACAGGATGGGTGTAATAGATGGATTGCCTCAGCAATTAGTTGCCTGTTTATCCTTGGCCCACATATAGATACCCACCTACTTGAATAAAATTGGGTTCTTTTCAGTATTTCTCATTTCTCTCTGGAATTAAACCATCCCTTAATCTTGCCTTACTTACAAGTACTTACTGTGCTTGGGCTCCAAGTGAAGAATAGTAGAGACTCGTAAAGGTGCTGTTCCAACCTTTTCTCTAGGCAGACCACAGGTTGTGGTGTTCAATCAGCTGCAAGATGCTGGCTCAGTTTTCTCATTCTCCTAAAGTGATTCAAACTTGTATCTCCTGCATCCAAGCAGGTACTGTGCATACCAGGTTGCACACAGCTTCTTCCTGCTTGGAACATGGAAGATTTTCAAGTGGAAAGGCAGAGAATCACAGAATCATTTTGGTTGGAAAAGACCTTCAGGATCATCAAGTCCAACGATTCCAACTCTATCAAGTGCTAAACCTCATCCCCTTTATATCAAACTCTCCTTAAAGGTGAACACATCTAATAGAGCCCTTGAGCTTCTGTTATTCTCCTTATTTCACTGAAATAAGGTCTGAAAAAAAAATGGAATTAGTTAGAGCAGTCTAGAAGTACAGTTATGTTTTGGGGAATTTGGCTCTCAAATGCTAGGAAAGATAAAGCACTTTGTTTGAAGAGGCTGGCAGAGTGATTTACTTGTGTACAGCCTTTCTCAGGACAGAAGTGAGGGTGGATGAAGAGGAAAAAAAAAGGGGTGGGGAGGGGAGGCAAGTTTAGCTTCTTACCTGGCACAGCCTGAGCCGATTTGCCCAAGAGGATGGAGGGGGTGCTTGGGGCAGAGGGTTTTCCTGGCCCATTCACAGCTACAACTGGAATGTAAATAGCCTGAGCTCCTAAAAGAAAATGTTATCTTGAATTTAAATTCTCCATTTCAACTTTCCAAGCCCTAAGACCTCTGGTTTATGTTTTTGCCATTGCAGCCCACGGGGAAATCTATTTTGCTGTCGTTCCCTTCTGTTTCTCAGCCCTCTGAAATGTTTCTCCCATCTTACCCTGTTGTCTGTCTCCCTTCCAGCCTCCACAAGCAGCCCCAGGAAGAACAGGAGACTATTTTAGAAGCCACTACAAAGAGCTCTCTGTGCAAGCCCCTCCAACAACGTCCCATTACAAAGCAGAGTGCCCCATCCACAAGGCAAAAACTGCTGCATCTGCTCTGCAGAGCCCCACCAAAGGTCAGCTCCCTTCCTCACTGGCACTTTGCTTTCCTTTCTGTATTTCTAGTGTTTCCTTCTATCACTCTTCCCCACTTTTCTTCCACCTCCCCTACCAAAAGCCTTTTGTGTGCAGTCCCCATTCATTCATCCTCCTCTTGGGAATATAATTCCCCATGGGAATCTGGAAATCTGCAGTGAACTTTGCTGTCTTCGAAACATTTTCCCTTCCTTTTGTTTTTCTTTTTTGCTCTCCTCCTAGAGCCCACTGAAGAGATAGATGTATATATGTTCCAGCTGTTTGACTTAAGTCTATGGCACAGTTTAGTTCTTACTTAATCCAGAATTTATTAAACCATTCACTGGAGCCTTTGTTTTCTGCAAACTGCTTTTGCATTGAAAACAGACAAAGAAAATAAGAGGCAGAGGAGGAGATCTGAAGGGCTTCCAAAAGAGCACATTCTCTTGTAGCTGTAGGTCTCAGCTGGGATGTTAACTGGTCCTTGCACAGGTTTTGCAGTACTCATGATTCCAGTGACCAGACTGAGGACTCTCTGAGGGTGTAATAGGAGCACACACAATGGGCAGGGGAGCAGGCAAGAGAGGGGTGGGCAGCAGTTCCGAGAAGACATCTTAGACTTCTCCTGCATGACTTAAAATGCTGACCTTGGCTTTGAAACTCTTCTTTCATCTGCCCAGCTTGTGTTTCATCTCTTCACTTTGAATCCTTTGGCATAATTTGTTTTATCTGGATTTGACAGTTTATTCCTTTCTTTTTTAAAGCCATTGTGCAGGGTCAGATAAATTCAGTGAACATTTAACCACATGACATTTGATTGGCCTTCAAATAACAAACAAGGACTGTTTCATTTGGCAGCAAAAGGGAAGGTCTTTAAGGATGTACTTGGTCAATGTGCCATAAAGGAGAACATTTGTTCACATATTTTCTGTTTCTCCTCAGGTGTTTGTGAGTTGAATTTGTGTATTCTGTAGTAAAACTCTGCCTGAGTGTGCTGTAGCCCATTCAGGATGACAGAATGGCTGAAGGGGAAGGGCACCATGGTGCCTAGCTTTTCCTAATCCCCACTGATTAAACTCCACATGTCAAGTAGCAGGTGGTACCTTTAACTTACTCCTAAAGTTCAAGTTCAGTGATTCTAATGTTTGCTCTTCCCTAGCTGCAATAAAGCTCCAAGTTTGGTGTGTTGACATAATTCAGCTTTTTTAGCTTAGAGAAGTTAAGAGATGTGAAGTTGAAAGGACAAAACTGCAATAGTGTTGTAGGGACAAAACTGAAACGGAGTTGGATTGTTTACGCAGCCAATGCCCTGCTTTAGTCTCTCTCCTTTACTATCTAAAAACATCTTGCAAATAAAATATCATTCTAATGTCTGGATACTTAAGGCTTTCCTTGAGTATTTATTGCCCCAAGAGAGGACCAGCCTTGAACAGTCAGATGGAAATTACAGAAAGCTGCAATGGAGAGAGGAGAGGGGGAAATGTGTTTTCTTGTTTCAGGCTGAACTTTCTGCCACTGAACACTTTGAAGGAGCCCGTAAAGCCATCTTTCAATTTTAGCTAGCCCAGCATAGAGGGGAGCCCCTTTTCTTTACAGTGGTAGCCAAATATTTTGGTGGCACTTTACCCACTTACCAAGAAACAAACTTCTTCAGCAGAGCTTGTTCCCAGTGTGACTGCATTGTGTTTGTGTTGTACTCAGAGTCTGGGATCCAAATGCAAATGAGTCTGGAATTTAATCTGATATGAAGGGCATCATTTGGGGGCAGCTAAGAGACCCCCAAGCTTCTGTCTTTATCCACATCTGGTATGTAGTGTCTCATAGGGAGGAGGGAGGAACAGGACCTTGCTAAAGAATTAAGATGACTTTAAAGACCAAGACTAACTTTTGCCACCTCTGTACAACCCTGATGAATAGTTATGCAAAAATAGATTACACTGATGTGCTGCCTCACCATGAACTGCTGCTTACATCCAAATGCACAAATGTTCTGCTCCTCTGATGGTGCTGTCTCTTCTGGTCTCTCTCAACTGAGTGCAAAGCACAGAGCAAAGTTTTGCTTCTTAGAAAGCTGCGTCAGCTGGACCTCAGCTGTCTCCATATGGATTGTGTCCTACACAAACATATCTGCTGTCTTCTGTGTGGCTGATGTGAGCCTACTGCATTAGAGGAAAATCCAGCTGGAGATTATTTGGCAGAGATATAAAATCCCCAAATCTGAGCATGGTGAGGATTGGAAGGGATCATCCAGTCCAATCTGCCTGTTAATGCAGGGTCACCCACAGCAGCTTGCCCAGGATCACAATGTCCAGGAGGGTTTGGAATTTCTCCAGAGAAAGAGCCCCCGCAACCTCTCTGGGCAGCCTGCTCCAGGGCTCCAGCACCCTCACACCAAAGAATTTGTTTTCTGAAGTTCAGGTGGAACCTCCTGGGTTCCAGCTTGTCCCACCACTGAGAAGAGTTTTGCCACTGAACCTTTAGATATTGGTAAGTTTTGAGAAGCTCTCTTCTGTCTGCTCTTCTCCAGGCTGAACAGCCCCAGGTCTCTCAGCCTTTCCTCCTCAGAGAGACATTCCAGTCCCCCCAGCCTCTTTGTAGCCTCTGATGGATTATTTTCTCCCAGGCAAGCAGCACCAGAACAAGAGGACACAGTCTCAAGCTGCACCAGGGGAAGTTTAGGCTGGAGGTGAGGAGAAAGTTCTTCCCAGAAAGAGTTGTTAGCTGTTGGAATGTGCTGCCCAGGGAGGTGTTGGAGTCCCCATCCCTGGAGGTGTTCAAGAGGAGATTGGATGTGGCACTTGGTGTCATGGTTTAGTAGTCATGAGGTGTTGGGTGACAGGTTGGACTTGATGATCTTTGAGGTCTTTTCCAACCTTATTGGTTCTGTGATTCTATGATTCTATGATCTCCAGTAGTTTCTTGTCTCTCTTGAATGGGGAGCCTAGTACTGGGCACAGTACTGCAGAAGTGGCCTCATTAGGGCAGATGCCAAGGATGAGGAGGAAAACCTCACTCAATCTGCTGGCCACACTCTTCTCAATGCACCCCAGGATACCATTGGCCTTCTGGTCCACCAGAGTACACTGTTGGCTCATGGTGAACTTGTCCACCAGAACTCTCAGATTCTTCTCCATGGAGCTTCTTTCCAGCAGGTCAACTCCTAACCTGTACTGGTGCAGGGGGTTATTACAGGGATGTTTCTCTTGTGATTTGTGACCTTCCAAAGGCTAGCATGGTAATTATTTCAGAAGCTGTCAGATGAGTCTGAGTTTCACTATATTCACTACTGCCATTAGCAAGAAGTTCCACTGTACTGACTTTGCAAGCCCTGCTTCCAGTTTTATCTGTAGACAGCTTTGTGCCCTTTTGTTATATCCTTAAACAACTGAACTCCCCTGTGGCCTTGCCTGATCCACACTGATTTACTAACAGAGTGTGACCATGGATGGGTACAGTGCAGCAGCAGTCTGGAGTATTTTCTGTCTTTTCCTGTCCATGCTTTGGCTTAATTCACAGTGGATATCTTAGGGAAGATTTTAATTTCCACTGAATAGCAGACATTCTTTCAAAGCCTTTCACTGTGATGAAAATCCTCTAGCTTTTAATAGTCTCTTTAGCTTCTGTTGTTAACACTGAACAATATTTTGATTTGAGAGCTGAGGGAAAACATGCAAGGGTTGAATTCAGCCACATCTGCAGAGTGCTCTCAAATGATACATGGAATTACACAGCCCTTCAAGAGGAAAATTGCAGGGGTCTGTATAAGGGCTATTTCCTTTCTACCCCTTGGTGAGATTTTGAAACAGAGAAATAGATCTGTCTGAAGAAATGCAGAGCCTGGCTTTATGTTTTATGCATGTATTGAAGTGCCACTCATGTATGAACTGACCTCTGTCTAGGAGCTGTGCTGATGTGGCAATGAGCCTGGGGCTTTGGGGAGCGAGTAAAAGGTCTCTGTGATTGTTAGCCTGCACTAGGCTCATGTCTAGCCTGCCTCAAATACAGGCAGGAGTGCGTGGCTGCTTGCAAAGTGTGTGTAGATGAGCCCTCAGTGAATGAAAGCAGAGAGGATGAGCACTGGTCCTGTGTGTAAGAGTCACAGTGCTTCTCTGCTTGCCTTAGCTGGGCTGTGCTTTACTAACTGGGGAGAAATGAAATTCAGATAGCTGAAGTGATCAAAGCAAATCCTTATGCTGTGCCTTGACTGCAACCTACTGGGATTAAAAGAGGACAGAAAGGAGCGGATCTGAGATTTCAGCTATCCATTAGTGAGGAAGTGTCACAATCTTGGCTTAGAGCTGTAGCTCAAGTTGTAACTGCAAGTGTTTTCAGCTCTGGGAGCTGTGGGTTTGCTCTCAGGAGGAATGATTTAGATGGTGTTCAGCTGGTTGTGAGGAACTGAGTCCCCTGAAAAGGTGAAAACACGAATAAGGCAAATAACAAATGCCAGAGCCTGCTGTAAAGAAACTGGGTACCACAGTTTGCCCTCTGTTCTTCCATCCATGGCCCTGTGAGTGAGGGGCTCTGGCTCCCATATTGAATGCTCAGACCCCTGGTTAACCACTGACTAATGTTCAGCTGATAAAATCATTTAAACATAGTCCCAAATGGAGAAGCTTATAAATGCTGGATTCACATTTTGGATTCAAGCATAAAGAAGGGGGCGTAAGGGGAGTTGTTGTTTTGATTCTGCTCTGCTCATTTGCTTTTAACCTCAAAAACAGTTGGCATAGAAAAGGAATTCTCTGAGGACTCTGAAAATAGCAAATCTGAATAAGCAGAATATTTTGCAAATGAGGTAGCATAAGCACACACAGTATCCCAGCAGTCATGTTCAGAGAAGAGGAACATCATCAGTCACCTCCGAGGAATGAAGGCATTAATCTAGGAGCAAAAAACAAAGAGGGAACATTCAAGCAGACACCTAAACATGACTCATTACCTCATTTGTCTCAATTAACATACTGAGACAAAGGGCTGATTATCTTGGTAACATTGGGTCATGTTATAGCCAACAGCTTGTGTCAGGAGGAATTAGCCCCTCATCATGAAGTGGTGCATAATGCCCTCCTTGGACTGTAGCTGAGTCATCAGTCACAGAAGAGGAAATAAATCCTGAAGAGGAAAGTGGTGGTTCATTGATTAGAGCAAGGGAGCAAGAGCTCAGGGCTCCTGGTCAACCTCTGGCTTTAGAATGACTCACTGAAGCCCAGGGCAAGACCTCTGTGTGCCTCTGTTCCCACGAAAGGAGATAAACCCTATCTGTCTCTCGTGAAGGGCTGCCTCTTGACTCTTGTTACTGAACACAGTCTCAGAGCCATCACTGGATGAGGATCTCATTTCTATGAGGATCCAAAACATCTGACTTAAAAGCTGCAAAACTGACAGAACTCAGATGATTGCTCTAAGGTGCAGAGAAGGGAGATGGAAAAAAGGGGCAGATGACAGGAACATGAGAGAGGGGAGGGAGTGCTGCAGCCAGGGAGGTAACTAGAGTGTGACTATTAGGGACTTTTCCCTTTGTTTCACAGTGATAACAGATACAGAGGATGCTAAATGTGTTCTGCACAAGAATAAACGTTTTGGTTAACCAATGAGCCATTAATGCTCAAATTGCAATACAATAACAAATGGTGCTGACTTGAGATTTTAATAAGAAACTTTTGAATAAGAAACTCTTTCATTTCCAATTTTGGGTCTTCACAGGGAACCCACGCGAAGCACACTGCTGGGGTGCTGCACAGGGTTCCATGTGTGTTTGCAGGCTTCCTTTGGTTAATCTTTGGTTACCACTCCTGGGAAGGGGAGAATTTAATTTCTTAGTGCTCAAACCCAAGGCAGCTTTCTGAGTGAAACGGAGATGTTAGCAGATAATCCGGAAGAATGGGTCACAAATGCTCTGATTTCCTAGGTACTGCCTGAAATGAAGGAGCCCTTTATTCCTTATTATTTGTAAAAGAAACAAGACAGTTGTAGTGTGTTTGTATTTTGCAGCCTATGCCAAAGGGGATGTCGCTGTGTGGTCAGTCTCCATGAATAGGGTACTTTGCCTAGACAAATAGGTAATGATCATCCCAGCTTGGGCATAATTCTGAGTTTCAGTTTTGATAGCAATGTGACTGAAAAGTGTGAGGTAGGTAATGTGTGCATGGGAGGCAGTGATTTCCTGTGAGACACTAATGTCTTTAACAGAGAAATACTTCAGGAGGGAGCAGGATCACTGCAGATAGTTGATAGCTTTTGCAGGGGTTGGTGTTGTTAAAGCAAATACCTCAGAGTGCTCCTTGGAACAGTGACTTCAGGGTTGAAGCTATGCACAGTGTACAAACTAATCATGGGTACAACAATGCTGAGCAATTCCAGACACTCCTGGCTAATTTTTCCTTAATGGGAGGAAATTGCTTAACACTGGGACATGACAAAGGGTAGGAAAGCTAAAACACATTGGCAGTGGATGTAGTTGTAGCAAAAAGCCAGCATGGCATAGCAAAGCTGAAGAGAAGCCTGCTGGTTCCTGAGTTTCAGGCCATTGCTCATTGCAATTGCACAACTCTGGTCTCTTTCTGGATGTGTTCACTGTTCTTGGTTAAGAGTTACTTTCTTCAAAAGCTGCCCTTGCATGCCAGGTTTGGTCCCTGCTTTCTTATTTTCAGTGATCAGCTAAAGAGGACTCTGTGCTGAAAACTCTGTGAACTCCTGTCTTTGTTCCTCGAGTTCATCACTACTTAATCCCAGAGCTACAGCTGTTCTGAAATCAGTCACCACCTGCAATGTTGACTGCCTCACAGCCTGTTCCTCGGAGTCCCTGAGGAACTATAATGGGGAAATAGCTGAGAAATAATAAGAAAAATACTTTGTGGGGATTGATTTCCCCTTTCTTCATCACAAGTCTTCAGAAGAGTAGCTGCTGTGGCCTTCTGAGAAAGGCAATGTGTCTGTGGCTTCCCTAGGGGAGGCTCAGTGAGCTTGGTGCACAGTTGGCCAAACAAAATTGTGCTTTTGATTGCCACTGCAGACTGTCTTTAAAGAAGTGGAGGAAAACCAGCAGCCTTGCTGATGAGTGAGGTTTGGGAAGAGATAACACCATACCATCTGCCAGGGTGCTTTGCAGCTCAGTATTCTAAAGCAGTGGAGCTTCTAGATAAGTCATCTGCTAAAGGCACCTAGGCAGGGCTCAGCAGTTCTTGTGGTAAGGATCGATGCCTAAAACATGAACTTTCTCCAGCAGCGTTTGTGCCTACAAGTCTTTGCTGACAGCAGTATTAATGGCAGAGAGATTAGCTCTGAGTTTCCCATTCCTGTTGTTTACCTGGTGAAGCCCAAAGGCTGGGTATGGATCTATCCATATTTTTAGCAGTTTGTTTTGCAGCAGATGAGGATGCACTCAAGCAGTCATTTCTTCTGCTGCGGTGCAAACAGCTACTGTCTGAACTTGTTTGTTTACCAATCAATATGTTTGCATAGCAGACTCTCCTGGGGAGACACTCTAAATCCAGGGAGTGAAAAACATTGTGGTTTCAAGTTCCCTAGTTCAGTGGAAAATAAGGAAATGAAATGAATTTGATTGCATCCTATATCAGAGCTTATATTTGGGTTAGACATTTGGATCAGACATTTGGATCAGCTTTGCTCTTGAGCACAGGATGGGACTCCTATTCCCTTCCCTGCTAGTGAAGAAAAATGATCAATTAAGAGCTCTAAATCCCCAGGGGAAGATGCTGTACAAATGGCTTTTGATTGCTTGTTGATGTTGTCTTTATTTTGGTAATGAACTGTTTCACAAGGACTTTAATCCATTTTATTTATTTATTGCTTGGCGAATGAGGCTTGGTTCTAGGAAAGAGACTAAAATAAAATAAACCTGAAAACATAATAAAACCAGCCTGATAGTCTTCAGATGTGAGGCTTGCAACAATTGCTTCTGTGGCCTTCTGAAACAGCATTTCTCCAAGTGGCAAGGTCTGGTGTGACAGCTGCCCCTCCTGCAGGCACACGCTGATGACCTCCAAAGGACAGAGCAGCTGTTTTCCAGTAGCTGGCTCTTGATTCTTTCAAACCTGTTTTAAAACCAAACAAATAAACCTCCCAAACAAACAACAAAACCTCCCAACACCAAACAACCTCCAACCAAACAAAAAAACATCCAAACAAAAAAACCCCAAGCAAAACCCTGCAGGGCTTCTATTCATGTTCAGACACTGAGACGGCCACAAATGTCCTTTGGCTTCCTGAAATGGGATCTTTCCCCATGGTCTGTTTTGCTTAGCAGTTTCCTTCTACTGGCAGCAACAACTTCAAGAGCTCCCATTGCTGATGGTGTTTGCAGGAAGGACCAGTGCTCAGCTTCTCAGAGTCAAGCAGCAAACACTGTCAGGACTTCACTCACAAGCTGCGTGCTCAGCTTGATGTGGAGCTGGTTTATTCCCAGAATCTGGCTGAGTGGATGATTGGGAATTTTTGTGAACCTTGGTGCCAGCAGATTTCCAGAGCTGTTCCTGGAAATGGAGCAATTTTCATTAAATGATCTGGAAGAGCCAATTCCCTAACTGGAATTGGTGGTAAAAGTCAGAGGAATGGAAACGTCTCAGGCTGGCCAGTGGCTAAGTGGATGAAACCAAATTCAAATCCTCCTTTTGCAGAGGTGAATTGTGGTGCCTCAGTCCTGTTTAAGATGTTGACCAGGTCATCACAACCTGGGTTCAGTTACTTAACTAAAAGCCATGCAGTGCCAATAGGAAAGATTCCCCATTCCCCATCCCCATCGAGATGCTTTCCTGAGATGTTATACAAAGCAGTGACTTGAACCTACTTCAGCACAGCTCTGGAGAGTGCAATGGGCACTGATTTTTTAGCCTGTTTCTTAGGTTTTCTGTTGAGTTATCTGATTAGAATGAAAATTGTTTGATTTTGTCCCTGATGTGTTTTAAATCCCTTTGAAGTTTGACCTTTTCTACAAAATAGACTTTATTTGTTTCAGTCTACTTTTATAATGAGATGTTCTGCTGTTGCTTCAAGATCCAGAACGTGTTACAGAGCCCTTGTGATGTACTGTGAATGTGTGACCAGTGCCCTGTTGCCTGAATTAGTCTCTTGATAACAGCCAGACATTCACTGCATTGACTGGCCCAGGATGCTCAGGCAGGTGGTAGATGCTTCATCCCTGGGAACATTCCAGGTTGGGTTGTTTGGGGCTCTAAGCAACCTGCTCCAGTTGCAGATGTCCATGCTGACTGCAGAGGGTTGGACTTAGATGATACTGAAAGGTCATCCTGTGATTCTGTGGTGACTGCAGTGGTAGTTGTCAGCACGTTACTCTGATTTAGTTACTGTAATGCAGGATCTTGTGCTTCATTGTCATCTGTGTTGGGGTTGCCTCATATTACTGGATTGGACGTAGAGGACAGACATGAGTTATCCTCCTTCTAACAATCCCACTTGCACCCCCAGAGACATTTGTCAGTCAGATTCATGTTCTGACTGCCATAAGCAGGCTGCTGTCCTATGCAGATGTGGCTCTGCCTTGTTTTCAGCCCAGATGCTGTAATGTGTTAAGCATCTTTGTGTTGGCCTGACTTTAGAGCTGAGAAGTATTCAGTGACGTGGATTGCCACTGCAAATCATCTTTGTATGCCTCATATGGAAGAATGGGCCAAAGCCCAGAACATTTCAGAGGATAACACTGGGCTGATTTGTCTTAAATCGTTGTCAGCTTTGAGGTGTTTTGCAAAATAATCGTTGTGTGTTACAACAATGCTGTTTGGGTTATCACTGGTAGGAAATAGGAACAATTCTCAAGTATTTCACAGAAAGGAAGTCACAATAAACTGAGGGCTTCTGCTCAGAATTTTGCTTCTGGAATCCAGCCTTACAGAAAGAAAATTAGCAGGGATAAGATAGGCTGTAAGGAGAAGAAAACTTGGAAAGAGCAAGAGTCTTCCAGAAGTGTAAAAACCCATCAGGTCTGAAGCACAGTTTGGGGTGAAGGATGTATGGAATCAATCAAAATCGAGGTGGAGTGTGCATCCCTTGCAACATTCAAGCATGTATCTAATTGACAATGGAAATGAAGGTGAATGATTAAGGCAAGCCTTCTTTTTTTCCCTCTACTAATCAAGAACATTCCATTTAGGAGAAGAGGGTGTGGAGCACAGGCATGCCAGAGCACCCCTGCACTTTCATACTTGTGTGAAAGCAACGTTTGGAGAAGGATTAGCAACTGAAGGAGGCAAGATGAAGTAATGTTATTCCTTCTAAAGTTATGGGGATGAAAAGAACTATATTATTTGAGAAAAGTTTAAGTATTGTGCTTTTTTCCTGCTTTGGTTTGTGTGTCTGATTCAGCAGCTAGACCTGCTGGGGAAAAACTTCAGGTGAAACTATTCCCTGTTCCACCTGGTAGCTCTGTAGTATGTTCATCTGCTTGGCTTAGAGTCTCAGACACAGTCTTCTCTAGCACCTCACCTGGGGTGAATTTCTCTCCCATTCCACATGCTGCACTTGATATGGAGTGTGATACAAATATGGGAACAGCCTCCTGCCCTTGCTCCAAGAAATATTTAGCTAGTGACACAAAGCAGAGCAAGTTCCTGAGGAGAAGCTGAGAAACTGCCAGCTGGTAATTAGTGACTGCTGTGAGAGCTTTGACTCAAGGGTTCCCATCCTTCCTCCAAATCCACCAAAAATGAGGCTTGACCCTAAATCTCCTTCACCCTAAATGGCTTTGGCAGTTGACTGAGTTGAAGAGGACAGCACTACCTGTTGTCTTCCCTGTTTTGTGTGAGGTGGGATTCACTTGCAAGGATGCTGTTGTGGGAATAAACATCTCCTTTCAATCCAAAATTAAACACTGGATTTTCTTCAGGCTCCACCTCTCTCATAGTTGTTTTTAACATCTTAGTGATCTGCTACTTGATATACTGGCTTCCTCCTGCAAAACCTTATGAGAAACTTCTTTTGTTGCTGTGATAATTAATGAAGTGTGTGCATTTCTCAGTAACCCCAAATGGCTGGGCATAGGATCAAGAACCTGCCCTTGTTTACCTCGTTCTTTGAAGATTTTTGTTCTAAATGTGCAGGTTCTCACCTCAGCTACAGCTGGAGACATGCAGAGATTAGGGGTAAATGAAGTGCTGACATAAAGTGAATTGAAAAACTATAAATGAGACAGAAGTGGAATTTAAAGTGCTATTTTCAGCTTGCTCCAAAGCTTGCTTGCTTTTCTCACTCTGAAATGAAAGCACAAATCACTTTGCATTTGATCTTACAGAAGCACCTTCTAATCTTGAAAGTGTTTTGCTTTGTGACACCCTGTAAGGTAGGATTGATAGTGGGGGTTTTCCAGGTGAGAAAGAGTGGCATGAAAGGCCTGAACATGACCTGAAACAACACAGAATGTCTGGTGGGTGAGAAAATGTTGAACACATTAGCTAGTATCTTAAACTCTAACCCCTTCATTTCTGGAGTGAAGCCCTTATATATGGGAGAAGGGTTCTAAGTGAAGATTAAGGAATGCTGAATACTATGCTGTTGATGTCTTAGCTCAAGTTGTCCATCATTCCTGAAGTCATCTTTAAGTATTTCAAATTGTTGTTGGGTTGGTTGGTGGGTTTGTTTTCATTCCCTGTAATATTTTTGTTAGCAACTGGAATGCCACTGAGCTGATGACAAAGTGTGCTCAAGAAGCAAGATGTAACCAAGGCTGACATTAAAATTCCATCCACCACTGCCCTTCTAAAAGAAGGATGGGAAATGTTCCCCAAAGCCTTCAAATGTGCTTCATTACAATGAAGTGAGCACAAGCTCTGTGAGGAGAGGCTGAGAGAGCTGGGGTTGTTTAGCCTGGAGTTGTTGTTTAGCCTGCAGAAGAGGAGGCTCAGGGGAGACCTTCTTGCTCTCTACAACTACATGAAAGAAGGTTGTAAACAGGTAGGGGTTGGTCTCTTCTACCAGTCAACCAGCACCAGAACAAGAGGACACAGTCTCAAACTGCACCAGGGAAGGTTTAGGCTGTATGATAGGAAGAAATTCTTCACAGAAAGAAATTGGCCATTGGAATGTGCTGCTCAAGGAGGTGGTGGAGTCACCATCCCTGGAAGTGTTTAAAAAAAGACTGGATGAGGCACTTGGTGCCATGGTTTAGTTGATTAGATGGTGTTGGGTGATAGTTTGGACTTGATGATTTCCAATCTGGTTGATTCTGTGATTCTGTTTGTTTGTAACCCTGAGGGAAACCTAGATCGTGTGCAAGTTTGTATATTCACCCAGACAAGGTTACTCCAAAAGGCTGTGTGAATTCTGGAGGCACAAGATACTGTGCTATTCCAAAAACCACGTGCCACAAACTTATTACCGGATGCAGAGTCACATGAAAACCATTGCTTAAACGCTAATGAAACCTCGTAACAAGGCCCAAAGCTCCCCATTTATGGCCTGACTGGAGCCCCAGCTGCGTTTGTGAGTGATTTCCCTGACTACATGGACCAGCATGTGAAGCTCCAGCTGTTTTTCTGGGAGAATGGTGTCCTGCGTTGCCCCAGGAGAGCTGTGTGGAGGTGGCAGAGGAGGAGGAAGCCACCCCAGCCCCGAGCACCAGGGACACGTGGAGGAAGTGACTGCATACCGCGTTTGAGGGGAGGACTTCAGAAGGAGCAGTTGGCCAAGGCCCTGCGAATATGATTTGGCCTAGGGCCATGCAGAAGCTTGGAATGACCTTAAATAGTAGTCTAACTTGTGTTAGCATGTGCTGCCTGAACGGCAGCTGGGGACGGCCCAGACTGCTGACTCACTGGTGCCGGGGTGAGCGCTGGCCACGCTGCAGCTTGCTCGGTGTGGGAGGCGAACGCAACATCATTCATCACCCCTTGGGATGGGATGTCGTAAGGTGTCCATAGGCTCCTGCAGGAATCCACACGTCCTGATTTCCTTTGCATCAGAGCAGGGACTCAGTGTTTCTGGGCAAGAGAGGCTGCTGGCTCCAAACCGCAGCAAAAGCCAAGCTCTGGGTGTGCTGCTGATGTCTCACCTGCAGCGTGGACCCTGTCCTACCATTTTAACAAGGAAGCTGCCTGGCCATCTCATTCCTATAGCATGGGTGTGCTTCAGGGGAAACACTCATCTGCTGTTTTTAAAAAGTCTCCTGTTTCGAAGAAAGCCTATAAAAGTGTGTCCTGGGTGTAGGTGGCAAGGCTTTGGTAGTGGGGAGGCTGCAGGAGGGCCAGGGCTGCCCCATGATGGACATATCCAGTGCCAACCGGCTCCATCCACCGTGCTGCAGGGCATGGCTGGGTCTGCCAGATACACTGGTGGGGCCTTTCTGGAAAATGTGTTTTTAAAAAGGGGCAAAATGCCACACAGGCAGTGTGGATGAGGAAAGAAGTGTGAGGAAGCAGCCCTGTGAGTGCCCAGGTCAATAGAGGAGGGGAAGACTGTGGACAGGAGCACACCAGGGCAGAGGTCCACACTGCAGCCCTAGATAACCCATGCTGGAGCAGGGGGATGGTTGCTGACAGGAGTTGTGAGCTGTGGAGGACCCACACTGGAGCAGTGAAGAGTATCAGAGAGGAACTGTTATGGACTGACCATAACCCTCCATTCCCTGTCTCACTGTACTGCTGGGGTTGGAGGAAGCAGAGGAGTTTGGGATGAAAATAAGCCTGTGAAAAAGGGAATGAGATTAGGGAAATGTGTTTTAATTAGTTTTTCACTTCCCAAGCCTATTTTAATTGACAATACATGAAATTACTTTTTAAAAAATGCCTGGTTTGCCTCCAGCTGTAGTTCCCAAGCCATCTCCCAGGCTTTCTCAGCCCACGTTTTTCATCTTGTTCTCTTCCTCTGCCCTGTTAAAGAAGGGAAGTTCTCTTAGTCTCCTAACATTTAACCAAGATGTCTTCAGGAAGAACCAATGCCTCTGTATCTCCATCAGATCAGCCACCGCTGCTCATGGCCTTGGCAGCTGCTGCACCACCCTGATTGCCTGGGAGGTCTGCAAGAAGTGCAGGAGGTACAGCTGGAAGCTTGGTAAGCACAATTTACAAACACTAGTTCTAGATGTGAGTGTAACATTACCTTGGGCTAATTGCTTGAAAATAAATCATCTGAATCAGCCACCTGCCTAGGAGATCACCATAGCAATTTCAAAACAAACAACAGTAACCTTAAAATTATCAAAAGAACCCAGGGAAAATGAGGACCTGGTTTGCAGTTTCATAGGGTAAGATTATGCCTACATAGTCTTTTTCCAGGCAAACATGAACTTGTTTACTGCATGCAAGGGACTGACCAAAAGACACACAACCTGGTATAAAGAGACCTGGGGGTACTGATTGACAGATGGCTGAACATGAGCCAGCAGTGTACCCAGGTGGCCAAGAAGGCCAATGGCATCCTGGCCTGCATCAGAAATAGTGTGGCCAGCAGGAGCAGGGAAGTCATTCTATGTATTCAAACTCCTATATATTGAAAGTGAATCAAGAGCAGGAGCTTATGGTAGATCATCAGTCCCAGATCGTTCAGTGGATGTTCAGCCCTCAAGCTGGTCAGGGAAGATCTTTTCTAACCCTGTGTGTGTACACATCTTTCCCTCCAAAGTCATGCATGCAGCTGACTGAGCTGCTTGAAGCCATCATTTGTATTAAAGGAAAAACACTAAACATGATTAAATGGACATTAAAGGAGTCTGAAGGAAAGGAAAGGGTATGGGCACCCATATATCTCACTCTGGGGTATCTACATCAACAAAGCCAGAAAAGCAGCTGTTGGGATGGTTAGAAGAGAGTTCTTAAGTGATGATGTCTTGACATGAAAATCTGCAGTTAGCATCCTGCTGTGATAGTATCAGCAGCTGCTTCTAGCTTCAGCCATTCTCTGGAGTTCAGGCTTCCTATCCACACCAGCTGAACTCTGTCCACATTGAGAGGGGAACACCAGGCTCTTAAACTGGCTTCCCTGCTCTCATCTGAAAGAGTCGACAAGTTCATGGCTCAGGAATGCTCCTAATAAACCACAACAAGGGAATGTGAGGAACTGCAGCCACGGAGAGTCTGTGCACCACAGATCCAACTGCCCTCTGGGTAAGAGGGAAAAGGAGAGTGCGTGGGGGTGCCCTAAAGAAGGAAGAGCTTTGGGATTCCTGACTTGTTTCTCTTAAGGGATCTTAAAGCAGCACATCCTGGAGAACATGGGATTTCCTGGTAGCACCTGTAATAGTCTGATGCATTGAAGAAGGAAGTGGCTCCCAGATGACTGGGACAAAGACACATAGCAGAAAAGACTGTACATCATAGACCTGTAATGTTACATAGAACCACAACTTCAAGGTGTTTCATTGAAAAATAAAAATAGAAAAAGAGAGAAACAAAACACCATTAGAGCTGTTGGTAGAACCTGGTTTTAATGGTCTCTCTCCATTCCTCTTAGAAAAGAGATGAGTCTTCTTTTAGATGTGAGAGGAGAGAAGCTATAAAAGGCAATTAGTAGAGAAGGATGATTCTGGTTTTACAGACCCCCACCTCGAATACTGTGTCCAGTTCTGGTGTCCTCATCATAAGAAGGACACAGAGTTGTTGGAGAGAGTCCAGAGGAGGGCCACAAGGATGATGCAAGGGCTGGAGCACCTCTGCTGTGAGGACAGGCCTTGGGAGCTGGGGTTGTTCAGCCTAGAGAAGAGAAGACTCTAGGGGGATCTTAAAGCTGCCTGGCAGTACCTGAAGGGATGCTGCAGGAAGGCTGCAGAAGGACTTTTCCTGAGGGTGTCTAGCAATAGGACAAAAATGAATGGTTTGAAGCTGAGGGGTAGACTGGATCTTAGGAAGATATTCTTCAATATGAGAGTGCTGAGACTCTGGAATAGGTTGGCCAGAGAGATTGTGGATGCCTCCTCCCTGGGGCTGCTCAAGACCAGGTTGGATAAGGCCTTGAGCAGCTGAGTCTAGTTGAGAGGCGTCCTTGCCCATGGCAGGGAGGTTGGAGCAGATGATCTCTAAGGTCTCTTCCAACTAAGCCATTCTATGATAATTATGAATTTTCACTTATGCTATCATTTTTTTACCAAAAGGATCAGTGGCTTCCCCAGACTGGGATGGTTGGTACCTATGTGCAGGTGTATACAAAGAGCATGCTGTAGTCTTTAAACAAGAGCAAAAAAGGCTAATGGGAATGCTCTAATTTCTGCAACATGTCAACAGATAAAGGACACAGCAAACATCAAAAAGACCACATGAAAAGATTTTTAAGAGATATTTTTTAATATTAGCCTCTTTTAGTCTTTTATTGCAATTTTTTTTCCCCCAATCAGATGTTCCTGATGGAAAATTGCAACATAGCCATCAACCAACTCAGAGTTAATGAATGTGAGCAGTAATTGTGTTGTGACAAACACATGTTTGTAGAGCATGGTAATTATGAACAAATGCATAAATCAGTGTGGAAATATTTCTTCCTCTTCCCAGCATGGTGGTGTAAGTACCTACAAGGGACAGAGCCTTGCAGCCAAGTTATGGGGCAAAATTCTCACTTGGGACTAAATGCCACTTTGGCTTTAAGTTATAAAATAGCAAAATATCATTTCACAGAATCACAGGATGGTAGGGGTTGGAGGGGACCTCTGGAGATCATCCAGTCCAATGCCCCTGCTAAAGCAGGATCACCCAAAGCAGCTTATTTAGTATAGTGTCCAGCTAGGCTTTTGAAAGTCTCTGGTGAAGGAGACTCCACCAGCTTACTGGGAAGCCAGGTCCAGGGCTCCAGCACCCTCACATCAAAGTTTTATTTTCCTGGACTATTGTGTTTACATCACAGCTTTTGACAAGGACTGTCCCAGCTTTGACAATATTCTTTTCATACTGCTCTTTCCCCAGCATGCTGAACTACCCTGTGTGGTTCCCAGAGAAACTCTGTTATCTGCAAAACCTCTTTGAGGCTGATAACCCTGCTGGCTTCCTGTCTACAAAAGAAAACAGGCAGGAGGTTGTTGCTCCCACTAAAGAAGTCATGTTGTCTAGCTTAACAATTTCACATGGCTGTCTATCTAGACACCAGTGCCCTAAAAGCCTGATCCTTCTGAAGAATGCATGCTGCACATACTTGATTGTCTGACTCATAACTCTGGTGCCAGGACTTTAGTTTTTCATTTCTATTTATTCACCACGGGAAACCTACAGTACAAATACACTGGATGAAAGCCTGGCTCCAGTGAAGTCAAGGACAAAATTCTCATTGATTTCTGTAGGCAGAGAACTTTGCTTCTGTGCTTTTGGTTGTACTTTACTGTTCCTGGCTTAGGGCTAAAGTGACATTTGAAAAGGCTTTGTTACCCATAGTGATGATGAATTCCAGTGGCACTTCTCAACACAGCCCATGTGTACAAGAAGCATCTGTTTCTGTCCTGAAGAGCTTGCTGCTTATGAAGTAAGCCTGATTCAAAGAAGTTTCACCACATCACATACTCAGACCTTGAGTCTGAAGCTCTCTTATGCCAGGCCATTGAAGGGAAAAAACCCTAAGTGTGGCTGACCTAGGTACTGATTAGCTTTAGCACCACACGGGAGTTTGGTAACAAGCAGTCTTCATGCAGTGAAGCTTGCGCTCACCTGTCCCGCAAGGAGAGGCTGTGTCCAAACAGCCCAGTGTCTGCCTGTTCTTTCAGTGCTCTGACAGCCCCTCAGAGCTGTAAACTGCCCAGTGTCCCCTGCACCAGCACCCCTGGTACTCTAATTGGTGCTGTCATTCCCAGGTTTGCTACTGCTCCACAGAAGTGAAAAGAATTAGTTTGGATTACGCTGTAGTCAGGGAGCCGGACTTGGCTGTAGCCTTCTTATTAACACACTGCAAGGGCTCGCTGTCTTTTCATGTACTTTGTGAAGTACAGATTCTGATAAGGAATCTCTTTAAAGATTTAAAACTTAAAAAGAAAAAAAAAAAACAAACCAACAACCAAACCCAAAAGAGTTAGGAACACAAATTTTTCAAGAAAACCCCTAAGCTATCACCAAGTGCTAAACCTCACCAAAACATCACATCTGAGTTGACAAAAGTACATTGGTTTAAAAAAAAACCCACCCCAACATACTGACAGCTCCCCAGTGCCCAATTAATCATTTGCTTTTAACAGCAGAGACTCCCAGGCAGACACAAACGTGGAAGAGGAAAGCAGGAGAAATGAAATGGTCCTTTGTCTCGTGGCTGAACTCGTTGCCCTTGTCGGGACACCAACAGTTCATCTGGGCAGAGAAACCCACTGGCCCACTTGGCATCCTGCAGCTCCTGGCATGTGTTAAACAGGTCAGTAGGTGGTCTGGCTCAGACCTCTTGGACGTGCTTTCTCACAAGGTTTTTTTGGTGCGCAGGGGGAAAAGCAGTGCAACAGAAAGGTCTTTTCCATAGGCTTCATCAACTGTTTTGTGGCACTTAGAAATACACAGCTAAGCTTTAAAGAGCTAGGTGAACTCTGTAAAGCTATTCCAGTGCTATCCTGCATAATTTCTGTGGAAATCTGTTTTGTCTCAAGGATCTATGCAACCATTTAAGTAGAGAAGATGTAGATAAAGCAGAGGTTGTACACTCAGAAATCACTGAAATGATGCAGCTGACTGAGAATCTAATTCATAGGAGTCTAATTAAGACTCACAGTGCTGCTTCTCTGCCTTAGTGTCTGCCAGTGTGTTTTGGCTACAAAGGCTGTGACATGTTTCACTTCCCTCAGATCTAGCAGGGAGCTGATTATGCTGCTAGAATTATAGAATCATAGAATGCACTGGGCTGGAAGGGGCCTGTAGAGGTCATCTAGTCCAACACCCATCAGTAAGCAGGGATGTCCCCAACTAGATCAGATTTCTTAGAAACCCTTCAAGCCTGAACTTGAACTTATCCAGGGATGGGACCCCCACCACCTCCCTGGGCAATCTGTTCCAGTGCTCCACCACCCTCATAGTAAAGAACTTCTTCCTAACATCCTATCTAAATCTGTCTTTCTCTAGTTTAAAACCATTGTCCCTTGTCCTAGTGCTACAGACTCTTGTAAACAGTCCCTCCCCAGTTTCCTTTAGGGCCCTTTGAGGTACTAGAAGGCTGCTATCAGGTCTCCCTGGAGATTTTTCTTCTCCTGTGGTAGTTCAAGTATCCTTTACTGCTTTGTTACTTTTATGATTGTTACCTGAAGGGTAAAAATTTTCTTCTACAACCTTTCCTGCACATGCAGGACACCAGGCTCTTACTTTCTGACCTTGAGGCCCTTGAGATGCTGTTGATGTCAGTAGTCACAACTTCAGTGGTGTTACTGCTTGTCAGCAGGAACAGCACAAAAATGGCCCAAAGAGGAAGACTGTTTGTCTCTGGTGGCTGTTTAATCTGCTGTGTTTTTTCTCATTTTCTTTCAGCACCTTAAATTGGTGCTTTTTGCATGAGGGATTATGTGTGCTGATGACCTCACAAGTGGGGGGGGACTCCTTAAGCAACTATTTCACGCAACAGAATTGTGCAAAACTGCTGTTTTAAATGTTTGAATTATTTCAGTTACTGTTTGATGTAGTTTAGTGCTTAAGCTTTGTACACCTTGCTCTGTCAACTCAGTGACAGATCCTTTCCTGGGAAATGGCTTTAGATGAATCGTTCCCACTTAGTGGAAAGGTGGCAAAGTGACCCACAGTTAAGAGGAGCCCTTCCCAGTGCATCAGCTAAATGATATTCTTTGTGAAACAAAGAAAAAGAGATTTGGATATCAAGGTGGGGGTTACTAGAAAAAGAGTCAATAACAACAAAGGGGGCTTTTGGAGATTCCTGGGATCATAGAATCACAGAATGTTTTGAGTTGGAAGGGACCTTAAAGATCATCCAGTTCCAACCCCCCTGCCATGCACACACCCTCCACTAGCCCAGGCTGAGCAAGGCTTCATCCAGCCTGGCCTTGAACACCCACAGGGAGGAGGCTTCCACAACCTAAATTCTGTCAAGATCCCACTTCAGAGCAACTAGACCTTATTTTTCCTGTGTCCTTCTTTCACAAGGAATGTTGTGAGCCTACACTCTTGGAAGCTGCCAGGCAAGTGGGTAGTGCAGGAAAGGGATTCCTAAAATACACGTGAACAGCTTCCCCTTCAGTCTGTTCTGCCTTCAAAAGCAGAATGTGCTACACAGTAAGCTGAGCATTTTTAATGAAAAACTTTCTTAATAGAAAGAGAGGCAGAGAGACACTTTTATGTCCCACTACCATGCATGACATCTGAAGGCCCAGACATTGCCACCACTATCATAGAATCATAGAACCAATAAGGTTGGAAATGACCTCAAAGATCATCAAGTCCAACCTGTCACCACAGACCTCATGAATACTAAACCATGGCTTCAAGTGCCACATCCAATCCCCTCTTGAACACCTCCAGGGATGGTGACTCCACTACCTCCCTGGGCAGCACATTCCAATGGCTACCAACTCTCTCTGTGAAGAACTTTCTCCTCACCTCCAGCCTAAACTTCCCCTGGTGCAGCTTGAGGCTGTGTCCTCTTGTTCTGGTGCTGTTTGCCTGGGAGAAGAGACCAACCCCTCCTGGCTACAACCTCCCTTCAGGCAGTTGTAGACATCAATAAGGTCTCCCCTGAGCCTCCTCTTCTCCAGGCTAAACAATCCTTAAAGCCATTGAAGACTTCATTAGTTCCCCCAGGAGACACCAAGTCAAGTCAGCAGAATATTTTTAGGAGATGTTCCCACTTCCTTTCCAGCCAAATGTACCCACTTTGTTGGTCTGGATTGGCCTCCTGAATCACAAAATGTTTGCATCTGCTTCCCATTACTGCCTCCTCCTTCATCACAAATTCCCTGATGTCAGCAAGGTTTCTGCCCGAGTGCTTTCTGTACAAGTAGATAACACTCTTTAGCCTTTAACAATCTGCTCCTAGGGAGGGGAGGGAAAAAAGAAGCGACTCTTTTCCAAACAATTGTCAAGAGCTCCTAAGCCTTCTGGAGCATCACACAAAAGCAACTTAATCCTGCTCTCTGCAAATGTCATGTTGCCTTGATCTGCCTTAACAGGAATTTGTATAGTTGTTGCTGCAGCATTTGCCACAGCCGTGTCCTGTGTCACCACCGTGTGCCGCAAATCACGTGCCAGGAGCTGTCGGCAGCAACAATAACGTACCAAGGAGGGAATGGCTTAAGTCCCATGGGAAAGATACAGTGCCATAATTCCAGATTGTTCATTGGGTCTTCTCTGTGTGCTCCTATGGGATCTTTTGAGACTGAATTAGGTCATGGATCTGCAGTGGGGGAGTGGAATTTGCTGTGCAGAGAGAAAAGTTTAGTGGAGCTGAGGTGCGATGTCTTCATAAGGATTCACTGAAAGTAGTTTTGCAGTGGGACCTAGGCCAGAGCTGCAGAGCCAGCATAAGGAACAGGGCGAATGGAATGGAATGGAATGGAATGGAATGGAATAGAATAGAATAGAATAGAATAGAATAGAATAGAATAGAATAGAATTAACCAGATTGGAAGAGACCTTTGAGATCAAGTCCAACCTGTCACCCAACACTACTGAATCAACTAAACCATGGCACCAAGCACCCCATCAAGTCTTTCTGGGGACTGGCTGGCTTGTGACCTGCCAGCATGGGCTGCAGGTGGAGCAGACATGCAATTTGCTTGGACATAAACTGTTAGTACAGCTCAGGCATTTCTGTGGGAGGGTAAGCAAATGAATTAGATCACAGCAGTTTTTGTGAACTTCTTCCTCAAGGCTAGAGGCTCCATCTCTTTCTTTGTTCAAAATAAGTAGTACTTTAGTCCCAAACTCTCTGCAGCAAGCCTGTCTTTTCCCCTCTCTCTACTAGCCAGTCAGAAAGAGGAGGGACTAAGAAACCACATCTTTCCCTGGCACATACACATCAATGTGGTGATAAATGTGGTATTTCTTGCAGTTAGCTGCAGGGGTGCAGACCTAGCTGAGCAGCTCTTAGTAGCTCTATCTGAAGTTTATAAGTATTTTTGCTATAATTTAGCCACACTTCTAAGCAATTTCCCTTCCCATGGAAGTTCCAGGTAGTGCCTTCTTTCACACAAAGTTTACAATCCCTTTATTAGGCAAAGACTAAAACAGCACAGCTTGATTTAACTCTGAAAGAGATCAGCTGTACTGAAAACAAGCAGAAGATAAAGCATTCCAATCTGCCTTGGATTGACTCTATTTTTAGATTGTTTTCCTAGGGAAATGAAGCTTATACAACCTACATATTGATGACTTGAACTGTGCAGCCTGCCTGGCATGTCTCTTCCCCCTGTGCTCCATGTGTGCCTTTAACTTAGATGCATTGTCAGGTTCTCATTGGATGTTTGAGGGGTGAAAATCTTGCTGTTAGTAAAACTGCACACGTTCAGCCACTGTGCAGACCAGGAGAGCCAAGTCTGAGTGTCCACCAATGGAAAGGGAGGAAGAATTTAGCCATGGCACAGTTTAGTCACTGTCAGTTCGAGCTCCATAGGTCTTAAATAGGAACAGAACATGATGTCTTATGCTTGGTGGAAGAATTGTGGCAGGAAAGAGCAGCCTGGAGAATTTCAGGAGCAAAGGCCACAAATCCATAGGAATTCAGTATTTTCCACTGCTTCTGGAACAGCTTGTTTTGTAAACAGTGCAGTTGTTAACTGGGTGTATATATTTGGAAGGGTAAGGTACAAGAGAGAATAAAGACTGAGGTCCTGGTTCTCATTTGAATTAAAGCCTGTTCATACCAAACTGGTGCCATAAGGAGACTTTAAGTCATTAATGTCATTTCCTCTCCCTGCAGGGCAGGCAGCTCAAGTGGGCACTAGTACAACTGAGAATCTGCTTTTCACTTTGTACAGTGATGTTTTAGTCTCTTCCTGTGCAAGGAAGATTTGTTTGCATAACTTCAGTGTATTTTTAATATGTAAAAATAGAGTGAAAAGAACCAAATGTTCATCTTTATAGAATGTTGGAGAATTCACAGGCCTGGGGTGATGGTAAGAGAGAGCCACAGTGATCCACTGTGGATAATGTTCACCCTAACCAAGTGCAGGGTCCTGCAGCTGGGTCGAGGCAACCCCAGGCACAAATCCAGGCTGGGCAGTGACTGGCTGGAAAGCAGCCCTGAGGGGAGAGACTTGGGGGTGCTGGTGGAGGAGAAGCTCAACAGGAGCTCTCAGTGTGCACTTGCAGCCCAGAAAGCCAATCAGATCCTGGGCTGCAGCAAGAGAAGTGTGGCCAGCAGGGCAAGGGAGGGGATTCTCCCCCTCTACTCAGCTCTGCTGAGACCCCACCTAGAGTACTGTGTCCAGTTCTGGAGCCCCTATTGCAAGAGGGATCTGGAGGTGCTGGAAGGTGTCCAGAGCAGGGCCATGAGGATGAGCAGAGGGCTGGAGCTGCTCTCCTATGAAATAGTGTTGGTCTGAAGGGTCAGAAACCCTTACAGAAGTTGTTTTTCCCCCTCTATTTTCACACATGGGCTGTACTCTGAGTCTCAGGTCTCTGTGTTAATTGATTTGCTATAAGACATTTTTATTCTTTCATCTAAACACTATCTTTAAAATCCTTGCCCACTCCTACTCTAAATGTCACTTTCCCACTGGCCTCCTCACAGAAATATGTTTCAATTACAGCAGGAA
Organism: Dryobates pubescens; assembly: GCF_014839835.1. NCBI lineage: Eukaryota > Metazoa > Chordata > Aves > Piciformes > Picidae > Dryobates > Dryobates pubescens. Next base: position 10,023,909 of record NC_071640.1, read on the forward strand.
ATCCTCTGGAATTAATTTTTCAGACTGGTTTCACCTCCTTTGTAATTTCCAGTGGTAAAATGAGACTTTATAGCTGGTAGGGGGTAGACAGACAGCTGAATCAGGGTCTCTGCTTGCTTTGTGAGCATCAAAATCCTTTACTGGCTCTAGCTCTGGAGCCCTGGACAAATGTAATGAAGTGAACTAACAGGATAAGCAGCTTACCTCAGCCCTCAGCTGAACTGTTTGCAGATATATTCTTCTAGAGTGAGAATCCAGCTGAACACACGAGCCTCCCCCTTGCAGCTCTTGCTTTTAAGAAGGTTGTTTCCCATGTGAATTCCATTCACTTGTCAGTTGTGACTCCTGACACCACCTGTGAGACAATGTGTGTGCTATGGAAGGGACAACTGGCAGCGGATGTAGAAGAAGGTGCTGGAGTTGGGCAGGCAAGAGGGTTTTGGACACGCACAGTTACAGATCATTAGTTGTCACTCAGTGAGTTTATTTTGGTGGTCTTAACTTCTCCAGTGAAAGGTACACAAAAGGTGCAGGAAAAGCCTTCATCTCCATGGCCTGTTGAAAGCATTCTTCATTCCTGAAAAGCAAGGTAAAGGAAAGACATGCTTATTTTATTACATTGCTGGGATGAGCTGGGAGGAGATCCAGTTCTTTTAACAGGGCAGTGAAAACATTTCTCAAAGTGTTTGCTCTGTCTGTCCTGTCCGTGGAGGACCTCTGGGATCTGAAAGAGTCTGAGTCTTCTGTCAGAGGGGTCTGGATTTCTGCAGAGAATTAGCAATAGTACTGCTTTCCAGATGCACCTGCTGGATGCAGCAGCCCCCAGCACTGCAGGGAAAAAAAGATTAAATTGTTTCTAGGGAGAATTAAAGGGAAGCAGATTCTCCTTTCTCCTATGAAGTAACTGCTACTCCACGCTTTAAAGAGAGCTTTGGGAAGAAGGAATTTCCCATCTGGAGGAAAGATGTGGTGTGTGGATTCGACTTCTGTGTAATAATAACAAAACTGTATAGACTTCTAGCTGGTTTTTGCAGCTGAATCACGGAGCCAACTGCTCTGAACCTGAGCTGGGTGAGGGAAAGGCTGGTCAGGAATAGTGGATGATGTTCTTACAGACTTTTCTCAAGGGCTTGCAATTAGAGAGGATTGTGTCATCGCAGAGAAGGGCAGCCTGGAGGTCATATCTGGTATGGGAAACCCCAGGCAGGTCTTTGAAAATAGCAAAGGCAAATCAAAATGACAGACTAAGGAGAGAAGGCCAGCTTGTTACTCAGCATGACTTCACACAATCAGCTGTGCTGTATCAGAGATCTGGCTCTGAATACATTTGCAGCATACTTGGCCTATAGGATGTCGTATCCTTACAAAGTATAAATCCAAGCAGAGGTTTTTCCTGTAGTTCTTCCCTGTATGAGCAGTCTATAAACTCCAGACTTGTCAAATCTGATCATTCAGTTCAGTGAAGATTAAGATCTGCTCCACAATTTCATGTGCCTCTGTGCAATTCACAGCAGGGCTGTGGGACATGACCAGTGAGTCTGGTGATGCATTTGGAGGCTGGAGTGTCTGTGGCTGAGACAGCAGCAGATGTTGCTGTGTGGGTACCCACACAGCTTGGGAGAGTTGTGTGTCTGCTTCCTTTGTCCCTGTCCTGTGTACAACACCAAACTGTGACGTTAAAGAAACGATTCCTCCGTTCTCTGCGAGGCTGGAATGTGCACCAAGCCAGCAGTGCTGGATTAGCAGCATCTGGCATGCAGGGTGTGTGATCTTTCAAGAAAAGCAGGACGGGAAGACACTTTAAAGCAAACAAAAGGTCGAAACTATCTGGCTCCAGGCAGCTAGAAGGAGAAGGACTGGGGTCAGGGTGTGGAAGCACGGCTGGGCTGTGTGACACTTCCCAGCAGCTATGTAAAACAAGAACTCTTTCACACTTTAGCCCCCCACAGCTATGGGCTGTTGCACTGGGCTAGGTGTTACCTGACTTTGATGTTCTCCAGACAGACCCCGTATTTGTTCATGTTTGCACATTCTGACAGGGAAGAAACAGCTCTGTTTAATATCCCCTGGGTTTCCTTGCGGCAGCTTTCAGCACAGCAGTGCAAATAACTAACTCAGCAGGCCCTACAACAGCTTGGTTCCCACCAGGCAGAGTTTGGGGCTGGCAGGGCAGTGGTTGAGGGCACAGATTGCTGACGTTGATTTCAGACCTGCAGCCTTTCTGCATGCAGACACTGGAAAGCTGCCATTCCCTCCAAATAGGGATAGGAAAGTGATGGAGAAGCTGTGACAGGCCAACCAATTAGCTCCCTCCTCCTCCTCCTCTCCTTTTTAATCCACCTCAGCACGCTTTGTAAATACTTTTCACAGTAGCTGGATATTGAGGAGCTGTTCCAACACACTACTTGCAGGAATATGCTGGAATCACATGTTCAGTCAGTAGCACCCTGCCTTTAAAACCCTGTGTGAATATATCACTAAAGCCCAGGTTTGTGGAATATTTCATTTTGTGTGGGTGATGCTTTCTTTGTGATGCTGAACTTAATTCTGGTTTGAGGCTTTATATACAGTAACTGGGATGGGAATAATGTACTGAATGCCCTTGGTGAGATTTTGTTCTTGTTGGTTTTACTCAGAATTTCTCACTGCTGGCCCTGCTTTTATCTGTTGTGTTATTTGTAAAGGACCTGGAAGGTAAGGTAAGCTCCTGCCCTAAGGTATATGAGACTTAGAGGTGTAACTGGATATCTGATGAGGAAAGCCACAAAGAATATTAACTGATCTGTCTATGTCTTGCAAGACTGGCATTTATTGCAAGACTGTCTTTCCTCATCCTTCTGAAATGTGGTTGTACTTGATATCTTCTTTTAAAAGTAATTTTCTTGTTGAGTTAATGAGGAAAAGCAACAGAGGAACCCAAAGTAGACCTGAAATGTGTAAAACCTCTGTACTGAATGTCTTTCTCTGAAGGAGCTTCATCTGAATCCTAGGAAGCTGTGTTATCACTGCAGAGAATAACAAAGAATTACTGTTATCTGAAAGACAAGCCAGGCAGGAAGGCAAGGAATATATACACATGAAAATGAGTGATCCACACTGGAGTGATGCTTTGCTCTTTGTAAACAAATGCATTTGCTTCAGTCAAATCCAGCCCTGGTCTTCTGGTGAACTTTTCAAGCACTTGGGCTTTTCTCCATTTCTCATTCCCCTTCTCTCTGAACGTTGAGAAACAGAACATTGTGTCACTCTTCAAATGGAATCCAACAAGCTGAAACTTTGTTTACATTCAGAATCAATCAGGTTGAATGCAGCAAGCCAAAACCTTCATTAAAAGGCAGTTTCAGTGTCCAATGTGCAGGAATGCAGAGAGACAGCAGCTAGAAATAATGAACTCACTGCAGAGCTGTTGAAATGACACAAGTCTATTTATATCTAGTAGCTGTGTTCAGAAGAAGGCAATCCAGTCTTACTAGTAACTAGAAGTACAGGACAAAACTGAGTGGGTTGAAGCCTCATTCTTTCTAAATAGGTACTGTAAAAAACCAAACTGACCTGCTGGTACTGCAGTAGAACCAGTGTTTGGCTCTAAGGAATAGGAAATGAGAGCGCATGAGATGAAATGAAGATGAAATAAAAGGACCTTCATCTTCCCATCCCAAAGTTTCCTCCAGACTGTAAATAAACTGTAGAAAAAACACAAAGCCCTTGGCCAAAAAGCCCAATCCAGTACTTGAAGTGTGCATTTGGGAGAGCACCAATTCACTCAGACAAACAGTGGATAAAGAGCTGTCAGATGGCTGAAACTCATTACAGTTCATAATAGGGATGAATCTGACTGGACTGTGAAAGAGTGGACCAAATATCCTACCCCCATTCTTATGTATGAGATCAGACAGCCAGTATCAATCCTTAACAAGACACAGGAAGCTGAGGGAGGCTCAAGTCTTTTGGGGAGCAGTAAGAGGAGGAAATGTGAAGCTTCTGAAGTTTGGGAGGGACTTCTCAACTAAACCATAAGAAACCATAGCAACTGGAGCAGACAAAACAGGTAGTCTGGATATCTCATAGTATTCCAAGGAAACAAGTGGTGTTATGAGGTCCTGAATGGAAACTATATACAGAACTAGCCCTGCAGCTGAAGAAAATTGGCTGAACTCTATCTGAGCAAAGTTGAGCTGCATTGCTTTATATTTCATGACTTGCCTGGTTTTGGCAGTGTAATAGTTTAGGCTTTCTGACACACTTAAGTGTATATGGGTGGATGGAACAAAGTATGATTTCATTCAGTCAGTTGGTGTAAATATTTATGAACACAGCCATCATTGGTAGGGAATGAGTGTGTACTCAGTGTTAAGAAGAATGAAAAGGGCAAACATGACTGAGGCTCATGAGGGCAGAACTGGGGCTGGTGGAATTTATATAAGGATCTGTCCTTCACCAGCTTTTAGATCTCCTTCTGAAGCTCTAGCAAGGTAGGTGAATATCTGTGCAGAAGTGTAGAAGCCTCTTGCAAGCTAAGAATTATCCCTGTATTGATAAGAATGTACTGAAATATTAGAGGAAGTGTGGTGGTTTGTTGGCAGAAGTTTGGTTTCAGCAATGTGTTTGTTCCTTGCTGGCTTTAATAACCAATAAACTTAATTTTCCCACGTACTTGGGGTCCCAGTGAGCCAGTATGACACTAGTGAAAGAGATTTAGTGCTGTGGCTCGTAGTCAGCTGAACGTGTAAGTGTCTGCAAGTTCAGAGTCTGACAGTTATCATGAGTCATTAGGAAAAAGCAGCTTTTAACATGAAGTTTGGGAAAGGGTTGTTGGGTTTTTTCCTTTCTGAAAAGCTGAAACAGTTTTTTTCCCCAGATATGCCCATTCCAAAGAAAGTTTCCCTCTCGTTCAGCCTTGCCCAGAAGCCACACATTCCGTTGCAGACTTGCAAAGTGCTGAAGGATTTGGTTTAGCTGAGGCATTCTTCGGGGTGCAAGGAGAGATCTGGCTTCTTCTGGCTGTCACAGACACTGTCTGTAACTCATCTATGCCATTTGGTCTTTGGTTTCTGTCTGTAACTATACCAAATGCAGTGTGGGTTTCAGGTGGAGGGTTTTGGAAAGGCAAAGGCAGTGCTACTGTCCAATTCATTATTTTTCAGGTCTGGCTTTGAAACTTAGCCCTAGCTCATTCCAGAAAGGGTTGAATCATGGTTTCCAATACTGGGAAGAACAAGATCTGTGTCATGGAACACTTTTTCTCTTTTATGAGACTATCTCTATAAAGTATTTCCATCCTGCACTGCACTGCTCTAATACTTTGATTAATACTTAAATTGATACTTAAACCAAAAAAAAAAGCCCCTGCCCCACTGGTCTGAAGCAGGCAAAGGTCAAACTAAATGCCTTCATTTGCACAGTTCTAGCCTGACACCTTAGGGACCAGTTTTGTAGGCACAGATCCATTTGTCAAACTCCTCTGGCTAACCCCACTGCAGAACCAGATGTGTTTAGCCCTTTGACGTGCTGTCCCCTGGCTTCCAGACTTGGTTTTTGGAGGGAGAGTCGTGAAAGAATGTCACCCCCTCTACTCCCTGCCCCTGCCACCTTTTCCACAGTCATCTTTTAGCTTCCACCCTGCCTTGCCAGCACCTTCCTTAGCAGCATGTGATCCCTGCAAGTCTCCACTCATTGGTTTTGGCTTGGTGAGGTCCTGGCCAGTGGAACTTGATGGTAAACATCCTCACGAAAGGCTTACTGTCTGTCACAATAATTTGCTAATCTGTTTATAGCTGGGATTCTTATGAACTGAAATCAGTTCCCCTCACAGCCTTTTCATCCAAATATCCCCAGGAAACAGTCTTTATGCCTTTGATGACATCACTTTTCCTTGGTGTTGCTTTACTCCATGACATTGAGAAATGCACCTCCAAGATTTTTCCTTTTTTGGAGCTTCCAAGGTATAAGAACAATTAAAAGAGTTCTTACATCCCTCTTGCAATTACAAGGGGGATGTCAGAACTGAAGGTGACTCAAGATTGCCGGCTGGAAACTGGTTTGTAGGAACTGTTGACCAGATAGCGTGAATGGGAGCCAAAGCCATGTTTAATCAAGTACATCTGAAGCTTCAATGAGTGAGAGAGTCATCAAAGAGTGGCCATTAGCCACTTCATAATTGTTCTAGTTCCGTTATCCTGTGTAGCAAGCTCAGGAAGCCTCTGTAGCTAGAGAGTTTGTGTACCTCATTTATGCCATAACTTTCAGACTTTTTCAGCCTCTTTGCAAGGAGCCTACTCTGAACTCATTCAGAATCCACCTGTCCTTTCTGTCCTCACATTGCCTGCAGAACAAAGAGCGAGCTGTACTATATGGGAGCACAGCTTTCAAGCAAGCTTCAAACGGGGTGGCACGAGTAGTAAGGACTGTTCAAATACATGACAGATTTTAGTACTGGAGAGATGCCACATTATGTAGCTACAGCCTTCAGTAGATTCTCAAAGCTAACTTCAGTTGCAGCCAAATCTTCCGCTGCCACCCCCTTATTACAGCCACTACCTGTAGCACTAAGGAGGAAGCAGCAGAGCAAATTGCACCTGCAAGAATCCCTGAGCATGCACGAGCCAAGGTGCCTCCTCAGCAGAGATCATACAGCTGCAAGGCCAAGAAGTGTTGTTCTTCTAGGACAGGGCTAACCTGGAAGCCTCTGTAAAGAAGCTGATGTTACAGATCTCGAACTCGGTAACTGTCAGTACAGAGAGCTTCCCAGCCTTTGCTGTGGAAAAATTTGCAGATTCTTAGCAAAATTATGCTGCTCAGCTATTTACATTCTGCTCATAACTGATATAAAGGGATGAGGCTTGCAAATCTGTGCACAGCTTTTTAACAAATCCATATTTATTAGCAGTCCCCAATTCAGCTGTCATGTTCCTTTCTTTGTGCTTCAAGAGTGTTTGCAAGTGCTCTGTTACACTACAGCCAGGCAGGAATGATCATGGGGAGTGGAAACCCCCTGGGTGTCTTACTGATTAGCTGAGGCTGTTCTGCTGCTCTGCCAAGGGCCCCCTCCTAAGCTGGCTCAGGTGCAGCCCAAACCACTGGCAGAAGGGGAAAGCACAGGCCAAAAGTGTCTCCAGAGAAGACTTCATTTCCTAGGAGTTTCTGGCATTTGGCAAGTATCTTTCTGTTTTATTTTCTCTTTCTGTTTGAAGAACCAGACACTTCTTTGGAGCCTTTGGGTATGCCTGTACTGCAGGCCAGTGGTGTGATGGTAGTTTAGCCTTGGCTCACCTGCATGCCTATAAACTCCCTAGTTCTGCTAGCAGGACTACAGTGATGCTCAAAGAGGGGCTTCAAAGCTCCCCTGGAGTTCTGAAACACACCTTCAGTGACATCTGTGTTGTGAGGCAACCTGTTACCAAATAGCCTGTAAGGAAACAAGAGGACACAGTCTCAAGCAGTGCCAGGGAAGTTTAGGCTGGAGGTGAGGAGAAAGTTCTTCACTGAGAGAGTCATTCACCATTGGAATGTGCTGCCCAGAGAGGTGGTGGAGTCACCATCCCTGGAGGTGTTCAAGAGGGGGTTGGATGTGACACTTGGTGCCGTGGTTTAGTCCTGAGGTCTGAGATGACAGGTTGGACTTGATGATCTTTGAGGTCTCTTCCAGCCTTGGTGATTCTGTGATTCTGTGTGAAACTTCCCATTCACTGCTGCCTTTGCCATCTAGTCTGGAGCTAGCTGGGGTAAGCTGCTCTCAGAATTTCTAAATGGCAGTTTGTCTAGATGTCAAAACCACATTGCATGTTTTATAAAGGAGATACTCAAGAGGCTGCAGCTGTCTTTGAGAGCTGTATGTGACACAGGGAGAGTTCATGAAGCAAGAGAAAACATGTTTACAAGCTGTTTGTGAGCCTTCCCGTAGATCCTCAGTTCAGGTTGAGTGAGGAGACATATGGCTTCCCAGTGCCTGGCTGGTGGAACAGAAGGTGCTGAGGGCCTTCCACATGGCAGTTCCACGGCAAGAGAAGGAAGAGAAGGACTTTGTGCAGAGGGTATAACGAATGAGGAAGGATGTTCCTCCAATGAGATTTTGGCAACAGTCTGGAGTGCTGGACAGGCTTATTCTGGGCATAAGGCTGCAGGGATTGCTGGGTTAGCTGTTGGTCCTAAGGACAAAAGAAACACTGAGCTGATTTCTGAAGCTTATTTCCCTCCTTCATGTTGGCATTTTGAATATTTCCTTCCAGTAAACATTGTTCCTGCAGTTGTTTTCCTGGCTAATACCTGTCATGGTCCGTAGGGAGGGACAGCTAGTTAAGTCACAAAATGATGCTTCCTGATTATCCAGAGCTGGAAAGTCACAGCAAGAGACTTCCTGATGTTGTGGTGTATCTGACCTCAGAGTTGCATGGCGTAGGTGGTGTCATTTCATATCCTTCACCTACCTTGTCTGGAGAATGGAAATAGTTATGGGGGTCTGTCCAGTTGTTAAAATTCGCTTCAGGTTGGCTCTGTGATCAGGAACTTTCAATGAACTTCTTAGACAACTACATAAGTTGTAGCCATTTTTATTAAGTCCTCAACACCTCCTGTGCAGCTTGCATTTAGCAAGCAAAAGAAACCATTCAAATTATGCCCAGCCAGTCCCATAGTTCCCTGAGGAGAGCTGAGGCTCACGCTGTGCTCAGCCTAGCTTCCAAGCTAAATTGACACGGGGGCACTTGGAGAAAGCTTTGTAGAGTAGTCCTGATTGTTGCTGTTTTCTCCAAACAGACCTATTAACCTGTTGAGGAATTTGAGATTTGCACACCCTGAGTCATGGGGGTCCCTGAGCCACATTTCCAATGATCACATTATTCATATCCCCCAGGTAAAAAAAATATTCCTTGGACATATTCTGTCTCGCCTTCTGCTTCCTGATACTGTATAGGAGACTGCACCTTTGCATTTCTGATGGCAAAGCTGACCACATGTAGAAACTTTCTCTCTCCAGGTGGAATACAGTCTATTGACACAGTTGGCTTTTTACAGTGCGGTGAAACATTAACCGCTTCCTCTCCTCCAGTCTAGGACATCAAACTCTTGACCTGTCATTTAGGAGGCAAGCTCATTTACACCAATCAAAACCTGAAGTAATGTCTTGGGTGAGGGGAAGCTATTTTTTATTTACACCATTTAAAGAGCAGAATTTGCTCGAGTGCTCTCCTTCCTCTCAGCCTTTTCCTGCTTAGTTAAGACGCTGAAGGTGGTTTTTGTAGGCTCTCACGCTAAATCCACAGCAGCCTGGAGGTCAGACAGCCCTATGCCATTGTGCTAAATAAATCAGCTCCCTCTGAAGTAGATTTCCCTTTCATCAAATTCTTCTTTAATGAGGTAAGAGATTTAATTTCATGGTTAAAAAAAATCAAATGCTAGAAAAGATACGTGATACACGAGCAGCTCCATTAGACTCCGCAGGAAAATGGAAATTGCCAGACCAGGTCTAGACAGGAGTCCAGGCAGTGCAGTAACTTATCTCTGAAATGGTTAATTATGGAACAAACAGCTCACTGGCAGTGCTGCCTTGAGAAAAGGTCTGACTAGCAGACAGTCCAGAACCTGGAGAGAAAATTCCCTTTGTAATAAGTGTATCTCAGGCATTCTTGCCTTGATGAAGTGCATTGCACTTAAACAAAAGCCAAGTCTAAGGAACCCTTTCGCTCTTCCCTTTGGAAGGGAATCCTGTAGCTTTTAATCATCAGAGTCATTTATGCACAGGAGTTTTTGTTGGCTGGTTTGGTTTGTGTTGGTTTGCTTGCTTTGGTGGTGGTTTGTTTGGGTTCGTTTGGTGGTTCTGGGGCTTGGTTTGTTTTGTTTGATTGGTTTGGTTTCTTACAGTACAAGAAGTATTCATTCTCTGGGCTGCTTTCAGGAGAGGAAACCTGGAGGGTGTCTGTTGCCTGTTGTCCCTCTCAATATGGCTCTTATGCCTACCGTACCCTTTGCAGGCAGCTCTGGAAAGGAAGCACATGAAGTTAGAAATCCCAGAACATTTTGTGTGTTTCCTGCCCTCATTACTGGGCTGTTTGCTTTTGTCTGTCAGTAGATGTAAAATAAAAGGTAAAATAATTTTTTCCTCTTTCACTGAGGGTTATTTTAGTCGTCTGTACCACAGTGTTGGTGCTGGCACAGGTGCCGAGAATCACTTCCAGGATTGTATCTTAGTAACTTCCTCAATTGTCCATCAGCCTGGAGATGCAAATTGTTCATCTATCGCCCTGCTTGTTATTCTCTCCATGCTTTTGTTTTTGCTGGATCTGAGACCCCTTGAATCCATGCTTCTGCTGTCTGAGCCAGCTGCTGAGAGGAGTATGTTCTATTGTGCTCTCTTTCCTGAATTGTAATGTGTCTTTAAACATGTGCAGCTCAAAGCAGCTCTGAAATGAAACAAGGCTGGAATGAAAAGGACTTTTCTCCTTGATTCTCCTGTTGTCATTGTCTGGGTGCCTCTTCAGGGGCTTCTTACCTTCATGGTTTTCAGTGCTCTAAGGCTGACACCACCATTAAATAAGATCTAGGTTTACTTATGCCTGCTCACACTCTTGGCTAGTTAGAAATGTCTATTAAGCCACCTAAATGTGCAGATTGACATGAGTCATTTGCATCCACATTCCTAGTGCTAGTAGGAGAGTCAATGCAGCAAATACTAATATACCACTCACAACCTTGTCTTGAGTGCCTGAGGTCTGAGAGCATGGATAAGGAAGGATCACAAGCAGGAAAGGTACCTTCTGGCTCCATGAAGCCTTTCTGTGCTGCCTTGCCTAGAGGAAGAGCAGGCAGTGTTTCAGTGGGGGCTCGGTGTCATTTTGGGGTAGTCTTTCAGTAGGGGCTAAGCAGCCTCTGTCTAGAGGACAGTTTGTTCACGTGGCTGCTCTCAAAGAGCTGAGATGCTCCAGCTCACTTCTTCAGCTACCTTGTGGGACACGCTGAAGGCAGAGGAAGTAGACAGCTTGTTTCAGTACTGCCAAATGCTTTCCTCCTGGCTCGCCTTGGGGTGGGCAGGGGGGAGAACCCCCGCAGCTAATTAGAAACAGGAATCTGTCTGCAGGTAGCAGTGCCAGACAGAAGCCCTTTTGCATCTCACAGGCTCCACACAATCTGCAACATCTGAACAAGCCCCGGGGGGCAAGAGATGGATTTTTCACACCTGTTTCTCCAAATTTAATAACAACAATAAAAAATTCCATGCAAGCTCGGGACGGCAGCGTGCCAGTAACATTTTGCTTTTTTTACTGACTGAAATTTCCCGTAAGATGGGCCTCTGGCTATAGAATGGAAAATGTGTCCTCACTCACTTCCCCTCAGCACTGGGCAGACCTATAGAGTCTGGTTGCTTTGTGATTCTTGCCAGGGCTGCTGCAGTAGCTCTGGGTGCCATGAAGTCAGAGCCACGAGTCTCTCCGCTGCAGTAAGCGGTGGGGGTTGGCACTCTGCGCCGAGCGACGTTCCCGAGCCCTGTGTCACTTCATTACACAGCAAATTGGGAACAGACACTGGTAATGTAGGCAGAAGGGGGAAAGAGGAGGGGAGGGGAGGGGAGGGGAGGAGAGGGGAGGGGAGGGGAGGGGAGGGGAGGGGTGAGGAGAGGAGAGGAGAGGAGAGGAGAGGAGAGGAGAGGAGAGGAGAGGAGAGGAGAGGAGAGGAGAGGAGAGGAGAGGAGAGGAGAGGAGAGGAGAGGAGAGGAGAGGAGAGGAGGGAAGGGAAAGAAAAGGAAAAGAGGAGTCATAACACTATCAGAGAAATATGTGGAAAGCCCATAAGTGCTCCTGTGCCATGGCCAGGTGCCAAGGTGAAATCCAAGATGCTTTGATGTGTGAAGCTCTGAGTTTCCCACCACGCTGCTCTCTTTTATAGTTTTATTTGTATTTAGCAACAGGTAGGGAGATACAAACTTTCCTGTGTTGCAGTTACCATGTTGAGGTTGTGGAAAACTGAAGTAGAAGGCCGTGGGCTGAATTTGGCTATAATTGACTGGAATTCCTGACGTGGAGTCCTTTGTTGGCTCTACAAAATGGAATCACTTCCTAACTGTAATGAGCTATCTCAAGTATGACCATTTGGGGATACTAAAGCATTGGCTGTTACATGAGTGCTTCCAATCCTCATTGCATAGTGGTGTCTGTGAAAAAGCTTTTAAAGATGAAATAAAATATTTGGAATTTGATAGCTGCAGAGGTTCCCAACTCTCTCTCTGTTCTCAAGGCGTCACTTTCAGCATTCAGCCTTGGGGTAGGCACTGCTTTGGCCAAAATGAATGCAAGTTTAAAACAGCAACATTTGAGAAGGCTCTCTACAATGCAAATGTTTGCTCCAAAAATTGCTTTAGATGAGAGAAACTTAACTACACTCTAACAAAACTCAGGGCTGATTAAAGCAGAGATCTACAGCAGAGCCTCAATTTAGAGCCTCAATTTAGTTGTGTGCTGCTGTGCATTCCTTAGTATAGACAGTGACTGCCATTTGGGATAATCTAAAAGCTGAATTTATTCTTATAGACAGCAGCAGGACTTTTCTTGCTCTGTCTTGATGGTTTTGCAAACAAAAGGTATGGAATTCATGAAACTGCAACCAAGAAACTGAAGTGTCTGTTCCTTTGGGAATTGAACCAATGTTGGAAGAGACCTCAAAGATCTTCAAGTCCAACCTGTCAAAACAGACCTCATGACTAAACCATGGCACCAAATGCCACATCCAATACCCTCTTGAACACCTCCAGGGATGGTGACTCCACCACCTCCCTGGGCAGCACATTCCAATGGCTAACAACTCTCTCTGGGAAGAACTTTCTCCTCACCTTCAGGCTAAACTTCCCCTGTTGCAGCTTGAGACTGTGTCCTCTTGTTCTGGTGCCACTTGCCTGGGAGAAGAGACCAATTCCCACCTGGCTACAACCTCCCTGCAGGGAGTAGTAGAGAGCTAGAAGGTCTCCCCTGAGCTGCCTCTTCTCTAGGCTAAACAATCCCAGCTCCCTCAGCCTCTCCTCACAGGGCTGTGCTTAAGGCCTCTCCCCAGCCTTGTTTCCCTTCTCTGGACACCTTCAAGTGTCTCAATGTCCTTAAAATGAGGGGCCCAGAACTGGACACAGGACTCAAGAAAGATGGTTACAAGCTTGAGAGAAGATTTAAACTGAATTTGCTCTTCTGATGTCAATGTTAAGAGCTCCAAGCTTAAGGGGGAGGTGACAAAATGCTTCTGGGTTGCAGAGAATGAAGGGCAGGCATTTGGTGTCAGTCATCCTGTTTTACTCTAGCATTCATTTTGCTTCTGCTGAGTTATCTGATGCACTCTAGTCTCAGACTTGGGTGTACTGTACTGCCATTAGAGATGTGAGGAACTGGGAAATTAGAAAGGATTGGTCAGGCTCAATTGCAAACTTGCATTTTTCTTTTGTTAAATTCATGACTTGGATGCTCCTGACAAGTTCACTCTGTCTTGTCTTTTTCTTTTTGTCCTTGTCTGGCTCTGAAGCCTTGCTAAGCCTGGATTTCTCTAGATACAGAAGCAACGTAAGAAGTGAGCTAACCCATGTGAAGCAGTCTGGGATTACAGCTGTGTTTAATAAAAGCTGAGCTAGCTATAGAGAATGTAAGTAAGCTAAATCCCATCTGCTTTGAGGTTTCCCTTTGGTCCCAGAAGAGGCCAAATGCAGGATATGAGGAGAGGTGTATGGGCTCCTATCGGAAATGCTGGGAAGAAGGCAGGGAACAAAGGCCTCCCTCTGCTCCTTTGGTCTGCTTTTATGATGTGACCTCACCAGTGACACAGCGCAGTGTGTGGAGCAATACACAAGGAGAGAGCAGAAAGAGCTTGTGTTCCACCTCACTGCCACAGAAATGGGCTCAGAGCTCTGTGAAGAGCCAGCATCACCTCTCTCTTTCCCAGTGCTTTGTTGTGTCCATAGATAATTTGGGTAAAATCAACAGTGCCAGAAGCTGGCCTGGTGGGACTCTGATCCTGCCTCTTTATGCCTGGGTGCAGCCTGGAGATGAGCAGCTACATCAGGCAGGACTCTTGTGAGTGACATGGGATTAATCATGCAGCTGTTCCTCAACAGCCTCAGACGACTTGACTCTGACATCCCAGCTGGCCAGGAGCAATTCTGAGATGGAGAAGGAGAGGCTAATCAGCACCAATTTTTACTAAACATCAGCAGGCTTGGAGCTGGGGAGTCAAGTGGAAATTCTCACAAGTCTGCTTTTCCTTCACCATGGTTCTTGTTAGGTTATCAAGAAGTGAGGTAATAATTAGGCAAACATAGCTATGAAAACATTTTTGTTTGTGCTTGAGGAAGCCAGAATTAGAGTTCAAGGATTTGTGTCTGTTGCACCTACCAGTCCCCATCCTCTCTGCTCCTGGGATATTGCTCTTGAAGCTGAGGTTCAGCATCCAGGGTAGTTCTTCCTTGAAAATGAAAAGATCAGTTCCAGCTCTCACACTAAAACACTTGGCTGATCTGTCCAAACATTGTGCAGGTCACACAGCTCTGCTGTCTGCCTTACAGCTCTGCTGTTTCACTGAACCTTTCACCTCTTCAGCTGACTGCAGAGGCCAAGAATTACAAAGCAAATGATGGGTTCTCCATCAGCCAGATTCCTGACTTGCTCTAATGACTTTATCTGCTGCTCATCCCCATAAAGCTGGATGGAGAGTTTAAATATCCTTATTTGCTCATCTGTGAGCATGACTTTTTAGTTACAAGCAATTTTAGGATATGCCTTGAAGACTAAACATTGGTGTCTAGAACCAACACAGCCAGGTAGATTTTAGTTGTTTTGAGTCATTTCCTCTCTTTTCAACCGCAGCTTGAGATTTCTACTACTTGGACACACAACTCTCCTCCAGGGTTTGGGGAATTTTGTTTTAATATATTGTATTTCAAATTGATCTCTTCCTCTCTTATTGGGGACCTTCAGATAGAAGCAACCCCACACACACCCAGTTTTATGTCAGTGGATCAGGCCTGTCTTGAGAAAAGCCAAGCAAAGAGTGGACACAATGAGTCTGCTTACTCTGAAGTGGATCTTTTATGGATGCCAGATGGATGGATGGATGATACAACATTGATTGTGACACTTAATAAATACTGATTTGTCTATATGTTTATTTACCTTGACTCACAGGAATGCCAGTGACAATATGCATGATGTAATATCTAGATCACAGAATTCCAGGCATGGCTCCCCAACTACCTCCCTGGGCAACCTGTTCCAGTGTTCCACCACACTCATGATAACGAGCTTGTTCCTACCATCCAAATCTACTCTTCTGTGCTTTAAAACCATAGCTCCCTGTCCTGTCACCACAGGCCTTTTTAGTCTTGTCTTTTCTCCTTTCAGTGAGATCTCAACTTCACTGCCTTTATGAGTGCAGTTGATTCCTCTGAAATTCACAGTGGTGCTGGTCCCTGCAGCACCTGCTTGTACCTTCAGTTCCTTCATTCATACATTTAGGCCAGAGTGAGTTTCTGCATTGTTGGATGCCCAAATTGGGGTTGGTCTCTTCTCCCAGGCAACCAGCACCAGAACAAGAGGACACAGTCTCAAGCTGTGCCAGGGGAGGTTTAGGCTGGAGGTGAGGAAGAAATTCTTCATAGAAAGAGAGATTGGCCATTGGAATGTGCTGCCCAGGGAGGTGGTGGAGTCCCCATCCCTGGCGGTGTTTAGGAAGAGACTGGATGGGGTGTTGGTTGCATGGTTTAGTTGATTAGATGGTGTTGGATGGTAGGTTGGACTCGATGATCTCAAAGGTCTCTTCCAACCTGGTTAATTCTATTCTATTCTATTCTATTCTATTCTATTCTATTCTATTCTATTCTATTCTATTCTATTCTATTCTATTCTATTCTATTCAAAAGATTGGGCATTTTGCTGCCTTTTATCAAGGGTTGCAATTGCCAGGATCAATTCTGCCTCAAAGCAATGTTGTCTTCTGCATGGCTGTATGTGGTCACACACCAGTGACCATAATGTTTGGGAAAGAATGGTCTGTGTATAACTGTATAAATTAGTGTTCTCATCTAAATATAAGCACTGGACAAGTGCAGAGCTTGAAAGCCTTTATTCTGTTTGAGAGTAATCACATCAGGGGAGGGAGAATATTAGTGTAGAACATGGATTTCTGCAAGCAGCAGATATTGAAAGCAATAGTTGCTAGAGATTTTCTGGGGAAGTAAGTGGAAGTGTTTTCTTTTATGACAGTGTTGAGTGGTTCTAAAGAACAAATGCTCTCATTGAAATCAAATCTGTTTGCAAATGATTGTCAAGTAATCAGCAATGAATGCAGAGGGACAATGGTGTGCTGCATAATTAGTGGGAAATCAACTGAAAAGCAGCAGATAAGGTGAAGGTGTTCAAGAGGGGATTGGATGTGGCACTTGGTGCCATGGTTTAGTCATGAGGTCTGTGGTGACAGGTTGGACTTGATGGTCTTTGAGGTCTCTTCCAACCTTGGTGATTCTGTGATTCTGTGTTATTCTGTGACTGCAGGAATAGTAGTGAATGTGAACTGGGATTCTGGGATTAACTGACTTGTATGTGTCTGCAGTTGTAAAGGGATCAGTGTAATGCAAACATAAAGACAGGAGTACTGTGAACTAGGTTCTGTACCAGAAATCTCATGAATAGGGTCTCAAAGGACAGAAAATGTAGGCAAAGCAGATTAAATGAAGAAGTATCAAAATGTCTCTGGAAATTACTTGACCTAAAAGTTGGAGGAATGAATCATCTTACAGTCTCTCTTTAAATCTCAATTTTTCATCTTCCTTGTAACATTAAATGAGCTAAGCTGTCTCCAGCAGGACACATTGCACTGGTACTGTTTCTCAAGCTGGCTGCCTTGGCTATGTGCTCTTGGTGCTATTTTTGAGCCTTGTCCTACTCTAAGTTTTCTATAAGGAATACACTTCCTTCCAGCCACAGCCACTGAATATTTCTCCTGGCTCAGTAAAATAGTTCAAATCAAGTACATGTTTCCCTGCCCCAGAGCAGTATCTTCTGCCCACTTTTGTTTCATTCCAGTAGCTCACTGCACTCCTGTCTTACTGACGTTGGCTGCACTATGCACATGGCAAAACAGTTGGGCTGTGCCATCATCAGTGTTCATTCCCCCTGTGTCCATGTCCATGTCTTCACTCTCTAATATGCTACTACAAAGCAGATCATTTCTAGGACTGGGTGAATCAACACAGGTATTAAATTGGAACTAAGTCTAACTGGCCTCTGTTGTAATATGTTTTCCCTGAGGTAATAATGAGCATATTTTTTGCAAGACACTAATATTAATAGTAATAATAATAGCAATGTTCATAAATATCAGGATATTCCTGGATCTGTCTATCCCTTATGCTTGAATTTCATCTCTGCTATGATCTTGTAAGTGCATAAACCCACAGCAGGACTACCTGAAGGGAGGTCATAGCCAGGTGGGGGTTGATCTCTTCTCCCAGGCAACCAGCACCAGAACAAGAGGACACAGTCTCAAGCTGCTCCATGGGAGGTTTAGGCTTGATGTTAGGAAGTTCTTCATAGAAAGAGAGATTGCCCATTGGAATGTGCTGCCCAAGGAGGTGGTGGAGTTACCATCACTGGAAGTGTTTAAAAAGAGACTGGATGAGATAGTGCCATGGTTCAGTTGATCAGATGGTGTTGGGTGATAGGTTGGACTTGATGATCTCAAAGGTCTTTTCCAACCTGGTTAATTCTATTCTATTCTAGACACAGTCTCAAACTGCACCAGGGGAAGTTTAGGCTTGAGGTGAGGAGAAAGTTCTTCCCAGAGTTGTTAGCCATTGGAATGTGCTGCCCAGGGAGGTGGTGGAGTCACTGTCCCTGGAGGTGTTCAAAAAGGGATTGGACGTGGCACTGGAAGCCATGGTTTAGTAGTCATGAGGTCTGTGGTGACAGGTTGGACTTGATCATCTTTGAGGTCTTTTCCAACCTTATTGATTCTGTGATTCTATTCAACACAGTCAAGAGTAGGAAGCTCAATGTTCATTTCATTTCTCCCTGTCCCTTCCATTAACTAAAAAAAAAATGATCAATTGCTCTCAACATCTGTGTAATGAAAGAGGACACCACAGGGCACAGAATTCAGATTTAGTCCTGCTGGTTGCAGATCACAGCCTAAAGCTATCTTCCTAATGAGAATACATTTTCCCTGTTTTTTCCTGTTATCATCTGCTTCTGACTCAGTGTATCGCTCAGTGTTCACAACAGAGTATGATTAAGGATGGCTGAGCCCCAAAAGATAAAACAAGAACAGGTCTGAACTCTTACCTGGAACTTAGCTCACTTTTTTTGGAGTCAGGGAAGTGGGTGGAGAATTACTGGTGAGAAACTGGGTTTCAATTTTGATTCAGCAGCTGCTGGCAGAACAGCTGCCCTTAGCAAACGTTCCAAAACCAAATCCTGCAAGTCGCTTTCCACACTTTGCACACAAACCTCAGCTTGTTTAGACCCCTGGGTGTGGTCAGTACATGAAGTGTGTTGAAACTGTATAGAATCACAGAATCGTTTCCCTTGGAAAAGCCCTCTAAGATCATCAAGTCAAACCCTCAGCCCAACACCACTGTGGTCATTAAACCGTGCCTCCAAGTGCCATGTCTATCCACTATTTAAACACCTTCAGGGTTTGTGACTCCACCACCTCCCTGAGCAGCCTGCTCCAATGCCTGACCACTCTTTCAGGAAGGAAATTTTTCTGATATCCAAACTAAGCTTCCCCTGGTGAAATTTCAGGCCATTTCCCCTCGTCCTATTACTTGATACCAGGGAGAAGAGACTGACTCCCTGCTGGCTGCAGCCTCCTTTCAGGGACTTGTAGAGAGCTATAAGGTGTCCTCCTTGCGTCTTCTTCTCCAGACTAAACAACTCCAGCTCCTTCAGCTGCTCCTCACCAGCCCTGTTCTCCAGACCCTTCACCAGCCTTGTTGTCCTTCTCTGGACACACTGCAGCACCTCAATGTCTCTCTTATTCTGCTGCATCTGAAACTTGACACACTACCTGAGGTGTGACCTCACCAGCGGTGAGTGCAGAGGTGTGATCACTTCCCTGCCCCTTGCTGGCCCCACTACTGCTGGTTCAGGCCAGGATGCTGCTGGCCTTCTTGGCCACCTGGGCACACACTAGCTCATCCTCAGCCAGCTGTTGACAAACACCCCTAGGAGTATCTCTGCCAGGCGGTTACCAGCCACTCTACCCCAAGCCTGCAAGTGTTCATGGACTTGTTGTGACCCACATGCAGGACCTGTCTATATGCAAGGACAACTGATGTATGGGGCAACAAAGAGTTAGTTTGTTTAGTTTTGGAGTTTTTTAACCTCTCTGAGTTCCCAGCAGGTTTTATTGGGAAAATTGTTCTACATCTCACATTCAGACTTTGGCCCTGAGTACAGGTTTTAATTGAATTTCACAGGATTACATAGTTGTAAGGGAGCTAACATAGGCTGGTACCAGGACCATCATGAGAACTGACTTTTCCTTGAGAGTGAAGATCATGAGACCATGATTTGCTTCTCTGAAATCAGCAACCAATTGGCTGAGAGACCTGGGGCCATTTAGTCTGGAAAAGAGAAGACTGAGAGGAGATCTTATTAATGTTTATAGATATCTGAAGGGTGGGTGGCAAGAAGATGGTGCCAGTCTCTTTTTAGTTGTGATCTGTGATAGAACAAGGGGCAATGGACACAAACTGGAAGCCAGGAAGTTCCTCTTCAACCTGAGGAAAAAATTCTTTGGTTTGGGTGTGATGGAGCACTGGACCAGGCTGTCCAGTGATGTTATGGAGTCTTCTTTAGAGGCTTTCAAGACCCATCAGGATGTGTTCCTGCGTGACCCTGCTTTGGCAGGGGGTGTTGCTTGATCTCTGGAGGTCCCTTCCAACCCCTACCATTCAATGATTCTATGAATCACAGAGGATACAGTGCCTTTCCCAGGGATTAGTCAACATTTCTGACCCTTTCTCCAACAAAGTCTTGTTTCTTTTCTTAGGGAATGGCCGCTGTGAAACCCAGCACACCGAAAATGAACTCAGCAGTTGGAAATGGGTGCTTGTAAAAGGCTGCTATAGACTCATCACTGCCTACTGAAACTTGAGATCTCAGTGGTTTTTGAACACCTCTGTAACTGTTGGGAAAATCATTTGCAAAAACTTCCCCAAGGTTTTTGGTTGGTTGGTTGGTTTTGTTTTACTTGATTTTTCATCAGCATCTCTTTGGCAATGACTGAAATTTGTGCCTTGTGCTGTGGCAGGGAGCTTGGCAGGAGGTCAGTGGTATTATTAGGCACAAAAGAATACACACATGAGGTCAGTGTTATGTATGAAAGCCACAGCGAAGAAAACTGAAGTAGTTCAGTGAGTACAAGAGCTCAACTCTTTATGATCTCCAAAAATGATGATGCTAAAATGGTCATTCTGAATTTCAGAGTCAGGAATTCTCCCATTCATTCCTAAATGTTGTAGGATGGGCAAAATCTTCCTGGTAGTGTTGTGCTTGTGAGACAGCAAAAGAGGAAAAAACCCTGAAAGTGATGTGTGAGTCCATGGAGCCTGGGAAAGGCCAGTTGGGAGGAGATATGATCATAAAGAAAGATGATCAGAGAGGCACAGGCAATCAGTTTTTAACCTTTTGGGGGCATTCTTGCTCCTGTGTAGGAGCCCATTACTTTCTTACTGTGTTGTCCCTTAAAACTGGTGAGTAGTGTTCTATGCTTTCATTGTCTTCAGAGGTGTTTGGATGAGTCTTGCTTTACAAATCACCAAACAGAAGAGTGGCTGCATCCTTAATCCTTGAAGATTCACCCAAAGTTAAATGTTGAGCTTCCTTTCTCCCCCTGTGTCACCACCCCGAGTCCCCTCCAACAACAAAAACACCCTAAACAAGTCAAAACCAGCCCCACAGCGGGCTGGGGTGTAGGCAAGGGAGAGGAAGGGTGTTAGCATCAGGTAGGCTCGAGATCAGTGTTCATGAGACTCCTTTAACTGTGATCTTTACTTTTTTGTCACAGACCCGAGGTCCAAGGGCAGTTAGAGATAACAAACGCCTCTGAAGAGGTCCCAGATGGACACTCTATGTGTAACTGATAGCTCTGAGATGGGAAGCAGAGAGAGCTGAATGACTGAGCAACCACAAGCCTCACAAAAGTGGCTGGATTATCTTTACCCACACAGCCACGTAATCGCTCTTTATCAGATCTGAGAAGAAAGGGAATCCCTCCTGAATCATCCTCCTCGGGCTTTTCTCTCCTCTTTGTTGTTTCTGGGGTATCTTTGTACAAAGAATCAGGCCAGGACTCTGCTCACTGGATTTGTCTCCTGATTTCTCCCTGTGGCTCTAGAGAGAGCAGGAGTGTAAAAGTACTCACAGGAGATCACAGCTTGAAATGCCAGGGAATTGCCAGGCTCCCCGTTGGTGTGAATCTCAGTGCTTTCAGTCGATTCCAGGGGAGGGGAGCCGATTTACACTAACTACACATCAGCCCCACGATGTTCTGTAGGAGTTTCTGGAACTGAAATCATGCTTGTGGTCCCTCTGATTTTATTTGACTTTGCTACTCTTTGGCAACGTTAAAATAATGGGGATGAGGGGATTAAATCTCCCGATACCGTACCCTGCTGATGCTGTCAGGAAAATATTCTCCTTTCTGAGTCATTTGCCCTGAGCTGACTTTCTTCTTTTTTAATGGTTCAGGGGTTTCCTTCTTTAGCCATAAATTGCATGCAAATTCTTTGTGTGTGTGTGTGTGCCTGTGTATGACAGTGTGTGTGTGTGTGTGAGTGTGCCTGTGTGTCTTTCAGAAGCGAAGCCAGAGAGAGGCTGTTCCTTTAAAGCAAAACTGAAAAAAAAAATGCCTTCAGGCGTCCTATTACAGTGGAATGAGCCAAGGATCAGGATTTGCAGCTCAGCTATATAAACCCAGCAGAATCTGGCTGATCTGACCAGTTTGCCTTACTGTCAAACGTTCCTGCCTTCCGCGCACAAAATTGGACCTCGCAACTTCTCCGAGTTTTGACAGGACGGCAACGAAGTCAGACGCTGCTAGCTGACTGGAACATCCTATTTATTTCATGGAGGCTGCTCACAGCAGGATCTAATCTCTGTCACTCTGCAAGGTAAGTCTGCTGCTTGCCTGAATTCAAAACTCTGGAGCTCTTCTCCCACACAAGTTTGCGATGGAACAGTTGCTCTGTCGTGACCCTCCTAGTTATGACTATCAGCCTGAATAGCCAGGGATCAGGTGAGGGAATGTCTTTGAATGGGAGCATGCCTGTCTTTAGTCTGCCTTTACTGTCAGGTGTGATAATAGTGTAAGAAATATCTCAGTGACACCAACCTGATCCAATGAATGAATGAAGGATGAGTTAGCTGAATGCTGGACACCTACAGAACCGCAGGTAGAATCTGAATTGACAGGAAGAGTGGAAAAGCAGATTTGAGATTTCTTATGGGGTACTGAATGTTTTCCCCATCCTTACCTGGTATACCAGACTAAATCCACTTCCAGCTCTTCCACCTCCCAGGTAACTCCTCTTCCTGTGCTATTGTGTTGGACTTGGAGAGAATCAGGCCCTTTCCCTTTTTAATTTGCTGTCTGCACACTTTATTTGCACCGAAGCCTCTGTCACCTCCCTCCCTGCCCCCACTAGGCTCCAGTTTCTTTTAGGAGTATGGTAACATTAGTCTGCAGTGGGGAGCAAAAACACAAAGGAAGATTCAGCTGGTATCCTATTACCGGTACTTCACCGGGTGGATTCTGGGGAGCGGGAGGTTGAAATTCTTCAGCATGGAAAAATGGAGAGCCTTGCTTTATGTTGAGTCTTAACTACTTGCTGCCTTGTGCACTGAGATTTTCTGCATGACTGTGTCTGCGCTTACCAGTGAGGCTCAAATTGGCTTAAAATACAGAAGCCAAGTGTGAGAAGGTGATCACGCTTAGCCTCATTTAGGAGTAAAGCCCACTGACTCAAAACTCTGGGCTACATCACCTTTGCAGAGTTCTCCCTGCCTGATTTGTTCTCTGGCTACCAGGAGAGAGAGTTTTTGGCTGTTATTCTAACTTTTGAAAAACTCTCTGCCATACTATGCAGGAGTAAGTTTGGAATGATGGTGGAGCCCACTCGCCCATTAAAAGATATTTACCACATTTTCCTTCATGAGAAAACTAGAAACCAATGGGTGCATGTGATTCTATGCCCTGGGTAAAGCCTTATTGTCGTGCTGGTGTGTTTGGTTTTCTCTCCCAGTTCATTAAATAGTGGGAATTAATTTGGCACACTTCCTGATTAACATTGTGTGTGGGTTTTGTTTTATTATGCTGGGGTTGTGCATTTGCCTTTTAAACCTGGGTGCTGCAGTCCAGGAATGAGGTGGACAGTGGGGGCTAGCAACAGTCCTTTAAATCCCAGGAGGACTGACAGGAAAGTGTTACAATGCCTTTTGGGGTTGGGGGAATTTTTTTGTTCTTGCTGCTACTGGGAACTCAGGAGCACATGTTTGGTCAAAAGAAAGTGTTTAGCCAGGAGAATCAGTCTGTCTGAAGTCCACCTTCCCTGGCAGTGACTTTTAGAAGTATTTAGAAGAGTTCTCAGGGTGTTCCCAGCACATTCCCCTTGCAGCTGCTCCACTTCTGCACAACCACTTAGGAGAGGATGTGTCTCTGAACTGAGCAAAGGCCATTAGTAGCTGACAAGGGGCAGAGAGAGGGATGCTGTACAGGGCACTGCTCGTCCCCATTGTCACTGACCCTATCACTGTCACTATCCTCAGCAAATTGCTAGTTGTCTCCCATAGTTTTTGCTCCTTTCAGCCCAGGGGGAAATTCTTTGCAAGTTCCAGTCCTTAATCCTATACCTGCAGTTTTACTTTATCAGTGTTTCCAAAGCTGTAGAAGAGCCAAAGGTTCTGCTGAAAAGCATGCAGCCTGCAGATCGGAATGGCATGTCTCATTTGGAGAGGAGTCTGGTATTCTGCTAAAGAAATCTCATCCAGGTACATTGTGGCGATGAGAAACAAGCAGCTCCAATCCTCCTGTTGAAATAATGATGTTTAATCAGGCTAGGACTGACAGGGAATATCCCTGAACTCGGGCTGAAGTGCTCCACAAAGTTCTGAGTGACTGTCTCAGCTGGAGATTTTTTTTGTTAATGGAAATGTAGTCTTCATTTAATGGTTGAGCCCAGCCCTTTAAGCCTGGATCATTTCTCCTTAGTAGTGACTTAACTATCATGTTGTTAGAGCAGTATTTCTGAAGGTGTTTGAAATGCAGATCAGGTGACTTATTTGTCATATTACTGCTTTTAATAAAATACCTTTAAAAAGCCAAAGACTATTCACAAATGAAGATGTTCTGACTTGCTGTAAAGAGACTGTCAAAGTTTGATCTTGAGCATTGTTTCACTTTTTGATAAGAAAATGAGCTCAGATGGCAGAGTCTCTGCTTCTGGGGACTTTTTTATCCTTTTCAAGAGTGAGGCAGAACTGAGAAGCAAGTGTGATTTGAGACAGTGATGTTGCTTGGGAGCCAGAGCTTTAACCCTTTCTGCCCTTCTGGTAAAACCATTTGAAATCCTAGACCTGTTTGTGTGGTTCTCTGCCATTTTCCTTGTACACCATAACTGTACATCTGCTCACCTGGCTCCTCAGAGCTTCGAGTGGTGCTAAGTGGCCACGCAGTAGACTGGATTGTGTAAGAGTTGTCTGGTGTAACTGGATGTCCTGTCCTGGCAAATCTGTAAGGGAGAAAGTGTTCAGTGGGCTGTTTCCATTAGTGAACCCCGCTGTCTGTCTAGGTTGAATATTACCTTTGGCAGTAAGTGTAAATGCAGAGGGTGGTGTCTGCTTCATTTTCAGCTACACATCTACCTGTCCTAGCTTTGTGGCATACATTGAAACATGAGAAATTCAGAGTGGTTAAAAATTGCTCTAATTTGAAGCCTGTCACTTGATATATTTGTTCTTGGACCCGTGCCATCACAGTCTGCTAAGCTGAAGAGCCATTGACAGCTTCAAAGTCCGGTGTCTCTTAAAGCTGTAGCCTTAGGAATAGATGATTTACAGCACTGGAAAGTTAGAAACCTCAGCCTTCCAAGAATATAAAGGCCATTTGTTTTGAACTGTGGCAGTTGGAGACTTTGATTGTCCTCTGATTTACCAACATGCACCTTCTTAGACTCGGTTTCTGGTGTGACTTTAGCACACCCTTCTCAAGCTTGTCTCTGTTACCAAGACCCACGGTCCTAAACTGCAGAAGTCTGAGAGTACTGTGAAATGTAGCAGCTACCTTTAGTAGTTTAAAAGAAGCTGCTGGTGCAATATTGCAGGAAAAAAATATTGTTACTGAAGAAGGAGACTAAGGAAGATCACAATCAGAGTGAATTAAATTGTGTAAATATTTCATCATTACCCAGGCTTAGAAATAGGCAAAGCTACTGCAAGTAATTGGAGGACTAGGAACTGGCGAGTTCTTGATAGGAAACATCATAACCTGAGGTCAAGAGCTGAACAATAAGGGATGGGTACAGCCCACTTCTGAGTTTATAAGGTGTAGTTTAATTCATTAACCAACCTGCTATCAAAGTGGACTTGCTGTCCATAGCTTCTATTGATTTTGTGTAGGAGCTGAGCAGAAGTTGATCATGTTGTTACTGTTGCTACAGCATTTGAGGTCCTCATTGTATTAGAAAGAGTGAATAGACATAATAATTGATGCTCTGGGACACAAAGAACTTACAATTGCTATTATTAGCTGTTCAGAAAAGTTCTTTGTGTAGTGAAGAGGAAAAAAAGAAGGAAGAAGGCAGTTCTTTGAGAAACAGGAGTGCTGGAAAGAAGGAAGGTGAGCAACCCTGAGAGACAGTCTTGAGTTGTCTCAGTTTCCTCTGATCCTCTGGGGTTTACACAAGTGTGAAACTTCTCCTAACTCAGTGCTTACTGTCCACTCGTGCATTTGACCTTCTGTCCATTCTGAGCTGGAGTTAAAAGCCTTCCACATGTGGGAAAAGTTAAAAACTGGGCATGCCTCCAGCTAGTGAAATCTTTCAATGCATGATGTAACCAAACCGTGTGGAATGGGCAGACTGGGGAGGAGGAGTCAGCATGGGATTCTGCCTGACAAGAGATGTCTCTTGATCCATCAGAAAGCATTCAAGCATTGAAGGAAGGAATATAATAGGGATTCTGTTGCTGAAAGAACAACATTTTCATAACTTTGTGTCTGTTTTTCACATTGGCTGGAATGGTGTCTTGTGCCTCTGTAAGTACACATGGCCTTAATGTAGTATTTTACTGGATTTCTGTAGGATCATTTCTCTCTCTCCTATGTACTGCAAATCCTGTTGCTGACAAAACAACAAAGAAACCCTGTGGCTTCAGTGAGTATATCTGGATGTAGGCTTTAAAGAATACTAGTTAATATACATCACATCCTCAAAAAAACTCAAGTGTGAGGCTTTTCTGCTCAGGCTGTGGAGTCAATGAGAATAACTCTCCTTTTATGTGGTGGTGGGGTGGGTTTTTTATGGCTTATGCATGAGTCAGTCATCAAAGATAAATTCATCCTCAGTTGATCTTGTTGCAAGAATTTTCCCTAAATTCACATGCTTAATTGTCTTGCCACTGTAGTTTTAATTAAAGTGAGGTGGGATGTTGCCAAGTGTTCAGCACTTCCAACTAGAGAGTCCCTGTGTACGAAAAGCCTGTGGCATTTTGTATTCTTTGGGTAGCGGAGAACAACGTTGCCAAGTTTGCATTCAGTCATCCATCACATATTAGCCTACTGGAGGTCCATTCTTCCCTAGCAATAGGGGAGCTCTGCTTCCTACTTAGAAAGATTACTCACACAGAAAGCTCTTTCCCCATAACCAGAACCACTCTGGGAAGAGAAAGGGAGCTTTCTTCGATTCATAGAAGTGCTCCATTTCCAGACTCCTGACAAAAATGATATTGTTTCATGCTCAGAAAACATATTCTTTTTAGTAATTGAGTAGAAAGTTACAGGGTGGTAGAACAGAAATCTTTAAGGCAGCTTTTAAAAACAATTGCTTGAATCACTGATACAACAAAGGTCTATTGTAGTAGTCTGCCCCTTCCCTGTGCCAGGCTGTAGCATTGACTGTATGTGGCAAACACTGCCCAAAATCACACACACAGAACCAGAGAATCACCAAGGTTGGAAGAGACCTCAAAGATCATCAAGTCCAACCTGTCACCACAAACCTCATGACTAAACCATGGCACCAAGTGCCACGTCCAATCCCTTTTTTAATACCTCCAGGGATGGTGACTCCACCACCTCCCTGGGCAGCACATTCCAATGGCTAATGACTCTCTCAGTGAAGAACTTTCTCCTCACCTCAAGCATTAGCTTCCCCTGGTGCAGCTTGAGACTGTGTCCTCTTGTTCTGGTGCTGGTTGCCTGGGAGAAGAGACCAACCCCCTCCTGGCTACAACCACCCTCCAGAGGAGTCTTAATTTGGGTGCCTGGGGAAATTCCCCTGTAATGATTTTGCTTCAGCTAAGTGCTTCAGCATTATCCTCATCACAATTTGCCCCAGAATATGATAAACCTAAAATTACTCACACTAATTTTCTTATGGGATTAAGATAGTCACCATAATGTTCATCTGAATTGGCTTGATTCTTCTCTAAATTTAGGCTCTTTCACACCATTCTGGTGGCACAAAGCTAAAAAGAGGTGCAGATATTTTTGGAGCGTTCAAGAAAATTGTGAGGTTGCTTCCCTGTGTGCCCATCAGAGCTGGCTGAAAAGATAACAAACAGATTTTTGTCAGTCAATTTTGGGCTTGTCTCAAAGACAGTATGCAGGGCTAGCAGGTGAGAGAACCAACTGTGAGCTGAACACTCTCATGACTGTGGTTGTCTGCCTCTGTGGTTTGATGACAACCCTTTATTTGGACAGGAAGGGTTTGCTTTTGGTATGTATTGTATACTTCAGGACAAGACCTTAGTGGTTATCTTCCTTCTTGGCCCAACACGGTCTCATTTAGTCAGAAGTCCATTTGTTAGGCTTTCAAAAGGAGCTCAGTGTCCACTTTGCACTGGTTCTTTGTTCTCACTGGTTCTTTTGGAAAGCCAGTCTCTTTCTCGATCTGCTGAATCCTCCTAAATAGTTCCTCTGTGCTGTGTGACAAAGGTCTATGCCAAGAAAGATATAAAGGTAGCTTGTGATGTGTGGGCAATCCATTCCTCTTAGTGAGACACAGTGTAATGCATATTTTTCCTTTACTTGTGGCTTGTACTTCCCTTCTGCATTGCTTGTACTACAGTAATTCAAGTCTGACTCAGAATGAATGCTGCACTCTGTGGCCTACAAGGCAAATGAGAACAGGATGCGTATTAAGGGAAAGGGTCTCAGATAATTTTTCTTATTGAAGTATTTTGGCAATGTAAATAGTTTCCAGGAAAAAAATATGCTGGCATTTCCCATGCTGAGCACTCCTTATGAATGTCCTATCTATTTTTCCAGTTTGGTGGCCAAGTGCAGTGTTTATAAGAGGATATACCATCTACAAGCCAGGGAGTTTGTGTTGCCACTGCCAAGTGTTAATTAGAATGAAGACTTAGGCACTTCACAGGTTAGCAAGTCAGTCACAGCCAGCCAGCACTGCCAGTGCTGCAGTTCCAGCTTTGATGGAAAGAACACAGGGCCTAGAGAAAGCACTGTTGTTGAATGCATTAACAGTATTTGTGCTTTATTTGTCATTCTCAGGTCGTTATTTCATATACTGTTTATTTTCCTTAGCAGTAGCAGACTGGGGTTTGGCAGGGCTGCTGGAAGAAGCAAGGAAATACGCTTTACTGCCATGTGTGCCAGTGTCCCCATCACTGGGCATGGTGCTTAGGCTTTGGATCTCTGAAAACTCAGTCACTGTTCCATCTGGCTTCTCAAAATCCCCCTGTAATGTAATGCCACGTTGGTGCCGAGAAACTGTTTTGGACACAGAGTTCATGTGCTTCGATTTGCTTGAGATTCCTCTAGATCTGTGCCATACATTTCCACACTACTCGTGGTCCCACTGGCACTATTCAAATGGGTGAACTCTCAGGTGTAAGAGAAAGGAGCCAACCCTGAATGAATACTCTGCTCTTCAGGTTGTGGCCTGACTCTCTTTGGTACTGTTTATGTCGCTCACAGTCTGTGCAGGATCCCCTCAGCTGCTTCTGTGTATATACATGAAACTCAGACTTGCTGGAAGAAAGGTGCAATTACTCTACGTCCTGCAGTCCTGTATCCTAATATCCCTATTAATATGCAATGCTACACTGACAAACAAAAAAATGAAACCACAACAATTTGAGTCCAGAGTGTCTAACTTCAGTGATTTCACCAGAGGAGAGCTTTTTCTGCTAACCTGAGCAATTATGATGTGTCTGTGATGTGGGGTCTTCAGTATGCACACAGTGTAGCTGCCTGACTCTGTCTTAACTGGATAGTAGTGAAATGTTCTTTTTTTTGCAGGGAGATGCTGTGGCCTGATCTGATTTGGTTTGTGTTCATATAGGTCAGGAGTGCTGCTCGTGGAGTAACATGTGGGGATCAAACCAGGCTGACAGAGAGGAAATTAGACTCCACCCAGCATTTTCCATGCCCAGAGTGGCGCTTCATTGTCTGCATTATTCCTCGCC
Source organism: Dryobates pubescens (assembly GCF_014839835.1). Lineage (NCBI taxonomy): Eukaryota > Metazoa > Chordata > Aves > Piciformes > Picidae > Dryobates > Dryobates pubescens. The sequence goes on from NC_071640.1 coordinate 10,053,569, forward strand.
TGCTTCACTTCAGTTTGCATTTCTGAGGGGATGGTTTTCCCCTATGCAGAGCTCGGAGGCTGCCAGCCAAATTCTCATGTGACACAATTGCATTGATTTCACTGGAGATCTGTTGCTGGATAATTGAGCCCCACATCCCTTCTTTTATCCCATGGCTTCAAATTACTGTCAGCTAAGACTTTAGCACAGACAAGTCTCAAGTCACTGTGGGTTAAGAGAACGAGGTCAGCGCGTTGTTGGTGGAGGTCTCTCAAGTCTCCCATTAGTGTAACAGTGCCCAATTTGTTGACATCTGAAGCAGCAGTGCAGTTTTTTGTCTGAGTTCAGTCACCATTGCCACTAATCACTTGCCCAGGGCTGTGTAGAAGGCTGTATTTTCCATTACACTACAGAAATGCTTCTGCTTTACATCAGAGCAGGGAGAAAACATCCTCAGCCTGGACTTCTTCGAAGCCATCGCCTCTCTTTTTCCAAACGCCTTGCATTTGGTTTGCTTCAGATTTTGTCATTTTTTCCCCTTCTTTTTTTTTTCTTGCCAAGCCATAGTTGATTTCTCTCCATCTTCTCTCTTCATTACATATTTTCTTCTACCAAGAGTTTGCTGCCCTACCCTGGGCTGCCAAAGATGCAAATTCTTGATGCTACCACATCTGACAGAACTAGGCCAAGCAGATATCTAGCCTGGAGGCTATTACTGGAAGTCAGATTTCAAGGAACGATTTCTGCGGTGCTTGTGAGTTAGAAAAATGTGCACACTGCTGCACATTTCAGATGCTAGTACCAAGGACAGAGGAGCTCCGGCGGGGAGGAAAAGCTGCCCAAGTGAACTCACAGTCGGTTTGAAAACAGGGGAAGGGCTACCCGTGGATGTTCCCTGCTTCTTTTCAGACGACAGCCAAAGTTGTTACAAACCCAAGTAATAATATTTCTGATTGACAGGGTAGAGCAGGCTGAGTTCTGAGATGTTTGTAGAGATGTCATTTTCCAGTGCTGGTTAAATAAGAGGGAAATTACAAACTGCATGCAGATAACCACAATGAATTCTGACAGCATGTCGCTGCCTGCTGACCGATGTAATCTATGGCAATTCATACCGCTCGTACACTTGGTGTTACTCCAGACCAATATAAATGTAAATCATTTGTGTTCTTAGTTACAGCAAAGTCATTAAACCAGCAAAAAAAAATTCACATTACCTGCCTCTGCACGTGACAGTCCTACAGCTAGAGTCACTTTGAATATGGAGAAATGTGATGTAGGCTCTATGGAGGAGAAGTTTGCTTAACCTCTTCTGTCTAACCTTCAGGAGAAACTTAAAAAGCAGCTTCACCAGAGATGCTGTATTAAGCAATGGTGTCTCAGAGCGCTTAGCCTGTTCACTTCTACACCATGGGAGTATTTGTTTAATGTGTCAGGGGCTTGAGGTTCTTGTAGGTGCAAAGATTCTGTTTTCCACTGCATAGCTTCCCCCAGTAGTTTTAGCACATGTATTAATCTGGCATCAGTGCTCTGCAGCAGATCACCTATTTGTTCAACCTTTCATGTCATATTTATTGAGGATTTTGGCAATTCATTTCCTACCTCTCACTGTCTGTTGAAAAACTGATGTGTGAGATCTCAGTTGGGAATTTTTGAGACAAAGGAGACTGTCCAGGCTCCTGCCTCCAGAACTGGCTGCTGCTTTGTTCTGAAACTCTTGCTTAGAATGCAAGGAGTGGGAAGAAAATTCAGCACTCCTGACTCTTTGCTTTTCCTATCTCACCAGAAAACCATCTAGAACTTTGTGAAATGGGCTCTGGAAAACCTATAGGTGGTTTTGGAAGCAACACTGTGCAGAAGGGTCTGGAAATGAAGCAGAGCTTTGTGTGTGGAGTGAACGTGAGTTGCTGTGATTCATGCGAGAAAGCACACAAACCTCATAGCTTGAGACTGCATCAGCAAAGCCCTCAGAATAATTCAAAGCAAGGCCTCTAGTGTCTACCCAGAAAATAATGAGCTCCTGACAAAGTGTAACTTGGCAAAGAAACTTTCCAAAGACAAGTTTAGAAACCCATAGATCTTTTCCAGCTCTGCATCTTTGCTATGAGGAGGGAAAAACCAAAAGACTGAGCAAATGCTTTTGCTATTAGGAAAGGTTTATTAAAAGGTACAGAGCGTCCTTAGGAGGCACGAGTGATTTCTGCTGTCAGGTTATGCACAGAAGTTGCTTTGGCTGTGAAAGGAATTATTTTTTTTCTCTGTTGGAAAAGGCACTGCTCTAGCCTTCAGTGTCTGTGACAGCTCTGCTGTGGACCTGCTTCTGTTCCACATTTAGCAGTCCAGGGTTTTACATGTCTCTTCAGAGACCGATGGGTAAAACTTATTTCTGTGCTGCAAATGCAGTTTCAGTGGGAAACTAAGCAAAAGGAAGGTGCAAACATGTCCCTTCTGCTTTCCATGGAGTGCTTCTGAGATGACCCATTTCTAGAACTCTGCTTCTGGTTTTAGAACAGTGACAGGTTTGGGGTTTTTTCTGAATCCATTGTCTTTGTTGCAGTTCACATCACTGATGTATGTCCTGCTGTTTCTAATCCAGTTTTTCTCTGGAATGTATTTACTAGAGACTTTTTTCTTCCAGTGCTGAAAGCTACAATAAATACAGAGATTGCCTTGCAAATGGGAGGTAAAAAAAAAATATTTAGCAGATTCATAATCTTTTTTTCCCCCCTCTCTCTCTCTAGTCTGTAGCAAATTGCTCTACTTGGCTGCTGGCTGTGCACCCTGCCATGAGCCTGAATGCAGCTCAAAAGCACCCCACTGACCTGCTTGTTTTGTTCCTCATTTCTGAGTTCCCATTTCCAGAAATTGATGCTCAAGTGTCTGAGCCCACAACAAAAAGCTCCAAGGACAGACTGAATCCCCTGTTCAGTTCTGCCTCATCTCAGTCACTGGAAGCTAGACCACATGGACTTGGTGCCATGGTTTAGTCACGAGGTCTGTGGTGACAGGTTGGACTTGATGATCTTTGAGGTCTCTTCCAACCTTGATGATTCTGTGATTCTGTGACTTGGTGCTAGTTCTCCCATAGTTAACCTCTTCTAAGTCTGTTTCTCTATTTTAGTTTGTGTGTAACACATTTGAATCAGTTGCCCTACAAAATAAGTAGTTTCTAGTGACTTGTATAAAACTCCTCCTGTGGTTTGAGCTGGATATAGTATTCTTCTGTGCTTCCTGTCTGGAGGCATGAATCACTTCAGCTGTGCAACAGCAGAAGAGGTTACCACACAGTAGTGGATGCAGCTCATCCTGGGGGCAGATTTGTGTGCTAGGGGTGTGTGTGAATGTTTCCTCTGATTGCCTAAATCATCTGGAGACTACTATAGAGGAAAGGCCATTCTGCAGATAGAAGATAATTAGCTGGACCTATGTATTCTGTCAGCTGCAGAGGCTTCTCAAATTCTCTGGTGGCTTTCTCTGTGGGTTTTGTTCACCTTATAATTTATTTCCATGGATTCATTTTCTTATTCTGGTAACTGGCTTGGCACATCCTACGTGTGGGCTTCAGAATGCCTTTTTCTATTGTTACCCTAGAATTTCAAGTTGCCATATCTCTATCTATAGATTTGCTTCACATCTCTGGTCAGAATTTCTTCTTCAGGGCAAAATACACTTCCCTGTCTGGGACCCTTTTTCTCTCTCACATTGCAGGGGATAACACTCCCATTCTTTCCTTTTTACTTATGCATTTTCTGGCAGTTTTATAGCACTCTTCAGGCAGATGTTTAATTATGGAAATGAGGATTTGACAAAACCTTTCCTGTGAAGTCCTTGGAATACTTAATTCACTGAGACATACATTCCCCCTGTGAGGTTTTATCAGTGGATGAACTGAGACACACAAGGTGGTTTATGAAACAATTTCTGTGCAGGATGCTTGAGTTTCAGTCCTCAGTTCTAACCACAAGACCACACTATTAATCCCAAGGTTGTGAGCACTTTCTGTGATGAGAGGTCATGGTTCTGTAGGAACTCCTCACATCCAGCCCTGAAAAGCCAGCTCCACTTAGCTTTGTTTCTCTTGTTATGGTTCAGAGGACTCAGAGCTGGCAAGCTCTTGGCTGGGAAGCTTTTGTCTCAAGGGGCTGCAGTTGAGATGTAGTTTTTTCCATGCCTGGAGATTCCATTCAGTGGGAGACTTGCTCATTTCTCACTTTGCAATGATACTGCAAGGTAACAGTCTATGCCTCACCATTCCATTGAACTGTAACTCCCAGGTGCACACACTCCTTGGCTGCCCTGTTCATCTCAAACTCTATTTCCATTTTGATTTTCCCATCAGTCAGCAGCAGGCTCCCTAGTAAGTCCCTCTGGCAGTTTTCTTGAAGGAGAGTCTCTACTCCCCAGAAAGATCCATCCTCACAGCATCACAGCCAGCAGGAGCAGGGAAGTCATTGTGCCCCTGTACTCAGAACTGGTTAGGCCACACCTTGAGTACTGTGTCCAGTTCTGGGCTCCTGAATTTCAGGACAATGAGACACTTGAACGTGTCCAGAGAAGGGCAACAAAGCTGGGAAGAGGCCTTGAGCACAAGCCCTACGAGGGGAGGCTGAGGGAGCTGGGGTTGTTTAGCCTGGAGAAGAGGAGGCTCAGGGGAGACCTTATTGCTCTCTACAACTACCTGAAGGGAGATTGTAGCCAGGAGGGGGGTTGGTCTCTTCTCCCAGGCAAGCAGCACCAGAACAAGAGGACACAGTCTCAAGCTGTGCCAGGGGAAGTTTAGGCTTGAGGTGAGGAGAAAGTTCTTCCCAGAGAGAGTTGTTAGCTATTGGGATGAGCTGCCCAGGGAGGTGGTGGAGTCACCATCCCTGGAGGTGTTCAAGAAGGGATTGGATGTGGCACTTGGTGCCATGGTTTAGTAGTCATGAGGTCTTGGGTGACAGGTTGGACTTGATGATCTCTGAGGTCTTTTCCAACCTTATTGATTCTATGATTCTATGATCTCAAGCCAAGGTTCTGCAGCAGAGCGGAATTGAGCTGCATGCTCCTTTGTCCTGCCATCTTCTTCCACATGTCCCTACAGGACAAATCAACAAGATACTTGCTCCTTTCCTTATGCTGCCTGAGTAGCAGGACCCAAACCACACCAATGTACAAGGCATTGTTGTGTCAACTGAAATATGGTTTGTCAAAAGTTAATTGCGCCACGTGAACATTTGGTTGTCTTCTGCAGCTCAGCAGCCAGAGTTTTACCTCTTTCTATCATAAAGGGAACAACCCTAATTTGTAAAATTAGGTGAAGCTTCTGAACTTAAGTTTATTGCCTTTTAAAGAGGCAGTGTTTGAATTTCCTGGGCTGTGCACCTCCAAGGCAGGAAGAGGTAGCAAGGTAAACCCTGTGAGAACATTTCTTCAGTCAACCTACTGCATTATTCCTGCTTCATTCCCTTTAACTCATTCAGCAACACCCTTTTAAAGTGATCTTATCCTTATTTTGCCTCAAAGGAAAATGGTATTTTAAAAAAAGTAATACAGAGAGATATTTTTAGCTGCTGTGAATCCCTGGAGTCCCATGGGTCAGATTCACCAGCTGGTCTGACATATTTTGTAGGAAAAGAGAACGTGGAGTTAGCTGATGCACCAGAACAGCACAAGCAAATGACACAACTGAGAAATCTTAGTCTCTCTCTCCTTTGCAGTCCCTCCCTACTCCCTCCCCAGCTCTTCTTTCTTCTCTTTCCACAGGCTTTCAAGCTGTTTGCTCCATGTTTTGAGCCAAAATGGTTTCCAGCCAAACATGCTGGGGGGTGTGTGTGTGGAGTGTTATTTATCCATAATTACTATGCTTTTCTGTATAATAAGCAGAACTTGCTCTGCAAACAGAAGAATCAGTGCTCTCAAAGATGGTAAGAAGTAATCATCAGTCAAAAGCTCTTTGACTCTTGGACCACTATTTTGGAAGGGTTTTATTACCTGAAAGTTCAGTTTGATGTCTAAAGATGTTTTAAAAAGCACTGGCATGTTTTCCTTCCCCACAGGCACATCTCTGCACCTCTCTGATCACACCTCTCTCCACATCTCTGATCACAGGATCATAGGATGCTAGGGATTGGAAGGGACCTCTGGAGATCAAGTCCAGCCCCCTGCAAGAGCAGGACCATAGAATCCACCGCAGGCTGCACAGGAACACATCCAGACAGGGCTTGAAAGTCTCCAGAGAAGGAGACTCCACAACCTCTCTGGGACCCTTACAGTAAAGAAATTCTTCCTCATGTTGAGGTGGAACTTCCTGTGCTGTAGTTTACATCCATTGCCCCTTGTCCTATCACAGGGCATGAGAAAAGGCTGTCCCTCCCTTCCTGACACCCAGCCTGCAGATATTTATAGGCATTTATTAAATCCCTTCTCAGTCTCCTCATCTCCAGACTGAAAAGCCCCAGGTCTCCCAGCCTTTCCTCATAAGGCAGTGCTCCAGTCCCTTAATCATCCTTGTCGCCCTCCATGGCTTTTCCCCCTGTCCTGAGATGAAGGAGAGATGAGCGCTGTAGTTTCACTTCCCTGACACTTTTCAGGTAGCAATTGAAATCCAGGCTGCTGTGTGCTTTATTGGAAAGCAGAGGCTGAACTGAGCTGCTTATTCTGTCAAAAGGCCATTTTGTTCAAAACAAGCCATGGCAATAAAATTACTGCTTTCAAAGAAGATTTCCTCAGAAAGGTTTTTCAGGGTAGGATTGGCGGGGGGGGGGAAGCCAATTCCTGAAATGCTGCTGACTGCATTTCACTTTTCTTCTTGCTGAGTTCTCAGAATTGAATGAAAAATGGCATCATTCAGAGGAAAAAGTATGTGTTGAGAGAAACTTCCAACCAGTTGTACCTGTTACTTTGTCACCACTTGTTCACAGCCCTTTTATGGGGCTCTTTATATAGAGCCAACTTTTCTGTGCCTGGTTGGTTGCTCAGGCATCCAACGGAGAGGACAGGGAAATACTGGATGAAAAAATCCACACTGAGAGAAAATGCATTCTTGTTTTTATCCCCCTCTGTTGTAGGGGATAATTGATGTCACTGCCTAAAACTCTCACAGCTTGTTAGAATAACATTATTTTAGATTAGTTATTTGGTTCTGCTGACCCTGGGCTGCAAAAGATAAGAGGCTAACTAACAACTGCTTTGAAGTAATCAATACCCTTAATAGCCTTTTCTTTATCTTTTTCTCTAATCCAGTGATATGAGATTGAACACATCCAAGTGCCAGGTTCTGCACATTGGCCACAGCAACCCTAGGCAGTGCTACAGGCTGGGGTCAGAGTGGCTGAGAGCAGCCAGGCAGAGAGGGACCTGGGGGTACTGGTTGATGGTAGGCTGAACATGAGCCTGCAGATGTTGAGATGCTGGAAGGTGTCCAGAGAAGGGCAAGAAAGCTGGGAAGGGGTCTGGAGCACAGCTCTGTGTGGAGAGGCTGAGGGAGCTGGGGTTGCTTAGCCTGCAGAAGAGGAGGCTCAGGGGAGACCTTCTTGCTCTCTCCAACTACCTGAAAGGAAGTTGTAGAAAGGTAGGGGCTGGTCTCTTCTTCCAAGCAACCAGCACCAGAACAAGAGGACACAGTCTCAAGCTGCACCAGGGGAAGTTTAGGCTGGAGGTGAGGAGGAAATTCTACACAGAGAGAGTGGTTGCCCATTGGAATGGGCTGCCCATGGAAGTGGTGGAGTCACCATCATTAGAGGTGTTTAGGAGAAGACTGGATGGGGTGCTTGATTGCATGGTTTAGTTGATTAGGTGGTGTTGGATGATAGCTTGGACTCGATGATCTTGAAGGGCTCTTCCAACCTGGTTTATTCTATTTGCTAAGTTTCTAATTCTATTTTCTTTCTTTTCTCCTTTTTTTCATTTAGATAGCTGGGAGAAGAGAAGGGTTTTGGGGGGAACCCGAGGTGAAACCCCTTCAGGAGGGTCTTTCTGTGTTATGTTCTTTCCTGTGTATTTTTGTATATAGTGTAACTACTGTATATTTTGTATATATTCATTGCATTTCATTCTGCTTGTAAAACACAGCTTTACATTCGCTTCTCCAACTGAGTTAGCTGTGCTTTATGTGGTGGGAGGATTAAACCTTCACACTCCCACACAAGCACAGATATTTAACAGCAGATAGCTTACCACTTATAAACATTGATAAGCATTTGCAAGCTTTTATACATATAAACATATATAAGCATTTATAAGCTTTTATATAGAGGTAAGCTTATAAATGCTTACAAATGCATATATATGCATATATATGCATAATCTTATAAGATTATTTATATAACAGATATCTTATCATTTGTAAGCATCCTGCCAGGGAAATTAGTAATGATTTAGTTGCAACTTGCTCTTCCCCAGCTGTCAGAGCAGAGCTGCTGTTCATGCCACATGTTAAGGGGTACTCCAGAGCATTTTGCTGTCTACAACTACCTTAAGGGAGGTTGTAGACAGGAGGGGGTTGGTCTCTTCTCCCAGGCAAGCAGCACCAGAACAAGAGGACACAGTCTCAAAGTGCACCAGGGGAGGTTTAGGCTGGATGTTAGGAAGATATTCTTCATAGAGAGAGTGGTTGCCCATTGGAATGGGCTGCTTGGGGAGGTGGTGGAGTCACCATCATTGGAGGTGTTTAGGAGGAGACTTGATAGGGTGCTTGGTTGCATGGTTTAGTTGATTAGATGGTGTTGGATGATAGGTTGGACACGATGATCTCAAAGGTCTCTTCCAACCTGGTTAAATCTATTCTATTCTATTACAAACTTTGCCTGATCTGCAGGACAAAAAATTCTCTCATCCAAGGGACCCAGACCTGAGCAACCTGCTGTAGTGTGAGGTGTCCCTGCCCAGGGCAGGGGGTTGGAACTGGATGATCTTTGAGGTCCGTTCCAAGCCTGAGAGTTCTCTGTTTCTGTGATTCTAGTGCTATGGCACACCAGGAGGGGCATAGGATGGATTCTAGACAGTTTGTGCTGTTTGGATCGTGCACTGTGATCCTTCAAGGTGAAATCTGTCACATGGATGTGTGTAACTGCTATCTGCCATGGGGCTGGGCTCTGTAGAAAACTTGAAAATCGATTAAGACCTTTGTTCTGCCACCTGAGGACAATGACTCCCTTTCTTGTGCCCCTTTCCCATCTCAGTTCTCTCTCCTTTTCCTGTCGGATAAAACGGAAAGGGAAAAAAGCCCCACCAAAAGCCCCAATTTATTTGTTCACTTCTCAAGTCTGCTTGAAGCTGTTTTTTTTTTTTTTTAAGGACCCTGCTTTTGTGAATTTAATCAGATGCTTGATAACAGAAAGAGCGTTGCTAACTAACCCGGGGTACAAAGAAGCCCCTTCAGAGGAGCACATGACCTCATCGCCAGGATTACTCCATCACATGAATTCAGACTCCAGCGCACACCCAAAATAAACCTTGGGCTCCGTGTGCAGCACAGGGCTTTATTCACCTCTGTTCAGCGGGGCAAATGCTCTGCCAGTGCCTTTCTCAGTCGCTGGGATTAAACATGGATGGAAATTCAGGACACGAGGCAGATTTTCCTGGTCACGAATAGCCTGTCCCGCGCTCCAAAGCTGCTGGCTGGACCCTGCCGTTGGGCCAGTGCCTTCCTGGAACCAGTGAGTTCTGGCATGGGTTTGCAGTCGTGGAGCAAGTCTGGTTTTCACTCGCAGCTCCCATTGTCTGTCTTGGTTTTGTTGGGTGCTCAGAGCCTTGGCAGCCAGGAGCTCGCTCTGGGAATGTCTGGGGGGTCACACGCAGAGCTCCCAGAAGTAGCACTGTGCCAGAAGGTGCCACAAATCCTTCCCTAGTATGTAAGATGTGACACCACTGCATTGCCTTGATGCTCTCAGGGTCTCTAGCACCTAACATCCATATCTTTAAGACATCTTTTTGTTCTCTTTGGTAGACACTTCTCAGGAAGTATGTGGCTTTCAAACCAGGTGCTGTGAAACCTCAGTCTGGGTGTAAAGACGGAGCTTGTACTGCCCTGTGAGTGAGCAGTGGGACACGGAGAGCAATGCAGTCTCCCATCCTGGCATGCTTTTCCTGGAAAAGGCATAGCAGCCCCAGAGACCAGTCCAAGAACAGGCAGGGAAGGCTTCTGCAGTTATTGGAGTAAAATTAACAAAACTTGCAAGATCCTGCCAAGTCACAACCTGGAGGCATATTGGGTATAAGCCACATTCTCTGTAGTCAAGAGCCCATAAATGTGCTGTAAGGCAGCACATCTATAACTCAGGCTGAGATATAGCATTTATTTGTTTTTAGTTATGCACATTTAACAGTACATTACATGAGACATTAAACACCATGTTCTGAGCATGGTCTGATGAATTCTGCATTGCTCATCTAAGCCACTTGCCAATGGTCTTCATTCATTTTGAATCCAGAGAATTTTGTTCATTCTGGTGGTACCAAAAATGAGTTATTAAGAGGTTTGGACCCCTGTGTTCAGTAGGGGTCTCTTCCTGAGTCTGGTTGGCTGTGTATAACTATTACATAATGCCATGTTGGATGCTCTTCATACAAAATATAGCCAAGAGAAACTGGGATATTCTAGGATTCAGCAGATGCCATTTCCTTAGGGTCTGATCCTGTAAATTCTGCATCTGATGACAGATGTTGCCTACCCTTGCTCTTGAGGATTTCCAGTGGATATTCATGGTTATTTTGATTAACCATAGAATCATAGATTCATACAATGGTTTGGATTGGAAGGGACTTTAAAAGTCATCTAGTTCCAAACCCCTGCCATGGGCATGGACACCTTCCACTAGACCAGGTTGCTCAAGGCCCTGTGCAGTCTGGCCTTGAACACCTCGAGGGAGGGGACATCCCCAACCTCTCTGGCAACCTGTTCCAGTGTCTCACCACCCTCACTGTAAAGAATTTCCTCCTAATCTCCAGTCTAAATCTCTCCTCCTCAACCTTCAATCCATTCCCTTTCATCCTATCACATATGATGGAATTGTTTTGCTTGGAGAAGACCTGTAAGATTTTCAGGCATCAGAACAGGTTACTCAGAGAGATGGTGCAGCATTGTCCCTGGAGATGTTCAAGAAACATGTGGACATGGCACTTCAGGATATGGTTTAATGGCTATGGTGGTGATTTGATGATCTTAAAGGTCTCTTCCAATTGAAACTACTCTATGATTCTAAGATACTCAAGTCCAACCATTATCTGACTTGTGGGGAAGGTTCAAGCCATTATGAGAGCAGCACATTACAATACATGCTGTGCCTTTAGGTTTCTTTAAGGGACAGCAGGCTGCTCTTCTGCACAACAGCCCAAACATACAGCTTTGAAGTTATCTTCAGGAGGCAGCGTTCAGAGGTAGCAGTCCCTCACTGTGCTGCAGTCAGCAGAGCAGAAGGTCTGTGGGTTCTGCCACACTGTCTGCTGCCAGGCACTGCTGACTGTGCAGGGGCTGTCACTGCACCCCCCCAACATGCTTGAAATGGAAATCCCCTTAGGGGAACACAAAGCATTTCCATAAGACTAATCTTCTTTTAATAACATTAACCACAGGTTTGTTATTTAATTTCCTCCAAGGGGGGGCTGGCCTCTGGAACAGCTCCAAAGGAAGCCTTGAGTTGATTCTGTAAATAATTGTGTAGGCATGGCCTTAGCAGGAGTATCTCATACCCAACAGCCTGAAACAACAGGGCAGTTGTTTGAGCAGCTCTGCTCTAGTCAGACTATATCATTTCCAGAGCCATCCCATTTGCCCTTTTCACCATCAGTCTCATCTACTGTCTGTCTGTGGCCTCATTAGAAGCTGACTTTAATAAACACTTAAGAACTGTAGCCACGTGGCTAATTTTGTTGAACACACTTGGGGCTTTCTCTAACATAGGTGTTGTATAAAAGCATTCAAAGTCAACTTCTAGCATGCAGACCATAGGCAGAAAAAATGAAAGCAAGGAAAGTCTTTTCATAGGGGCCAAAAGGAAGAATCTTTCTACCACAGAACCACAGAGCTGCTGAGGTTGAAAGAGACCTTTGAGATCAAGTCCAACCACCCACCAAGAGCTTGCAGTCCCACCACTACTGCTGAGGCTCTGCCACTTAACCATGTCCCACAGCACCACATCCATGTGTCTTTCAAATACCTCCAGGGATGGTGACTCCACCACCTCCCTGGGCAGCCATTCCAAGTGTCCAACAACCCTTTCTGTGATTTTTTCCCCCCACTACTATCCAATCTGAACCTCTCTTGGCACAATCTGAGGCAGTTTCCTCTTGTTCTGTCATTTGTTGCGTGTGAGAAGAGACTAACCCCCATGTCACTCCAACCTCCTTTGAGGTAATTGTAGAGGGTGATGAGGTCTCTCCTCAGCCTCCTCTTCTGAAGACTAAACGATCCCAGATCCCTCAGCTGTTCCTCACAGGACCTTTGTTCAAAGCCCTTCACCAGCTTAGCTGACTATCTTTGGACATGCTCCAGCAACTCAATGCCCTTCTTGGAGTGAGGGACCCAAAAGTGAACACGGTCCTGGAGGTGTGGCCTCACCAGTGCGCAAGAGGACAATAATGTCCCTAAAGCTGCTGGCAAAAGGGGAGACACAACTCTGCTGGGACTCGTGTCCTCTACAGGAACAGTTGGAAACATAACTAACTAAATTACTTAATTCTTTTTATTTGCACTTAGTTTAGAGTGCAAATCTCCCAGAGACTTATTAGAAATCTGGATGATAATTGACTTGCTTAAATTTGTGCCAGAAATGAGGAATGATCTCAGATCTCACAGGTCCCAGCACACTGCGGTTTCCACGCGCCTGGCTCTCCTCTGAGCTCTTGCTTCTTTGCTCTTGATGGAACAGCAATAGCAGCAGTGGTATATTCAGCAGAATTTCTTTGCTTTTCTCATCATCAGCCAGGTAATTCCTAAGAAACATAAATCAAACATTCTTCAGGACTATGAAACTGGAAGGCACTTCTTGGTCGTTGAATTCAATATCCTGTTATTGCCGGCACCTCATCACGTAATCTGGTTTTCACTTCTCATTGCTGCATGTGTTCAGCACTCATTGTCTCCCAGCTGTATCTCTGCCAGCTGATTTAATTTTGCATTCAATTCATCAGATTTGTTCATTATATTAAATACTTTATTGATCAAAGGTGTTACTGATAGTGGAAGATAGACCTCCTCTGATCTCTGAACTTTTGTCCTGCTTTGACAGCCAGCCAAGCTCTTTGTTTGGCTTGGAGAGGTCTGTTCTCTCCCTGAGATCCTGAGCAAGGATAGACCAAGAGAGATTTTCCATGGCTAGGAGTACAAAACTTTTGAAACAAAGTGGTTTCTAATGGAATAATCATGCTAATTTAACTCAAAATAGTCACTGTGCGACAGAAGGTTTAGTCTCTCATGGGGCTCCTTTTATGCTTATCATTCAGAATTTACCATAGCTCTTTCACATTTTTATGGATGTTGGCTTCAGTGGGTTATTTTTCCTTCCCCTTTTGTGGCACTGTCATGCTGATGGCTTTGAAATATGAGCCATTGCTAAATTCTAATTCTAAATGGTACACAAAGCCCTTGATTAAGATTCCTTCCAAAACAGCCTCGGTAAAGTTGTTTCTCTATGTTGCTTTTCAGCCAAGGTAGAATGGGCAAAATGGATCCAAATGGCTTTACTTAAGGATGATCTACAGTAGCAACTGTGAACCAGAAGCTCTATGGTTCCCCCAAAGTAGAAATGTTATCTAGGAGCCAAAGATGAAAAATTAACTAGAGTGAAGAGTTCAGGCTCAGCTGAGTGGTGTTTACTGCAGGACTACAGGGGCTGAACAGAGCAAAAATATCTCTGTGGTTGGTTTAATTGCTGGTCTTTGGTACAGTCTGAGGCATAAATCTGATCACAGTGATGACCAGTATCTACTATTTTCTTCATGTCTGATAATCTCAGATCTGCTCTGTTAGTAATTCTGCAGGCATTGGCAAAGCCCTCAAAATAGACTCATAGATTCATAGAATGGTTTGGGTTGGAAGGGACCCTGAAGATCACAGAATTCCAACTCCCCTGCCATTGGCAGGGAAACCTTCCACTAGACCAGGTTGCTCAAGGCCTTGAACACCTCTACATGGACTCACACAACTCCTTGCCCCAGAAGAGACACAGACAGAAAGGTAAGCCTTTGAGTAGCAACCTTCTGCTTCCACTATAGGCAGGGAAGGGGAAATCTCCAGCGAAATGTGTCTTGAAGCAGTCAAACAGGCTCCTTGAACCTCTCAGACTAGCACAAAACATAATCCCCTACCACCTCCTCCTCTTCTGGGACCCAGTGACCCAACCTGCAGACACCAGCCCTGCTCCAGGCTGAGGAAAAGCAAGAGGAAGAAGTCCTGCTGCCAGCCCTCCTTCTGGAGCAGAGGCCACACTGTCTACCTCAGCTTCAGGAGGGACAGAGCAGATCACAAAATGCCAGGCAGGCTGACAAAGACTGACCTACACCAAATATCTCTTCTTACTATGTTGTACTGTTGGGACTGAGAATGGAAAGGAAATGCTTTGTGGTAGCTATGAATGTGTGGAAACAGCAGTAAAAGATGATGAAGTCAGAAGTCTTCATGTTTTGGCCTGACATGTCAAAATTTGCAGCCTCCCTGCCCCAGTTTCTTTGGGCACATTTCAGCCTTAATCCAGTTGTGTTTGAGAAGGTGCCTGGAGCCTCAAGAGTCACAGGCTTCTGGCAAAGCTCCATGAGCACTTTGTTGTGAACAGGTTGCACCTTTTGAAGCTCTGTCTTATGAAAATTCTCCCTGGCAGACAGCTGATTGTTCCTCTGCAATAGCACAGCTTGTGTGCTTTGTAGAGAATGCACCAGTTCCCTGTGTCTGCACCTAGGGAGTATCCCAGGTCAGATCAGAATAGAATAGAATTAACCAGGTTGGAAAAGACTTTCAAGATCATTGAGTCCACCCTATCAACCAACACCATCTAATCAACTAAACCATAGCACCAAGTGCCTCATGCAGTCTCTTCTTAAGCACTTCCAGTGATGGTGACTCCACCACCTCCCTGGGCAGCACATTCCAATGGCTAATCACTCTCTCGGTGAAGATTTTCTTCCTAATATCCAGCCTAAACCTCCCCTGGCACAGCTTGAGACTGTGTCCTCTTGTTCTGGTGCTGGGTGCCTGGGAGAAGAGACCAACCCCCACCTGGCTACAACCTCCCTTCAGGGAGTTGCCGAGAGCAAGAAGGTCTCCCCTGAGCCTTCTCTTCTCCAGGCTAAGCAACCCCAGCTCCCTCAGCCTCTCCTCCCAGGGCTGTGCTCCAGACCCCTCCCCAGCTTTATTGCCCTTCTCTGGACACCTTCCAGCATCCCAACATCTTTCCTAACCTGAGGGGCCCAGAACTGGACACAGGACTCAAACTGTGGCCTAACCAGTGCCTTCCTAAGGTGGCTTTCTTGTCTGTATGGCAATGGATGGAGAGAAGAGGACCATGATATCATGGTGCCAGTGCCTGCACATGTGCACTGCTGGGTACCCCAGTCTTGAGGGAGCAGATGGGCAGATCAGGCCTTGGAGGAAATTCTTGAAACACGAAGTTTGTTAACAGATCACAGGAAACTATTTTGGGGTTAGCAATGAACAACCCTCAAAATGCACCATCTTGTGTTTTCTGGAGAGGGCTGTGGCTCTTCTCCAACTGAGCCTTCCTTTCTGTCAGGATCCAGCCCATTGCTACTTTTAGGCAGATTTTAACAAGATGTGCTTGAATCCAATGTATGCTGACAATATTTAATTCCCTCCTGCTGTCATGGGGGAAATAGCTGTTTAGAGAGGAATTGTTTCTTTTTTTTCCCCTCTCTTTTTTTTTTTTTTTCTCCTGCCTTTTTCAAGTCTAATTTCCAAGTCATGACATGTAGAGTGTGTCTGAGCAGTTCTAATCAGCCTTCTGCCTGCTTTAAGGACAGCTGAGATACTTTTTAACACCTCCACTTCTTCATTGCCGCAATCTGTTTTGATTAAAATCACACAGGGTTCTCATTTGCATATTTATCACTCTTCATCCCTCCACAAATCCTCTCACAACTCTGCCACTCCTGAATTTGAAAGAGAGCCTGAGTGGGTACACTAGAACTTGATGCAAAACGTTAATTTAGTTTCTCACACCTGCTGGTTTCCAGCCAACATGGCTTTGGGGAAAGAAAATATTCATACATTACCTTGGCATATTATTCCCGGGGAACCCTGGTTCCCAGGGTTTTTTTCGAGATTGATTGAACATTTCCTATTAAGAAACAAATTTCTAATTAAATGGAAAGGTCCTGAAAATGTTCTGATGCCAGGAGGGGGCCTGGGAGGGGGAGGATGTCTCAACGAAAAAAATAACCCTGACATTTTTTTTTTCAGCCTTTGACAGCCACACTCTGTTGTGCTTTCAGATCCTCAGATGAAAGGGCTGCAGTAGAAATGAAAATCATTCCTTTCCTTTGTGCTGTTGACAGTCCCTCTTAGGGCCACCACGTATTATTAAGAGCATTAGCTCTGTGTTACTAAGTCCTAGCTAGTCACTGGGTCTTTAAGGAGTGGTTTTTCTAGCAGTGTTCTCTTTTTCTCTCTTTGGATAACAATTCCTTTGTACAGTTAGTCTTTGAGCCAGCCAGCCAAGAAGGCCACCAGTATCCTGACTTGACCTGGATAACGTGGCCAGAAGGAGTAGGGAAGGGATTGTGCCCCTGCACTGCGCACCCCTCAAGTACTGTGTCCAGTTTTGGGTGCTGCAGCGTAAGAGACGCATTGAAGTGCTGGAGTGTGTCCAGAGAAGAGCAGCAAAACTGGTGAAGGCATCTGGAGAACAGGGCTGTTGAGGAGTGACTGAGGGAACTGAGGTTGTTTAGTCTGGAGAAGAGAAGGCTCAAGGGAGACCTCATTGCTCTCTATGACTCCCTGAAAGGAGGTTGGAGTGAGGTGGGGGTTGGTCCCTTCTCTCAAGAAGCTAGCAATAGAACAAGAAGAAAGGGCCTTGGGTGGCACCAGGGGAGGTTTAGGTTGAATATTAGGATAAATTTCTTTACTGAAAGAGTGGTCAAGCATTGGAACAGGCTGTCCAGGAGTGTGGTGCAGTCACCATCCCTGGAGGTGTTAAAAAAACAGAGAGAAGTGGCACTTCTGGTTTAGTGGGCATGATGGTGTTGGGTTGACAGCTGGACTTGATCTTAGAGGTCTTTCCTGGAATGTGTCCAGAGAAGGGCATCAAAGTTGGTGAGGGGTCTGGAGCACAGCCCTGTGAGGAGAGGCTGAGGGAGCTGGGGTTGCTTAGCCTGGAGAAGAGGAGGCTGAGGGGAGACCTTCTTGCTCTCTACAATTACATGAAGGGTGGTTATAGACTGGTGGGGGCTGATCTCTTCTCTCAGGCAACCAGCACCAGAACAAGAAGACACAGTCTCAAGCTGCACCAGGGGAGGTTTAGACTGGATGTTAGGAAGAAATTCCTCATAGAGAGAGTGATTGTCCATTGGAATGGTCTGCCCAGCAGGTGGTGGAGTTGCCATCGTTGGAGGTGTCTAGGAGGAGACTTGATAGGTTGCTTGGTTGATTAGATGGTGTTGGATGATGGGCTGGGCTCGATGATCTTAAAGGTCTCTTCCAACCTGTTTTATTCTATTCTATTCTATTCTATTCTATTCTATTCTATTCTATTCTGCTCTGTTCTGTTCTGTTCTATTCTTTTCCAACTCCTATTATTCTATACAAGATAAGGAAAATTTCTTTACAAGATAAGGAAAATTTCTTTTCCTGAATCTCATTCTGGCACTATAGAGATACCATGATTAGCTCTCAATTCATAATCTCTGGCTTTATTTTAATAGGCCAAAGAAGCCTGTGGGTTCCATTTCTCTGTAGAACAGCTTGCTCCTGGGTGGTCCATCGTGGTCTGAACTGCTGTTTAGATATGTTTGAAGAATGGGAGTTGGAGAGAAGGATGTCATCTTTGTTCTTCCAGCCAAAAATATGTCTGATGTATAAATAATTGCATGAAGGTGTCTAGTTTTGTAGATCACAGATCTAAGGGTGCATCTCAACTAATCATGCTGGGTCCTTGACAGATCAGATGAGAAACACCTGATCTGAGTTAGCTCAGATAGCACACTAGGTGTTCAAAACACAGAGGTCACAGAGCAGACACTGAGGAATGCTTCTACAGCACTACACTTCTCCATAAACTTCAAAAGGATGTCAGCCGAGATGCATTAAGCCTTCCAGTGTCATCTGTAGGCTGAGAGGTTTGGCTGACTCTAATGCAACGAGTATCCAGTACAACTAATGGTGTTCATGTGGCTTTCATCACCAGTGAGGGTGACAGTGACTCTTGTCAGAAACAGGTTTCTCATTTTCCAGGCATATTAAAGAAACATCACAGTTTGCCCCACCATAAAAGGCTCTGCAAGCTCACGTCAGCAGAAAGCTACAGGCAGTGTTCTGGCTTTGGGCAAGGCCCATAATTTTCTAGGTCAGGATTTACAAAAGCCATAAGGAAATTGATGCTCAACTTTCACTAAAATTCAGTGATAATTAGATGCAGAGCTGCTTCCACTTTGTTCCTTTTCCCATCAGTGATGCATCTGTCAAGCAGCCTGTCCCTTAGATAACTACTTGAGGATTAGGTACCAGCTGTATGACCTTGTCTCAGGGCAAAAAGCATGGAGCACAGGGAATATCATTGCATGGAAAGTGATTTGCAGACTGCCAAGTGGGAATGCATGAATAAAATCCTGAGCATGTTTCATGAACTGGCAACCCAATTTAGGGATTGGCCTGAGTCACAAAGGAGACCTGGACCATGCCAGTCTCTGTTATTCTTCATTAGCTACCTTCTGATGTCTTCTGGTGCAGAGAGGGGTTGCAAACATGTTTGAACAAATGGAGTAAGCATCAGAAATGGCTTAAAGCTGAATGCTTCTCCTTGACAAGGAAAAAGCCTCCACTGCTGCTTGTTTGCTTCTGATTTATTCCCCAGTAAAGAGGGGGGAAGTTCACTCTTTGTGAGCTCAACTTCAGCAAAATGCCTGATGCATTATTGTCATTCTTTCAGAAAAGCAACTGGGATGGCAGGGGGAAAAGTGATTTCTGCACTTTGGGGGAAGCACAGGGGTGGAAGAAGCTAGTCTCTCATCTGACAAATGCCATAAAAACAAGGGTGTTTAGAGAACAAATTGCTCCTTCCTCCATTTCTGGCATTTCACTAGCTTACAACCAGTGAAAGTGCAGTCACTGAGCCAACCACTTAACCAAGCTTCTCAGGGAATAGAAAGGAAAACAAATTCTGAGATGACATTAGATGTGCTTGTTTAGTCACTCCATTAGCTGCTTTTACTTCTCACTCTACATGCTGAAGGGTTGATTCTGCATGGGAGTTAATAGATGTCTTTCAGTTCTCTTGGCCCATATAATTTGAAGGGAACAGGTACAGACTGAGGAGGAAGAAATACTGAAGCCAATTGAAAAGAATAAGTTTCAGGCAGAGCTTGTACAGCCCATCCAGGTGCATGTAGCCATAGGCAAGCTATTGCTTTATAGCTGATGGAAGATCAGACAGTGGATCATGTGGTTGCTAAAAAGACATTTTTATACCTGTATTGATGTAAAACCTTCTCACTTTCTTGAAGGACTCAGATGGTCTAAGGATTTCTTTTCCTTCTCTTCCTCTCCCTTTTTCTTGTGTGCACACACATGAATTTCTGTCACTGTTTTTCACAGTGTCTCCCTTTTGGAGTCACCTCTTTGTTGTGTCTCACTATTTCTACACTAAAATATGGCTAGCTATGATCCAAGCATTGAGGCTGGAGCCTCCAGCTTACAGTGCTCTCCAGGGAGCTCCATTCATCTTCATGCTGTAGACAAATCATTGGTATAGTAAAACTTAACTGTTGGGCTACAAACCCCCAGAGTTCAGATTCCCAAGAAACTGGAGTAATTTAAAGCATCTGGGAAAGGGCTGCAATGAACTTAGTGGTGTTGGTATACCTTTGGCTAACATCTCAGATTTCTTACATGATCCAGCCTTCAAGCAGTGGCCTAATGAGAGAAGGGCACACAGATTTTTAGCATTAGGTGAATCACAACAGATCTTTTATTTATTTGCTTACTTCTGCCTGAAAATAGTGTTTCCAGCTGAGATGAGACTCAGCAAGCTTCTTTGCCGTGGTCCTCTGCTTCAGGCAGTAACCTTCCATACTGCACTGTACTTGCTCTTAATTGGAAGTAATAGCAGCTTCCTTCAGGGTTTGTCTTTGATCACAGGCACACTGAGGTTCTTGCACTGCTATTATATATAAGAGCAAGCTCAGCAGCCTGGGTGCAGTGAGTTCCCACGCTGAGCTGCACCCCAGCCATCTTCTCTAAGGATGTCAGCATGTCCTCAGTGTGACAGACCCTCTGTTGTGTGGTGTAGCTTTGGTTCATCCCTTACAGTGCTCCTTCTTCTTCTAGGGAACAAGTGTGCAGGAAAGGAAAGGAAAGGATATTCAACTTGGTTTGAACTGGCTCTCCAATTTCTGCTCCAGACTACAAAGGCCAAACATATCTAAGGCTGCATCAGCTTTGAAAAGGAACTGAATTCCACCATGGGACTCCCCACCCAGGTTTTGGCCTGTGCAATCTTAGCTTTGCTGCACCAGCATGTCAGCGGGGGACTCATCAAGCGAATTATCCGGCAGAAGCGGGAGACCGGGCTAAACGTGACCTTGCCAGAGGACAATCAGCCTGTGGTTTTTAACCACGTCTACAACATTAAGTTGCCCGTTGGCTCCCTGTGCTCTGTGGACCTGGACTCAGCAAGTGGTGACTCAGACCTGAAGGCAGAAATTGAGCCTGTCAAGAATTACGAGGAGCACACGGTGAACGAAGGGAACCAGATCGTCTTCACACACCGAATTAACATTCCCCGCCGAGCCTGTGGCTGTGCAGCTGCCCCAGACATTAAGGATCTGCTGAGCAGACTGGAGGAACTGGAGGGGCTGGTATCCTCCCTAAGGGAGCAGTGTGCCAGCGGGGCTGGATGCTGTCCTAATTCCCAGGCAGTGGAAGGTAAGACAGACTGGGGAGCCGCTCTCGGGGAAATCCTTATGCTGGCTCCAGACCTTGTTTAGAATAGATACTCCTTGTTTAGAATAGATACTCCTTGCTTAGAATAGATACTCCTTGTTTAGAATAGATACTCCTTGCTTAGAATAGATACTCAAATCTGCTTCAAGAACCAGCAAAAGTCAACTTGTTAAATTTGAAACACAATCAAAGCTGGGACAGTACTTGGCCAGCTTGCAAGGAACATTCATTCACAGGTTTGAGGCTTTATGAATCTGTGGGTCAGGAGTCTGCCTGAGAAGCTTTGTAGCTGTGGCATTCAGCATGTATGGCACTTGGGCATGGTGACAATCTGTTGGAGTTAAGATTAAAGCTCACACAGTCCAAGCTCTTGGCTCTGCATTTTGTCCCTTTGAGTGCGCTGCCAAAGTAACCGTTTTCATTTCCAAGTTTTCTTTAATGGAGACCAATAAAAATACAGCAGGACATAAGGCAATAGACAAGCACAAATAGTTAGAGAAGGGGGAAAAAAGGGATCCCCCTTGGCTGTTTGTTAAACTGAGGTGAGAGATTGGTCACACAAGAGAGAAAACACAGGTTTGCTCAGCAGTGATCTGTGGCTCTGGTCTCACAGCGGATGTTAGAACATGCTGCCTGTCTTTTTGTGTTCTGGAGAGAACTGGTGAATAATGCCTCATGGTGAATAATGCCTAATGAAGCAGTCAGGAAAGTTGCTCTGTCAGTAGAAGAGGCATTTGGAGGAGGACAGAGGCATCCAGCATGCTCATTGACCAAGTAGTTGGCATGGGCTCTTCACTGGTGCTAGTTGAATTAAAACATTCCTGGTATATTAAATCTCTCTGGAGAAAGGAGGAGATAGTTTCATCTAAAAGCCTTGGTGATTCTGGAAATTTTGTGCTGTAGGGAGATAAGGAATCATAGAAGCACAAATGGTAGTGGCTGGAAGGGTCCTCTAGAGATCACCGAGTCCAACCCCCCTGCCAAAGCAGGAGCACCCAGGGCAGGTCACACAGGAACACATTCATGCTGGTTTTGAAAGTCTTCAGAGAAGGAGACTCCACAAAAGGGACAGCCTGCTCCAGGGCTCCATCACCCTCAAGTAAAGAATTTTCTCCTCCTGTTGAGGTGGAACCTCCTATGTTCCACCTCTTCCCAGTTGTTCCTTGTCCTATAACTGGACACCACTGAAAAGAGCCTAGCACCCTCATCTTGACACTCACCCGTCAGGTATTTATTGATACTGATATGATCTCCTCTCAGCCTTCACTTCTTAAGACTAAACAGACCCAAGTCTCTCAGTCTTTCTTCATAGGAGAGATGTTCAAGGCCCCCAGTCATCCTTGTAGCCCTCCAGTAGATCTTTTTCTGTGCAACACTGGCTTAAAGCATGGTAGAGCCAAGGGGATTAATGGGGTCTGTGGCTTGTTGGTGCAGGTCGCCTGGACACAACACCCTACTGCAGCGGTCACGGCAACTACAGCTTTGAGATCTGCGGCTGCGTCTGTGAGCCAGGCTGGAAGGGCCCCAACTGCTCTGAACCAGACTGTCCCCACAGCTGCTTCAACAGGGGCCTCTGCCTCCAGGGTAAGTGTGTCTGCCACGAAGGCTTCACCGGCGAGGACTGCAGCCAGGCCGCCTGCCCGTCCGACTGCAACGACCAAGGCAAGTGCGTGGAGGGCGTGTGCCTGTGCTTCGAGGGCTACACGGGCACGGACTGCAGCCAGGAGCTCTGTGCCCAGGGCTGTAGCGTGCACGGGCGCTGTGTCAACGGGCGGTGTCTGTGCCACGAAGGCTTCACCGGCGAGGACTGCAGCGAGCCCCTCTGTCCTAGTAACTGCCATGGCCGTGGGCGCTGTGTGGACAGTGAGTGTGTGTGCGACGAGGGCTACACCGGCGAGGACTGCGGGGAGCTCATCTGCCCCAATGACTGCTTCGACCGCGGGCGCTGCCTCAACGGGACCTGCTTCTGTGAGGAAGGCTTCACCGGGGAGGACTGCGGGGAGCTGACCTGCCCCAACAACTGCAACGGCAATGGGCGCTGCGAGAACGGCCTCTGCGTCTGCCACGAAGGCTTTCTGGGGGACGACTGCAGCGAGAGGAGGTGCCCCAATGACTGCCACAGCCGTGGGCGCTGCCTCAATGGGCAGTGCATCTGCCACGAGGGCTACCTAGGCGAGGATTGCGGGGAGCTGCGGTGCCCCAATGACTGTCACAACCGCGGGCGCTGCGTCAACGGGCAGTGCGTGTGCCACGAGGGATTCATTGGTGAGGACTGCGGGGAGCTGCGGTGCCCCAACGACTGCAGCAACCGTGGGCGCTGCGTCAACGGGCAGTGCGTGTGCCACGAGGGGTACACAGGGCATGACTGCGGGGAGCTGCGGTGCCCCAACGACTGCAACAACCGTGGGCTCTGTGTCAATGGGCAGTGTGTGTGCGATGAGGGGTACACAGGAGAGGACTGTGGGGAGCTGCGCTGCCCCGAAGACTGCCACAACCGTGGGCGCTGCGTGGAGGGACGCTGCGAGTGTGACAATGGCTTCACGGGCGAGGACTGTGGTGAGCTGTCCTGCCCCAACGACTGCCACCAGCGCGGGCGCTGTGTCGATGGGCGCTGTGTGTGCCACGAGGGCTTCATGGGCGAGGACTGCCGGGATCGGTCCTGCCCCAACAACTGCAACAATGCAGGCCGCTGCATCGACGGGCGGTGCATCTGTGAGGAGGGTTACATGGGAGAGGACTGCTCCGACGGTAAGTTGTGATGTGCCTTTTGAATCAATTCCCTGGGTAAATCCCCTCTGTCTATCCATGAGCCTCAGAGCCTCTGTGCACCTTTCCCATCTAGCTGGGCCTTGTCACCTCTCGTCTTTACCATGGTCACAAGAGCTCAGCTTGAGAAGTAAAATCACCAGTAGCAAGCCTTGGCCTCAATTTTCAGACCTGTATTATGTAGTGGTTGCTGATGACTTTGGTAGCCAGCAAGCCAGCAGGCTGATGATAGTGATGCAGCCCATTTGTTTTCTTCAGGTTTGCTCACACCCCAATGTCACTGGACCCAGCACTGGCTGGGATTAGTGACAAAGACCTTTCAGTTTCTCATAGTGCCTCTTGATGCTAAAAAAAAAAAGGCATCTGAAAGAAACTGTTCTAGATATGGAGAAGAGGGAGATGTCTTCAGAGTCCTTGTACTAAATATTCAGCAGGATTAGTCAAAAGAATATGAACTAAGTTTTCCCTAAAGAATAAGGCTTTGCAGGAATGATGTGAGTAATGAATGTGAGTGAATAAAGAGCCTGGCTATCTATCATTGCTTACAGCCAGGTTCGGGGTCCCTCTCTCCTACTGGATGGGTAAGAAAGGGGGTTGCATTTACAAAGATACCACTACTGTAGGAGCTGAAAAAGAAACACACAGCACTGACAATGTACACTGCCAGACCCCAAGGACTTTGCTTTCAAAGTAGATCATAGAACCATACCATTTTGGTTGGAAAAGACCTTCAAGATCATTGAGTCCAGCCATTGTTTAAGTCTGGTGCTAAACCATGTCCCTCAGCACCACAGCTCTGCCTCTTTTCAACTCCTTCAGGGATGGGGATTCAACCAGCTCTCTGGGGAACCTCTTCCAGCATTTGAGAACCTTTTCAGTGAAGAGGTTTCTCCTAATATCCAAGCTAAATATCCTTGGTGCCACTTGAGGCTATTTCATCTCATCCTACTAGGGAGAACAGACTGATCAAATCTCTCAGATCTCTGAGCTGGTTACCTGAAGGAGGCAGAGGGTGTAGTGGAGGCAAGGCACACACAGAAAAGAATGTTGTCCCATCTGAGTGATCTGTATGAGACAACCAATGATGGAGTTGCCAGATGTTGCAAATACTGCAGTGCAAGCTTTCAGGATTACTGCAGTGGCCCTGGCTATCTCTCAATTGGCCAGATAGATTTTTCTAACTAAAGTAAAACCTGATTTAAAATATACATATATACATATATATATATATATACACACACACACACACCCACATATAAAGTGAATATATATGTGTGTGTGTATGTTAGATCTGTTGAAAGCTTAGAGTAACACCATGGGATCAGCTGGAGTGGAAAGTTAACTACAAAGCCACATGCTTAGTTTCCCAGTACCACTGACTCTGTGGAAGTTGATAGAAAATGTTGGCAGCTAGGTAAAGACAGGCATTGCAAATGGGGGCAGTTTCCTTTTGTAGATCCCAGGAGACAAATTTCAGAACTGAGACCTTTGTGGAACAATCAAAGAGTACTTTGGGGTTGGGAGCATTATAAAAGACAATGAATACCCTTGAAAAGAACTTCATATTTTTTTCACCCCTTCCTTCTGGGAGGCTCCTGAGGCATATTTTGTGCTCTTGCATGTGCACATGTGGAGCAGTCAATTGGAAGTATTTACAAAAGTAATCATGTTTTATTTCACTTTGGAAAATCTGTGCAAACCCCAGGGCTTCCAGCTATAAACCCATGTGTTGCTGGCAGTTGAATTAAATGCCTGAATCCCTAGAGACCCAGCTATAGTAGGTCTGTACAGGAGCCATGAGAGGAGCATCTGGAACAAAGTCAGACATAGGTTGTGTGGAAGTTGTGAGAGTAGCACTGGCCTGGGACTTTCGGAGGCGTCTGTAGCCTTCATCTTCTGAATGTTCCTTTCCTCAAGCAGCTAATTTGTGTGACGTGGCTTCCTCAGCCCCTCTTTGTTAGATGATGCTTGTAAACTGCTCCTGGGAAAATGTGAACCTGGGTAAGTCATCATTTTCTGAGCCTTGAAAACTTACAAGTTTGCTTTGCTTTCTCCCCTTCCTAGTGTCTCCTCCAACTGAGCTGACTGTGACAAACGTAACAGATAAAACTGTAAATCTGGAATGGAAGCATGAGAACCTTGTCAATGAGTACCTCATCACCTACGTCCCTACCAGCAGTGGTGGCTTAGATATGCAGTTCACCGTGCCAGGAAACCAGACAGCTGCCACTATTCATGAACTGGAGCCAGGTGTTGAATACTTCATCCGTGTCTTTGCAATCCTCAAGAACAAGAAGAGTATTCCAGTCAGTGCCAGGGTAGCAACATGTGAGTTTGGCATTCTCTGTGTGCATGCTTTTGCCTATTTCACAGAATCACAGAATATATTTGGTGGGAAGAGACCTCCAAGATCATCCAGTCCAACTTTTGACCCAGCACAGCAAGGGGAACACTAAACTATATCCCTAAGTACCAGATCCATGCACCATTTAAACACCTTCAGGGATAGTGACTCCACCACTGGGTGGACCATTCAAATGTTTGAAAGTCCTTTCAGTGCAGAAATAAATTCCCTTCCCTTCCCTTCCCTTCCCTTCCCTTCCCTTCCCTTCCCTTCCCTTCCCTTCCCTTCCCTTCCCTTCCCTTCCCTTCCCTTCCCTTCCCTTCCCTTCCCTTCCCTTCCCTTCCCTTCCCTTCCCTTCCCTTCCCTTCCCTTCCCTTCCCTTCCCTTCCCTTCCCTTCCCGTCCCTTCCCTTCCCTTCCCTTCCCTTCCCTTCCCTTCCCTTCCCTTCCCTTCCCTTCCCTTCCCTTCCCTTCCCTTCCCTTCCCTTCCCCCCCCTTCCCCCCCTTCCCCCCCTTCCCCCCCCTTCCCCCCCCTTCCTCCCCCTTCCCCCCCCTTCCTCCCCCTTCCCCCTTCCCCCTTCCCCCTTCCCCCTTCCCCCTTCCCCCTTCCTTTCTCTTCTTTTATCTTCTTTTTTCTTTTCCTTTCTTTTCCTTTCCTTTCCTTTCTTTTCCTTTCCTTTCCTTTCTTTTCTTTTCCTTTCCTTTCTTTTCTTTTCCTTTTTTATTTTCTTTTGGTTTTTTTTGGTAGGGCGGGGTTTTTTTGTTTGCTTGTTTGTTTTGTTTTCTAATTTCACTTAATCTTCTGTTCTGGTCAGAGGCAACCTTCTGCACTGTCATTTTCTGTTTGCTTATTACTGTGTTAAAAGCATTTCACAGCTCTTCTGCTCTCTGCTGTGCCTCCCAAAGGATATCATGGTTCTTTGTAGATTGAGAGCATTGGCCTCTTCCTAAGGTGCATTTTAAAACTAATATAGTGTATTTCCACAATAAAATGTACCTTCCTGAAAAATAAAGCACTGTAGCAGCATATAAAAGAGCAATATGAAATCACTTAGACCCAAACTGGTTTTGACTACAGTGGAGGTTATATTTGCTTTGCATCCTCAGTGTGTTTTACCACTACTTACTTTCTGTCTGCCCATTTGTTCATCTGTTGTTCATATTCCTTTTTGGACTGTGCACACCACAGTCGTAGCAAAACGTCTCAGCCTCAAAAGATGCTCTTTGCCATCTGTCAAAGGGACCTGGGGCAGGATTCATCTCACCTAACTTTGAATGTCCACACTTGGCTTCTTCTAAGAGGGCCAAAAAAAAAAGAGCCTTCTAGGGCAAAATTCATTTCACTCTAAGGTAGCACCTAAGACAGGTCAGAGCAATGTCTCTGCAAAGACAGAAGAACTGTCTGTGAGGAGGATTTAAACATCCCAGAAGCAGATATCTACACTGCAGATATTTATGGTGGTGGAAAGATGTCTCACTCCAGTGCATTATTTGTGGGAATATGTTGCTCAAGTGATGATATACTTTTATTTTCTATCACAGATCTGCCTGCTCCAGAAGGTCTGAAATTCAAATCTGTTAGAGAAACCTCTGTCCAGGTGGAGTGGGATCCTCTGAACTTTTCTTTTGATGGCTGGGAGCTGGTCTTCCGTAATATGGTAAGGCAGCAGTGATTCTTCTATAGAAGCCACATAGAGAGTCATAACTCATAGAATGGTTTGGGTTGGAAGGGACCTTAAAGATCATCCAGTTCCAATGCCCTGCCATGGGCAGGGACACCTTCCACTAGACCAAGTTGCTTAAGGCTTCATCCAACCTGGCCTTGAACAACTCCAGGGAAAAGTGAAAGCTCCTGGATTTCTTATGTTTATACTAACTGATTGTTCCATATGTTGCAGAAAACAGATGATAATGGAGATATAACCAGCAGCTTGAAAAGGCCAGAGACATCTTACATGCAGCCAGGTTTGGCCCCAGGGCAACAATATAATGTGTCCCTTCACATAGTGAAAAACAATACCAGAGGACCAGGACTATCCAAAGTGATAACCACAAGTAAGCACAACCTGTATTTGATGTAATGCCACCGAGAACACAACTGGGTTTTGCTGTAGCAAATAATGGGAAAGCCAAGCTCTGTACTGTGAATTCACAGTGGCAAAAAAGGAAGTAGTGAGGCTGCTGCTGAAGAATATATGAGGAGAAATTAATTCCTTTCCAGATTACCTGTTTGAAGTGGAAAGGCATTTTATATTTAGCTGGAAGGTAGAAAAAAAGATGCATTAACAGGAATTAAATTTCTATCATCCTGGTGATATTTGCATAAAGTTTCTATTGTGCAGAGGTTCTTAGTGTTGCTGCTTTTCCTTCCTTTGGCAGTTTCTGATGTTAAGAAATCTTGATTAATTTCCTCCTGAGGAATTGACTCCATTTGGCACTTTCCTCTACACTTATGGAGAGTAAAGGAAGTGAATGAAATAAGCTTCAGTTGGTAGAAGCCACTCATTTTAATTTTGCTCAGAAGTGGCAATTAAAAGCTCAAAAATGTGTATGACTTTTCTGGCAAGATTTCCTTAGAAACCACCTTTTACTGTTTTGGTGACAGAACTTGATGCTCCTAGCCAGATCGAGGCAAAAGATGTCACAGACACCACAGCTCTTATCACATGGTCCAAGCCCTTGGCTAAAATTGAAGGCATAGAGCTCACTTATGGCCCCAAAGACACTCCAGGGGACAGGACAACCATCGATCTCTCTGAAGATGAAAACCAATATTCTATTGGAAACCTGAGGCCACACACAGAGTATGAAGTGACACTCATCTCTCGTCGAGGAGACATGGAAAGCGACCCCATAAAAGAAGTCTTTACCACAGGTAAGAGGCTTGGCTGCCCATCCAAACTTCTGGGAAGGCAAAGCAGCCACCATCAGTATTCCTTTGCTGTTTGATAGTTACTGCAACAAAAAAGGATCAGAACAATTCTAGGGGAATGTGACAGTGGACAATGTTTTTGCTGTGCTTTATCTTCCTGGTTCAATAAAATAGTTAGACCCTCCCCCCATGTATTTTGAAAATGGAAATTATTATATGAAGACTCTTAGAAGCTTTTGCTCATCACTCTCAAAAATCTCTGCTTCAGGAAACAAATTCCCCTGGATTATTTGTCTGTCTGCACAGCTGAATATCTGCCACAGTTCTTATTCCACCTCAGACCGTATTTCTGCCTGTCTAAAGGCATAACACTTTAGCAGAGAACTGCTTTTCTTCCTTCTTCAGCTCTGCAGATGTTTTCTGTCATGCTTTTAGAAATTCACTGTGCTCTTTAGTGATCCTGGGAATGCTGTATATAAGTGTGGGTCTTTTAGCATGTCATCAAGGTTTGAGGCATTAAGGGAGCTGAGTAAATGGAACATAGAGAATTACCTCCCTTTTCATCCTAAAATGCTGTTGTTCAATCAGGGCAGGGTTTGAGTTTGCTATAGATGTGAACAGTCAGAGCCCATTGAGTTTCTACATGATATTCACCTTCTGTTTGGAGGCTCAGAATTCCTTTCAGCCATGAATATTTACTGAACCTAAATTCTAGAGATGATCAATCTTTTTTTTTCCTTAATGACCTTTATCCTTCTGAAAGCTGAGCTATTTCTAAAGGAAAAACAGTACTTTCATCCAAATAGATTTTCCCCACATGCCTACTGTGTAAAAAACTAATTAGTAAAATTGAAAACATTGGTTTTATCTTAGGAGATAAAAGTTTATGTTCTTCCACTGCTGTTTTCCCCAAAGCTGGTGAACTCTCAGCTTCAGGCTGAAAGAAATCTTCTTGCTGTAGTTAAGAGAATTGTAGTACTGTGTGAGTGGAAACTTAACTTTGACTTTATGGATTGTTCCACCTTCTAAAACATACTGCTCTAAGAGATTGCTTTTGTAAGAGAGCAATGGCATCCTAGCCTGCATCAAGAAAAGTGTGGCCAGCAGGAGCAGGGAAATCATTCTGCCCCTGTACTCAGCACTGGTTAGGCCACACCTTGAGTTCTGTTCCCAGTTCTGGGCCCCTCAATTCAAGAAGAACATTGAGACACTTGAATGTGTCCAGAGAAGGGCAACGAGGCTGGTAGGAGGCCTCGAGCACAAGCCCTATGAGGAGAAGCTGAGGGAGCTGGGGTTGTTTAGCCTGGAGAAGAGGAGGCTCAGGGGAGACCTTCTTGCTGTCTACAACTACCTGAAGGGAGGGTGTAGCCAGGTGGGGTTTGGTCTCTTCTCCCAGACAACCAGCACCAGAACAAGAGGACACAGTCCCAAGCTACACCAGGGGAAGTTTAGGCTCATGGTAAGGAGAAATTTCTTCCCAGAGAGAGTTGTTGGCCATTGGAATGTGCTGCCCAGGGAAGTGGTGGAGTTGCCCTCTCTGGAGGTGTTCAAGAGGGGCTTGGATGTGGCACTTGGTGCCATGGTCTAGTAGGCATGAGGTGTTGGGTGACAGGTTGGACTTGATGATCCTTGAGGTCTTTTCCAAACTTGTTTATTCTATTATTTCTGTTGATTGATTCATTGATTGGTTGGTTGATCACAGATTTGGATGCTCCAAGAAACCTGAAGAGGGTGTCACAGACAGACAATAGCATCACTCTGGAGTGGAAGAACAGCCACGCAAATATTGACAACTATCGCATTAAGTTTGCTCCCATCTCTGGTGGAGACCATGCTGAGCTCACAGTGCCAAAGGGCAGCCAAGCAACAACCAGAGCTACACTCACAGGTAAAGGAAGGGAGAGATTGTCACCAGTGTCAGGCCACTGCTATCACCTTACGGCACAGCAGGGTAGTGAAAAGATTGGCCACTAGACAAGGGCCACAAGCAGAGGTTGCACGTTTTAAGTACAAGTAATGAAATGAAAAGCTGTGTGAGGTATCTTGACTTGCTTGCAGATGGATAATTGCCAGCAGAAGGTGTGTAGCCATTTCACTCTCTTGTGCATCCCTGAATCCTACTAGTCAGCTCCCTGAGTTCTAAGTAGCTACATGTCTGTGTGGAGATGGCTTCACATCCCTGAGTTCACAAGACTTTTGCGTGTGCTAGGGATGGCATTTACTGGTGCCAAGCTGCTGCTTTTCTATGTACCTGCTGGTTGCCCACCAGCCTGGAAGGCTAATAATGACACTTTCTCCATGGCACATGGATGTCTGCCTGCTTTTTTGTGGCAGAAGTACCTGTACTGCAAGGTGTTGAAAGCAGGAGCTGTCTGAGTATTCATTTGCACAATGACCAAAAGGCAATCTCCTTCAGCCACAATCTTTATCCTTTGGCATGCGCATGGAAAAAGAAATATTTGACATCAGGTCAGCTGGAAGGTCAACTGAAACCTCAATTCTCTGCATGCACAGGAAAGCATAGATATTAACTTGTGTGCATTCAGGCTTTGTTATTTAAACCTTGTGACCATATTTCATGGACAAGAATGCATACTTCTACTCCTCATCTCTTAGGTTTGAGGCCTGGAACTGAATATGGCATTGGAGTGACAGCAGTGAGAGAGGACAGGGAAAGCGCTCCTGCAACCATTAATGCTGGCACTGGTGAGTAGCTTGATTGCCTTTTATGCTCTGGAGGAAGCAGCAAGTCAGGTGGAGCCCTTCTGTGGCTCATTCATTTCCAAATAATGCTGTAGGAAATATTTTACCAAGTGCTTGGTTTCATTTTGCTACCAGTGAGACATTTCCACTCAAGGGAAAGAAAAAACATTCCCCCAGATCTGCTGACCTCTGAATTTGGCTTCCTTCTCCTGTACAAGGAGCTCTTAGTGTTCAGGGAATTTCATCTCCAGGTGAGCTCCTTAATGGTGATGGTGCCATTAAACACTGATTACTCTGATCCATCCTCTAATTGTGAAGGTTTCTGGTAGGAATGGTAGTTATGGCCAAAAAGCTGATCTGACAGGGAGCACAGCCTCAGTGGTTGTGACAGTCCTGAATGCTCTTTGAATCCAGGATTTTTCTCACAATATCCTCCTTGCCCCACATAAATTCTCTGAAGGCTTAAATTCTGCCTCTCCTCTCTGCATTGCCTACTGAAGTGGAGTGTAGTGGGGGTGTGGTTTGTCTTTAAAAGATAGATTCTTCCCCGTGAAGGTGGTGAGTCACTGGAACAGGTTGCCCAGAGAACTTGCAGAGGCTCCAAGTGTTCAAAACTAGGCTGGATGGGGCCTTGATCAGACTGGTTTAATAGGAGGTGTCCTGACAGTGGGGCAGTGGGGCTGGAAATAGATGATCTTTATGATCTCTTCCAACCCGAACAATTCCATGGTTCTATGATCATCCTCTACCTATATCAAACAACAGAGCCTCAAAAGCTCCAGAAGATGGATAAGGATCTGAGCTGTTGCTGGACACCCTGTAGAGACACTACTCTGTCTACAGACACCAGAAAAATTGTGTCAGGGGAGTTCAGAGACATTTCAACTTTGCTTTTTTCACTTGTAGATCTTGATAACCCAAAGGACTTGGAAGTCAGTGACCCCACTGAAACCACCTTATCCCTTCGCTGGAGGAGGCCGGTGGCCAAGTTTGACCGTTACCGCCTCAGTTATGTTAGTCCCTCTGGAAGGAAGAATGAAGTGGAGATCCCTGTGGACAGCACCACCTTTATCCTGCGAGGATTGGATGCAGGGACAGAATACACCATCAGTCTGGTGGCAGAGAAAGGCAGACACAAGAGCAAACCCACTACTGTCAAGGGTTCAACTGGTGAGTAACAGCTTTTGATGAGAGCCATGCACCAGGTCAGTGGGCAGTGAGTAGCCCAAGTACAACTTCATCTAATTTTGCAAGCCATGCCCAGGGATCTGCTTAAAAACATCAGTTGCCTGCAGAAGAGACTTAGCTCTGTCTAGCATGATAGACTTACCTGAGGGTGCTGTGTATTTCCCTACCTGCTGTGTTTAGCTCCACATCCTCAGTGATTTCTTGCTTGTCCTTTGAGAAGGCTCACAAAGGACACAGTGTTTTGTCCTGCAGGAAATGCAGACCCCATCCTTAGTTTCCAATGAAGTTGCTTTCTTTGTGTGTTATGTCTTACAACTTGTTTTGTTTTCTACAGCCACAAACTAACAGGAAAACCAACCAGAACGTATTTAACATTGCTTGTTCCTGCCTAATGAATTCTCTTCACAGCATGCCTCACCCATCATGCTGCAGCAGGGTCAATGATGTTGCCCTTTTCCAGTTCTCTCATCCAAAAGCAAGAAAGGCTAGAAGTCTGGTCACAGTCACTGTTTCCACTGGATACCATGGCTGTGACATTTGTCTGCAAAGAAGGGGTCCCCTTCTGCCATCTCCATCCCAATTAACCAGTGTCACTGGACTGCTTAATGACCAAGGTGTTATTCTTTGTGGAACACTTTAATCCAAAGCTCATTAGGCAGGGTGGAGAACACAAATAAGTGCTGAATCTTTCCATGCCTTCAGGTTAGGTCCTATGAGGCAAAGCCTCAAGTGCTATAAGTAACAGAGACAGAGAAAATCAGAATCAGCTGGGCTACAACTATTGTCCTGAGCAGATACTGAGGTGCTTATCTTTTTCTTCCCAAAGACCATCTAGGAGGTGTACACATGTTTTGGTTTAGAACCACTTAATAAATCCAAGGAAATGAGCCATTGTACTAGTTGGAAGGACTCTTCTGGCAGCATGTCTTGAGAACCTTACATCAGATTAACAACTCATCCATATGGTGAGCATGTAACCCAGTTCTGAGGAAGCTGAGCAGTCAAGGCTGCAGCTTTGTTCTTCCTTTCTCTGGTTCTGGAACCCTGCCTGAATAGCACAGTGTGGGTCCTGGAGAAGGACAGATGGTAATATATCAGGCATGAGAGGCCTGTGGAGATAAATGAGTGGATATTAGAGAAACCAAGTGCCAACCTCAAAATCCTCTGCTCAGGAACCCAGATTGTGCAGCAGCTATTGATGAATAGTGGATGTAATACTGTCTTTCCTCTGGAAGTGAGTTGCACATAGGAGCATGGCTTGGGGAAGTAACTTCTCCATTCTGCTGAATGTTTTCAAGAAGATTTATGCTGTTTACCACAGACCCCTGTCTGTGCTGTGTCACTCTCTCTTCCTTTCCTAGCTTCCACTGCTCTTAGATTGCACCACCCTCTTTGATGCAAACGCAAGGAAACATTAGGAAGAATGATTACATGAGCCAGTTCAGTGGGAAACTGTACTGCTGAGCACTGGGAAAGTAAATTTCCCAGTAGAGGTCGTCCACTTCTGCAGCTGCTGAGAGTAGCTGGAACCTGACTCCAACATATGGACTTTTAGTGGTAGCTGCTGTAGCATTTCTGGCTCATGATACACTGCAAGGCTTTCTGCATGAAGTTCAGAGGTACTCATCACTGGGAGCCCAGTTTAACCAGCTAGTCAAGAGAGGGCAAAGCCTTTTAGCCAAAGGGGACTGAAAAGAGTGCAAACACCTCGGTTAGGCCATCATGTCTTACGGGCTGCTTCAGCTGGTGACAGACTCTGCAGTGAAACTGGCTGATAGCCCTTGTTGGCAAGTGATACAAAATCGAAGAGCCAGAAGCAAGAAATAATGCAGAATGCTTCTTTGCTCCATCCCAAGGGAGTGGGGAAATGGCCTGGCAGGACATTAATGTTCTTTTTAGTAGAACTGCCAATGAAGCATTACAATGGAATTCCTCAAAAGGCTAGCAACAGCAGATGGACGTATTTAGGCCATATTCAACTTGAAGATTTCACTAAGAGAATGGTACTGAGAAGTATTCCATTCTGAGAAAGAGTGTGTGTTTGTTGTGCCTCCAGTTTCCCTTCGACAGAGCTTTCAGCTCTTTGGCATCTATTGGTCATTCATCTTGCCACCATGAATCATTCTGTCTGGCTGTCATCCACCCACCTTGGGCTCCTCCAGCTCTCTTTTTCTTCTCTCCATCTATTCCTCTAGCTGCTAAGTCAAGTGTTTGAACTCCATTGCTCTTGTCCCCCTGCAGCTGGCTGCTTCCCAAACTTTCTGTTATCTCTTTCAATGTTCTGTCTGCTAGGCAATGAACACTGATCCCTTCTGTGGTATCAGAGTCTTTTCCATGTATTCAGCTCCTTTTCATTTTTCAACCTTTGGACATCAAACCACATATTCCTCTTCTATGTGTGAAAACTTCCTGGGGGAAGTCTTCAGACTGCAGCTCATGTAGGGCCTTGAGTCAGCCCTTGTGCTGAGGTAATTGAAGGAAAGCTCCTTACCTAAGTCAAGAATATCAATAATATCATAGAATCATCATTGGATCATCAAGTCCAACCTGTCACTCAAGACCTCATGACTACTAAACCATGGCACCAAATGCCACATCCAATCCCCTCTTGAACATCTTCAGGGATGGGGACTCCAACAGCTCCCTGGGCAGCACATTCCAAAGGCTAACAACTCTCTCCATGAGAAACTTTCTCCTCACCTCCAGCCTAAACTTCCCCTGGCACAGCTTGAGACTGTGACCTCTTGTTCTGGTGCTAGTTGCCTGGGAGAAGAGACCAACCCCCACCTGGCTACACCCTCCCTTCAGGTAGTTGTAGACAGCAAGAAGGTCTCCCCTGAGCCTTCTCTTCTCTAAGCTAACCAACCCCAGCTCCCTCAGCGTCTCCTCACAGGGCTGTGCTCCAGACCCCTCCCCAGCTTTGTTGCCCTTCTCTGGACACCTTCAAGTCTCTCAATGTCCTTCTTAAATTGAACTGGACACAGGACTCAAGGTGTGGCCTCACCAGTGCTGAGTACAGGGGCAGAATGACTTCCCTGCTCCCGCTGGCCACGCTATTCTTGATGCAGGCCAGGGTACCATTGGCCCTCTTGGCCACCTGGGTGCACTGCTGGCTCCTGTTCAGCCAGCTGTCAATCAGTACCCCCAGGTCCCTCTCCATTTGGCAGCTCTCAGCCACTCCGACCCCAGCAACATATGCAAATATGAATCACGGTTTGCCTAACAGGCTTCTCTCCTTCCTGGAGGTGAGCAGAAGGCATTGATTTTACACCCACTTTTGTCCTGAGAGCATAATTTCATTATGGCATTTTTGCACTGATTTGGAAACTTTTAAAATTGATTTACCTCCTCTGAAAACTTCTTTCTTTTTTTCATTTTCTGATGCATGTGTGAATTTGGAGAGAGGCACTGAATCCTGAATGTGTATTTGTGCTGATTTGATTGATGGTGGCAGGTGACTTGCTCTCTGTTAATTGAATGCAAGTGAAGCATGAAAGCAGGGAAGCCACTGAGGTGGGAAATGATGTGGTTTCCCACTAACGAGGAGATAATTCTGCATGTCAGAAGCATCACCTGCCTGTTGCCTTCCAGCTGTGCTCAGAGACCCATTCCCTGTGAGCTCCACAGCTCTCAGATTTTCAGAATCTGACTGTGCTACAGGATGTACTCACAGAACACTCAGCATGCTGAAGGCAAAGACTTTTCCCTTTCCTTTCCTTTGGATCTCCTTAAAGATTGCTCAGCTTCTTTCTGTCCTAGTTTTTAGGTAAGGATTTGTGCTCCCTCTCTGCCTTTTTTTTTTAGCAAGTTCTGCATGTATCCATATGGATAACTCCTCCAAGCCTGCTTTTGATTGGAGAGGATGAGGCTTAGCATGCTTCTGCCGTGGCTGATTTCAGGCTTGGGATGTGGTTGCAATATTTGGCATGCTCCACTTCTGGTTTGTATCCAAAGCATGCTGCAGTAGAGACAAAAGGGAAGTTGGAGAGACTTAGGGTTCAGATCCTCACTGATGTAAATTAGAGCAATGACCTTTGAAGGTAAATCACCTTTGGAGGTGATTTACATCAACTGAGGATGGGCCCATTTCTCTGCTGGAAGTATTTAAGCTCATCTCTATGTTTGATGGCTGTTGCCCTGGGGTTGCTGGTTAATGTGGTTTTGTGAGAACCATCTTGTGCTTGGCACTGCTGCCTTTGCTTGTGGCCTGGATTCAATCTCCAAAACAAAAGTCCCCATCTGTTTTCTCTGCTCTTAGAGCTCCTTGATGCAAAGTTCACAAACTGCTAGGTAGCAGTTGTTAGCTGTCTTATTTGTGGGTTTATTATTAGGACATATTAACTTGTAATTTATCTCTGTTTAGCACATCTAGTCACAACAGCTGGAGAATTGATCAGTGAAACATCACTTGATCCTACCAGTCCTGCCCCTGCAGAGCTGAGTTATTTAACAAACCCTAGCACCAATTCTCATGCTCTGCTTTTGGTGCCCACTGACCTTCCCATCTCAGGAGTCACTGAGGCTCTTCATAACCTTACTATAACACACAGGACTTTCAGTAGTTTCACACTGACCTGGGCAGCACAGGATGAGGTATTTGCTCAGTTCTTTATCACTCTGAAAGACCTGTCCAGTTTAAACAGAACACAGGAAATCTTTTTGCTGGGAAACCATCAAGAAACAGAGATACCCAGTCTCTCAGCTAGCACACAGTACCAGACTAATCTCCATGGAAGCCCTCAAGGTCAGCTCTCTTGGTCCCTGGAAGCCCTAGCTGCTACAGGTATTTTCTCTGGATGCATTAGCCATTTGTTTCTTTTCTGTTTTCAAGCACAGAACTTCATTTCCATTCTCCTGCAGAAATGCAAGGCTTTGTGAGTGAAGCATTTCTTAGTTGTTTGGCCCTTTTTCCTTTCTTCCTTTTGCACGAGACAAAGCTCTAGTGCAGCATGGACAATGCTCCATGTAGCTCTCAAGGTGATGTGGCATCAATTGTCTCTTTTCAAACTGCATGCAAAGAGAGACAGTTGATGCATCTGCTATTTACAAGATGTGGAAATAGCAAGATGTTGCTGGCTTGTGGTCCAAACACAAGCAAGATTGCAAGGAGGTTGCAGTTTGCAGCATTGGCATGGATGTGGTGATGTCAGAGAGAAACAAGAAAACTGTAACTCATTGGGAGTATTCCTTCCTGAAAGCTTCTACCTCTTAACCCTGTGACATGAATTGCATGAGGAAACAGGCCTGGAGCCACAGGGTTCAGGTCAGTAATGATCAATGTACCAGTGTGTAAGTTTATACCTGAAGATTAATATAGGAAAGATGTTGAGTTGCTGGAACGTGCCCAGAGAAGGGCAACAAAGCAGGGGAGGGGTTTGGAGCACAGCCCTGTGAGGAGAGGCTGAGGGAGCTGGGGTTGCTTAGCCTGGAGAAGAGGAGGCTCAGGGGAGACCTTCTTGCTCTCTCCAACTCCCTGAAGGGAGGTTGGAGCCAGGTGGGTGTGGGTCTCTTCTCTCAGGCAACCAGCACCAGAACAAGAGGACACACTCTCAAGCTGTGCCAGGGGAGGTTTAGGCTGGATGTTAGGAAGAAGTTCTTCATAGAAAGAGAGTTTGGCCATTGGAATGTGCTGCCCAGGGAGGTGGTGGAATCACCATCCCTGGAGGTGTTTAGGAAGAGAGTGGATAGGGTGCTTGGTGCCATGGTTTAGTTGATCAGATGGTGCTGGGTGATAGGTTGGACTCGATGATCACAGAAGGTTGGAAGAGACCTTAAAGATCATCAGTCCAACCTGTCATCACGGACTTCATGACTAAACCATGGCACCAGGTGCAACATCCAATCCCCTCTTAAACATCTCAAAGATCTTTTCCAACCTGGTTAATTCTATTCTATTCTATTCTATTCTATTCTATTCTATTCTATTCTATTCTATTCTACTCATGATTAGCCATCACCCAAACCCAAATTCATAACAAGTGATGAAATATATGCAGGGAAACACCCAGATGATTTCACACCCACTACAAGACTAGAGCAGCCTCACCTCTCAATGGTTTGTTCTCTCTCTTTTTTTTTTTTTTTAATTAAAAGAAAAAAAAAAAAGTAAGAAACATCATCCCTTGATATCATTTGCCATGGCATTGTCATTGCTTTGTCATGTTGGATTCTTTATGGATGAGTTTTTTGGAGGTCTCCAGCAGTCCAAACTGGTGCATGATTTGGTATGAGCATGATGGGGCTGTGAGTGCTTCCAGCTCAGACATGCATGAGGACTGAATGGGAGCAAAAGGGCCTTGCATCTTGGAGGTGAATGACAGCAAGCACTCCAGAGAAATCTGAATTGCTTTAAGCTGTGGTGATCTCTGCATTGTTTATTACAAGCAGTCTTGTCCTTAAAAGATTTTACCTCCCTGTAACTCTTGGTTTAGTGGCATTTTCATTTGAAGGATGTGTGTTTGTTTTATTTGTTTCTGTGTAGTTATTTCTGACACAAACAGTTCCTCTCCTGCCCTGCTTTCTCTTTTTCAGCTAAACAGTTCTACTTTGACAGGATCCACATTTTGCCTCAATGAGTCTCCTTTCTGTTCCTGATGAAGCAGAATAAACCGGCTCTGGATTCATGCATTTTTGTTGTTGGTGGTGGTGAAAGCCATTGTATTATTTCATAAACAATCTCTTCCTTTCTAACAGGATGGGGAAAACTCACCAAAACTTTTGTGTTCCTGAGTAGCAGTAGTGAATCTCACTGGAGGTTACTGTCTGTGATCTAGGAGTGCTCAGCCTCTGAAAATCCAACCCCAGCTACCTACACAAGGCTGTGCAACAGTCATGTAATAAGCACTCTGTTTTTACAGGGGGGAAAATGGATATAAGCAATGGTGCTGAGCTTCATTTTTATTTATTCCAGGGCTTCTTTATCTTCTGCCTTATAATGCTTTAAGTTGAAGTTTACAACTGACCAGTTGTCAGTCTCTTATGAATTTCTCAGTCATGCAGGTTGGGATTATTCAGGCAGAACTCTGTTCCTTTTAGGATGCTTATATGCTGAGAAAGCAATTGAATCAGAAAAGTGATAGAAAGCCATCACAGCCCACAGGCTGATGATAAATCATCCAGCAAGAGTTCCCATGTGGAAAAAAGCAGGTCTTACTCTGTCATTTTCCCATATGGCTGCTAATTTTTAGGCATCAAATCTATCTCCTTTGTAATAGAGGATTTTCTGTTCTTGCTGAGAAAATGACCTAAACTTTCACATTTAGAATAGAATAGAATAGAATAGAATAGACCAGGTTGGAAGAGGCCTTCAAGGTCATCGTGTCCAACCTATCAACTAATGATGATGATGGTGACTCCACCAGCTCCCCAGGCAGCCCATTCCAATGGGCAATCACTCTCTCTGTGTAGAACTTCTTCCTAATATCCAGCCTAAACCTCCCCTGGCACAGCTTGAGACTGTGTCCTCTTGTTCTGGTGCTGGCTGCCTGGGAGAAAAGACCAACCTCCGCCTGTCTACAACCTCCCATAAGGTAGTTGTATAGAGCAATAAGGTCACCCCTGAGCCTCCTCCAGGCTCAGCAACCCCAGCTCCCTCAGTCTCTCCTCATAGGGCTTGTGTTCCAAACCCCTCCCCAACTTTGTTGCCCTTCTCTGGACACGTTCCAGCAAGTCAACGTC
Source organism: Dryobates pubescens (assembly GCF_014839835.1). Classification (NCBI taxonomy): domain Eukaryota; kingdom Metazoa; phylum Chordata; class Aves; order Piciformes; family Picidae; genus Dryobates; species Dryobates pubescens. Next base: position 10,094,179 of record NC_071640.1, read on the forward strand.
CTTCCTAAACTGAGGGGCCCAGAACTGGACACAGTATCATCAGAGAGTTAGCTTTTTGTGGACACAAGTAAAAGCACAAACATCTGAATCCCAGCTACTCTAAACTCAATGCCTTCCTGCCTTTCCATCAGGCATTATTGCAGCGTTCACAGTCACTTCATGATGGAAACACCAAGTTGTTTAGAGTGCAGTGAGGTGGCTGTAGCAACACTTGCCTGACAGGGAGTTGTAAGCAATGTTGACAAAGCAGCTGCAGCTGTAGGATGCTCTATAAGCTGCTTTTTGTAAGCAGTCTTTCAGCATCAATGTAGTTATTATTTATTGTTACAATTCTTTTCTTACTGTTCTGTTTTGCTATGTCTCTGAAGAGACTTTACAAGTTATGTGGGGCAGCTGAGAAGGTGAATGTGTTGGGGGGGTGCATCTCCATGTCACAGGGTACAAGTGAAATTCATTAACAGAGAATGTCATTAGATACCATTTCATCACCAGCAGCCTGCAATCTGAGTAACCGATTGACTCTCTGTCCTTATTCAGAGGAGGAACCCGAGCTTGGAAATTTGTCAGTGTCAGAGACTGGCTGGGATGGGTTCCAGCTCACCTGGACAGCAGCCAACGGGGCCTATGAGAACTTTATCATTCAGGTGCAGGACACTGAGCATCCAGAAGAAACCCGGAATGTCACAGTCCCGGGCAGACTGCGCTCTGTGAATGTTACTGGCCTCAAGGCCAACACACCTTATAACATCACACTTCAGGGTGTGATTCAAGGCTACAGGACCATACCCCTTTCTGTTGAAACCATGACAGGTATCTTTTCAAGTCACTCCCCCAGTCCATGGCTCCCTTTCCTGGCAGACAGGGGTGTGAGCCAGAGCTATTGCAGCTGCTCAGCAAAGCTTGTTCGCTTGGTCAGCTCTGAACTCATTAAAGCTTGGATGAATGTCTCTGGCATGGAAATGTCTCATGATCAGACTTTCCAACAATAGCCTCAATACCCCCATGGAGCTCTTTGCTTTCAGAAATGCTTCTTCCCCCCCTCAGCACAGAATGGCTTCTTTTACTTCCTATACTCACTTTTCTGCTGGCTGACACTAACAGCAGACCCCAACTGGCTGTTGCACATGCTTGGGAAGGCTTAGGTTCCCTTATCAAATTACAGAAACCCATTCTCCAAAGCCCAGATAATCAATGCCCCAGAGTATGTTAAGGTTTTACCCTTCAGAAGCTACTTCTGAAATGATACACTAGCTTCTATGTAAATGCAAACTCAGGGGTATGGTTTATGCATCTGACTCAAGGGCAATGACAGACACCTTCTGTATATTCTCATAGAGAAAAGAACACAAACAAATTCCCATCAAGAGTAGGATCACCTATTAAGCCACACAAAGTTGTTAAGAAGTCTGGTCTGAAAAAAAGATTTAATGCAAAAAGACCAAATTCAGCAGAACATTGACCTGGAAGAAGGAAAGTCAGAAGGTGGCATGGAACTAACCAAGAGCCACAAAAGCAAGTTCCCAGCTGTGCAAGATGGCAGGTTTAACTGAGAGTTTATCATGAGCTTCAGCTCTGAGAGGCAAAAATATACCTGTGTCTGTCTTGTGGGCTCACTGATTCTTCCAGGTCCTATGACCAGTGGTAATGAAGAGGTTATGAATTAATGAGCAATAAAGAGGCACCAGTGGCTATTCCTTCAGCTAATTTCTTGCGGACAATATTTGCTGCCTCTGGGCTTTCCTAGAGACCTTTGCAATCTGCTGCGGTTGTCAGACAGCCAGAGCTTGCTCGTGTTTGATTTCCCCAAGCACATGTTATCCAGCACAGAAGGGGATAAGAACTAAACAGAACTGAAAGGTGGAAGGCAGTAGAACCTGCTTGTTTCAATAATGCTTTAAGCAGCCTGGCTTGGGTAGAAATGTGTCTGGCACAAGGCAGTGGCCTTGGGCTGCGTCCCACTTCAGGCTAGAAGTCCCGTGCTTTGAGAGCCCTGAGTGTGAGCTGGTAGCAGGTTGCCCATTGAAACCAGACAAATGTGGCCAGACAAAGGAGGCTGTACAGGGACAAACAAGAAAACAGCCATCATGGGTGTCCTGCCTAAATATGCAATGTGCTCTCTTTTTATTAACTTAATGAAAACAGCAGAAGATGCCCTGCTGAGGCTTTCCCTTCCCTTTCTGGGTCATGCTCAGCACCCGGCTTTTCAAACTTTTCCCTTCTGGGGCCTTGCAATTGTCAGAATTTTCTGAGCCTTCCTGTAACGCATCAGAGATGTCTGCAGGGAGGAAGAAACCCCAAGGCAGCTATTTCTGCTTTGCATTTTGGCTCCAGCTCCAAAATGACATGCCAGCTTTCATAGGCTTAAGCTGAAAGGGAAAGCAGAAGAGCACACAAAACCCAACCTTTTCCTTTGAGTGAAGCAATAGCTCCAGTTTTAGTTTCTCCTAAAACTGGACTCTGGCTTTTTCAAATGGTCCAGCAGCATTCAGAAAAGTTCCTTAGCATCTGCTTTCATGCTCAGACATCAAAGGCACATGGCTGCCCCTGGAGGTACAGGGAAATAGCCATGGCTTTAAAGCTTTTTTTCCTGTTCTTTTAATTGTCTTTTCTGCCTCATTTCACATTTTGAGATGCTTTCACTTGGTTTCTCCCCCTTACTACCTGTCTGCTCATAGCGAGCTTTTACTCAAAGCCTTTTCCCCAAGGGCTGCCAGCATGAGCAGAGAGAAGCACAGCATCTCTGAGCAGGAGGAGGTGCAGGGCTGTCCCCTTCTGACCAGTGTTGTTTCCCTCCTCAGGGGTGCCCCCAGAAGTTGGTGAGCTAACCGTTTCCGACATTACTCCCGAAAGCTTCAACCTTTCCTGGACGAGCACCAGTGAGGACTTCGACGTCTTTACTATTGAAATTATTGATTCTAACAGGTTGCTGGAGCCCATGGAGTTCAACATCTCAGGCAATTCAAGAACTGCTCATATCTCAGGGCTTTCTCCCAGCACTGATTTTATTGTCTACCTCTATGGGATCTCTCATGGTTTCCGCACACAGGCAATAAGTGCTGCAGCTACCACAGGTACAGAAAACCTACCTCAATACTAACTCTCCTTTCTTCTAACTCTTCTTTACAGGTTGTGCCCCCTTCCCTGCCCACAGCTACCCCATTACCAAATCCTCTACCTCATTGCTTCTAAGGAAGACCTGCCGGAGACATTTTGAGCTGTGAATGTTAAGCCAGCATCCCATCCAGCAAAGGCAGTCATCACAGCCTGCTGTGATTTCATTCACACAAGAAGTTTCATTCACACACACTAAGGTTGGGGGAACCTCTGACTAAGATGAGCAGCAAACCAGATTTCCCAAGAACCAAGTGGGAGATGAGGCCTTATGTTAGCCTTGCAACATGTGTCTGCATCTGGCACAGAGCTGATACTCTTTCTCTCAGATAAACTCACTTCTAGATGCAGTTTTAACTCTGATTCTCCAAAGAGATTTCAGATATCTTTTGGTCTGTGACAGCAGACTCCTTGCAAGGCAGATGCATTGCTTGAATTCAGTTTCAGAGTTCAGTTTGCAATGGGTAAGAGATTGAAAGAGGCCATGAAATAGGTAGGCATTTAGTTGTGGGCATGTTGCACGTCTCACAGGTTTACAGTTGACAGTTTTAACAGGAAAACCAGGCAAGGACTGGGCTAGACTGGAGAAGCAGAAGGTGCATTCTCATACTAGACAGATAATGTCATCCTTTGATATCTCTGCTGAATTTTGCTGCTGTCATGATCTTAGGAAAAGCTGTCAAAGCAATTTGTCATAGCAATAGATTAATGTGGTCAGTGACATTAAGCAGAATGTCAGATTTCAGTGATCAGATAATACAGAGTTGCAGTTCCTAGCATCAGCAGATTGTGAATATCCTGATTGAATCATAGGTAGCCTGGGCAGGGTGGTGTGTGAAGGGATGGTGGTGTGAAACCCATTGGGAGACACCAGGCTAAATGATCTTGATGAGCTGTGGCTCATGTGACTTCAAACTTCTGGACTGTTTCATTTTATCGTTATGGGGTTTAATAACTGCAATACATTTCCGTTTGTGTTTCTTCCTGTAGTAGAGGAACCTCTCCTTAGCCAACTCACTGTATCAAATGCTACCTCAGACAGCATGTCACTCACCTGGGAAGCACAGGACAATGCCTTTGACCATTTTATTCTAGAAGTCAGAAACTCTGACTTCCCTTTGGACTCCCTGGTGCACACGGTGCCAGGAGCCTCCCGGCGCTATGTAGTCACCAACCTCAAAGCTGCCACTAATTACACTGTTCAACTCCATGGTGTAATTGATGGGCAAGGTGGTCAGACCTTGACAGCACTGACAACCACAGGTATTTCACTGTTTCACCTTGCAGGTTTGCTTGTTTCCTTCCTTCTGCTGTCCATTGAACTGCTTGAAAACATGGCTCCAACTCATCATCCTTCCTTTGGTAAATTATAGGGAGATCGCCATGTTTGGAGGCTGAAATGTTCTGGGCTTGAGAGCACTTGGAAAAAAAAAAAAAGAGAGATCTGAGATGGGAAAAGGCTGACAAAGTGCCCCCAGCATTAAGGGAGCCAGTGGGAAACCATGGTTGGTTTCCTTATATATACACTTGTCTGCAAGTTCTGTGTATATATAACTGACTTGCTCCACACAGGATCTTTGCTCTTGATCTAGAAAAAAGTTCTTGTTTATCCCATCCCCACTTGCTTTGCTGTGGGTGGGAAGCCTTCATGTCTTTATCAGCTTGGAGAGGCACCTGCATGCCACTTTGGTTCTTTGTTCTTCAAACCATATGTCTTCCAGGACATTTGCATCTCTCGTAGGAGTTTCAGGCAGCATGCTAAATGACCAACCAAATCTGCATGGAGTGCTCTGGCTGCCTTTTGCTGGTCCTGATGTTCTTCTCTGCCTAGGATTTTTTGTGTTCCCAGCAGAGAGCAGGGCTCAGAAAGTGAGTTCACCCTTTCTTGATGGTCAGCCCATCACTCTCTCACTTGTATTACTGCCTTTGAGTCTCTTAAGACCTGTCTCAGTTCATTGGATGTCAGAGCTTCTCCTGTGGTGGTGATTCCAGGATGGTGGGAGACCACTGAGACTTGCCTGAGGAGGGAACTTCAACTTACTTTGCATGTGGTGTTCTTTGGAGTCTGGGTGTCATGATGAGAACGTGCCTGACTGGATGCAACTGGCATGTTGAAGGAATGTGCCCGGTTCAGGATGGAACTGGAAAGGCCTGGTTTGTGCCCTCTGACCTGCATGCGGGGCTGATGGCTCCATGCTCAGTTTCACTGGGTTCTTCACCCAAGCCTGATTGCTTTGTGGGTATTTTCTCATCTCTTCCTCTGTCTCTGGAATTACCATGCTTGCATGGTGACATCTTCACTGTCAGCCATGAAGGCATTGACGGTCACTGGTTGACAGCATGGCAACAGCATGTGTCCTTAACTGGGGCCACTTGGACTCACCTGTTCCTAGACAATTCCAGAGAAGGTGGACTATCATTTAGAAGTCTTGCAATAAGGATGGAAGTAAAAGTTGGAACATCTTGCAGCAGTTCATCTCTGAGTTAAGAAAAAGATTTCATTCTTTCACTGTTCTCTTTGTCAGTGAGATACATCTCTCCTGCTTCTCTCCCAGCATGAATCATGTACATGGTTATTTTCCTGTATCTCACTGGCTGCATTTCCCAAGGTGTTCTTGATTCACACACAATTGGCAAGAGAATAAACAGAAAATCAGCCCTGAGAGCAGACACAGGATTCTCTGACCACCTGGCTGCAGGGTCACGTTTGTGCTTTCTCTGTGCTGGAACGAATCTTTGATTTCATGCTAAATGGAATAGCTTTAAAACAGGATGGGTAAGGAGCTCTCCCCTTCCTGCAGCCTGAAGGCCAAAATTCTCCCCTGGCCAGGGAGAGAAGCGATTTTGAATTTCTTGTAGCAGAAAGTCTTTGCTCTAAAGGAAGTTCCCTGACCACTAAACATTCAGAAAGGAGAGCAATAGCAGTGTTGTGGCTTTTTTCATTCACTCTGTTAGATTTTCTCTGATTGTGCCTAATCAGAGGATGAGGAACACCTTATCTGTGGAGTCCAGGGAGGTTTTGGCTTGAGATTAGTGCTGAGACAATCACTGTTAGGGTTGAACCCCCCTCATTAACTTCAGAGTCCAAAAAGAAAAATATCCACGACTCCAGGCAACAGAAACACTAACCAGATGCTGAACTGGGGGGTTTAGGGATGTCTGGTTTGGACTCACATAATTCCTGCCTGAATCCTACTTTACCTGCTTTGGAATTGCTGGGGGTTTGTATTCTCATCAAACTCCCAGCATGGAGTTCCTGCAGTTCCTGTGGTTTTACCTTCAGGACTGTGGGTAAGGAAGCTCTCAGTGCTTGTGTAAACCAGGGCACACTTCATTAGGAAAATTGAGTTTATGTAAGAAGATTGAATGAAACAAGAAGTTAAAAGTCAGCACTAATTTCAGTGGCTTCTTTCCAAAACCTTACAAAATAGCTCTTGCAATGCTCCCTTTTGTTTTCTTCAACCACTACAAACCAAGGCTAAAACCTTCAGCCTTGTCTTTGAGCCTCTGTAAACCTCCACCGCTGCCACCCCCACATGACACAGAGTAACGCTCTCTCTTCCCCTGTGTTCCTTTCTCCTTCAGAGGCTGAGCCACAGCTGGGCACGCTCACACTCACAAATGTTACTCCTGACAGCTTCAACCTCTCCTGGACCACAAGTGATGGGCCTTTTGCCAACTTTGTTATACACATTAGAGATTCCTATGCAGCACATGAGCCCCAGGAGCTTACGGTGTCGGGAGGCGCTCGCAGCGCTCACATCTCAGGCCTGCTAGATCACACTGCCTATGACATTAACATTAAGGGGACTACCAGTGCAGGTGTTCACACAGAGCCCCTCACTGCTTTTGTCATGACAGGTACCTGCCTAAAGGTTTGGAATCTATTTATTGGCTTATGAAAAATATATATTCCAGTAGGGATGAAAAAAGGAAAGAAACAAAAAAGACTCTCTACAGCACTGAATATCTTGTCCAGCAGCAATGGTTGTATTTAGTGCAAGGGGGGGTCAGACCAGTTGTGTTGACCTTAATAATTTCTAGCAGGAGCAGTGGTTAAAGTGAGATAAGAGCCCTCTGGAGTCTTTCTCCCAGGTCTCTTTTAACTCCTGAAGTTTGAAAGGGAAATTTGCCTCTTACTCAAGCAGTTGTGGCTGAAAGATTCAGAGAGGACTTCAGAACATCCCCTGTCCTGTGATGTCCTCCCAACACATCCCCTGTGTCTGAAAACTTTGACCAGGATTTTCTTGGGCTCTATTGTACATCTCATGCCTTTTAAATGATCAAATAAATGGTGCAGGGTTCATCTTCTGTGCATTCTGTGGCCAGTATGTGCAGTTAGGGCTTGTCACACAGGACACTCTAAATAGAATTAGTGAAGAAACTGATGCTTTTCGCTTGCCCACTTTTCTTCATTAACATTCAGAGGGACATCAGCTGCAGCAGCAGCATTCCCTACAGCATCTGAACAATGTCCATGATCATTTTCCTTAAGACATTTGCATTTTGCACCAACTCTGATTTGCCCCCGGTGACATTCGGTCACACAGGCAGAAGGGAGAAACTCTGCTTCTAAACCTCCTGCTCTTTGCTCCACCAGAGCACAAATGCTTCCCTTTGAAAATAAACCATGGGTATTGGTGTTTGAGAGGAAGCTTCCCACAGCTAGGTGCAGAAGGATGTGCCAGCAGTTCACATAAACCTGCTGGCTTTAGAGTGCTGGTGTCACTCAACACTTATTCCAGGAAAATAATTCCAGCATCTTGGGCTCTTAATTTGTTTACCCACCCTCCCAGGGACCACACCAAATTGTGAGCCTTTGAGGTTGCTTGATTAGAAGGAAGTGAGCTGCATGAATGTCACCAAATTGAGGAAATTCAAGCTGAATCTCTGGTGCCCAAATCATGTAAACATCAAAACATAAGGGCTTCCAAATCATAAAACTTTAGGAGGGAATTTTCATGCCAAGTATTAACAGAACATCAAATTCAGCAGAGAAAGTTCTGTCTCTAACCAGTTGGTATTTTCTTAAGTGAGTGGAATGTGAGTGACTGGAAGATCAGATGAGTTAGCTCCTAAGCCAACAAAGCAAGGTGAGAGAATGTAGAGAATGGGATCCAGGATCAAAGCCAGGGCTTAGCAGAGCCAGATGATCTTCCTATTTGACTGGTGAGATTTTAAGTGAGCAAAACCCATTGAGAAACTCATCTTGTGAAAATGTGGCTTTTTTTGTCTTCACAAACTTTGGTGGGAAAGTTCTGAGCTCATGATCCACAGTGTCCAAACTTTGACAGACGTCATGCTGGTGTGAAAAAAAAAAAAAAGGGAAAAACAAAGATCCCTCAGTGGAATTTCTTTAAGTTGTCCCCATACCACACTAGCAGCTGCCTGGGAAAGCTCTTTGGACAGATTATTGGTCTGATCTGCAGCCATTAGCCTCTGCCCTTAGCCAGTGCAATTTCTGGCTTCTCTCCTATCCCCTGTGAAAAACAACCTTCCTCGTATTTAATGCTTGCCCTGGCTATGACCCTACCTGGTCAGTGTCCTGCTCCTGGCAGCCCTCACATCTGGGACCCCTCCACCACTGAAAAGGAAAGCTGGAGATATTCATGTGAAGTAGAGAGGTAAAGAAGCAAAATGCAGGAGTCATGACTGCCAAGGCTGAGGCTAGTCCATAAAGCACTGATAGTGGACACGAAGTGGAAGGAACTGCAAGCTTCATGCGCAGCATTTCCAAAGCAGTTTGGGTTCTGTCTGGCAGTGCATGTGTAACAGAAATATGCTTGCACTGTGAGCTTGGGAGGGATTTCAGTGGAGCTTGTGACACAAGGTGCTGAGACACCCTTGATCAATATTGATCATTTCACCTCTGGAAGCTCCACTGAAAAATCCTAGTCTTGTGGTCCTGGCTGTGCACTCCTGTTAGATCCACATTTGGGGGGGAAATGTGATGTTTGCCTGGTGGAATCTGTGACACTTTCTAACTGTCAATTTTTTTTCACTTCTTTTTGTGTGTGTGTGTGTGTTTTTGCACCTTCCCTTCTTTAGAGGCCATGCCCCCTCTGGAAAACCTAACTGTCTCTGATATTAACCCTTATGGGTTCACGGTGTCGTGGATGGCATCAGAGGATGCTTTTGACAACTTTCTAGTAGTCGTGGTGGATTCTGGCAAGCTGCTGGACCCGCAGGAGTTCCTCCTTACGGGAGCCCAGCGCCACCTGAAGCTTAAAGGCCTCATTACTGGCATTGGCTATGAGGTTATGCTTTATGGTTTGGCCAAGGGGCACCAAACAAAGCCCCTGAGCACTGTGGCTGTTACAGGTATTTCAATGTGAACAAACTGTTCTCTTCCACCCTTCCTTTCTTGCTTGTCTTCTCACATGGAAGATGTCTCATGCAGTCCATTTGCAGAGCAAACCTTGGCTTTTGCATCCCTTCCTGCATCGTGGCTACATGTAACTCCTCATGATTGCCAGGTTCACCAGTGAAATCCTCTTCCTTCTAGCTTGATGGTTCCCTGTTGTCATGTTGAGGGATACTGTAGAAGCGCATGACATGGGTTGAGGGGTGAAAGTTTCTGGTATGGTCATGCAGGTCCTTCTAACCAAAGCCTTTAGAGAAAACAGCTGCATGTTGGAGCTCATCTTGTTAACAGCTGCTGGGCACATCAGCATCCCCCAACTTGCCAGCTGTCAGGATCTTCAGGATTTCATACTTGGTCATACTGAATTTCTTGCCCATGGGCTTCTTTCTTTCATTCCCTGAGTGGGTTCCACCCACAGACCATCGAGTGCTGTCATTGCCACCCTTAAAGTTGGCATCTCTCTCCAGAAAGCCTTTGCTCATGTTTTCAGCCTCATCACAGCTGCTGTTTTCCAGCAGCAATGGGGCTTTCTTGTGCTGACTGGTTCTCTAGCCCTATAACCATCAAGTCTCAGCTGCATGTTGCTGATTATGCAGCAGTAAAGATGGGGGACTGGAGAATCATGAGAAAATAAATAGCAATGTCTGCGTGGCAGGAGGAAGTGCGCTGGAGATGCTGTAAGACAGTAACTGCTCCAGCAGCATTTCTCTAGGTAATGAAGCCTGACCATACTGTGCTAAAGATGTTGTGCAAGTAATGAATAACTTGCAGCTCCTGGGATCCTCTTGACTGGATTCTCTCTCTAAAGACAGTAGGGCCTTGTGTTTGGATTTAAGTGTGCTGTTGTAGGAATGTGAACTTTCGTGACTCCCCTTTGCTGCTTCAGCAGCGAAGTAAAGGATTCATCTGATCTGAAGAATCACAGATACCAGAAAGTGCATGAAATAAGGGTTTTGCATGAAGGAAAAGACTCTTTCAAGTGGCTTCTATGTCGTTCTCCTGACAGAGAGGGACCTGACAGTATTACAGGCATGCCTGGGGTTCTATAACAAGAGCTTGTTCTTCTCATACATAAAGGTTTCACACAGGTAGCAAGGGAGAAATGCACATCCAACTTCCTATTAGCATGTGTAACTTTGCATGCCCGAGGCAATTGGTGAATGCCCGTGCAGTGGATTTGCTGTTGAAGAGTGCCATGGGCCTGCACACACTCACATGTACCTTCCTCAGTATGTGGATAATGCTAATAATCTGGTTTTCTCTTTTCATTAATTTTTTTTCCCCCCTCTCTCTCAATAGCTGGCAGATTGTTTCCCTTTCTTTGAAGTGTGGTTGGATTCTTGCAGCATGCTGTACCCAGACCTCGGGCAGGTTCTCTGATGAACTAATGAAATGATTTCTTTTCCTTGCTGCTATCTTCTCCTTTTTTTTTTAGAAGCAGAACCCGAGGTCGACAACCTTCTGGTTTCAGATGCTACTCCAGACGGCTTCCGTCTGTCCTGGACTGCAGATGATGGGGTTTTCGACAGTTTTGTTCTAAAAATCAGGGACACCAAAAGGAAATCTGACCCACTGGAACTCATAGTGCCAGGCCATGAGCGCACCCAGGATATAACAGGGCTGAAGGAGGGTACAGAATATGAGATTGAGCTCTATGGAGTTAGCAGTGGACGGCGTTCCCAGCCCGTAAATGCAGTAGCCACCACAGGTATTGTCTTTGCAAGCAGAAAAGATGTTCCTGCCTCTTCCTCTCAGCATCTCTCCTTCTCTTAGCCAGCTTGGACTGTTACTGAGGTGTTTGAACTGCCTCTTGCACATTCCTCATCCAAGTTACTGGTTCAGTGAGGTGTAGTGGTTGAGGCCCCTTCCCTGGAGATATTCAAGGTGAGGCTCAATGAGGCCCTGGACGCCCTGATCTAGTTGGGGATGTCTCTGCTGACTGCAGGTTGACTGAATGACCTTTGGAGGTCCTTTCCAGCCTGGACCATTCTATGATTCTAAGATCAATCATCTCAGATTCCTTAGCTTCATCACTCTCTGTTTCATATGGTTTAATTTAATTACTTTCATGGAGTTAGGCAGCAGAGTCAAAAGCAAATGAAGCAATGTCATAGAATCATAGAATCACCAAGGTTGGAAAAGACCTCAAAGATCATCAAGTCCAAGCTGTCACCCAAGACCTCATGACTACTAGAGCATGGCACCAAGTGCCACATCCAATCCCTTTTTGAACACCTCCAGGGATGGTGACTCCACCACATCCTGGGCAGCACATTCCAATGACTAACAACTGTCTCTGTGAAGAACTTTCTCCTCACCTCCAGCCTAAACTTCCCCTGGTGCAGCTTGAGACTCTGTCCTCTTGTTCTGGTGCTGGTTGCCTGGGAGAAGAGACCAACCCCCTCCTGGCTACAACCTCCCTTCAGGTAGTTGTAGACAGCAATAAGGTCTCCCCTGAGCCTCCTCTTCTCCAGGCTGAACAACCCCAGCTCCCTCAGCCTCTCCTCATAGGGCTTATGCTCGAGGCCTCTCCCCAGCCTCATTGCCCTTCTCTGGACACATTCAAGTACCTCAATGTCCTTCTTAAATTGAGGAGCCCTGTGACCTAAAGTCTCTCTTCTAAAAACGTGGAGCTTGCTGATAAGAACATTTCTCTAAATCAGAAAACTTCTCTAAATAAGAAAATGTCTATAAATAAGAAAGCTTCTATAAGAAAGAAAATTTCTGTAAGTAAGAAAATGTCTGTAAGTAAAAACATGTCAAATCCATCTAATTCCTGGAGAAGGGGAATGAGAAGGGGACTGAGACACAAATTCAGTGTGAGGAGGCCAGCAGAAATGGAGGAATCATTTGCTCAGCTGTAGCAGTGTACTCTAGACAATGCACAGGAAAAGGGACAACGATAACTCACTGTTGAAGAGCTTCTCCTGAAATAGCTTGGCCTCATGATTCACCTTGATGGCTGTGGTGCCACTTGTTAGCATGGAAGGGCACAGCTGCACTGACTGCATAAACAGCAAGGGCATATATATACACTCAGCCAGACATTTACATGAAGCAGAACATGCATCCATCACAAGCCACCGATCCCCAGGCTCATGTGGGTTGACTCCTAATGGAGAGGGATGTTTAAAGTCAACTGCACTTGTTAGCAGTGTGTCCCCATTTTCACTGCCTTCCAGGATATTTATGGTAAACCAACCAAGAGTTATCATTTTCCCCCTGACCACATTCTTATTCAGTCCTTTCAGGGAGATTTAGCACATGTCACCTACTGAAGCAAATAACCCAGGAGATGTTTGTCAGATGTAAATAGCCCATGGATAATTGATAATGGAGCTGGAGCCACAAAAATCCAGCTAACTGATTTGGACTGCAGGTTGCACCACGCTGGGGAGCAAGGCCACCAAGGCATCCATCTAATGTCTTTTTTAGGAGCTGATTATTACACAAACATATGGATATTTATAGCATTCCCAGCCTGCTTGCAAAGAAATATTTCTGTCCCTGAAGGGGGTAGCTCAGACAGGCTTATTCTGGCCTGTGTGCAAGTTGCAAGTGAGCAAGGAATAAATTAGCTAGAAAGTCTTTAGCTTTAGTAGCTGGGATGCTAAAATAACAGTTGGAACAAAGCTGGGAAACAGAGCAGCAAGCCTAAACCAAACACTGCCATGGAAATGAAAACAGAAAAACAATCTAGGCTGGAAAGCCTTCTCTGTGCTCACAGCTTCCTCCTTCCTCCCTACCAGGCCATGTACCCACCTATACACAAATGCAGTCTTCAGAGGTGAGGTCCTCAACTGGTGTAATTGGAGCAGTTGAAGTAGCTTGGTGTGAGCATTGCCCAACAATCCTCTCTGAGGGGTCTGTACAGCATTCCACCCACCAGAAGGAAAGAGGGAAGTGAAAGATTTTGCCCTGTGCAGCTTTCGCTGCCTTGTCCTCCTCTGTGGTTTCCTTTCCTTCTTTTCTAAGAAGTCATCAGCAAGGCAGTTGATCTAGTGACAGCTGTGGGCTTAGGATGTGGAAAGGATGAGCAGGGCAGGACTGCTATGTGCCATTTCCTCCACATTGTGCTGGTCTCACAGCTGATAACTTGGCTAGAGACTGAAGTCATCTCTCTTGGTTCCATTACACCAGGAGAGTGCTGTGAAACTGCTGAGCATGGGAGTTGACAATAAAGCCATATCTTTAGCCTGGAGAAGAGGAGGCTCAGAGGAGACCTTACTGCTGTCTACAACTCCCTGAAGGGAGGTTGTAGCCAAGTGGGGGTTGGGCTCTTCTCCCAGGCAACCATCACCAGAACAAGAGCACACAGTCTCAAGCTCTGCCAGGGGAGGTTTAGGCTGGGTGTTAGGAAGAAGTTCTTCATAGAAAGAATGATTGGCCATTGGAGTATGCTGCCCAGGGAGGTGGTGGAGTCACCATCCTTGGAGGTGTTTAGGAAGAGACTGGATGAGGCACCTGGTGCCATGGTTTAGTTGACCAGATAGTGTTGGATGATAGGTTGGACTTGATGATCTCAAAGGTCTTTTCCAACCTGGCTTATTCTATTCTTTCTATTCTATTCTATTCTATTCTATTCTATTCTATTCTATTCTATTCTATTCTATTCTATTCTATTCTATTCTATTCTATTCTATTCTATTCTATTCTATTCTATTCTATTCTATTCTACCCTACCCTACCCTACCCTATTCTACCCTATTCTATTCTAGTCTATCTTCCAAAACACCCATCACAAGTGGTTCTTCCTCCATTGCTACTGCTACGTACAAATGCACAGCAGTAATTTCCCCCCAGAACTGCTGCTGATTGTTCTCTTTGTTACTGGTATCCTACTCTCCCTACCCTCTGCAGCTGTCTGTCACTTTACCCTCAGCAGTTCTGCTGTGATAGAAAACATCCTCTAAACTCATCGCAGTGCAGGACAGCATCACACAGATCTGCAGTCTATCCAAGCTGGCACAAGGGAATTTGCTCATGGCTGCTCTCTCTTGGAAATTCACCTGTAGAATGCCTGTCAAGGTGCAATTCAGCCCTCACCAGGGGACCACACATGGCTGTATGCCACTTAGTGTCCTTGGTAGGAAGTGTGGTTCTCATGCTGCTGCTGCTTCTAATGGTGTTTTGCCATACTCTGACAGCACTTTTCATCTGAGAGGATCACAAAACACTCCACATGCTCTTTATCCCAGATAAATGCAGACTGATGCTTCCTGTGAACATGCTCCTCTAATATCTCCAAAGAACAGTTGTTCTGAAAGACAAGGTTTTAGCCAAAAAAGTCCCCAAAGAACAGCAGCTACTCAGGTAGCTCAACTCACAGGAAGCTCTCCACAGAGAGCTAATGGGGAATGACACTGGAGGATACTGTTAGTTACCTGTATCTGCCCAACAGAACACTTGAGGGCTTCTAGGAGTGACACAACAGAGCATGCTGCACCTTTTTCATGCCTGCTTAATTCTGGCTTTCAGGAAGCTCAAGGAGATGGTTTTGTTTGCTGCTTTTTCAATTTCCCTGTGCTCAAAGGTACCCACTCACTCACATCTCTGGGATTCATTCCAGGACTGATGCTTGCTCTGGTGCTCCATTACTGTATTTTCTTTTATTTTTTGCCAGGTTTGCTCTCAGGAAAGTAGCCACAGTTGGGAGGCTTGGGGATATGAAACTCAGGTCAAGGCTCTTCTTACTGCTCTTTGTTATGCACTTCACATGGTACAAACAACTGAGCATGAAGCCTATGGAACTGTGCACAGCAGAGTCCTAGTGGGGTGGATTGGGCACATTGTTTTCTGGGAAAGACTGGAATTGCCCATGTATATAGCCAGGGGTTGGTCTCTTCTCCCAGGCAACCAGCACCAGAACAAGAGGACACAGTCTCAAAGTGCACCAGGGGAGGTTTAGACTGGACGTTAGGATGAAATTCTTCATAGAAAGAGTGATTTGCCATTGGAATGTGCTGCCCAGGGAGGTGGTGGAGTCTCCATCACTGGAGGTGTTCAAGAGGGGATTGGATGTGGCACTTGGTGCCATGGTCTAGTAGTCATGAGGTCTTGGGTGACAGGTTGGACTTGATGATCTCTGAGGTCTTTTCCAACCTTGTTGATTCTATGATTCTATATGAAAACCAAGTGCTGGTCCATCTGTTTGGTCTCCAGAACCAGCACTTTTCACCAGTCACAATGTGAAACAAAATCAATGTGATTTGCACTTCTCCTTCTTGACCAGGTTGTCTTTGTTCTCTTCTCTTTCCTTCAGCCTGTACCTGAATCAGTAGCACCTTCATGTGCCATGTGGCTTTACTAACGCCACCTGGCTTTCCTTGTTGTCTTTAATTCTTCTTTTTTCTTTCTTTGGCTTTTCCATGTGAGCAAACCCCACAAACACAACATGTCTAGTGAGCTCCAGAGAAGTAATTTATGTTTCTCTTGAGAGCTCAGTTGTTTTTCTTTGCTTTCCTTTTCAGTTGATTTAGTGCATTGCTGCTAGAGCTTTGGGGACAAATGGAACAAGGAGCCCTCTGACTTCTTTCCTGCAGACACTTTCTTTCCAACCTATTTCAAGCACAGTCACTTTTTTTTCCCCTCCCTTTCCCCCCCACCCCCTGCCCTTAGCCTGTCTCCAGCACTCTTAGTGTGGCTGTTTGATATCTTTCCTCTTTGTGCTAATGGTCTGCTCTGTGTGGGCTGTTTATTTCTTCACCACATGTCAGGGTTGTTTTGGTTGCAGTCAAGAAAGGAAATTGGAAGTGAGATGCTCAATGTAAACTTTGAAGTGCTCTCTTTAACATGGCCTTCCAGAAGCCCTTTCCGTGTTTGTTTTGCAGTAGCTTAATTAAGCCTTAAACTGGAATGTTTCAGGTAGCTGTTGGTTTGCATCTTAAGACTGGATCATTCTGGCAAACCATGGCTTTTGTTTGCTCAACTTACTTGGTCTAAAAGGGCAAATGTAGTGTTGAGGTTTTTTGAGGGAAAGGCTGGTTTCACAGTATCACAGTATCACAGGTTGTATGACAAAGAGCTGAAGTGGAACTATAACGAGAGGACACAGTCTCAGGCTGCACCAGGGGAGGTTCAGACTGGATGTTAGGAAGAGATTCTACACAGAGAGATTGCCCATTGGAATATGCTGCCTGGGGAAGTGGTGGAGTCATCATCATTGCAGGTGTTCAGGAGGAGACTTGATAGGGTGCTTGGTTGCATGGTTTAGTTAATTAGGTGGTGTTGGATGATAGGTTGGACACGATGATCTTGAAGGTCTCTTCCAACCTGGTTTATCCTATCCTATCCTATCCTATCCTATCCTATTCTATTCTATTCTATTTGTGCCTCCCTTCCTCGTGATGGTGGTGCACAGATGTGCTCAGCTAGTACCTAAGAAAAATCACAGTCACAGATAGAGATTCTGAGAAGAAAATCTGTCACTTCTAGTTTGAAGCCAACAAAAGTTAAAGGTAGTCAATGCTTGAGCAGAGGGACCCTTGATGAGCTCACAGACCTGAGTTCAGGTCTTTTTTAGACATCCTGTAGTAGAAACTTCCTGCTCAGGAAGAGAGATCTCTCCACTGCTGGGGGCTAACATTGCTGTGTGTCACAGACAGGGCTCTGATGCTCACTGGAAATTCAATTAAAAAAGTCATCCAAGTGAAACTGGGGTAGAAGAAAAAATGCAAATTCGAGGGCAATAGAATGGCATTGCTGTAACTGTTCCTCCATACTGTTCTGTAACACTGAAATCTCTGTTATCTCTATGCACATGATATGCAGATACATGTCTGGAGTGTTTTTAACCTATGCACTACTGCAATGTTACTGAAAAAGGAAACTTTAAACCAAAGAGATTGTTGCTGTCAGTAGGTAATGAAACCAGTAACTGCTGGTGCTCCCTGAATTAGTGATGTTTAGGACAGAACGTTGACAGCAGCAGCTCTTGGGATAGAGAGATGAGACAAAGCAGCATTCCGGCACTGAGGATTGATAAAGCAAATGATTTACCTCTTCTTTCTACGTGGTGTGTTTGTTCTCTCTTCTCCACTCACAGTTGTGGGATCTCCCAAGGGAATTTCTTTCTCTGACATCACGGAGAACACAGCTACAGTCAGCTGGACACCCCCTCGCACCCGCGTGGAGAGCTATCGGATCTCCTACGTCCCTGTCACAGGAGGTGGGTAACTGGGAGGGAGATGGTCAAGGATGAGTGGAGAGGCTTTGTCATGCTGATATCCATCACTCAGGGCATCTCCCAGATGACCTTAACGCAGATCATCTTTCTTTCTTCAAACTGCTGACCAGGAATGTGGGTGTGCTTCAACTCTGTCTGAGCATAGTGTCCCACATGCCATGGACAAGCCTTGTGAGGGAGCTCAGAGCTAGATACTTGAACAGTTGTACCCCTAATAGGGCCATGCTCACAAAAACCTCTCTTCCACATGAGCCTCCTAAGTAAGGATTTCTTTCAAACTCTCTCCTTATTTTGTAGGCACTTTATAAGCTGAGAACACTGAAAAACTAACTCTTGGAAACAATCATCATAAGGCATGCTTGGGGTAGCTTTCCAAGGCAGTGATTTTTCTTAGTGCTCCCCAGTGCTCTTTTATTCCATCCATTGTTATCTCTGGTTTAGTGCTCAGCTTAAAGAAACCTTTCTAAATTTAAACAGATTTCCAGCATAACCTGGGGACATCTCTGCAAGGAAAGAGCTAAACAGCAAAGACTGCAGACATCAGGACCATAAAAGATGTGCCATTGATTAAAAGAAGTAAAGATGCAGGCCTTTAGACAATGCAGTGTGTGAGCACACGTGCAGCTTTAAATAGGCACTGATCCCAAAGAAGAAAAGGAGCAATCTACAGCACAGAAAGTTAAGCACTTATCTAAGTGCTTTCCTGGAATAAACCCAGAATTTGAAGCAAATATGTTCTGAGTCCTCACCCACACATACAGGACCTCTTAAAATATCATCTGCCATATCTTTATTCAAAATGAGATGGGTGAAGGTGAAACTTCCAGCCCTTAGCAGAAACAAAGCAGACCTAAACTGCAGGTCCTGGCCTTGCAGGTGTACATGAACTCCACATGAACTTCCATGTGTTTACACCTTATGTCTCAGTTGTAAAGTTGTTGTTTTTTTCTGCACAGCACCACTCATTTTGTCCTACTGTTGGCTCACCCCCAGGGATGAATATAATCCACTGTCTCAGATCTAGGTATCACAGCAGCAATATTCTTTCCTGAGGCTGCCCTTTGGTGATTGTAATTAACTGGGGCAAATCCACCTCCTCCTGTACCAACATGTCTTTAACTGGAATCCTTCGAGTGTTTACTGGATTATTATGTCACTAATCCCTTGATATTTGGCTTCATCCTAGGCACTCCAAACGTTGTCACAGTTGATGGAAGCAAGACAAGGACCAAGTTGGTGAAGTTAGTCCCTGGTGTAGACTACAATGTTAGCATCATCTCTGTGAAAGGCTTTGAAGAGAGTGAGCCCATCTCTGGCACCCTGAAAACAGGTAATTAATGAGGAAACAGCAAGTTGTCTGTGCTGTAGGAGAGACTCAGGAACTGGAGCTGCAAACCCACTTTTGCTGTCCACACAAACTCTAGGAAGCTTCTGCCCACTCTTTCTTTGTGTCTCTGTATTTCAGACGACTCTAGAACTTGTAAGTTTGATCAGGCTCCCATTTGGAAATGTAAACCAACCTGGAGTGAGACAATTCATGTGTTTACAGCCTTATTTACATCAGCAAAACCCAGAAGTTTAATTAATATCTTTTTACACATAAGGGAGTACAGAGCCAGCTCAGCTGAGCAGTTCAGACCAGCTGCTGTTGGGGATTCAAACTCCACATCTCCCAGACTTTGTTCTAAGCAGAAAAACATTCTTCCTCCTGGTTTTATTTCAGTACAGGCTTAAATACCTATGCAGGAAATGAGGTTCTACTGTGTTCCTGCAGTCACATTCATGCCCTCACAGAATCACTGCAGGGTAGGGGTTAGAAGGAACCTCTGGAGAGCATCTAGTCCAGGCCCCCTTGCCAGAGCAGGGTCACCTGGAGTAGGTTGCAGAGGATGGCATCCAGGCAGGTTTTGAACTACATCAGTGATGGAGACTCCACCACCTCTGTGGGCAGCCTGTTTCAGTGCTTCACCACCCTCAAAATAAATTTCTCCTCATGTTTAAGTGGAACTTCTTATGTACAAGTTTGTAGCCTCCTTTTTTGGAGGGGCTCACAAATACTCAGAGAACTGGGCTAGAACCAAATTTATGAACACTGGATAACAGTATGGAATTTATAGCCCATTCCAGATGTACTGGAGACATTCATCTGTCCCAGCTCAGGGAGAGCACAAAACTCTGTACACAAGAGAGTCCCACGAGGATGCAAGGCAGGGTGTGTGGGGATTCTGGGTGGCTGGGTGGCTGTTTGGTTTATTTTTGAAGATGCAGGGTGGGTTGGTGGCAGGGCATGGTGGCTATTAGGTGCCGTCACATTTGTTGTTTTTCCCAGCTCTGTCTCCTGAGTTTGTTCCCAAAAGCAGCCCAGATTTGAGGGTGTTGAGAGAAATATGTCAGCTCTGACAGAGCTGTTGGGATTGATGGTATCAAGACTGCTGTGAGTACACAGTTGTGTCTGCTCAGGCATTGACCTCCCTTCCCGTGGCAACATCTGATGTCTCTTTATAGGCACTGACGTCTGTCCCGCAGCGTTCCACTCTTCCAAAGGGGATCATAAATCTGCATCAGGCAGTGGTGTTTGCACATTGTATACCACATATTTACCCCAGAGCATTGCAGAGAGCCCAGGATGTTTGTCAGGTCTCTTCAACCTCTTCTCCTCTTTTCTTCCAGCTCTGGACAGCCCGTCAGGCCTGGTAGTGGTGAACATCACAGATTCTGAGGCTCTGGCAACCTGGCAGCCAGCAATTGCTGCTGTGGACAATTATGTTGTCTCCTATGCTTCTGAGGATGGTAAGGAGAATTAGTGATGGGTCAGGGAGCTGACAGTGTTACAGCTCTCAAGAGATGCTCAGAAATGGGTGCAGCAGTGTGGCTCCGGGGAGGGGGGGCTGTTATCTGATGGAGATGCCTCACTGGAGGCCTTTTAAAATGATCATTTTAGCTAAGCATTCCCAAATGTGATTCTGTGAAATGTGACACGAGCAGAGATGAGATCCTTGAAGAGATGCTGCTATAACTCACATGAACGCTAGAGAGTGCTCAGGCCTAGACAAAGGGCTCAGCATCAGCACAGGTGCGAGCAGAGATGAGCTCTGGGCTTTTACTACTTTGTGATTGATTCCAGATAGTTAAAAAAATATCACTGAGTGGAGCATGGAGCTGAGCACGTCATGATGTGTCTGAATGATGCTGGGACCTCTTCTCTTCTGTGTTTTCTTAGAACCAGAAGTTACTCAGATGGTATCAGGAAACACTGTGGAGTATGACCTGAAGGGCCTGCAGCCTGCAACTGAGTACACCCTGAGTGTCCACGCACTGAAGGATGCGCAGAGGAGCGAGACCCTCTCCACCCAGTTTACTACAGGTACTCTGTCCCACCTCCCTGTGAGGAGAGCTGCCAGCTCTTCTACTCCCACCTGGTTTATATTTCTCCAGTACCATAAAGTCATCCAGCACATGGTGTTTTTTTCACTGGAAGCCTGAATTCAGATGTTTTACTATAAACCTGAACTCTGGTAGTATTTGCACCAAACTTTCTCTGATGGAAAGTTGGTGTGGTGGACCCAGAGGGTGGCTTTATGTCACCAATTCTACAGATGCTCACACAAAGCAGGAGCAGGACCTCTTCTTTGGGGGCTGGTGCTGGAATACCAGTTTTGAAGCTGGTTTCATACTTGTGGTTTGCATCAGTGGACATTTCTCATTTTCCAGGCTGTTACTTGGCTTGTGTTGGGATATTAACTACAGCACCAAGAGCTGAACTGTTCAAGTTCACTGTTCATAGACTCATAGAATCAATAAGGTTGGAAAAAACCTCAGAGATCATCAAGTCCAACCTATCACCCAACACCTCATGGCTAACTAAACCATGGCTTCAAGTGCCACATCCAATCCCTTTTTGAGCACCTCCAGGGATGGGGACTCCACCACCTCCCTGGGCAGCACATCCCAATGGCCAATCTCTCTTTCTGGGAAGAACTTTCTCTTCATGTTGAGCCTAAACTTCCCCTGGCACAGCTTGAGACTGTGTCCTATTGTTCTGGTGCTGGTTGCCTGAGAGAAGAGCCCAACCCCCACCTGCCTACAACCTCCTTTCAGGTAGTTGTAGAGAGCAATAAGGTCTCCCCTGAGCCTCCTCTTCTCCAGGCTATTAGTGTAAAATTAGAGTGGGGATGGGAAGGTGTAGCCAGACCAAGAATGAAAGGTTTTCCTATTCAAAAAAAGACATCATTGGAACCAAAGTTCTTCTTCCTGGCAATATGTAGATACCAACTTGCCTTGTGTGAAATAACAAAAGGCACAATTGTGTTTGAAAAGATGTTTCCACGCACCTGCTTATAAACCAAAGTGCCTGAAACAAGTCAGTGTTTTAACTAAGAGAAAAGAAACATCTGTATTTGAAAACTTCCAATGGGAAAATTACCTTCTTAGTCACACCATTCAGGCTGAAATGTTCTTGCATTTCAGATTTCTGCAGAGAAGAAACTTCCTGTTTGAATACACTGCCCATAAGCTAGCCTGTGTGCTATGCACCACATAGATATGATTGTAACTGATCTCTTGTCTCCTTCAGGATTGGATGCTCCAAGGGATTTAAGTGCCACTGAAGTTCAGTCAGAAACAGCTGTGCTAACCTGGAGGCCCCCCCGTGCTCCTGTCACTGGTTATCTCCTGATCTATGAGTCCATTGATGGCAGCGTCAAGGTAAAGCACCTGCAACTAAACCGGAAGGGCTGTGCCTCAAGATGGGGCAGCAGAGATGCTCTGGAGTGTCCAGTAAACTACTAAGTACCTGTTTCAGTGCTAGACTGAACACAAGTGCATTTAAAACCTGCTTCAGTACTTTCCTGCCTGCTGTCCTGAAACAGAAGCTCGACTGCAGCCTACCTTTTGACAGTCAGCTCTCCCTAATACAGAAAAAAGCATAAGCAACCTGTTTCCCTCATTCCAAACCTGCATCATAGAATCATAGAATCCATAGGGTTGGAAAATACCTCAAAGATCATCAAGTCCAACCTGTCACCCAAGACTTCATGACCACTAAACCATGGCACCAAGTGCCATGTCCAATCCCCATTTGAACACCTCCAGGGATGGTGACTCCACCACCTCCCTGGGCAACCCATTCCAATGGCCAACAACTCTCTCTGTGAAGAACTTTCTCCTCACCTCCAGTCTCAAACTTCCCCTGGCGCAGTTTGAGACTAAACTCATGCTCATACCAAACTCATTCACCCCAAACAATGGGATGCCCCTTTCTAAACTCAGGAGAATCCAGCCCTGTGCAAATGAGTTGTCTAAGGCAGGGTAAGTTGCCCTAGAAAGTGCCTTGTGCTCTCCAGTGATTTTATTGTGTTCCTACAGAAGTAAATTTAAGCACACTAGGTGCTTAAATGTGGCTGACATGAATCCCAGCAAAAATGACAGATGATTTGGGATGCCCAGCCTGGTACATCAGAGAGGGCTCTGAAGGCAAATCTCTAAGCATGCTGACAATCAGTCTTGTAAAGCTACAGAAAGTTACCTCTTGAAGCCTGGAGTTTGCTACTTTCTTGTCTGTAAGGGGGATTCTTTTCACCTTTATGTGAGTTTCACAGAGACATCTATAGAATGTGTATGTTCAAGGGATATAATTGTTTATACTGACTTGCTTTGAAACCACACAGCTTCTGTGTGATGATGGTAAACATTCATTTCCAGGCAACTTCTCTTGAGCTTCTAAAGCAAGTAGCTTGAGAAACATCTTAGAGGAGTGCAAGCTTTGTATTAAACAGTAGAGATGGTTCAAAAATAGCATAAACAGTTGCCACAGAAAATAATGTGACAAGCTAAAATATGTAACAGTTCCAGTCATTGTCCTTTTCTCACTGAGATTTCCCTGTATCATTCCTCCTCCCCACAGGAAGTCATCCTAAACCCTGAGACAACTTCCTACAGCCTGGCAGAGCTGAGCCCATCTACACAGTACACAGCAAAACTCCAGGCTCTGAGCAGATCCCTGAAGAGCAAAACAATCCAGACTGTTTTCACCACAAGTAAGGAGTTCAGAATACAAGCACAGCTGAAATAACACATGAGCTACTCCTCTCAGGTCACCACTGAGCTCTGCAATATGCAAACACAGACCTCACAGAAGGTTTTTAATCTGGTAGTCAGCATACACTACATTGGCTTGTGGTGGTGGTGCAAAATCATGGAATCATAGGCTGGTGAGGATTGGAAGGGACCTCCAGAGATCATTGAGTCCAACTCTCTTGCCAAAGCAGGGTCACCCAGGGCAGGTCACACCAGAATGCATCCAGATGTATCTTGAAAGTCTTCTGAGAAGGAGACTCCACAACCTCTCTGGGCAGCCTGCTCCGATGCTCCATCACCTCACAGTCAAGTTTTTCCTCATGTTGAGGTGGAACTTCCTGTGCTCCAGTTTGTATCCATTTCCCCTTGTCCTATCACAGGACACCATTGAAAAGAGCCTGGCCCCTTCTTCTTGACACCCACCCTTCAGATATTTATAAACATCAGTAAGATCCCCTCTCAGTCCTGTCTTCTCCAGACTAACCAGCCCCAGGTCCCTCAGCCTTTCCTCCTCAGACAGAAGGTCCAGTCCCAAAAGTCCCTGTTGTCCCTGAGCTGTAGTGTCACCTGCTTTCCCCAGACTGGCAGGATGAAATCCTTATCCTTATATCCATCTAGGTCACCTCTATGGTCCTTTCTCTGATGAAACAACCTGCCCATCCCATGACAAATGAAAGGAACGTTACTCTTTAAAATCCAAGCTGACACCCTGCTTTACCCCTGTGTGATGCATAGCAAGCTGTTCAAGCAAATCAGCTTTCTAAGGTGCAGTGAAGCAAACCACACACATAGAGATCAGTTCAGTGGTCTGAGGAGATGAATTTCTGGGCAGTTTTTTTCTCCTTTTCTTCTCTTTTGGAGATGAGTTTTCACAAAGCCATGCAGCATCTCTGTTCCAGCACTAAACAGGAATGCTCTCCAGTGAGCTGAATGATCAGATTCTCTGAAGGCCACTTCACAGCTGACATCAAAAAAGAAGTTCTTCAGTACTAGCTGTGATACAGTGCCTGTCATTTGTCTCCCTTTTCATGGTTTCCAGCCTTTCAGGCCCAGCAGCACCTTCAGCCATGTCCGTTCTCCCCCTTGTACCAGTTTCAGCCCAAGGACTCAGAGAAGTGCTACTAAAAGTTACACAGCCCCAGGTCTGCTCACAGTTGCTGTTTGTGTAGAATAGAATAGAATAGAATAGAATAGAACAGAACAGAACAGAACAGAACAGAACAGAATAGAATTGACCAGGTTGGGAGAGACCTTTGAGATCATTGACTCCAACCTATCACCCAACACCATCTGACCAACTAAACCATGTCACCAACCACCCCATCCAGTCTCTTCCTAAACACCTCCAGTGATGGTGACTCCACCACCTCCCTGGGCAGCACATCCCAATATCCAATAACTCTTTCTATGAAGAACTTCTTCCAAACATCCAGCCTAAACCTCCCCTGGCACAGCTTGAAGAGCAGGATGAAATCCACCAACAGGCTACAATCCTCCACCAGCAACAGAAGGAGTGAAATCTGGCTGTATTTAAGTGACATTTGGCAAAGTGACCATAGGCAGGGACTGAAAGGGTTGCCTTCACCCATATCAGCTCAGTGGCAGCCTGGCCTTAACTCTGAACATACATTTGTGTGCTAATTAGTGAGAGGGACACACTGAAGTAGCTCCCTGCAGAGAGCTGCTTTCCTCCAAATCCCAAAGCTGCTGCACATTCTCTGTAGCTGAGGCACAGGCAGGGATGTGCAACTCACCAGAAAGAGAGCAAAAGCCACCCTGTGAGCAGCCACATTAAAAACTCCCCTATGGACACACCTTGAGCATCACTTAATTAGAGCACTGGCTGAAAAAAAGATTGGTGGCTGTGGTGGGTTAGTTTACAGCCCAATGGGATGATTTAGTCCTTACCATTATATTCCTTTTGCATCCAGTGGTAATTTTATTTTACCACTTTTCTACTCAATCTGTGGAAAATTTCCTAGGCACAGACTAAAGCTGCCACAATGGCCTAAGTGAATTTCAAAATAAGAAACAATAATAATAGGGAAAAAAGGATTTCTGGGGGTTAGAAATTGTTCTGGCTGCAAGGATGCTATTAGCTTGTCAGAGAGAAATGCTCAATGGCTTTTCCCTGGCGTTTCAACTCTCATTGTTGTCATTGTGCTTTTAAAAGCCTGATTTTAGAACATCTTTGATATTGTACTTGCTAGCAAAATATTCCAAATGATTTCATTTTTATATCCTCTCTGTGTGTTTCCCTCACCCTTTCCTGCCACATAATGAGAGATGGATGGATTTGGGTTTACCCACAAGCTGCTGTAAACACAGCTGATGCCATTGCACCATTTAGCTGGAGGATGCACTCCCACATCGTAGCAGGGAGCGGTTGGCTGGCAGTCACAGCACTTCCAGAAGTGGAGACAGATGTGCAAAAACATATTCAGGAGCAAAATTTGCATCATCTGCTGTTCACTGGGAATCCTTTGTGTGCAGGATGGCAATTACACACCCACTCCTGGGCTCTGTACCTGGCTGTGCCATTGACCCATGACAGATTTCCATCAGTGTTCATCAAGCTCTGTGCAATCGATGTTTTCTAAGGACTTCTTTCTTCTTCTTTTTTCGTTTGTTTTGTGTGTGATTGCAGCTGGTCTTCTCTATCCTTACCCTAAAGACTGCTCCCAGGCTCTCCTGAATGGAGAAAGCACCTCTGGGCTCTACACCATTTACCTGAATGGGGACAAGGCTCAGCCTCTGCAAGTCTTCTGTGACATGGGCGAGGATGGGGGCGGATGGATTGTGAGTAAGACAAGAGGGTCCCCACCACCCTCATGTGCATCTGTCTGTGGTAAGAGTAGGGGAAACAGATCCCATCCCTGCTCACCTATGGCATTCCTCATAATGCTCCACTGTAAGAGTTGGGCTGACTATCTATAAATGTGGGGTATTTTATCTCAGGTAGGACACTTAGGTGCTTAGAACAAGGTTACCAGCCCTTTCTGTAGCTGGAGGAGAGGTGTCTCCAAAGGATGGGTCACATCGGTGCTTTCTGCACTTGGGACAAACCCTAATCTCTGTCCACTGGTTCAGCACTCCCAAGGTGCTGAAATGAACATCTTAGATCAGATACTTAACTTCTACATGCTAATTAGGTGAGAGGAGGGTGGGCTGACTCTATCTGAGAGAGACAGAGGCAGCAAAGGAGGTTAAAGCTCAGGGCAAAGGAAGTGTTCGTTCAGCAGCCTCATGGTATGGTGGTCAGCCAGGCTTCCCAGGCTGTTATACAATGGACACATCTCACCAGAACAGCAAATGAATGGCCATAAAAATACCAGCTCTCTGTAGCGACACACAATCATAGCATCACAGAATCATTAAGGTTGGAAAAGACCTCTAAGGTGATCAAGTCCAAACTGTCAGTCCAACACTTCCATGACCACTAAAGCATATCCAACACTACCATGACCACTAAAGCATGTCCTAAAGTGCCATGTCTGCACCTCCTCAAATCTGAACATGAGGGACCCTGGCCACAGAAAGGAGAAAGGAGCTGGAGAAAAGCATGCCTAGGAGACTAGGGGATGTGGAGAAAGTCTTGGCTGAGAAACACACAACTGTGAGGGGCTGCTGGAAAAACAGAGAGCAAGAACTGAGAAAGGCTACATCACACAGGGGAGCCTGGGAACCCAACAATGAAATTAGAGACACAAAACAAGCAAGGAGGCTTCCAAATGGCACAAATCAGTGTCTGCAGCAAAAGCACTGCTGCTTTGGGTGGTAAAGGCCAGGGATCAGCAATGCCAAGCTCTGCATTTGCAAAAGCCACCTTGCCATGCTCTGTCAAAGGCTGTCTGTCCATAACACCTCTGGCCTGTGGTGGTTGCAGGTGTTCCTGAGGCGGCAAAATGGAAAGGAAGATTTCTACAAGAACTGGAAGACTTATGTGGCTGGGTTTGGAGATCCTAAGGATGAATTCTGGATAGGTAAGTGGCAAGGACTTGTCTTCTTTTTAAAGAAAACACAAACACAGCCTAAAAGACCAGGAGCCACTTGGAAGTCTCCATTTAGTTGGTAAAATTATTTGTAAAAGGGAGCATGGTCTAGCAGAGGAGGCTGAGAGCAGCATGGAGACTGAAATTGCCAGGTCCAAGCCAGTCCCTCCAGTTGCAGTTCATAGATGTCATGGTCACAAACCTGCCAAACAGTTCTCCCTGGTGCACTAAGAAGTTAGAAAGTAGCCCTGAGAAGCAGCAAACCTTCTTCTAGGACACTCCCAGCAGGTGACTCAAGCAAAGTGAGGAAAAGAAAAGTGAAAACCAAAAATTCAAAGACCTTGCTGTGTTTTATTTGTTTGTGAATGAAAGACAATGAGGAAAAGAAGGCTCCAGGGAGACCATAGAGCAGCCTCCCAGTACCTGAAAGGGGCCCACAACAGACCTGGGGAGGGACTTTTTACAAGGGCTTGTAGTGATAGGATGAGGGCAAATGGATCGAAGCTGGAAGAGGGGAGTTTGAGACTGGAGATTAGGAAGAAATTCTTTCCAGGGAGGGTGGTGAGACACTGGAACAGGTTGTTCAGGGAGGCTGTGGATGTCCCCTCCCTGGAAGTCTTCAAGGCTAGGTTGGATGAGACCTTGAGCAGCCTGGTCTAGTGGGAGGTGTCCCTGCCCAGGGCAGGGAGGTTGGAACTGGATGATCTTTAGGGTCCCTTCCAACCCAAAGCCTTCTATGAATAACAGCATGAAGTTCTTTGCTTTCCCCAAAGTTGTTTTTCCAGCTTTGTCCTAAAAATTCCTACTGTGGTTTGAATGGAAGAGGGCCCTCAGTCAGCCTGGTTTTGTCTGTTTGTTTTGTGCTGACATTACCCCAGGGCTGAAGCAGCTCACTCTGTTCCTCAGCGTTTCTGCCCCTGTGTATCTGTACAGGTCAGCACGACTCCCTTTATGGGATAACCTGACGGGAGAGAAATAAGCATGGGGAGCCAAATGAATTGTTCATTTATGTCCACAGGTCTGGAGAACCTCCACAAAATCACCTCTCAGGGCCAGTATGAGCTGCGTGTGGATCTGAGGGACAAGGATGAGACAGCTTACGCTGTCTACGACAGGTTCAGCGTTGGAGACGCCAAGAGCCGCTACCGGCTGCGGGTGGATGGCTACAGTGGCACAGCAGGTGAGCTGAAACACCCCTGGGTTTCCTTCTGATTTGATGTTTGCTCCCAGTTGGCTCAAGGTAACTGTGCTAATGCTGTGCATCAGCATCACAGCAGGTACCTCCTTTGTGTTAGGAGTCTGAAAAGATGAACACGGCGCTAGACTTTTATGTTCCCCTTTTCAAGTCCTCCGGTGGTTTTGGTGCCACATTTTATGGCATGTTTATGATAGACTATAAACAAGTCCATTAAACAGCCATGGATCTCATTTGGCCGCTGCTTGACTGTCATTTCTGCAGCTAATATGAGCTTGTCACAGCCTCATCTCTTGTCAGTGGAATAGTCCTGCTCCGACATGATTTATTATTCTGCTGAACAAATAATCTGCCTTTTGTAATCACAGCAGCTCCAACCCCACAGCCCTTACTGAGCTCTCTTCAGGGCTTCAAAGGATTAAGAGATAAATCCAGCTCCACAAGATGGCTTAAAAGGAGATAATTTCATGCTGCTAGGTGCATTAAACCAGACCACAAGTATGTGCATGTAGGGACTCTGCCTGTGACCATCGTATGACCTTTGTGCACAAGCTGTAGAGATACAAAGGATTTGCAGCAGTAGCAGTTTGGATCACAGAATCACACACACAGAATCGCTGTGCTAGGAAAAGACCTTTGAGATCATCAGGTCCAACCATTATCTATCTCTACCAAGACCACTACTACACCACGTCCTTGAGTACCACATCTGTTTGTGTCTGTCATAGAATCCATAAGGTTGGAAAAGACCTCAAAGATCATCAAGTCCAACCTGTCACCCAACACCTCATGACCACTAAACCATGGCACCAAGTGCCACGTCCAATCTTGAACACCTCCAGGGATGGGGACTCCACCACCTCCCTGGGCAGCACATTCCAATGGCTGACAACTCTCTCAGTGAAGAACTTTCTCCTCACCTCCAGCTTGAGACTGTGTCCTCTTGTTCTGGTGCTAGTTGCCTGGGAGAAAAGACCAACCCCCCACCTGGCTACAACCTCCCTTCAGGGAGTTGGAGAGAGCAATAAGGTCTCCTATGAGCCTCCTCTTCTCCAGGCTAAGCAACCCCAGCTCCCTCAGCCTCTCCTCACAGGGCTATGCTCCAGACCCCTCCCCAGCCTCGTTGCCCTTCTCTGGACATGTTCAAGAGTCTCAGTGTCCTTCTTATAAAACCTATAAAGGCAAACACACTGGTGCAGAGCAGTGGCAGCTGCTACAGCTAGTAGGATTCAATCCTACTGCTTCCTCATACTAAGCATTTAGGTCCAAGAGTAATGGATGGAGCAAGACAGACACTAAGATAGGACTGTGAGCTCTGCTCCAGTTATATAGTGAAAGCTGCTCCTATTCACCAATCTGCAAGTGGGCACCCAGACCTGGGAGCTAGAAGTCAGTGGTAGGTGGATGTCTCACTGTCTGTCTTTCCAGCATGGACCAGCATGGAGACTCCCTTGATCTTGATTCAGACCTTGAGAAAGCCTCTTTGGGCTTCTGTACAAGGCCAACCTTCAGCAACACTCTTAGCAAGAAGTGCAGAAACTGAGCTGCATAAAACCCACTTAACAAACTGGTGATAGGAGACCACCTCAAAAAATATGTTGACCTGCTTCCAGCCACAAAACTCTTGTACCTCCTTCTGAGTTAAAACAAGTCCCTTCACAAACTTAGACACAGACAGGCTTTACAGATGGTTCATGGCACAGGCCAAACAGTTTCCACTTTCTGCAGCACAGTCACTGCTGTGTGATCCAAACTGAGCAAAGCACTCACCTTGCTCTTCCTTTTGTCTCCCCATCCCTCCAGGTGACTCCATGACATATCATAATGGAAGGGCCTTCTCTACATTTGACAAGGACAATGACTCTGCCATCACCAACTGTGCTCTGTCATACAAGGGTGCATTCTGGTACAAGAACTGCCACCGAGTCAATCTGATGGGCAGATATGGGGACAACAGCCACAGCCAGGTGAGTGTGGTGTTTGGAGGCTTCTGCTAATGCCTCTTCCAGGACAGTGTGGTGTTGTGAGGCTTCTGCTAATGCCTCTTCCAAGACAGTGTGGTGTTGGGAGGCGTCTGTTAATGCCTCTTCCAGGACAGTGTGGTGTTTGGAAGCCTTCTGTGATGCTTTAAAAGAAAGAGAATTGCAATTTTGGATCAGTCTGGGGGTTCAGGTAGCCACACATCAGAGCAAGGGCCAAGGCCACTCTGGAGATCATTAGGGAAAGAGGAGGGCTTCTGCTCACAAAAGCAGACTTCAAAGTCAGCTGCTGGAACGTTGATGGGTTTGTGTGGCTTTGCCAAGTGTGCAGGGAGCAATTGTGCTTTTCAACATGTGCAACAAAATGTCCTTCCTGCTGTGGAAGCCAGGCAGTGAGTGAGAGCTCTGGGGGACGGCGTGTGGGGTTTTGTAGGCTGTGCTGACCGGTGGCCAGAGCTCTGTGCTCCCCAAGCCCCCTGTCCGTTGCTGTGCCTCTGTGCCCAAGGAAACCAGCCTCGGTGAAACGAGAGCAGTGGAGGCTGAGAGCAGGGCGAGAAGTCAATGTGTGACCTCACACTTCATCTTTACCTTTGCAGGGTGTGAACTGGTTCCACTGGAAGGGCCACGAGTACTCCATCCAGTTTGCAGAGATGAAGCTGAGACCCTCCAGCTTCCGGAACCTGGAAGGAAGGCGAAAGCGAGCGTAGGGCCCCGGAGGTGGCGAAGGGGCCACGGGCAGGGCGGTGGGGGGAGGGATAGAGAGTGGGGGTGTGGGGAGATCCTCTGGCATCACTGGGGTGGTGGGATGTGAGGAGCTGGTAGTCGAACCAAAGCGCCAGTGACCCTTGGCCCAGCGGAGGCTTCTGCAGCATTCCAAACAACGAGCCTTAAGCGTCGCAGCGTTTCCAGCAGAGCAGCTGCAGCTGCCCAGCGGGAGCATCCTCCACACCAAAGACAACCAGCTCAAGGGTTCTTTGTGGTGTCATTCAGTTTGGTTTTCTCAGAAAGCCCCTGGGATAAAGTTCTTCCACGGGCTGGCTATCTCTCGGGTGGCCCAGGGGAGGGGGAGGGGAGAACAGCTTTGTACATTGGGTAGTTTGTTTTAGAACCAGCCATATTTTACACACAGGGATGTGTGGGGTTAATTATCATTATTATTATTATTATGGTGATGATGATTAGTTATAATTGAAATTCATTGGTTGCTGGAAAGTCTCTTTTTTTTTGGGTGTGTGTTATATATATATATATATATATATCAAGTACCACAGAGAAGGAGGGGAGGGGAAGGGGAAAGCAGTGTGTTTGAAACTGAAGCATAAGATTAATATTATTAATATAATGAGAAAGTAATAATAATAATGATGATGATAATAATAATAATAATAATAATAAAGCTAAGGTTGTGTCCTTTGTAAGAGAACCATGCTTTTGGAAACACAGCAGGACAGTGTCTGATTGTAAATTTTTTGTTTTATATATATATATATATATAAATAAATAAAAGCACAAATACTTTTAAATAAATTTCTACTTTTTTTTGGTCATACATCTGCAGTTTGTGCATGTCCAGGGTCTGTGTCCTTAGATGGAGGGTGGGGAGGAAGAAACAGGAAAGCTGAGAATGCTACTGCATGCACAACCTCCTGACTGGTTTGTTCAAAGGCCTGTGGCTGCTCGGGGCCCCACTGAAAATTGTTCTTTTTTCTGAGTCACTTGGTAGAGAGGGTTCCCAATAAGGCAGTAGTCTGGGATATGCATCCTCCCATGACACCCAGAAAGGCTTGTGTTTCCTTCTTACTGCTGGCTGGAGACGTAGATGCAATCTTGGGAATGACACCCACTGGAATCTGGCAATCCCTGTCTTGCCATTTTATCCCTAGGCACTGGATCTCTCATGCATGCCCCTTGACCTTACTCCACTTTATAGCAAACCCAGCCTTCAGAATGACCTGGATTAGAATAGAATAGAATAGAATAGAATAGAATAGAATAGAATAGAATAGAATAGAATAGAATAGAATAGAATAGAATAGAATAGAATAGACCAGGTTGGAAGAGACCTTTGAGATCATCAAGTCCAACCTATCACCCAACACCATCTAATCAATTAAACCATGGCACCAAGCACCCCATCCAGTCTCTTCCTAAACACCTCCAAGTGATGGTGACTCCACCACCTCCCTGGGCAACACATTCCAATGGGCAATCACTCTCTCTATGAAGAATTTCTTCCTAACATCCAGCCTAAACCTCCCCTGGCACAGCTTGAGACTGTGTCTTCTTCTCTCATTCCTCCTGCTTTCCTAGCTGTGGAGTGTAAAATGACCTACAGATAACTGATTCCTGGTGGCCTTCTTTTCTATAAACCTCTCATGTCTGTTGTCAATTCACTGTCCAGGAAAGCCATGGATGCAGTTCTGTTTGCAAATGTCCTCTGAAGACTCCTGTAGACAAAAAGCTTTAGTCAGGTTTAGCATTCAACACATTTTCTTTTCTTTCTCCTGCACTTCTCTTGCTGTGTCACCCCACATGATGATGTCATCAAGGTACTGAAAGCATTCCAAGGCTCCGTGCTGTTCCAGTACAGCCTGGATCAGTCCATGTCAAATGGGGCTGTGTTTCCACCCCTGGGGCAGTCAGTTCCAGGAGTACTGAACATCTCTTCAGCTGGCACTTAGAGCCATGGTTTAGTAGTCAGGAGGTCTCAGGTGACAGGTTGGACTTGATGCTCTCTGAGGTCTTTTCCAACCTTATTGATTCTATGATTCTATGCTGAGCCTATCCCATACCCTTTCTTTTTGTCAGGGACTGGTTGTAAGTATTCTGCTGGCTTTGGTACAGGGAAATGCCCAGAAGGATTTGGGTTCTTGTAGTACATATTTCTTTCTTTCTTTTTATTTCCTTCCTGCCCAAAAGCTTTTTCTGTGTTGTTTCCTAAGTGTTACTGACCAATGCTTGCTCCATCTAGGTGGGAATAGCTAACAAAAGACTGCAAAGGAAGTACAGAGTTGTTGTTGGGTACCACTGGCATCCTTGAATACGTGTGTAAATAAAGGGCTCTCTTTTTTTGCCATGAATGAAACTTGTGTGTAGCTCCTCTGTATCACACTCTTCAGCTGAAGACAATAAAAGATTGATTGTTTTAACTCAGCCTCTCTGCCCTCCTTTGAGGTTGCACTTTTCAAACACAGCAAATGTTTCTGCCTCCTTCTTGCCAGTCACTGGAAGGTGAATTCAACCCATAGAATGGGTTGGTTTGGATGGGACCTTACAGATCATCCAGTTCCAACCCCTTGCCATGGGCAGGGATTGCTCCCACTACCTCAGATTGCTCAAGGCCTCATCCAGCCTGGCCTTGAACACCTCCAGGGATGGGACATCCTCAACCATCCCAGGCAACCTGTTCCAGTGTCTCACCACTCTCTAAAATCTCTTCCTAATATCTACTCTAAATCATTCAGAGCAGATCAGCTAAGATCTCAAGGCTTGCTGTGAAGTGCTAGCTATTAGGTAAGGTCAGATATTGTTGATTTGACACTGGGTGTCCACAGTGGTTGGGTTTTTTTGTTGGGGTCGTGAGCAGCTGAGCATGAACAAGAGGACACAGCCTCAAGCTGTGCCAGGGGGAGTTTAGGCTTGAGGTGAGGAGAAAGTTCTTCCCAGAGAGTGTTGTTAGCCATTGGAATGTGCTGCCCAGGGAGGTGGTGGAGTCCCCATCCCTTGAGGTGTTCAAGAGGGGACTGGACGTGGCACTTGGTGCCATGGTTAGTAGTCATGAGGTGTTGGGTGACAGGTTAGACTTGATGATCTCTGAGGTCTTTTCCAGCCTTATTGATTCTATGATTCTATGATGATCTCAAAGGTCTCTTCCAACCTCAACAGTTCTATGGCTCAGTGTGTGCTCAGGGGAAAAAAGAGCCAAAAAAAAACCCTTAAAAATCTGGAGGGAGGAAGGAAAGGAGGGAGGAAATCACCCTTTGGTGCCCTCTTCCTAACTTACATATTCATTTTCTTTTCCCATTGTTATTATTTTTAATTGCAACCCTTTGATTCCTTCATTTCTCAGCTTTTGCTGATCATCAGCCCTCAGGAATAGTTATGTCCCAGGGCCAACTTGTTTGTGGTGTTGACTGAAACTTTGGCATCACCCTAGATGGGAGAGCCTGGTGGGGACCCTGCATGCTGGAGTGTGCACTGGGACCAGCAGTACTGTGAGAGAGCCCTGGGACAGCAGGGGCATCAAAGCTGTGTGCTCTGCTTTATTCATAGTCAGTCTCAGGAGCTGCATTTGAGAAGTGTCTGATTTCTGTAGGTATTCTATTGTGTCACCCAAGAACTAACCCATGTTGGCAGCTGTTCATCTCTGGGCATCCTCCAGGACCACAACGAGAGCACATGGGGATGGTGCAGAGGATTTATCAGTGGGCAATGCCTGGCTGGAGTGGTAGGAGAAGATCCTAAAAGAATTAGTAAACCATTGGAGATCTTCATGCAGTTTCTTTTCCAGTACCTCTGAGCAACCCTGCTTAGGCTGCTCAACCGTTTTAAGCCGGTCTGCCAGCAGATGGCATGAGGAGTCCATCTGTCCTGCTCTGTTTGGAGTGCTGCTCAGCGCTTGGAAATCCTGCGGCTATCCAGAGTCCATCCAGACGCTGCCATTCTTCACTGTTGCCTTCTCTGGTGACACCCAGCACTCTGAGCATCCTCACTGTGGTGATGTCTCAGCAACCCTGGTCTTTGTTAGGAGCTACATGTGGCAAAGCATTGTCCTATGGGCACACAGCAGGGACTTTGCAAGGACAGCTGTAAGAAAAAGGTAGTTTGGGCTTGCAGGAGCAGGAGTTAGGTCACAGCAAGAGCAGATGTTGAGGAGTAACTTCCTTCCTGAACAGTATTAGCTGAGCTTTGAATACCTTCTCCCTTCTCCCCCTAAGCTGTAGTTATGCCAGTGAATATTGTTGGTTTTGCACAGGCAGCACAAGTCTCCTCTGACCTTCTAGAGCACTGGCAAGGGGCTGAGCTGCAGCACCAAATTTAATGAATTCTCTGTAATTAGCAGCCCTTCTTTGGCCTTTGTCAGAGCAGCTTATTGGCAGCGTGAGAGAAAGCAAATCCAGTAATGAAGAAACAAACTCCGCTCTCAAGATGCTTTGCAAGTACCTGGGAAATGGCACCACACTGGTGTAACTGAAAGCTCCTGCAGCCTGTTTGCAGACATCCAGAGGAAGATTTGCCATTTGTGAAACGATTTCCCCCTTTCTAGTAACATCACAAAGCTGACTCGAGCTGGCTGTGATGTCATTTAGCTTGGCAGATCCGCAGAGACAGGCTCGGATTTGTACCTGGCTGCAGAAATGGTGCAAACACACTGCACAGAAGAGAGATGATGTTTCCTGTAATTACTCACTGACAGATGCCTGCTTGGTGTTTTTCATGATTACTACTGTGAGAGAGGAACTGGCAGACCCTTGAAGGAGCAGGCGCCAAAACACCCTTCAGGGCTGACACAAGCTTGATTCGGTACCAAGCTGCTCTACCATGGCCTATTGTAAGGGAGATTTGCTTTCTGGTTGTTCTTTTTCCCTCCTTTCCTGGTTGTGACTGGTGAGAACAGCTTAAATCACCCTCGGCTTGGCAATCTATTTATAACCCTGCCAAGGGTGCACCAAATTGCTGTCTGGTTGGTTTGTCAACCTAAAGGACCATAAACCACCTCAGCGCTGCTGTTAATACTTAACGTGACAAAGCAGTTTAGGAGCCTCAATGGGCCAGGAAAGGCTTCAAAAATCTTTCAGCAGCGAGACCCAAGGTCTCAGAGGCACTGAAGGAGCTATTTGGGGATGTGAGTGGGATTTATGGAGTTAGGACGTAAGGGTGTCCTGGTGTGAGCTAGACCAGAACTAATTCTGCCCTTGCTAACCATTTGGTCTCAGTCTTCTCTGCCTGAATTCAAAACTGTAGCCTTGAAAAACCTTCTTACAGCTGCCACATTACCTCTGAGGGATGTCAAACTCTGCAGAAGTACTTTTTCTTCTCCCCTCCCACTATCTTTCTTCTCTTCTTTGGACTCAGCTTCCTGGAAGGAGGTTGTAGTGAGGCAGCCTCCCCAGGTAAAGACATCTCAGCCTGTGGTGCCAGACCAACATGTGTTGGTCTTGATAAACAGGGTGTGGTTTGTCACCTGAAGACTGCAAGCAAATACCAGCCAAAGCTGCACAGAAGTTTTTTGATCTTGGAAAATGTGGCAGAAAAGCCACATCTTAATCAGACCTTCAATCTACAGAATAACAAGACCCCTCTGAGGTGAAGAAGCAGCTGCTTTAAGGGAGAGGGAAAGGCAGTTCAGTAAGAAGTGTAAGGACAGCTCTGCTTTCCCAGGCCATCCTCAGCTGCTCACAAGCTGTTCCTGGCTCCAGCCCAGGAAGTTTTGGAGTAGCAACACAGCACTGATGATTGTACAGTGAAGAGGATTCCACTTGATGAGCAACCTTGGTGAGGAATTTCCACAAGGCTGAGAATGAGTCTCCATCTGGGCTTGCATCAGTCATGTTCCTGCTGTCAAATGAATCAGTCCTATTTCATTTTGCCATCAAAAGGACATCCCAAGTGTGGGACAGAGCAGGAAGAGCCAACCACATGTAACCATTGCAACACCTCTCTAACTTTAAGACAGGTTATCTGGAGGTAGTAGGAGTTGGAAAAGGAAAGCAGAGGAAGTTGTTGCATTACAGATCAACAAAGAAGCTGATGTTCTACCCATGTATACAACCTCTGACTTTCATCCCTTCTACTCCCACATGGAGACATGCACACTGAAAAACCCAGCTGAGTTTTAGTCACTTGTATAGCATGGGGAACTCATAGAATCATAGAGTGGTAGGGGTTGGGAGGGGCTTCCAGAGATCATCAAGTCCAACACCTCTGCCAGAGCAGGGCCACTTAGGGCAGGTCACACAGGAACACATCACACAGGACCACATCCAGACAGGTCTTGAGTCTCTCCAGAGAAGAACACTCCACCTCCTTCCTGGACAGCCTGTTCCAGTGCCTGACAACTCTTGCAAGAAAGAAACTTTTCCTCCTATCAAATGCAAACCTCCCCTGGGGCACCTTGAGGACATCTCTTCTCCTTGTATTGATTGTTACTTGGGAAAAGAGGCCAACCCCCACCCCACTCCAGCCTCCTTTCAGGGAGGTGTAGAGAGCAACCAGGTCTCCCTTCAGCCTCCTTTTCTCCAGACCAAACAACTCCAGCTCCCTCAGCTGCTCCTCACCAGCCCTGTTACAGAATACAGAATTAACCAGGTTGGAAAAGACCTCAGAGATCAGCAAGTCCAACATATCACCCAACACCTCATGACTAACTGAACCATGGCACTAAGTGCCTCATCCACTCTCTTTTTAAACACCTCCAGGGATGGGGACTCCACCACCTCCCTGGGCAGCACATTCCAATGGCCAAGCTCTCTTGCTGGGAAGAATTTCTTCCTAACATCCAGCCTAAACCTCCCCTGGTGCAGCTTGAGGCTGTGTCCAGCCCCATCCAGAGAAGGGCCCTCAGAGTCCCTGCACTGTGTGCAGAATGACCTCTAGCCACGGTGTGGCAATGATTAAGAGGCTTTTAGGTGGGCAACACGCAAGGTAACTCCAGCTGCTGTTACCCACAGGACGCTCTGTGCTTGGATTGCCAGAGGGAAAAATCCAAGCCGCGGGTACCTCCTGCCTGCCACGCACCGGCAAAACCACTTCAAAGGCGTCTCGTTGCGAGGCAGCAGCTCTGCCTGCAACCACCGGGCAGTGACGAAGTCAAAGGACTTGATGATTTTACTCCTTTACCTCTTTGTGAGGTACTTTCCTCCGAGGAAATCATTCGGCTTCCTGTGTTTTTACTGTAAACAGTATGCTGCAAAGAGGAAAGCGAGAAAGAGACCAAGACAGATTTGATTGGGGGAGGGGAGGGGAACAAAACACAGAGAAGGTTTCAGAACAGATAATCCTTTTCATTGCCACTTCTGTGCCTCCCTGTGCATAAGGCATCTTCCTCCTTCAGCGCTGTGCAGAAAGGGTTAAAAGCAAAAGCTAACCTGTCCTCTGGTCCCGGTGCTTAAAATGAAACTCCTTTCAGAACTGAAAATGCTCATTTCCTCCCCGCCCTTCCCCTTGCTTATTTACTTTTACTTTACTTAGTGTCTTGCCCTTCTATTTCTGTAGCTGGCAAAGAGAGAGGAGAAATGATGTGGAAAAAAAGAAAGAGGCTTTTTTCTTGTCCAAGTGGAAGGAAAAAAACTCCCTGCCTACGTCACCAGAGAGCAGAGTTCAGACCTATTCTCAACGATGATTTCTACCTTTTCATCAAAGCAGTTGTGAAAGTCTCAGCTCTAGGAAGAATTGGGGCTGTTGTTTTATTAGCAAGCTGATGTAGATTTCCATGCAAAAAAAGCATGCTGCCTGCAGAGAGGGCACTTAGCTACAAACAGCTACTAAAGCTCTCCTTTGCAGGAAAAGGGTTTGAACCCCAGGATGTTAGGGGTTGGAAAGGACCTCCAGAGATCATCGAGTCCAGCCCCCCTGCCAGAGCAGGACCACAGAATCCGGCACAGGTCACACAGGAACACACCACAGGTCACACAGGAACACACCACAGAGTCACAGAATCACCAGGGTTGGAAGAGCCTTCAAAGATCATCAAGTCCAACCTGTCACCACAGACCTCATGACTAAACCATGGCACCAAGTGCCACATCCAATCCCCTCTTGAACACCTACAGGGATGGTGACTCCACCACCTCCCTGGGATCCAGATGGGTCTGGAAACTTTCCACAACCTCTCTGGGCAGCCTGTTCAAGTGCTCTGTGACCCTCACAGTGCAGAAGTTCCTCCTCATGTTGAGGTGGAACCTTCTGTGCTGGAGTTTATATCCCTTGCCCCTTGTCCTATCCCAGGGTGCAACTGAGCAGAGCCTGTCCCTTCCCTCCTGACCCCCAGCCCTCAGATAAAATCAAAGTATCATAGAATCATAGAATCAGTCAGGGTTGGAAGGGACCACAAGGATCATCTAGTTCCAAGCCCCCTGCCCTGGGCAGGGACACCCCACACTAGATCAGCCTGGCCAGAGCCTCATCCAGCCTGGGCTTAAACACCTCCAGGGATGGGGCCCCAAACACCTCCCTGGACAACCCATTCCAGGGCTTCACCACTCTCATGGTGAAGAACTTCCTCCTCACCTCCAGCCTGAATCTCCCCCTCCAGCTTCATTCCATTCCCCCCAGTCCTATCACTACCTGAGATCCTGAGCAGTCCCTCCCCAGCCTTCTTGTAGGCCCCCTTCAAATACTGAATATTTACAATCATTTATTAAATCCCCTCTCAGTCTTCTCTTCTCCAGACTAAAAAGCCCCAGGGCTCTCAGCCTCTCCTCCAGGCCCTTCAGCATCCTCATAGCCCTCCATTGAAGGGAGATTTTGAAGTAGCCCCACAGAGACATTTATGACAGACCCAAGAAATGTAACTGACTGAGGTAAACTGGGCAAAAAAAGCCCAAAGCCATCATATTCTGAGCATGTTCACATACCCTGGACCATTTGACTTTTCCCTAGGAAATAAACAGTTAAGAATGAGCTTAGACCCCTGAGATGCCAATTTCTACATGTTTTAAGTACAAGTCTTGTGCATCCTCCACCTTCCTGCAGTCAGCCTACCTGGAAATAACAGCCTGCTGCAGTGCTGGCACAGCAGACCAATTAATTGCTGATGCCTTGTTAATTTTGCTGATGATACAAAGCTGAGAGGAGTAGCTGATACTCCATCAGGCTGTGCTGCCACCCAATGAGAGCTGGGTGAAGGGGAACCTCAGTAAGGCCAAGTGCAGAGTCCTGCATCTGGGGAGAGATAATACCAGGCTCCAGTCCAGTCCAGTACTAAGGATCCTCTTGTGGGAAAGCAGCTCCAAGGAGAAAGACCTTGGAGTCCCAGTAGACAGTAAGTTATCCATGGGACAGCAGTGTGCCTTAGTGGCAAGAGGGCAAATGGTTTCCTGCGGTGCATCAGGAAAAGTGTGTCCAGCAGGTCTGGGGAGGCTCTCATCCCCCTCTGAACTGCCCTGGTGGGTCCCTATCTGGAATCCTGTGTCTAGTTTTGGGCTCCCCAGTTCAAGAGAGACAGAGACCTGATGGAGAGAGTCCAATAGAGGCTTAGTTAAAGGACTTGAACATTTCTCCTGTGGGGAAAGGTTGTGAGACCTGGGGCTGTTCAGCCTGGAGGAGGCTGAGAGGAGCTCTTATCAGTGCTCATAAACATCTGAGGGGTGTGTGTCAAGATGAAGGTGCCAGGCTCCTTTCAGTGGTGCCCAGTGATAGGACAAGGAAAAACAGGTACAAGCTGGAGCACAGGAGGCTGCACCTCAGTATGAAGAGAAACTTTGCTGTGAGGGTGCTGGAGCCCTGGAGCAGGCTGCCCAGAGAGGCTGTGGAGTCCTTCTCTGGAGACTTTCAAAGCCCTCCTGGATGCACTCCTGTGTGACCTGCCCTGAGTGCTCCTGCTTTGGCAGGGGGTTGGACCAGATGTTCTCTAGAGGTCCCTTCCAACCCCTAGCATACTATGAGTCTATGAATTTTAACTTTTTAAGTTCATTAAGACTGCTGGTGTAGGCAAGAGCTCAGTATTCTGGCAGTTTCCTCTCAGCCCAAAGGAGTCTCCTCTGAAGCCCTCTGTGTGAACATACTTGGTCATACTTGGATACAGAGAAGTCTGGGGGTGCTTAAAGGGAAGAGTACCCTGACTTATCCTTTGTGATTGCATCTGCCCAGCCTGATCTTTGCTTTCCAAGAGGCTTTACAAGAACTCGCAGCTCCAGCCACTGCTCTGAACTCTTCCCACTGAAATGGGTGAAGGTCTCAGCTACTAAAATGTCAGTGGCCCTGAGCAATACCTAAATTCTAAGCTCTGCTTCACCCCAAACCATCTGACTCATGCCAAACCCTTGTCCTCTCACCTGGCTGTTGAGCTGAAAGCCAGCTCTTTGTTGAGCTGCTGCTCCCACACCACAGCAAGAGAGCCTCTGTCTGCTGCCAGGGCAAATGGGATTGCCCTGCATGTGTCAGTGTGTGTGAACGTGCCCTTTAGCTGGGCTGCCTCACAGCTGCCATCAAGCCATGGGATGAGTCCAGGCAGGAAACTCCCCTGGTGAAATCCCATGTGCTGTACGTGACGCATCCCTGGTCACTTCTGCGCCTCCCCACACTGCAGAGTGCAGTCCCTTTAGCTTGTTTTCTTTCCTGTTTGCCTTGCACAGGCTAGTGTGGGCTGCTGTGGGTTTGCAGAGGCCCTGAGGCTATGTCTGTGCCAGAGCAAAGGCTTCCCCCTGCAGCTTTTGGAGCTGGGTTTACATCCTGCACCCTGCCAGCCTTCCTCCTTCCAGCAGCTTCAATGATGCCTGAAGTGCAGGGAAGCACTGCTGTGAGCTGCCAAATGATTCCACCCTTCAGCAAGCCAGCTGCAGTTCAACAGGTAACAGGTATATGGATGGGTGGATGGAGGAATGGGTGGGCACATGCATGGATGGATGCATGCATGCGTGCATGGATGGATGCATGGATGGATGCATGCATGGAGGTGTATACCCATAAACCTGAAGAGCTGTCCAGGGCTGTGTGTGTCTCCTCACAGGTGTCCATCTGTACTAGGGTGTGTTCGTTGTACACTAGGGAGAGAGTACACCATGGGGAGTGTGCACACATACACACAGACATGTGCATGAGCTGTGTGTATATACATATTTGTATATAGATAGAGCACAAGCCCTATGGGGAGAGGCTGAGGGAGCTGGGGTTGCTTAGCCTGGAGAAGAGGAGGCTCAGAGACCTTATTGCTCTCTACAGCTACCTGAAGGAGGTTATAGCCAGGTGGGGGTTGGTCTCTTCTCCCAGGCAAGCAGCACCAAAACAAGAGGACACAGTCTCGGGCTGTGCCAGGGGAGGTTTAGGCTGAGTGTTAGGAAGAAGTTCTTCACAGAAAGAGTGATTGGCCATTGGAATGTGCTGCCCAGGGAGGTAGTGGAGTCACCATCCCTGGAGGTGTTTAGGAAGAGCCTGGATGAGGCACTTGGTGCCATGGTTTAGTTGATGAGATGCTGCCAGCTCAGCATGAATGTTACTATTTCTTGCAGCTCAGGAAGGGAGCAGAAACCATTGAGGTTTCAGGTGGCAGCAGGTTCCAGGATCTCAGCATCAACTCTGGTGAGCTGAGCCCCACCAGCCCCACAGCACACGCAAGGAGAAATCACCACCACTTCAGAACATTTGGCTGGATAACCCCTTCCACATCCTCCATGTGATGAAAGCACATTTTTGTCTTTCTTGTTTGGTGTGTTTATGAGTAGGAGCTCTCTGATCTCTGTAGCAACCATGTCCCTCACTGATGTGTGTGCTTCAAAGTACATTACAGTATCAGAAAGGAAGAACCAAACAGGTGCCTCTGTCCTGGGGGGATTAATCCCAGATCAGAGTTTGCTTCATATGCCTAAAGCCCAAGCAGGTGAGGAACATAATCAGAGTAAAGGAACTGTAATTGTGTCCTTCTACCTTTGTTTAATGCTCCTAGCTGGGAAGTTTTGCTTCACCCAGGGAAGGATTTTAGCAATCTGGGCCTTTGAGCTTCTCTCCTTGCTATGGTTTGGCAATTCTCATCAAGCTTCCCATCTGAGCAAAGCACTGATCTGGGAGGCTTTGCAACACACTGGGTTCTGGAGGTAGGTCTGTTTTCTTTGAGTTAGTTGAACACTGACTAAACACCAGCTGATGGTGTTACCTGTGGGGATACCCAGGGAACTTGCAGTACAGCAGGAATGGAGACACACAACACCTCTGAGACAAGAGGCAAAGGCTTTGGCTGAATGGGAGGCAATACAAATGAGGCTGTCCCCTTGGCTCTATCACAAAGACCACAAACCCAAAGGCAGCTGCAATCAATAGGCTGTCAGAAACACAGCAAGAAAGCAAACCATGGGCATGCTCAGCTGTCTGAACACTTAGTGCCCTGATGGAAAGTAGATAATGTGTGCACAGTTAGTTAGACCATAGCCCTGCAGAAGAATTAGCAGAAAGGATGCTCCTGGTTGGCAAGAGAACTTTATTTCAACTGTAAAAGAAAAAAAGCACGTGATGAGAGTTTAAAGTTTGTGTAGCAAAAAAGCCTCAGAGCTTTGCATGTGTTACTGGCCATAGAAACATCAGCTGCTTTGGTTGTCAGTTGGAGGCTGCAAAACCAGAACCTGCTGCGAGGGCTTTGCTCTCTCCCACGTGGTCAGGATGGCAAAGTGCTGAAGGCACAGCAGATTTTGGGAAGCTGTTCCTCACAGCAGTTGTGTAACTAAGAGCACCTTGCTAAGTGGCTACCTGGAGAGTCTGAAACTGCCTGGGAACTTTCTTGTGTGTTAGTTTAGCCCTGGGGTAGGGTTCTGCATGCGGATACAGATTAGGAATCAGATTAAGAGTTGGACTTGGTGGTCTACTGTTGGGCTCAATGATCTTAGATGTCTTTTCCAACCAAAACAACTTTGTGATATCCTGCTATCCTGCTATCCTGCTCTAAAGTGAGTCTATGATAAGAGTGTGTGCTCTTCCTGCTAGGAAATCACTGCTGTTTCAGGCAAGTGGGTGTATAATGATAGGTTTTAAGCCTTTCATTGATGATCTGGATATGTGATTCTCTGGGTTTATGCACTTTTAATATGTGTGTGTATGTATATCACTGAAAGATGTTACCTGTCTCCTGTAAACAGCCTGGCAAGGGAAGAACCATCAGCAGCAGTCTATTGTGTGTGATCCTTCAGACTTAACAACAGTGCCTAGAAGCAGGAATATTCCAGGGATTTTCAGTACAAACATTTCACAGAAGGCTTCAGTTGTTATTATTGCTGTTTGCAGCGCAGCACTTCCTAGAAACCACAATGGAGAA
The DNA here is from genome assembly GCF_014839835.1 of Dryobates pubescens. NCBI lineage: Eukaryota > Metazoa > Chordata > Aves > Piciformes > Picidae > Dryobates > Dryobates pubescens. The sequence continues at coordinate 10,139,037 of NC_071640.1, forward strand.
GATGTAGCTTTTTGGGAGGACCATTGAGTAAGCATCTATCAGCCTGCCTGGCAGTTAGCCCAGGCACTATCTTCTCAGAACAGGACCTTTAGCAAATAAAGACAGCTCCTCCTGAGCACATTGTCCCTTAGCACACCAGGGCATCGCTGTGTGGATGTTTTTCCACTGACAAATCAAAAGAACACCTCAGCTGGTGAGGCACTGCCACCTTGCTTTGCAAAACAACTTCTCCTTCCTGGGAACACAGCTGATGTCAGGGGTCAAACACACTGCACAGGCCAACCAGCAGAAGATGCCTGCATAATCTGCCATGGTGGCAAAGAGTGGATCTATCATTTGTGGTCATCATAGCACAGCCCAGGAGAAATCAAGCAAGAAGCTGGCAGGCATTGGTGACTGCAATGGGCAAAGTGAGAAAATAACAAAGGAAGGCAGACTGTCAGAGAGGATTTTCACCAACCAGTACTTGTGTTAATCCCCTGACCTAGTTTCTGAAAGGCCTATATAAGGAAGAATATTCTCCACTGAGCAAGCAGCTAATAAGCAGTGCCAGCATTTAAGAGCTTGGAGTGCACCAGTTCTGAGACTCAGCTATCTCTTCCTGGAAAAAAAAAAAACCAAACAGCCAACAGAGCACAGAAAGCAAACACTCTTCAAAAGAGATTCCTCCCCCACCCCCCACCAATCTGTTTCCAACAAAAGCCTTGCACCTTAGCAGTGCTGTGAGTTGGAACCAAAGACGCTGCTGTGTAAGCTGCAGATGGACTCCATTGGAAAGGAAAATTCCTCCCCTCAAATACCACAGCTGACTCTGCTGGAGATCTGCAAACAGATGTCCCTTTGAACCACGTGGGCATAGATGCAGCTTTTAGTGCAGTCTTGACAACAGCCTCTTAGACTCCTCTTGAGAACTCTTTCCTTTGGTTTTTTTGTTTGGTTTGGTTTGGTTTGGTTTGGTTTGGTTGGTTGGGTTGGTTGGTTGGTTTGGTTTGGTTGGGTTGGTTGGTTGGGTTGGGTTGCTTTGTTTTGATTTGGTTTGGTTGGTTGGTTGGTTTGGTTTGGTTGTTTGGGTTGGGTTGGTTGGTTGGGTTGGGTTGGTTTGGTTGGTTGGGTTGGTTGGTTGGTTTTTTTTGTTTAGTTGGTTTGGTAGGTGGGTTGGTTTGGTTGGTGGGTTGGTTGGGTTGGGTTGGTTTGATTTGGTTTGGTTGGTTGGTTTGGTTTGTTTGGTGGTTTGGTTTGGGTTGGTTTGGTTTGGTTGGTTGGTTGGCTGGTTGGGTTTGTTTGGTTGGTTGGGTTGGTTGGTTGGTTTGGTTTGGTTTGGTTGGTTGGTTGGTTTGGGGGTTTTGTGTTGTTTTGGGGTGGGGGTTTTTTGGTTGTTTTTGTGTGGTTTAAGTCTGTTAACAGCTTTAAGTCTTGAGCCTGAAAAGGTATTTCCAAGCTGGGCAGAAAGGCCTCTCACTTCAGCCAGCATGCCCACTCTGGAAATCACTTGTGACTTTGGAAGCCTTCATTCCCACTTGGCCCATGTGAGATGCTTAAGGCTTTTTTCTTCAGTTTGGCTGCAGGACCTTCTCTTTGACTTCCAATGGTGTTGAAGGTACTCAGCAAATTAGTATAAAGCTTATCAAGTTGGACTTCAAGAAGCAGAAAAGGGAATCACAGAAGCCCAGCATGGTGGGGATTGGAAGGGACCTCTGGAGATCATTTAGTCCAACCCACTGCTTAAAGCAGGGCACCCACAGCAGCTTGCCCAGGATCCCAATGGCCAGGGAGGGTTGGAATCTCTCCAGGGAAGGAGACTCCACAACCTCTCTGGGCAGCCTGCTCCAGGCCTCCAGCACCCTCACACCAAAGTTGTTTCTCCTCCTGTTCAGTTGGAGCCTCCCGGGTTCCAGTTTGTCCCCATTGCCCCTTACCCTATCATTGTCCATCACTGAAAAGAGTCAGGGGCTGTTCTCTTGCCCTCCACCCTTTAGCTCTTGCTGAGCATTGATCAGAACCCCTCTGGGGCTCCTATTCTCCAGGCTCAACTGCCCCAGGGCTCTCAGCCTCTTCTGGTCACAGAGTTGCTCCAGGCCCCTCAGCATCTTTGCAGCCTCCACTGGACTGTCTCCAGTAGTTCCATGCCCCTCTTGAACTGTGAAACCCAGGACTGGATCCAGATCCAGTACTCCAGACCCATGGATCTGCAGTGGATTTGTACCCTGAACTATTGTCATATGTGATCTTTTTTAGCCACTTTTCACATCTGGCAGCTCTCTTTTTCTTCACTGCTTACATTGGTTCTAGCTGGGTGTGCAGCAATAAATGGCACCAGTGATTTACCAAGTTGTAGGCTACATACTTGGTCCTCATAAGTGTCACAAGGCTATTTTTCATGTCATTGTTCTTTCAAGGGATGCTTCCTCTGCTCTAGTGCAGGAAACATCACAGTGTTTCAGTGCTTCTTACCCCTCCAGCCAGAAAGAGATATACCATGAAGCATGCAGGAGTGTCCTTCCCTCTGAGAGCCCCAGTACCCAGGTACAGAAACACCAGCCTGAAGCAGCCTGCTCCTCAGAATGAGGAAGTTTTCAAGGCCATTGGGAGAAAGTGAAAGCCCCTCGTGTGGTGCTGTGGTTAGGGAAAGAGAGATGGTTGAGCTCCTCAGCCGCGCAGTGCTATTGACTGCAGCTTTCTTGCTTAGGAAGAAGGCTTTCTTTACATCCATGCTTGTGTAGCTGGAAGAAGGCAGATACAGCTGCTCCCCAGGGACACGTGGGCATGGGGAGGAGTGCTAAATAAGAGGCACTCACTGCCACTCTGTACTTTAAATGTTTTCCTGAGATTTCTGCTGCTTATGTTCCTTTTTGCTTCCCATGGAGGAACCTTTCTGCTGGAGCGTCTCCAACCCCCCAGGAGGCAGCAGCCCCTCAACACACCTGGGGATTTATATTTTATCTATGTCAAATCCCAAGCAGAGGGGCAAGACATGCCCAGTTCAATGCACACAGCAAACCACTGCCCAAAGCATCATCACCTTCCTCCCTCCACTGCCATCCCCTTTGCTCTGACTGTGCGAGGACTTCTCTGGTCCTCTGCTCTCTCCTCCTTGAGGCACAGGACCGGGATGAGCTCAGCATGCAGCTGGAGGTTGTGTGGCTCCTTCCTATGATGCTGCTGTAAGAGTTTCCACTGAATGTCCTTTGTGAAAGAAGATGAAGAAAAAAAATAAATTAGTTTCAAACCTTTCTTTTTTTCCTTTTTTTTTTTTTTTTTCTTCTTTCTTCTGACTTCACAAATTAAACAGCAAGCCCCAGGGGAACATATGACACAATCAGCTCCCTCCTCCTGCTCTTTCTGCATCATCCTGAACAAGACACACTGCCTGGTGGGAGGACCTCTGAGAGGAACTTGCCACAGCTGCTAGTAAAGCTAACCACATTTTTCTTGCAGCCTCAGAACCACAGCTTGCCACAGTTCCAGGGGACAGCGGGGCTGCTGCAGCTCCAAGGCACCTCCAAGCTGCACGGGGCCACCAGAGAAGCCAGCCATGGTGGGGCTGCAGGTTCTTGCTCCTCACTGGCCTTCCACCCCAAGCTGTTTATTAGGACTTGAAAGCACTTTGGTGTGCTTGTGGGTTTGTGTAAAACTGCAAACCAAGCAACGTCCCCCGGCTCTCAGGAAGCCACACAAAACCACACCAGAAACCTGCCAGCTCTGCTCAAGTGTGTTTACACTGTGACAGCCTCTGTAGGGATGGAGAATGAAGCTCCTGATGGAGAATGATGCTCCTGATGGAGAGGGTCCAGAGGAGGCCACAAAGGTGATCAGAGGGCTGGAGCATCTCCCCTGTGATGACATACTGAGAGAGTTGGGGCTGTTCAGCATGGAGAAGGCTCCAGGGAAACCTTAGAGCAGCCTTCCAGTACCCAAAGTGGGATACAAAAAAGCTGGAGAGGGACATTCTGCAAGGGCTGGGAGTGATGGGATGAGAGGCAATGGATTTAAACTAGAGTAACACAGATTTAGATTGGACATTAGGAAGAAGTTCTTTACTAAGAGGGTGGTGAAAGAGTTGAACATGTTGCCCAGGGAGATGCTGGAGGACCTGGAAACATTCAGTGTCAGGCTTGATGGGGCTCTGAGCAACCTGATCTAATTTAGGATGTCCCTGCTCAGTGCAGGGGATTGGACTAGGTGGCATTCAAAGGTCTCTTCCAACCCAACATATTCTATGATTCTATTCTATAAACATCTGAGCTGGCATCAGCTGAAACAAAGACAAACCTCAAAATCCTGCCTCAGCTCTTTTCATGATGAAGTATTGTTCCATTTTATTTTCTCTATTACCCCTAATAGTATCTAATGATCCTGGCTAGTGTCTCTCATAATTTTGACAAGCTTAGGATCTCCTGCTCTTGGATAAACCTTTGGCACTTGGATAAACACAGCACTTTGGGGCATGGCTTAACAGCTATGGGGGTGTTGGGTTGATGGTTGGACTCAATGATCCTAGAGAACTTTTCCAACTGAAACAATTCTATGACTCTGTGATTGTAACTAATGTTGAAAGGGCTGCCAACCTCCTGCAGGGTGCAGGTCATAAGTGGTTGAATTCACAGGCTTTGGGCTCCTGATACTTGAATGTGTCCAGAGAAAGGCAACGAGGCTGGAGAGGGGTCTGGAGCACAACCCTGTGAGGAGAGGCTGAGGGAGCTGGGGTTGCTTAGCCTGCAGAAGAGGAGGCTCAGGGGAGACCTTCTTGCTATCTACAGCTTCCTGAAAGGAGGTTGTAGCCACGTGGGGGTTGGTCTCTTCTCCCAGCCAACCATCACCAGAACAAGAGGACACGGTGTCAAGCTGTGCCAGGGGAAGTTTAGGATGGAGGTGAGGAGAAAGTTCTTCCCAGAAAGAGTAATTGGCCATTGGGATGTGCTGCCCAGGGAGGTGGTGGAGTCACTGTCCCTAGAGGTGTTCAAAAAAGGATTGGATATGGCACTTGGAGCCATGGTTTAGTTGTCATGAGGTGTTGGGTGATAGGTAATAGGTTGGGCTTGATGATCTCTGAGGTCTTTTCCAACCTGGTTGATTCTGTGATTCTGTGACTTATCTAACAGGTGCTCATCCTGTAAGTGTGAGTTTCAAGGAGGTGATTTTAAGTTGAAGTTTTAAGGAAACTATTTTCCAGTGGTTTCCTGCCCTTTCATTCAGCTTATGACATCCTGGTTTGTGCAGGCTGTGTGCTAACAGTGAGATCTTGAGGATGGGAGGACGTTGCTCAAATCTGTGTTCTGACTTCCTCACGGCGAGGGATTGTATCCAGCTCTGGACTGCGTTGGTACCTTGATGATGCCAGTCAATGGATGAGGACCAATACATCATCTAGCTCAGGTTTTCACAAGAAACAAACCCCTTAGGACTCCAAATGCAACTAATCCTGGATCTGCCTAAACCACCACTCGTTCTTTCCTGCTTCCAGCCTTTCAGCAGCTCCAATAGTTTTCAGCATTTGTGGTTTTGCCTCAACCATTCAGCAAAAATTTGAGTCAAACCTGTGAACCGGCTTAGCCAACCTGAAAGTGCCTTTTCCAACGAATTGATGATTCATTGAACCATTTTCTCCCAGCTGTAGAGCCACAGCATTTCATGGAAGGCAGCTCTTTGCTCAGAGATGACTATCAGAACCGATTCCACCGTAGGAGTGTTGAAAGCGCAGGCTGTGGGCTGTGCAATCGCATAGGGCTATTTTCTGTGGTGACTTCAACCCTTGTGGTACCTCCTCCTCGAGCTTGTTTCACTTCATCTGAGAGATTTATTGCCATTCAACACCCCATTCAGCAAGCTATTTACCAGGGCTAAACTTATCAGATTTTGCAGCCTCCTAACAATTGGGATGTGCTTTGATTTGCAGGTCCGTCGTGACCTCTGTCGTTTCGTTTTGCACCCGGCTGGCTTCCCTTCCTTTGTGCTGCACACTCAGCTGTAAGCCAAGCTAAGTGGTTAGATTTGAATATTATATATATATCTCTTTAAAAGAGAGAGATAGAGAGAGAGACTTGAAAAGTCTTGAAGGTCTCTTGTAGAAAATTCCCCTTCTCATGGAGTACCACTGCCTCAAATGCTGGTTTTGATCAGAAAAATGGTCTCTGAACCAACAACTTCCCAATGAACTGCAGTGAAACTTGAGCAGGGGAGATCTAGGTTGGGCATCAGGAGGAAGTTCTTTACAATGAGAGTGGAAAAACACTGGAACAGGTTGCCCAGAACTGTGATCGAGGCCCCATCCCTGAAGACATACAAGATCAGACTTGCTGTGGCCCTGGGCAGCCTGATCCAGTTGGAAGTGTCCCTGCTCAGTGCAGGGGTGTTGGGGAGGATGATCTTTGAGGGTCTATTCCAACCTGGTGCAATCTATGAGTCTGTGAAATAAAGCACAGTCACCAGTGTCTGTTTGCTGATCTTCAGGGGTACTCACCAGGGGAGCTGCCCAAATGCTGCCTGTCTCCATCCCTGGGGGCAGCTATCTCCAAGGATGGGTCCCATGAAGCCTGGCCCAGCCCTGGCCATGACTGTGCCTCCTGCTGCTGCTCACTCTTCTCTGAGGTAGAGGGGTGAGCAGATGTGGGGGGGTGTTGGATCTTCCCTGCTCCTCCAAGCCATGCACCACATCCTGTGCCTACACAGTGACTCACCAGCAGCTGTAGCGTCCAGCACCTCTGCATCATCCTGGCACCAGCTCAGCCTCTGCTGCCACTGCTGCTCTGCCTTCATCCCCAGTCACCTCTTAGTCTCTCTTCCTCTTTAGTTACACAACCATATACATATGAATGTCCTGCCCAGTTCTGGACTATATTCATAGTCTCTTCATCCTTGATTTGCCCTCACACCTACCTTGATGCTCATCCTGGGTATCCTATGATCCTTCTTCCAGCCCTCTGCCACTCTGAAGTGCTGCATCAAGGAGGACAGAAGCTTCTCCATTGTTAGCAAAACAGCCCAGTCTCTTGCTGCTTTCATGGAATCACAGAGTCATTTTGGTTGGAAGAGACTTCTAAGACCATTAAGTCCAACCATTAACCCAGCACTGTCAGGTCACCACTAAACCATGTCCCTCAGCACCACATCTACACAGCTTTTAAACCCTTCCAGAGATGGAGACTCCACCACTGCCCTGGACACTGGCCTGGACGCTGGCCTGGACACTGGCCTGACAACCCTTCCTGTCACTGATAGTGCTGTGGTTTGTTTGTGATGTGTGGCTGCATTGTCAACAGCCATGACCCTAGGGTGGCCCTACTGACTTTCCCATTCATTTCACAATGTTCCCAAGCGAGATGCAGTGGTGGCAGAAGTAGAGAGCCCTGGCTTGAAGCCATGGCACGGCACACTTAGTTTCCTGAACAACACCCTTCACAATCCTGTGGAGCCACAATCTCTGAGCCACCTAGTTCCTCTCCTATTCCTACAGCTCCTTCTCCAGTTCTTCCTATACTCCCACCTACCTTGCCTGTCTGCTAGTCCCTGAGCCTTCTCCCCATGTCTTTGTGCACTGTCAGCTGAACCTTATCACAGAGAGATGTCTTTTGAGGAAGCAAAGCAAACCAATCATTTTGCAAAGCACTATAGAATAGAATAGAATAGAATAGAATAGAATAGAATAGAATAGAATAGAATAGAATAGAATAGAATAGAATAGAATAGACCAGGTTGGAAGAGACCTTAGAGATCATCATGTCCAATCCATCAACCAACACCATCTGATCAACTAAACCATGGCACCAAGCACCCCATCAAGTCTCATCCTAAACACCTCCAGTGATGGTGACTCCACTACCTCCCTGGGCAGCACATCCCAATGGCCAATCACTCTTTCTGTGAAGAACTTCTTCCTAACACTCAGCCTAAACCTCCCCTGGCACAGCCTGAGACTGTGTCCTCTTGTTTTGGTGCTGCTTGCCTGGGAGAAGAGACCAATCCCCACCTGGCTACAACCTCCCTTCAGGGAGTTGGAGAGAGCAAGAAGGTCTCCCCTGAGCCTCCTCTTCTGCAGGCTAAGCAACCCCAGCTCCCTCAGTCTCTCCTCACAGGGCTGTGCTCTAAACCCCTCCCCAGCTTTGCTGCCCAGCTCTGGACACCTTCCAGCAACTGAACATCTTTCCTAAGCTGAGGGGCCCAGAATTAGACACAGTACTCAATGTGTGGCCTAACCAGTGCTGAGTACAGGGAGAGAACAAAGTTCTTTGGGAATAAGAGAAGGCTTCCTGAATTACTGCATAAGAGTTCTGAGAGGGTTTGGTATCCCTGGAGAGCCACTGGCCATGCAAATTCTGCATCAGGAGCTAGCTTGTGTATTTCACTTTCTGTTCAAAGCACTTAAACTTAAGAACACTTTATATTCAGAAGAAGAAGAAGAAGAAATCCGTGGATAGTATCACAGAGAAAAAGTCCCTTTCCCCATCATGAAATTGTAGCAAATGGAGATCAAAGGGCTTCATTTTTCTTGTAGTTTGAAGCTGAATAAATACAGCTCATAAATAAAGCAGTATCAGGCAAAGTGTTCCAAAACAAAATGCCATTTTTATAGCACAATGCAATCATTGCATTCCCAAAATGCTGAGCTGGTGTCTTTTGAGCTTATCAAAGGGTAAGGGATTTTTTTTTTCCTTGTCTGAGAAGTGTTATCAGCGTGGTTGCCTTTCTGAAACAGGGAAGCTGCTTTCTGAGCAGAGGGGGATCCACTGAAATATTTCCAACTGGCTGCACATCATTTTGGAGTCAGAGCCATCCCCCAAAGCCCTGATGGGGGATCTGTCACAGATCTGTCACAGGCCTGAAGCAAAACTGTGGGAATCATAGAATCATAGAATCAATAAGGTGGGAAAAGACCTCAGAGATCATCAAGTCCAACCTGTCACCCAACACATCATGACTAAATAAACCATGGCACCAAGTGCCACATCCAATCCCCTCCTGAACACCTCCAGGGACGGTGGCTCCACCACCTCCCTGAGCAGCACATTCCAACAACTAACAACTCTCTCTGTGAAGAACAACTCTCTTTCTCCTCACCTCCAGCCTAAACTTCCCCTGGCACAGCTTGAGACTGTGTCCTCTTGTTCTGGTGCTGCTTGCCTGGGAGAAGACACCAACCCCCACCTGGCTACAACCTCCCTGCAGGGAGTTGGAGAGAGCAAGAAGGTCTCCCCTGAGCCTCCTCTTCTCCAGGCTAAACAATCCCAGCTCCCTCAGCCTCTCCTCACAGGGCTGTGCTCAAGGCCTCTCCCCAGCTTTGTTGCCCTTCTCTGGACACATTCAAGTGTCTCAATCTCCTTCTTAAACTGAGGAGCCCAGAACTGGACACAGGACTCAAGGTGCAGCCTAACCAATGCAGAGCACAGGGCACAATGACCTCCCTGCTCCTGCTGGCCACACTATTCCCGATGCAGGCCAGGATGCCATTGGCCTTCTTGGCCACTTGGGCACACTGCTGCCTCATGTTTAGGCAGCTGTCAATCAGCACCCCCAGGTCCCTCCCTGTTTGGGTGCTCTCCAGCCATCTCTCCAGCTCTACAAGCTGTCTTTGCTAAGACTCTCCCCCCTGCCTGCAGCCCATCTGAGCATGTAGAAATGCCTGCTGGTGACCCAGGAGTCCTGTCTCCAGAGTTCCTGCTTCTGCCAGTCCTTCCTTTCCCTCTCTCCAAAGCTCCTGCTACCTGCAGGACCATCCTTCATTCACTCCCTCTGCAGTCAGCAGGGGCATCCTCAACAAGATGAGGTTGCTCAGAGCCCTGTTAAGCCTCCCTTTTAATGTCTCCAGGGATGGGGCCCCAACCATCTCCCTGGGTAACCCGTTCCAGTGTCCCACCAGCCTCATAGTAAAGAACCTGTTCCTGACATCCAATCTAAATCTACTCTTCTCTAGTTTGAAGCCATTCTAGTTTGAAGCCTCATCCTGTCACTGAAGGCCTTTGTAAACAGTCTCTCTCCATCCTTCTTGTAGCCCCCTTCAGGTACCAGAAGGCTGCTATTAGGTCTCCCTGAGCCTCCTCTTCTCCAAGTAAAGCAAGCACAGCTTTTGCATGTCTGCCTGAAGACAGAGCTTTGAAGACCAGATAAAAGTGCATTGCTATGTGCTTTTGCTTCCTGTCACGCTATGCATCACCTATTCAAACTCTGAATTCACAGACTGCCTTGTGATATCTTTGCACAGCAACCACCATGGCTCCTTTGCCACGAGACAGGGCTTTGCCAAGACTGAGATATCTCTTTCAACAAGTGCACTGATAACCCTGTCTGGATGCTTATCAATGATTTCATATCTCCTTGCTAATTTTAAGACTTTAAGGTCTTGGTGTCTCTGCCTTAGTTGGTCTTTGGTGAGAAAAATCATAGAATAGAATAGAATAGAATAGAATAGAATAGAATAGAATAGAATAGAATAGAATAGAATAGAATAGAATAGAATAGAATAGAAAATAGAATAGAATAGACCAGGTTGGAAAAGACCTCAGAGATCATTGAGTCCAACCTATCACCCAACACCATCAAATTAATTAAACCATGGCACCAAGCACCCGATCCAGCCTCTTCCTAAACACCCCCAGTGATGGTGACTCCACCACCTCCCTGGGCAGCACATCCCAATGGGCAATCTCTCTTTCTGGGAAGAACTTCTTCCTAACATCCAGTCTAAACCTCCCCTGGCACAGCTTGAGACTGTGTCCTCTTGTTCTGGTGCTGGTTGCCTGGGAGAAGAGCCCAACCCCCACTTGGCTACAACCTCCCTTCAGGCAGCTGTAGAGAGCAATAAGGTCTCCTCTGAGCCTCCTCTTCTCAAGATCAAATCATAGAATCATAGGATGCCCTGGATTGGAAGAGACCTTTAAAGGTCCTCTAGTCTAACCCTCCTGTAGTAAGCAGGGACATCTCCAACTAGATCAGGTTGCTCACAGCTCCATCAAGCTTTACCTTGAATGTCTCCAAGGATGGGACCTTCACCACCCCGTGGGCAGCCTGGTCCAGTGTTCCACCAGACTCATGCTTATAGGGATATAGATTGTATCCCAACTCCACAACCACCACAGCCACAGCAGCTGTGCTGTGCTGCCCCTCCTTCACCAAGGGATGAGTGAATGACCTATATTTGGCTGGTGGTTAGCCCATACCTGGTAGATCACATCCTCAGCCCCTGCCCTCCTCTTCTTCCTATTGACTAATAATAACAACTTCTTTGCGAGCTGTTTACCACCCACAGACATCTACTCCCAAAAAACCCCAGAGGAAATAGCATGAGGTAACCTGCCTTTTCTATTTAGAGACAGGAAAAAAAAGAAATGATGATTCCCAGTAATAAAACAGATAGATGGTTATCTGCTACAGCAGAAATGTTGAGTCGGGCTTTTGAAATTCCAAAGGTGAAGTTTCTTTTGCTTGTCTCAAAGCTGCTTCAGCTCCTCTCACAACCTACACCACCACCTCCTCCTCTTTCTCATTATCTTCACCTAACTCTTTCCCTCATTCCTTGCTTTGCCTGGCTGCAAGGGAAGAGACTGCTTGGTTTGCCCAGGGAGGTGGTGGAGTCCCCATCCCTGGAGGTGTTCAAGAGGAGAGTGGATGTGGCACTTGGTGCCATGGTCTAGTCGTGAGGTCTGTGGTGACAGGTTGGACTTGATGATCCTCGAGGTCTCTTCCAACCTTTGTGATACTGTGATACTGTCTCAGCCAGGACAGCAGGGGCAATCTGTTGTCACAACTGACTGTGGAGCTTTTCATAGAATCACAGAATCACAAAGGTTGGAAGAGACCTCAAAGGTCATCAAGTCCAACCTACCACAGACCTCATGACTAAACCATGGCACCAAGTGCCATGTCCAAGCCCCTCTTGAACACCTCTAGGGATGGTGACTCTACTACCTCCCTGGGCAGCACATCCCAATTGCTGACAACTCTCTCAGTGAAGAACTTCCTCCTCACCTCAAGCCTAAACTTCCCCTGGCACAGCTTGAGACTGTGTCCTCTTGTTCTGCTGCTGGTTGCCTGGGAGAAGAGACCAACCCCCTCCTGGCTACAACCTCCCTTCAGATAGTTGTAGAGAGCAAGAAGGTCTCCCCTGAGCCTCCTCTTCTGCAGGCTAAGCAACCCCAGCTCCCTCAGCCTCTCCTCATAGGGCTTGTGCTCAAGGCCTCTCCCCAGCTTTGTTGCCCTTCTCTGGACACCTTCAAGTGTCTCAATGTCCTTCTTTAACTGAGGGGCCCAGAACTGGACACAGGACTCAAGGTGTGGCCTAACCAGTGCTGAGCACAGGGCACAATGACTTCCCTGCTCCTGCTGGCCACACTATTCTTGATGCAGGCCAGGAGCACTTGTGCAGGTTGCCCAGAGAGGTTGTGGAATCTCCTTCTCTGGAGAGATTCCAAAGCCCCCAGGCCATTGTGCTCCTGGGCAAGCTGCTGTGGGTGCCCTGCTTTAGCAGGTGAGTTGGACTGGATGATCTCCAGAGGTCACTTCCAATCCCCACCATGCTGGGATGCTCTGATTCTGTGACCTCACTTGTTCAATGCATCCAGCAAAGACACAGGATGCCTCTGTTCTGTCAGCCAGTTCTGCAGCACTGGCCTCAGTTATTTTTTTATCTGTAAAATGGCAGAAATCAGGAAGATCTTTCTTGTACAGGATTTGAGCTCTGGGGTGGAAAAGGCTGGAGTCAGGTATATTGCAATAGACCCAAAGACATTAGCAGGCTCTTCTGTTCAGAGCTGGCTTCAAGTATTTCTCTTCCCAAAGCAGTCACAGAAGCAGCAAAGTGCAGAGCATCCACTGATGGCTTTTCCCGGCAATGTAGTAATTCACTTCCCTTCCATTCTCTTCCTTTTGGCCTCACAAACTCCAGTCAAAGTCAATACTTCCTTCTCTAAAATCATCCTCCACTTTCAGGGGATGCTGAGAGATGTCCAGGCTGCCCAGCCTCCCAGCAGAGCCACTGGGGAAAGTAGGACACAGCAGGTGACACAGCATCGGTCAGGTGGGACGGCTGTGGCAGAGCCCAGATGTGAAAGATTTCCTTTCAGTTTGGGTTTTACTCACAGCCCAACCCTCTCCAGAAAACAGCTCAAACCAAACCAAACCAAAACAAAGCAGCTTGTTGAGACATGTCCTGAAACTGCCTCCTTACATTTAACTGTGGCCACAGAGACCTGGGGTATTTTTGTGTCTGAGTGGGTGCCTCTGACTCTTGATTATTTGGTGTGTTTGGGGTTTTTTTTTCTCACTCTCTGAAGCTGCTGTTTGCACTTTCCCATCCTGCTTGTTTTGAGAAACATTCTCTGTGAGAGATTTTCCCTGCTGAGCAGCTGCACAGCTGAAGTGGCAGGAGTGAGCACAGGATTTGGGGTCTTGGAAAACAAAACCTCCTCTGAGAGAAGGACTACATCTCCCTTGTAGTCCTGAGGTCTTGGGTGACAGGTTGGACTTGTTGATCTTTGAGGTCTTTCCTAACCTTATTGAGTCTATGATTCTGTTCTATGAAATCTGAGCAATTTGGTTTATTTATTTGTGAAAACTGAGGAAAGAGAGAGATTTGTGCCTTGTCCATGTGAATTTATGTGAAGAAAAGGAAAGTTTTGATCAGTGGAAATGAAAGTTAATGACAGATGAGGCCAAAAAAACCCACCCAAACCCCAAACAGCCCAGGTGGCTTTTCCTCCTTCCTATCATTCTGCTCTGCCCCTCTATCCTGCCCTGGTGAGGCCACTTCTGGAGCACTGGGTCCAGTTCTGGGCTCCCCAGTTCAGGAAGGACAGGGAACTTCTTGAGAGCAGCAAAAGGCTACAAAGATGATTAGGGGACTGGAATATTTGTCTTATGAAGAAAGGCTGAAGGACTTGGGGCTTCTGAGTCTGGAGAAGACTGAGTGGGGCATATTACCTATGCTTATCAATACTGAAAGGGTGGCAGTCAGGAGAATGGGGCCAGGCTTTTTATGAAGTGGTACCCAGTGACAGGACAAGCCTGAACATAGGAGGTGGTGGAGTCACCATCCCTGGAGGTGTTCAAGAGGACGTGGCACTTGGTGCCAAGGTTTAGTCATGAGGTCTGTGGTGACAGGTTGGACTCCATGATCTTTGAGGTCTCTTCCAACCTTGGTGATTCTGTGATTCTGTGATCTTAAACATGGGGAAGAACTTCTTTACTTTGAGGGTGGTAGAGCATTGGAACAGGCTGTTTGGAGAGGTGGTGGAGTCTCCATCTCTGGAGTCATTCCAAACCTGCCTGGACACCATCCGGTGCAACTTGCTCTGGGTGACCCTACTCTGGCAGAGGGGGGTTGGACTGGATGATCTCCAGAAGCTCCTTCCAACCCCTACCATTCTGTGATTCTGCCTGACTGTAAATCCAACAGAAAATAGAAGCCAATGCATGGGACTGAAGTTAGTTCAACACTGGCATGACTCCTTGACAGAAATGGCAGGTCCGGCGTGACTTGAAGTCTTTGACACGAAAGCTGGCTGCCTTTTCAAATGAAATCTTCCAGCTGAGTTGAGTTTCCTGGCTCATTTGTGCTCAATAAGGAGATTTCTAAGGAATTCAGCAAGAGAATTGGCACTGATGGATCTGGGATGACAGAATTGGCTCAGTAGGTGAGACGTGGCCTTTGGAAATGTACCCAGCAAACATACACACATTTGCTTACAGATCACTAAGAACTGCCATATTTCAAGACAATTTTTCTGCAGCAGAATATCTCTCTAATACTGCTCATCCTTCACCTCACTCCTATTTTCATGTATCTGTTATTACATTGTCAGGAATTCAAGGCTGAAGCCTTCTCTTATGGACATTGCTCCCACACTCACATGCATGAAAGCAGCCTGAGCTACTTAGTTCTTGATGAGCTACTTGGCTTAAAATGATCCAAGTTCTATCATCTACTAGAAGGAGCTGCTGGTAATCATCAAGAGAAAACAACCCTGGAGTCAGTGTTTTCCCAGTGTCTTTAAACCCTGAGATAAAAAATATGTGGAATGGAATGGAATGGAATGGAATGGAATGGAATGGAATGGAATGGAATGGAATGGAATGGAATAGAATAGGAGTGGAATGGAATAGAATAGAATAGGAGTGGAATGGAACGGAACGGAATGGAATAGAATAGAATAGGAGTGGAAAGGAATAGAATAGAATAGAATAGAATAGAATAGAATAGAATAGAATAGAATAGAATAGAATAGAATAGAATAGAATAGAATAGAATAGAACAGAACCAGGCTGGAAAAGACCTTTGAGATCATTGAGTTCAACTTATCACCCAACACCATCTGATCAACTAAACCATGGCACCAAGCACCCCATCCAGTCTCTTCCTAAACACCTGCAGTTGTCTATGCCCTGCCTGCCCCATCCATAGATTTCCTACCATGACAAAGAGAATCCTTGATTTTTGTCCTCCAGATATATATATACTCAAGGCTGAAACTATACTAAGAGGACCACCACAAGGGCCAAACCCAAGCTGAAAGCTCAGGAGCTGAGAGGGGCTTACAAAACAGTATGGTTTCACTTGAAATGGGGTTTCACAGAGTGCAGAGAGCTGTCACTTTGCAGCCAGGTGTCTGAGAGCAGATTGCATTGTCAACCATTCTCTTCTCAGGAGACAGAAGCCTGTAGACAGCAATTCAAAATGCTTAAAGTTCATGGGTTTGTTGGGTTGTTGTTTGGTTTTTTTCCCTTTCTCTTTTTTTTTCAGACCCCATGAAGCTTTCATAATGAAAGCCCTGAAAACTGAGTGAAATGCATGGTGTGGGCTGGAAACCATGAGCAATTCTGTGGTTTTGCTCAGGTTTGTACTGAAACTAGGCCAAACTTGGTAGTTTGTTTGGTTTTTTTTGTTTTTGGGGTTTTTTTCCTAGCTGCATTTTACCTGAAGATTTTGAATTCATTGATACCTGAAACTGAGAGTGAAATTCAGGGGGCATGAACCTATAGAGTCGAAAAGGTTTGCATGAAACCGCAGGTCAGGTTCGGTGACTGAGCTTAGCGCCACTTCACGATGCTCTGAGTGATGTTTGCTGCTGACTCACTGAACCACAGCTGCTGGCTGGTGGACCTCACCACTCTTTGGCTACCTGTGAATTGTCCTGGAATCACAGACTCATAGACTCATTTTGGTTGGAAAAGACCTTTAAGGCCATTGAGTCCAACCATTTCCTAACGCTACCACATTTAGTGCTAAACCATATCCCTCAGCACCATATCTCTGCTTCTTTTCAACACAGAATCACAGAATCACCAAGGTTGGAAGAGACCTCAAAGATCAGCAAGTCCAACCTGTCACCACAGACCCCATGACTAAACCATGGCACCAAGTGCCATGTCCAATACCCTCTTGAACACCTCCAGGGACGGTGACTCCACCACCTCCCTCGGCAGCACATTCCAATGGTTAACGACTCTCTCAGTGAACTTTCTCCTCACCTCCAGCCTAAACTGGTGCAGCTTGAGACTGTGTGCTGGTGCTGAGTGCCTGGGAGAAGAGACCAACCCCCTCCTGGCTACAACCACCATTCAGGTAGTTGTAGACAGCAATAAGGTCTCCCCTGAGCCTCTTCTTCTCTAGGCTAAACACCTCCAGTGGTAGAAACTCAACCATCTCCCTGGGGAATCTTTTCCCATGTTTGAGAACCCTTTCAGTGAAAAGCTGCTGTAGGAATACATGGATACCCAAGTGCTGGTGTTGTCAAGCTAATACCTCTGAAAGCATGGCTGAGCCTCTCCTCGTGGCTTTCCTCCTGCTTTGCTCAGCTAGAAATCCAAAGGAAGGTTTCCAGAGTGGAAAAGCCTTGGGAAAATTTATGGAGAAGCAGTATTGCCAAAAAAACCCAACCCAAACCCAAACCAAGACAAACCAAACCAAACCACTCACAAGAGTAAACTTGTTCATAACAAGGATAAATAGCCCCAGGAAAATGGTGGAATCTCCACCATTAGGTAGTGTTAAGGTCCAGCTGAATGAGCTGCAGAGCCTTTCTTTGGCCAAGAAAGTTTGGACCAGATGATCCTTGAGGTCTCTCCCAGTTTGATTTCCCCTGATTTTCTATTTGGTACAGTGGTTATTGAGGGGTTCTTTGGGCATGTCAGTGTCTAACTCTTCTGGGCAAGGTGAAAACCTTGCCCAGCAAAGTCTGCTGTGTGTTTCATGTCCAAGGAAGTAACTGAGACATTTACATAAAGGCATCAAACAAAAAACAAAGGAAATTGAGGGGGTGAGGGAATTCAAGAATGGACAAGACTGAGGTTGTCAGCATAAGCCTACCTAAACTGAGACTGACATCGTTAAGGTTCACGAGAAGCTGAAGTAGAAGTGATATGAATATCAGTGGGAATGCACAGAGCTTTTGCACACCATGGCTGGAATCAAAGACAGAAAGAGCAAATTTAATTCCACAGAGGGCAAACAAAGCAGGATCCATGGTGTCCCTGCCCTACATGATCCTTGTGGTCCCTTCCAACCCTGACTGATTCTATGATTCTAGATAAAAGCTTTGGGTATTGTTAGGATAACTTCTAGTGACCATGCTGGCAGCTGCAGGGGTTTGCCTGACAACTACCTTTGTAGGGCCCAAGAAGGACTGTCACTCAAGGCTGAATATTGTCATTTTGCCTTTTTATTCTCCTGTGGCTTATACATTTTCTCTGGCTTATGTAAACCATAGCATCATAGGATCATGCCAGTTGGAAAAGGCTTGCAAGGTCGTCAAGGCCAACTGTGGACCTAACACCACCATGGCCACTAAACCATGTCCCAAAGTGCCATGGCAATATGTTTTTGGACCAGCTCCAGGGATGCTGATGGTCAGTGTTTCCAGAGGTGATCCTGCATACCAACCATGCAGTCATGGCTGTTGTGTGGCACAGTGATGCTCTCATTTCCTTATCCTCCTGTTGCCGCTCTTCCCTAGATGCACTCGGCCCCTGAGCTGTCCCTGCTTGACGATGGCTGCTCATCAATTCATTCCCAAACATGCTGCATTCTGCTTATTTGGCTGAGGGCTGCCACCCTCACAAGAGTGATCTCAAAGGGTGGTTGTGATTTTTCACAAGAATCACAATGATTAACCTCCCATCCCTCTGCCTGCTAATGAACCTCTTGCTCCTAAATCAATCATTTGCCCTGCCTTTAGCTGTAGGAAAGATATCTAGACCAAACAACTTGTCTAGGCTGTTACTCTAATGCCTCCATGATATGGGCTGGGGGCACAAACATTGCTGATTCACCCCACCTAACTCAGCTACTTTAAGCCAGGATAAATCACTTACCAAGAAAGCATGGTCGAGCTCACACAGATTCCTGCCTCCAAACTTGGCTTGGGGAGCTGGGAAGCATTTCATCCAGCACCTTTATGAAGCCCCTTGTCAAGGAGTTGAGCCTGTGAGAAGTGAAGAAGAGCTCTGAAAATCAGTTGCAGGAAAATGCTGATCTGGAGTTGTGAATGAGCACAACTCTTAATTAGCATAATTGTAAACAGCACAGGGCTGGGCTCCCAACAGCTCTGCTCAGGGATGCTGACTGCAGCCAAATGTTGCACTGCACCAAGGAGGGAACCTGCGGCTTTTCTTGAGGGGATTTTTGTCTTTAGCTATAGTTAAGAGAGGCTGGAAGGCAGCTACTCATTGCAGGCGGGCCAGGCTGAACCTCATAACCAAAAGTCACCAGCAGCATCAAGCTGACTTAGTGCTAATTGCTGTGAGTAAAAAGCTCTAGATGACTTGCGTCACCTAGGGCTTATTAAAACCTCATTCTTGCATCATTCTGAGGATTCCTACCAATTCCACATCTGGAGAGAGTCTCTTCTAGCCCTGAGCAGCCAGGCTTTGTTTCCTTCTTTAGCCACTGATCTGTGAGTGGATTTTGATGGATCATTAAGGTAAGATACCTTTGGCTGCAGCTTTTCTGTGTGTGCTCAGCGTGCTCAGGCTCATGAGCCATGCCACACCAACTCTGCCGAGGCCTGGAGGCTTCCTCAGGGAACCTTTGTGGGCACCAACAGGGTGCCCAGACTTGAGTGTGTGTGTTTAGCCACCAAGACTGCAGAGAGGCACTTTCAGATGGTTCTTACTTGTCTTTAATGGGGATATTGTGGAGAAACACTAGCCCTGACCTACCTTAACTAGGTGCTGTGAGGCTGAGGGAGCTGGGGTTGCTTAGCCTGGAGAAGAGGAGGCTCAGAGGAGACCTTATTGCTCTCTACAACTACCTGAAGGGAGGATGTAGCCAGGTGGGGGTTGGTCTATTCTCCCAGGCAACCAGGACCAGAACAAGAGGACATAGTCTCAAGCTGTGCCAGGGGAGGTTTAGGCTGGATGTTAGGAAGGAGTTCTTCATAGAAAGAGAGATTGTCTGTTGGGATGTGCTGCCCAGGGAGGTGGTGGAGGCACCATCACTGGAGGTGTTTAGGAAGAGACTGGATGGGGTGCTTGGTGTCATGGTTGAGTTGATCAGAAGGTGTTGGGTGATAGGTTGGACTTGATGATCTCAAAGGTCTTTTCCAACCTGGTTAATTCTATTCTATTCTATTCCATTCCATTCCATTCTATCCTATGTCAGTCTCAGGCTGTGAGGTGACCTAAGGTAGCTCTGTTACCTCATGCAGCTAACTCTAGCACATGTACTCCAGCAGAAGCTTTACAGGCTCTTCCCTTCCTTGCACTACAGGGAAGGCAAAAATAAACAACTTCACAGTTTCTCCCCTGAGAAGAAGAGTGATGGAGCTTTATTATTTTGAGAAAGGTGAACTACTGAAGCCTTTCAGCTTGCCAGAGTTATAAATATACTTTCACCCTACATTCCTGCTCCTCCTGTGATCTATAAGCTGCCTTTCAAGCTGGCTGTGACTTTGGCTGTTGGCTGGTCCTTGTGTTATTTCCCAACAGGTTTAGTGCAGGAAGGCCACGCTGAGCAGAGTGGATATCCCCCCTCTTTAAAAGACACAGGGAGATTTAGTAGCTGTCAAATGCAGAATGTGATCCTTTTGTGTGGTCTTTGTTTCTTATCTGGATACATTATACTGCCAGCTAAATTCAATCATGATGCAATTCTCCTCTTCCAGTGAAGTTTAACCAGGAATAATGTGGTCTCTATGAAG
This sequence comes from Dryobates pubescens, assembly GCF_014839835.1. Taxonomy (NCBI): domain Eukaryota; kingdom Metazoa; phylum Chordata; class Aves; order Piciformes; family Picidae; genus Dryobates; species Dryobates pubescens. Next base: position 10,159,157 of record NC_071640.1, read on the forward strand.
GTTTCATTACTTTCCTTCTGACCTTCAGATCACCCAGCTCTCTTCAATCACAAACTTTCAATAGACTCCTCCAGCCCAGGGAACACAAATAAGAGCTTCTGACATAAATCAGATCAACTACTCCAGGATTCTGTATCATGGCCAATTACTAAAAGTTTCATATTCACACAGAGGAAAGTTCTTGTTATTACATCACACCTCTGGAGCAAAAATAGAAATGGGGAGATTCAGATTGGGTGTTAGGAAGAAAATCTTCCCCAGGAGGGTGGTGAGAGACTGGCACAGGTTGCCCAGGGAGGTGGTGGAACCCTCCTGCCTGGAGGTGTTTGCAGCCAGGCTGGAGGTGGCTGTGAGCAACCTGCTGTAGTGTGAGGTGTCCCTGGCCATGGCAGGAGAGTTGGAACTGGATGGTCCTTGAGGTCCCTTCCAACCCTAACAATTCTCTGATTCTGTGATTGTATTTGCAGAGCAATGCCCTTCTTAACCTAGACCCAGAGAAGGGCAATGAGGCTGGTGAGAGGCCTCAAGCACAAGCCCTACAAGGGGAGGCTGAGGGAGCTGGGATTGTTTAGCCTGGAGAAGAGGAGGCTCAGGGGAGACCTTATTGCTCTCTACAACTACCTGAAGGGAGGTTGTAGCCAGGAGGGGGTTGGTCTCTTCTCCCAGGCAACCAGTACCAGAACAAGAGGACACAGTCTCAGGCTGTGCCAGGGGAGGTTTAGGCTGGAGGTGAAGAGAAAGTTCTTCCCAGAGAGAGTTGTTAGCCATTGGAATGTGCTGCCCAGGGAGGTGGTGGAGTTATCACTGGAAGTGTTCAAGAGGGGCTTGGATGTGGCACTTGGAGCCATGGTTTAGTTGTCAGGAGGTGTTGGGTGATAGGTTGGACTTGATGATCTCTGAGGTCTTTTCCATAGATTCTATGATTCTGTGATCAGAATCTGACCAGGGTCTGACCATACTTCTGGGTGGCTCAGGTTTTTATTGTGCTGGTTAAATCATACAGAAAGAGCCTGGTTTTGAGGAAGTGAACCTTGTGGAAATGAAGATCCTTGTGGTGTTTCCCGACAGAACAAGGGCATTTCAGGTATCTGAAATCTCCAGACATGCCTCCTCCTAACTAACTCTGGTTTGGTTTAGGTTGAGTTTATTTAAGCTTTACTATTAATTTCCCCACTTCTCCCAGCTTTATGATTCATTAATTATCTTCTTCATAGAATAGAATAGAATAAACCAGGTTGGAAGAGACCTTCAAGATCAGCGTGTCCAACCTATCATCCAACACCACCTAATCAACTAAATCATCTTCCTGCCAAGGTGCTGATCAGAATACAGAGGTGTTTAGTAGCCAGAAAAGAGCCTTTCCACTTGGTTTGATTCTTACAAGCAGATGTTGATGAAAGCTACCCAAGGGGCATTGCTTTGGAACTAGAGCAGGGTAGATGTAGATGTGGCATTAGGAAGAAGTTCTTCAGTGGAGGGTGGTGGAGCATTGGGACAAGCTGCCCAGAGAGGTGCTGGAGGCCCCATCCCCAAAGATATTCAAGGTCAGGCTTGAAAGAGCTCTGAGCAACCTGCTCTAATTGGAGATATCCCTGCAGTGGGGGTTGGACTAGAGTATTAAAGCTCTCTTCCAACCCAGTGCCTTCTGTGATTTCCCAGCAGAGCAGGCAGCTCCTTTCTTCAGGGAAGGTGCTGTTTGAGGGGAACTGCTCCTGTTTGGGCAGTAAAAGCCAGTCCCACTGAGCAAATGCACTTTCTGGCAGACCTGTGGAAGTTATTGCCCTTTTCTAACTGTCCCATTTGTACAGCTTTGTTATTGCATTTTATTCCCTATCCTAATGCCTCTCTTTTCTATCTGTGCTTTATAAGAGATGAATGGTGCACATCACCTACAATATAAAAGGATGGTTGTCACCCCCTGTAGCAAGTTTTCACCTAATTTAATGTACCTATTTGTCTAGTGCCTTACAAGGCTGAGTGATATAATTATTTTGAACAAGGAAGATCAGCATGAATAAATGCTGTGTAGCTTCCCAAGGAGATACTTGCTGTTCAATGGCAGCTCTAACCTTTCTCTTTTTGTGTCTTATTTCCCTCCCATTTGATGTCTATTTTTATGCAGTAATTTTATTGGAGAAACAAAATGAGGAAAGGACATTGCTATTCTTGGAAACCGCCCCTTACATTGCAGGAGTAGAAGGCTTGGATGAGAGATAGGGGAGACCTCATTGCTGCCTACAACTCCCTGAAGGGTGGTTGTTGCCAGGAGGGGGTTGGTCTTTTCTCCCAGGCAACCAGCACCAGAACAAGAGGACACAGTCTCAAGCTGCACCAGTTTAGGCTGGAGGTGAGGAGAAAGTTCTTCCCAGAGAGAGTTGTTGGCCATTGGAATGTGCTGCCCAGGGAGGTGGTGGAGTCCCCATCCCTGGAGGTGTTGAAGAAGGGATTGGATATGGCACTTGGTGCCATGGTCTAGTAGCCATGAGGTGTTGGGTGACAGGTTGGACTTGGTGATCTCTGAGGTCTTTCCCAACCTTGTTGATTCTATGATTCTATGATTTCTTGACTGAATGAATGGTCAGGCATTAGAACAGGCTGCCCAGGGTGGAGCTGGAGTCACTGTCCCTGGAGGTGTTCAAGAAACCTGTGGCCATGGCACTTCAGGACATGGTTCAGTGGCCATGGTGGTGTTGGGTTGATGGGTGGACTGGATGATCTTACAGGTCTCTTCCAACTAAAATGATTCCATGATTCTGTGCCAGTGTTGGGGATCTCCATGCTCTGCTTCCCAAAGGATGAGTTTGCTGCTCTGCAGGAGTGGCTGCTTTAAGGGCTCAAATGAACATTCACAGGCCAGACTGTGTAAATCCTTCCCTTGCAAATCAAGATTAACTTCCAGCACAGATTAAGGTAGGTGAGAGCCACTGCTGCTAGAAGCTGCCCAGAATTTTTGCCTCCATGGGGCAGGTGAGGATCCACCTCGTCCAATCTGTCAGGCTTGAGGAACTGATTTCCTCACCAAGTGACACTGCTGTCTCATCCTTAAGGAGAGGAGGCTGCTTCCCCTTGTCTCTGACTAAAATAGATGGTGCTTGTTTCCACAGTGATAAGAGATGCTCTGAAAAACACTGCTTTGGAAATCTATAGAAGCTTGTGCAGTGCTGTGCTCTTGTGAGTTTATTAAAGATAGTAATAATAACAGTAAGATGTCAGGGGTGTGAAGAAGAGATGAATGGGAGTCCCACAAGCCCAAATCAGAGGAAATGGGAAAATTGCTCTCCATAAATACCAGGATTTCTCCTCCAATATTCTTCCCAAGGCACCTCTTGTTGCTCTTTACTGAAAGCAACTGTTGAGCTGATGGACCATTGGTGAGATCCTGCTTGGCCTCTCTGATGTCCTCAGATCACTGAGCTGGGAACAGCTGGCAGCACTCCCAGGCATTCTGATCATGTTACAGGAGTGTAGTGGTTTGAGCCTTAACTGGGACTTGAGAGCTCAGATGGGGGCAAGGCTGAGAATCCCTTCCCCGCTCCCCCTTCCTCCCTCCCAACAGAGAGGGAAAAAAGAAAGGGAGGGAGCAAATCCTCCAAGAAATAATTTGGAGTCAGCTTGGAAGTAGAGAGGTAAAGAGTTTTCTTTAAACTATATATATATATATAAACAGTAACAGGTAAGATTCACAAGGGCAAGGAACAAGGTTGGATGGGAGAGAAAAAAAAACAAGACTACAAAACCAGTCTCTCTGAAGAGGCACGGAGGCAGCAGGGAGAAGGATCAGGGCCACGTGGCAGAGGAGCAGGAAGGCAGCTGCAGATCTTGCCCAGGAAAGGTAGGAGCCAAAAAAAGAGCTAATGGCTGCAGTGTCTTCCCTTTTATACCCTAGGTGGGCATCCTGTTTTCAGGATGGGCATAACCCATCACAAGGAGTTAACCAGCTTGCATAGATGCAAACCAGAGGAGGACACACATCTAACCAGGACAACTTCAGGAATACCCAAGCTCAAGCAAGGAGTCATCTCACAGAACAGAGGCTGAGTTAGGAAGGATGGCCTTGCAGCTCACACACCATGCTCTCAGAGCAAAAGCCTCAGTTTCTGCTTACAAAATCTGCCTAGCCTGGAGCAGCAAGTGCTTTGGGAAAGTCACACCATCCGGCCAGCGGCACAAGAAGATGGGCAGGTACTGAAGCCCAGAGAGCACTCAACCATAAAAGTGGGTATAAAAGATTAACCACAGGGAGAGGTCTTTTCTTCTCCCTAGTAACAAGTCATAGGATGAGAGGAAATGGCCTCATGTTGTGCCAGAGGAGGTATGGATTAGGTAGAGGAAGAAACTTCTTCACTGGAAGAGTTCTCAAATAGTGGAAAACAGGCTCCTGAGGGAGGCAGTTGAATCCCTGTCCCTTGGGGTATCAAAAAGATGCAGAGTTGTGGTGCTGAGGGACATGGGTTAGCCCCAGACTTGGTAGAGTTAGGGAATGTTTGGGCTCAATGATCTTCAAGGTCTTTTCCAACCAAAAGGATTCTGTAATTCTGTGATTTCTGCTGAAGCAGGAATGTTTTGGGTCTTAAAAAATCTCGTTTGAGTGCTGTGAGAAGCCTCAGGGCTGGGTGGTAGTCCCAGGTTAGGACAGAGAAGCCTGTGGGCAGGATATTAAAGAGCATTAATTCACCAGCTGCAAATAAGCCAGGGCAGGAAGGTTAAGAGACAACCCCTGTGGGCACTTCCTACCATGGTGCTTTCAGCTGCTCTGGTGTGACCTCTTTCTCTCTCTACCTCTGCTTAGAGCTTGCATCCTGTATCAAAGATGACTTCCTGATGCATCTTTATGAAATACTTCAATGAAAATCTCACCCAACATTTCCAAACCCATACAGGCAAGACCAACGATCACCCAGCTCAAAGCCTGGGCCACCTCTGAACAGAGAGCTCTGGAGATCCAAGCTCTGGGATGCTATTGGGAGTAAGAAGAGAGGGCCTACAAGAAAGCTGTGAGTGACTTCTTAGGGAGTCAGGTAGTGATAGGACTGGGGAGAATGGGAGAAAAATAGGAATGGGTAGATTGAGATTGGATGTTAAGAAGAAATTCTTCCCCATGAGGGTGGTGAGAGACTGGAACAGGTTGCCCAGGATGGTGGTGGAAGCCTCATCCCTGGAGGTTTTAAAGGCCAGGCTGGATGTGGCTGTGAACAACCTGCTGTAGTGTGAGGTGTCCCTGACCATGGCAGGGGAGTTGGAACTGGCTGATCCTTGAGGCCCCTTCCAACCCTAACAATTCAACGATTCTGTGATTCTATGACTCTGTGCATCAGGAAGGCAGAGCTGTGGGGTGGCTTACTGTGCCGAGCTGTAGCTGCACCGAGTATAAAATGAAACAGAATTTGCATAGCTCTCCATTTCACAGAAAGCCACTGTGAGGGGAGGAGGACTCATCTGGGTAACCACTCACCTTCTGACATCAGAAACCTCGGGTGCAGCGCAGGACTACCGTGGCGAGATCCCTGAGCAAGAGCACGAAGCTCCTTCCCCTCCTCACAGCTGCGCCCTGCCTCACGCCCCCAGGTCCCTCGCCCTTTGTACTACAGGCGATGAAGGGTTTTTTTCCAGATCACATGAGCCAGGATGAAGGGGGAAAATCCTGCCAGGAGCAGATATGGGCTGCAACTTGAAGCTGCTCGAGGAGAGCTACAGGGCAGTACCCTGAGAGCTATATAAGAGTGTGCTCAGCGCAAGAGCAAAGAGCTTTTCAGGTGAAGGACTCCCATGAATCAGCCATGGATGTGAGTGAAGACAACGTTTCGAGGAGGCTTGGGGCCACTAACAAAACTTGTTTGTATTTCATCATCACCACTCTTGCTGCATTACTCGTCTTTGCATTAGCCACCATCATGGTCTTAGTCATTCAGAAGACGGTAAGCAATTTCTTACTTTATTCATTGGCCTTTTTACTCCTCTTCATTTCTTTTTTCTCCTCTTCATTTCTTTTTTCTCCTCTTCATTTCTTTTTTCTCCTCTTCATTTCTTTTTTCTCCTCTTCATTTCTTTTTTCTCCTCTTCATTTCTTTTTTCTCCTCTTCATTTCTTACTTTTTCTCTTAATTTCTCTTTTTCTTCTCTTCATTTCTCTTTTTCTTCTATTCATTTCTCTTTTTCTTCTCTTCATTTCTCTTTTTCTTCTCTTCATTTCTCTTTTTCTTCTCTTCATTTCTCTTTTTCTTCTCATTTCCTTTTTCTTCTCTTCATTTCCTTTTTCTTCTCTTCATTTCTTTTTTTCTTTCCTCTTTATTTCTTTTTCCCCCTTTTCATTTCCTTTTTCTTCTCTTCATTTCTTTTTTCTTTCCTCTTCATTTTTCTCCTCTTCATTTCTTTTTTCTCCTCTTCATTTCTTTTTTTCTCTCCATTTCTTTTTTCTCCTCTTAATTTCTTTTTTTCTCTCCATTTCTTTTTTTCTCTCCATTTCTTTTTTCTCTCCATTTATTTTTTCTCTTAATTTCTTTTTTTCTCTTAATTTCTTTTCCCCCCTCTTTATTTTTTTTCTCCTCTTCATTTCTTTCTTCTCCTCTTCATTTCTTTCTTCTCCTCTTCATTTCTTTCTTCTCCTCTTCATTTCTTTTTTCTCCTCTTCAGTTCTTTTTTTCTTCTCTCAATTTCTTTTTTCTTCTTTGTTTCTTTTTTCCTCTTCATTTCTTTTTTCCTCTTCGTTTCTTTTTGCCCTCTTCATTTCTTTTTTGCCCTCTTCGTTTCTTTTCCCTGCTCTTAATTTCTTTTTTCCCCTCCTAATTTCTTTTTCTTCCTCTTAATTTCCTTTTCTTTCTCATTTCTTTCTTCTCCTCTTCATTTCTTTTTTCTTTTCTTTTTTTTTTTTTTTAGCCTACTGCTCTTTAAAAATCTTTCTGTAGCCAGCAAAACACCTGCTGTCCCCTGCTTTAAATGCACACACGTGAATTAGGGCAAAGGAAGGTGGAAGAAAGGAAAAGAACTTCCAAACCCCCAAAAGAAGCTCTCTCTCTCCATGAGCAGCACTACTTCCCAGCATGCCATTTCAACTTGGTAAATGCAAGTGAAAAGCTCATAATTCAAGATGCAAACCACCCTCTGTCCTGCCTTGGTAGGAGGCGAGGTGGGGAGAAGATAGATCAGTGCCTCAGTGTCTGCTCCCTGGTTTTACCTGTGTCTCCTCTCGCTTCTTTGGAGAGCATCCACTGCCTGAGATGCTCTGCTCTGGTAGTGTCTGCAGTTATTCCTCTGAAATGCTGCTGCATTTCAGTAACATCCTTAAGATGAGACATCTCTGTGTGACACTGTGGTGGTGTCTGCTGGGAAGCAGTGTGATGCGCTGGAGCAGAGCTCTCTTGAAGTAGTCCCAGAGTGGTTGATGGGGTCAAAGGAGTTTGGTGCTGCTCTCTCTTTCGTCAGCCTTGCTCTTGGGGGTGACTTTTGTTGCAAAAATAGAACTATAGCAAGGATGGCTGAGGATGTAAGTGAAGCAGGGTCTCACATGAACAACTGTTCCCTCTCCTAGAGATGTTTTATCCTTAAATAGGGCTGCTCTGACATGGATCTGGGGTTGGTGGGGAGTCAGTGACACAGCTACAGCTGGGGCACAGCTGCAGGTGGCTGTGCATATAAAAAGTGCTCTTCCAAACCTGCCAGGAACACTGCCATGAACTTTGCCAGGGGGAAAATGCCAGGGCAGAAGTTTTACAGGCTTTGAAATCTTGCAAAATTTGAAGTACCTCCACTGCTATTTATAGAATGAAACCACCAGCGTGGGGCTGCTGGAGGAAGTAGGCCATGAAAAACAAAATATGGTCCTTTCAGCTCAATATTTTCTCATACTAAATTTACCCTGTTGACTGTGTGTGCCTGTGCATGCACATTACCTAGAAATTAAACCAAGAAGGCCTGAGTGATGCTTCTTTAAGTTGTACCAGAGAGGAGCTATTTACCTGAAACCAGTGTTCTTCCAAACAAAATGAAGCAGTTGGGGCACAGTTAGAATGAGGCATGGGGATTTTCAGGTGATAAATAGTGGGACATTAAGGGGGATCTTTAAAGCAACAGCCTGGGTAATTACAGAATTGCCACAGCTTTCCTGTATAATGAGGCTTTCATTTGTACTTCTTATGAAAGCAAGCATTAAATGACCTCTCCATCAGGATAAACCCAGTTCCACTCGCTGCCAGATGAACAATATTACTGAAAGAGTCAAGATTTTCATTTAAAAGAGTAATGACATTATTGCAGCTGCTTTGGAAATGAGCTTGGCTGGAGGAGAAAGTAGGAAGCTGAAGTGTGTGAGAAACACAAATAAAATCCAGCAGCAATTTTAGGCTGTGAGAGGAATTTGGCAGCACAAGTATGACTTGTGTTCTTGCTCCCAGGGAGCTGAGAGACCCCGAGTTCAGAAGCAGCACAGTTGTTTTCCATCTGTGACTGGTGGTGTTTCTGTGAGATGTGCTCCTCAAGGAACTTCAGGGATTGCTCCAAAACCCCATTAGCTCATGGCCACACTGTTAGCATCAGGTCAAACACACATTCCTTTGGTAAATAGAGTTGTGATTGAGATCAGCATCTTGGACTGACTTCAGCAGCTGCAGGGCAGGGTGGACGTACAGCCCTGTGGCCATTGAGCCCTGTTGCTGTAGGGATTTGAGCATCTCTTCCAACCTGGTTTATTCTATTCTATCCTATCCTATCCTATCCTATCCTATCCTATCCTATCCTATCCTATCACAGTATCACTAAGGTTGGAAGAGACCTCAAAGATCATCAAGTCCAACCTGTCACCACAGAGCTCATGATTAAACCATGGCTATCCTATCCTATCCTATCCTATCCTATCCTATCCTATCCTATCCTATCCTATCCTATCCTATCCTATCATTGGTTAGCTTAGTTATTACCTTTGTAACCTCTGAAGGAAGGACCAACATCTTGTGTCATCAGCTTCCTGGGAATATCCAGTTCTCTCTCCAGATGTTGTCAAATGGGTTATGTGAGTGGTTCTTGGCCACAGGAGCAATGGTGGCAACTTCATGCCCATCTTATGGTGAGCTGAGACAGAAACCTTCATGTTCCTCTATCTAAAGCAGTGTTAAAGAATTCTAGAGACAGTTCAGGCCTTGTGATCCATGGCTTGGCTATCACCATAAGAGGAGGCTTCTTACAGGTTGGACTTGATGATCTTTGAGGTCTCTTCCAACCTTGGTGATTCTGTGATTCTGGCAGAACACACAGTGCCCCAGATCCATGGAAGCTGGCTGCTTGTCTTCCTTAAGATGAATTTACACTTGCCTAGTATAAGATGAAGGAAAACACACTGGAAAGGCTGTGCAGAAACATGTCATGCCCAATACCCCAAGTCCAGGTACTCTGAAGAAGGGAGATCCAATATGAAAGGCTAAAAAGAAGAAAGCAACTATGATTCCAAAGCTGCTTCTCTGAATCTGAGAGCACCTCAAAGATACATTATCTGCCCTTCCACATCTTCCAAGAAATACTCCAAGAAATTCCCTTTATGCCTTGTTTTCAGGAAGGGCAGCAGAGCACAGTAGCATCAGAATTGAAAAGTGTCAATATTTTGGACCTAAATCACTTTTCTGGGAGGGGAACTAACTACTTGAGATGCAGAAGCCAGTTCAGTGCTTTCAGCTTTCACCTGCACAAACCCTTGGCTTCAGGCCATTCACTTGTGTTGATTTTTCACTGGTGACTTTATTTTTCTCTGGAGTCAGACTAGCTGCTTGCATGGTGGTCAACAGCCCTCATTTTTCTTCTTAACACTGTTGCAAGAGTGCTAAAACCTTCACTTTCTGCCTGCTGCATTGACTGCTGCTGGATATATCTATGTATATATGTCTGGGTAGGTATTTATGTACATAGAGAGAGGTAGCTTCAGTGACACAATATGGGACAGAAAGGACTAGAAGAATGTACTTGTAAGACACACAGACCCTAGGGACTTAGTAGTAGTAGTAGTATCAGTCAGGGTTGGAAGGGACCACAAGGATCACCTAGCTCCAACCCCCCTGCCATGGGCAGGGACACCCCACACTAGATCAGCCTGGCCAGAGCCTCATCCAGCCTGGGCTTAAACACCTCCAGGGATGGGGCCTCAACCACATCCCTGGACAACCCATTCCAGGGCTTCACCACTCTCATGACTTCTGTGTTGGCACTGCAAGGCACACTCTATCCAACACCTAGGCCACCTACCTCTGTGAACAAATTCTGGGCAAATGTCCAAAATCCCTAATCTGGGACAACCTGTCCCTGCTCTGGGTTTTGTTGGCTTCACATTTTTAACCTCCAGGCTCGGTGGGAAAACCTTTTTCAGCATGGCAAATGGCATGAATCGTAGAATTATAGAATCACCTAGTTGGAAAAGACCTTAAGATCATGGAGTCCAACCTAACACCTCCCTGTACACACAACTGTGAGACCATCAGATCTCGCCATGAGGTGGCAACCACAGCTGAAGCAGATCTTGCTTGGAAACACCTGTAGGGTGCTCATAGAATCATAGAAACAATAAGGTTGGAAAAGACCTCAAAGATCATCAAGTCCAACCTGTCACCCAACACCTCATGACTACCAAACCATGGCACCAAGTGCCACATCCAATCCCCTCTTGAACACCTCCAGGGATGGTGACTCCACCACCTCCCTGGGCAGCACATTCCAATGGCCAATCTCTGGGAAGAACTTTCTCCTCATCTCCAGCCTAAACCTCCCCTGGTGCAGCTTGAGACTGTGTCCTCTTGTTCTGGTGCTGCTTGCCTGGGAGAAGAGACCAACCCCCTCCTGGCTACAACCTCCCTTCAGGGAGTTGTAGAGAGCAAGAAGGTCTTCCCTGAGCCTCCTCTTCCCCAAGCTTCCCAAGGCTTTCCCTGCTTCCCAAGGGAACAGGGTTTTTCCAGGAGACAAATTGCTACCTATGCAGCTTTATTTTATTTTTCCTTGCCATGAAATTTTACACCAAACATGATCCTAAACAGGAGGAACACATCAAAACACTCTCTCTTTGGAACACAGAATAGTTATTATAGTCTTGACTGCATGAGGGAGATCAATAGCTTTGTATAAGAGTGAAGTCCACGATCACTCTGCAGATGTACATTAGAGAATGTGTGCATTTAATTGTCTGTATGAAATCTTTCTCAGATTCATAGAGTGGTTTAGGTTGAGAGGAGCCTTAAAGATCATCCAGTTCCAACCCCTTTGCCGTGGACAGGGACGTGGCACTTGGTGCCATGGTTTAGTCATGAGGTCTGTGGTGACAGGTTGGACTCGATGATCTTTGAGGTCTCTTCCAACCTTAGTGACACTGTGATACCTTCCTCTAGACCAGGCTGCTCAAGGCTTCATCTAACCTGGTCTTGAACAACCTCCCCGGGCAGCCTGTTCCAGTGTCTTACCACCCTCACTGTAAAGCATTTCTTCCTAATTTCCAGTCTAAATCTCCTCTCTTCCAGCTTCAATCCACTTCTTCTCATCCTCTCACTCCAAGCCCTTGTCAAAAGTCCCTCCCCACCTCTCCTGTAGTCCCCTTCAGGTACTGGAAGGCTGCTCCAAGGTCTCCCTGGAGGCTTTTCATCTCCAGGCTGAAGAGCCCCAACTCTCCCAGCCTGTCCCCGTAGGAGAGGTTCTTCAGGCCTTTTTTGTGGCCTCCTCTGGATCCTGTCCAACAGCTCCATGTCCTTCTTATGCTGCAGGCACCAGAACTGGACACAATACTGCAGGTGGGGGTCTCATGAGAGCAGAGCAGAGGGGCAGAATCTCCTCCTCTGTATAAATCCTTCCAGGAGTCAGTGCAGATATTTGGTTGTGCTGCTCTAGCCTTCAAGAAATCGCTCCTGCAGCACCCAGCACCCTCCTGCAGTGTTCGATGACTTTTGTCAGCTTCACAATAACCCTGCCCTGGGCTGTCCCAACCGGGGCCTCTTGGCCCCCTCTGGTGGAGAACCCTGGCAAAAAAAAAAAATCTAAAAGAAAAGAAACAAAGAAACCAAGCCACTGACAATTGCATCTCAAAGCAGATTTCCCACTTGGTCAGCCATAGAATTGAATTGGTTGTATCGAGTCCAAACATTAAACCAACACTGCCAGGTCACCACTGAACCAGGTCCCTCAGCACCACATCTATGCAGCTTTTAATTCCTCCATGGATGAGGACTCCATCACTGCCCTGGGCAGCCTGTGCCAGGGATTGACAAAGCTTTTGGGGAAGAAATTGTCCCTCACATCCAACCTAAACCTCCTGTGTTGCAATCTGAAGGTGTCAGGGAGTGATAGGACTAGGGGGAATGGAGCAAAACTAGAAATGGGGAGATTGAGATTGGATGTTAGGAAGAAGTTGTTCCCCATGAGGGTGATGAGAGCCTGGCACAGGTTGCCCAGGGAGGTGGTGGAAGCCTCATCCCGGGAGGTGTTTGCAGCCAGGCTGGATGTGGCTGTGAGCAACCTGCTGTAGTGTGAGGTGTCCCTGGCCATGGCAGGGGGGTTGGAACTGGCTGAGCCTTGAGGTCCCTTGCAATCCTAACAATTCTATGATTCTGTGATTTCCTCTTGTCCCATCGTCCAGTTCTGGGCCCCTCAATTTAGGAAGGATATTGAGACACTTGAAGGTGTCCAGAGAAGGGCAAGAAGGATGAGGAAAGGCCTTGAGCACAGCCCTGTGAGGAGAGGCTGAGGGAGCTGGGGTTGTTTAGCCTGGAGAAGAGGAGGCTCAGGGGTGACCTCATTGCCCTCTACAACTACCTGAAAGGTGGTTGTAGCCAGGAAGGGGTTGGTCTCTTCTCCCAGGCAACCAGCACCAGAACAAGAGGACACAGTCTCAAGCTGTGCCAGGGGAGGTTTAGACTCGAGGTGAGGAGAAAGTTCTTCACCGAGCGAGTCGTTCGTCATTGGGATGTGCTGCCCAGGGAGGTGGTGGAGTCCCCATCCCTGGAAGTGTTCAAGAGGGGATTGGATGTGGCACTTGGTGCCATGGTCTAGTAATGAGGTCTGTGGTGACAGGTTGGACTTGATGATCCTCGAGGTCTCTTCCAACCTTGGTGATACTGTGATACCTTGAGAGAAGAGATCCACTCCCACCTGGCTCCAACCTCCTAGACCAGGCTGCTCAAATAGGTTAAAAACATAGACAACTCCAACCAACAAAACTCTCAAACATTAAATTACCTTAATCTTTATTTCTCTTCATCTACATGAAGGCAGCTCTGGGTAGGTTACTCTGATCTAATTTGTTGTGTAGCAAACAAATCCAGCCATGCAGCTCTCTTATGGTTTCCAAGCTTTTGAAGCTTAGGCTGTTCTGCTGAGGTGGTGAACATCATCTACAGGAGGCTTTCATTTGTAAATCTGCTGCCAGTATCCAAGGTTGGTGTTCCAGTGTCGGGCACTGGAGGGCAAGTGACCTGACTGTCTGTAAGAGGGACGTGGGACTGCTGGAGCAGGTCCAGAGGAGGGCACAAAGGTGATCAGAGGGCTGGAGAACCTCCCCTGTGGGGACAGGCTGCAAGAGTTGGGGCTGTTCAGCCTGGAGAAGAGAAAGCATCAGGGAGGCTTTGGGGTTGGACTTGATGATCTTTGGAGGTCCCTTCCAACCCCTAACATCCTAATATCCTTTCAGGGAGTTGTAGAGAGCCAGAAGGTCTCTCCATAGCTTCCTTTTCTCCAAACTAAACACCCCCAGCTCCCTCAGCTGCTCCTCACCAGCCCTCTTCTCCAGACCCTTCACCAGTTTCATTGCCCTTCTCTGGACTCCAGCACCTCAATGTCCTTCTTGTAGTGAGTGGCCCCAAACTGATTCCAGTACTTGAGGAGTGGCCTCACCAGATGAACACCACAAGAAAACCACTGGGGCATTTTAGAAGAACACTGCACTGTTCTGTCTCTGGCCATCAGCATCCTGTGCAGTGACAGTCACCTGCTGTCTAGAGCTGTCACTTTAATAGGATTTGTCAGCAGTAGGCAAAATGAATGCCACATGGAGCTCGCTTTCCTGTGATGCTCAGTATCAGATCAGCTGTGGGATGATGCTCCTCTTTCACATGTGGTTTCTACTTTTGTCTCTTGGCAAGTCATGGCCACCTCCCTGAGGTGCCAGTGCCTTCCTCTCCCTGCCCTCAGCCAGGGATGGGTGATGCTGGTTTGGGTCTCAGCAGAAATGCAGGAGAGCTTTGAGACTTATTTTCAAATGGCAAAATGCCCTTAGAGGACCAGTGCCAGGAGCTCATCCCCACAGAGCTGTTGTGTGAGCCTTAGACTTAGTTGGGCTGACCCAGGCCAGTTTCTGGAGGGCTGTGGCCTTGGAGATGTGGACTTTGGGAAGCCTTGGACTTCCTAGAGGCTCACACACACTTCAGGGACCTCTCATTAACTTAATGTTCACGTTTCTGAGACAGGACATTAGAAGGTCCCTCCAGCAGCACCAGACTGTCACAGCTTAGGAAAAATTCTTGTAAAGTGATTAAAGAAGAAAGAAATTACTTTCACTGGAACCTGATGATCATTTTCTCTAATGAAGCAAAGTCAGATTATTCTGCTTGCTGAGTAAAGACTGAAATCCTTCAGCAGCAGCTCCCAGATGACTCCAGGCAGGGTGAAATTCATTCTCAGGAATTCTTCCTGAGCTGGTGCTGTAGAGTTTAATCTCTTTGGGCTCCTGCTGTGTGCCTCTTTGCCTTCCCAGTCCTGGCATTACACACAATGCTGCTGCTGTTAGGAAAGAAAGAAGCAAAGCCAGTCATGTTTCAGAGCAAGCTCTGAGGTTCTATTTGAATATCTACTCAATTGTCACTAAACCAAACTGCATTTAGTATTTGCTGGCTTCAGGCACTGGGACACTTCCCAGGTGAGAATACAATGGATGTTAGTACTTTTTGATTCTGTTTCTGCTGCTTTTACTACAGAGCAAGCTGTGGTAAGGACTCATCAGCCTTGTCTTGCTTGCCATCTCCAAGGGAAGGGCTGCCAGGTGATCATCTCACTGATGATAACATCTCACTCACTTTACTACACTTCCCTATGGGCAGAAGTAGCTCTGCTGCCTGATTTCATTCAGCATGGACATAGATTATAAACTCACACAATGGTTTGGGTTGTAAGGAACCTTAAAGATCATTCAGCTCCAATCCCCTTGCCATGGGCAGGGACACCTCACACTAGTCCACATTGCTCAAGGCCTCATCCAACCTGGCCTTGAGCATCCACAACCTCCCTGGGCAACCTGTTCCAGTGTCTCCCCACCCTCACTGGAAAGAATTTCTTCCTAATCTCCAGTCTAAATCTCCCCTCTTCCAGCTTCAATCCATTGCCTCTTGTCCTGTTTCTACAAGCCCCTTGGAAGATTGACTACATCAAAAGTCCCTCCCTAGCTTTCTTGTAGGGCTCCTTCAGGTACTGGCAAGCTGCTCCAAGGTGTCCCTAGAGCTGCCTTTTCTCCAGGCTGAACAGCCCCAGCTCTCACAGCTTGCCCCCACAGGGGATCTAGCTGGGCACAGAGCATCACCTCTCCCCCAAGCAGAAATGCCTTCTCTTCTCTGCAGAGAGCAGAAATGCTGAGAGATTGCACTAGAAATTTATGCTTCCTGTGCCCTGAGTGCATGAGATGGGCAGCCCAGGGCAAGGGTCCCAGGCCTCTGGCAGATACTCCTTGGGAGTGTATTCAGCTGAGACTGTTCTCAGACCCACGTTTGATGATTCAAGTGAATAGGATGCATAAGAGTTTGGGAAGGAGAATATTGTGTAGAAACCCAAAAAACCCTTGGAAATGTCTGGTTTTTCAAGCTACACCTCTAGGTGTTTGTTCAGCTCCTAACCCAGCAGCCTTCCTGTGCAGCTCAGGAAGAGATGTAGAAAGAGGAAGAGCTCAGGAAGAGCCGTGGAAAGATCTAGAGAAATATTGCCTCAACAGACAGCTTCTCTCCTCCCTCATATAGGTGTGAGGAGATGGAATGAACAAATCAGATGTTACAGACACCCAAATCATGGCACCTGTGCCATCCCTGCCTGCACGACACAGCATTTTGGCAGTCGACCGAAGGATAACATTGTCTTGCTGGGGTCAGATGGAGACACACGCTTCAGCCGTGGTTGAGAATGTGGTCAAACTAGGCCAGAGTCTAATTAAAAGTCTTCTTAAACGTTCTTCCATCTGAACACCTGAAGGAGAAACTTCTCTGCTGTGAGGGTGCTGAGCATGGAGCAGGGTGCCCGGAAAGCTAGTGGAGTCTCCTTCTCTGGAGAGATTCCAAATCTGCCTGGCCATTGTGATCCTGGGCAGGCTGCTGGGGGTGACCCTGCAGGGGGTGTTGAGCTAGATGACCTCCAGAGGTCCTTTCCAACCCCTCCTATTCTGTGTATGATTTAAGGCTAGAACACTCAGTGCCACAAGCAGACTCATGACTTCTCTCGCTGTCCAGCCACCCTCCTTCTCCCCACACCATATCCTATTTACACCCTGACTAAAGTGGTTCTATTTTAAGACCACTGTGGATTAAATTGTGTCCCATGACATGCATGGTATGTCTCATTAACCTCGGGAGATATTAGATGTTCTGCTAAAGCTGCTGCCAGCTTCCCAATGCTGTTCTCTTTCTGTTCAGTGACTGGAGCAGGGTCCCTAGGGAAGTGGTCACAGCACCAAGCCTGTCAGAGTTCAAGGAGCATCTGGGTGATGCTCTTAGTTGTGTAGTTTAGTTTGAGGTAGTCCTATGAGGAGCAGGCAGTTGGACTCAACTATCTTTATGGTCCCTTCCAGCTCCAGATATTCCATGAATCTGCACTAAACTAGGCCTGGTTAGCCTGCAGGATCAGCCCAGGCAATTGGTGCTCACATAAGAGGAGCTGGTTCAGGCTAGCCTGAGCAAAAGCCACCCCCTGAGAGTGAAATCACTGTTGGACCGCCTGGTGTGCGTGAGCGAAGGGGTGTGACACAGAGTTTGAAGCGCTGAGACGCTCCAAGGATCTTTCCTCTGTTGGAAAGTCTTTGCTCCTCAAGGGCATTGTTGGACATTTATGAGCTGTCAGTGACTTCACTTGGGTGAAAATATTATGCAAGCAAGCACAGGCTTCCGGGTTGTGAGCCTGGATGGCCCAGAGGTGTGATGAAACAGAAGCAAGACCACAGAGGACGCCTACCCTGTGGCACACCTGGAGCTTGCTTCCTGAGAAGTTCTTAGCCCATGCTGACTGAGGGGAGTTTCCTGTGCCATTTTGATCCTTGAGTCTACATCCCAGCAAGCAGGAGGAGAGGTGAAGCTGGACAACACTCTCACTCTCAGACCTGTGTTGAGTCCCTACAGTTTACATTTTCATCCAACCACTGGTTTCCAAAGGTGTCCAGTCCCATTCTGTCCTACTGACTCCAAGCTCAGAGTCAGGATTTCAGGGTTTGTGCTTCCAAAACACCTCTAACATAGCCTGTACACATTCCTTAGTACACAGAAAGAATTGCTGCTTGTGTCAGCAATGGAGCTGTGCTGTCTTAGAATCACAGAATGGTTTAGGTTGGAAGAGACCTTAGAGATCATCTACTCCAACCTCCCTGCCACGAGCAGAGGTACTTCTTAATCAGACTTGGCCATGAACACCTCCAGGGAGGGAGCATTCACAACATCTCTGGGCAACCTATTCCAGAGTCTCACCACCCTCACAGTGAAGAATTTCTGCCTAAGCTCCAGTCTAACCCTGCTCTCCCTCAGCTTCAAACCATTCCCCCTTGTCCTGTCATTAGATACCATTATGAAAAGTCCCTCTCCAGCCTTCCTGTAGAGCAGTGATGAGGGATGGCTGAGGATGATGTATGAATGAATGCAGAGAGCTTGCTGGAGATGTTTGCTCCACAATAATCCCTCACTGACCTGTGAGGCTCTACAGAAACCATACACTCTGTAGTGCCTGGTGTTGGCTTGCAGTGCATTAGGCTCTGTGGCCTTCAGGATGTGCCACAGAAAACTTTACGATCTACTTCTAAAGAGAGGTTGTAGTGCAAGATGAGCACCCTCCCAGAATAACCTTCCCTTCTCTCTTCTTTCAGGCAGCTGATCCAGCTGCAGAGGGCATTGCAAAACCAATCAGGAAAGGTAAGACACCTTAAATCCTCACTTCAACATGGTTTAATGGCCACAGTGCTCTTAGGTTGGAGACTGGACTAAGATCATTTTGTCCAGCCCCCCCTGCAGTCAGCAGGGACACCTCCAACTAGATCAGATTGCTCAGGGCCCTTCCACGTCCTATCATTCTGTGATTCTCTCATTCTGTTTGGAAAGTCACATCACAGCCTCACCCCAGTGCACCCCAAAAGGTGCACAAAAAGGAGGTTTGCAACCATAACAGGCTGCAAAGCGTCAGCCTACTAAACAAGTGTCTCCTGTGATGATGGAGAGTTCCCAGCATCTTCAAGGTGGTTCAGCCCCAGAGCAGAACATCTGCTCTTGTGAACCACTGTAACCTCAGAGAAGTCACCAGAACTGTGCTGATCTCTGGCTGAGTTTTCCCACCCCTTAGAAAGAGGTGATGCAGGCTGCCTGTGTGGAGTCCAGTGCTGAGCAGAGGAGGGGGCACAGAGACAGTGTCTCTAGGTCAGGATTTTCCAGAGCAATGCAAAACCAATTCTGACATTTCCAGGGCAGGGAGAAAAGCTCTCAATAGATCAGGCAACCCGTGCCAGCTGTTTTGTCTCCTCATCAATAGCTGACAGGTGGCAGGCAGCAGGGCTGTGCTCTCCGGGGACATTCAAGGTGCTGCTTCCTTAGCCAGATTCTGCCTTTGGGTCAGTATCAGTTACAGGCACCCTCTTGTTCCTAATGTTACTGCTAAATCTGTGATGATGCCATTTGTGAAAGACAAATGAGGGAGTGGTAGGGAAACCCCTACAGGGCAGGAGGAGCTGCCAAAAGCTGTTTGCAATGGGAGAAAGTGCTGTGCCAGCCTACCCCTCAATGCCTGTGGGTGCCTTTGGCAGGGTAACAGAGCACTAAAGGGTGAGCAAATCACAGTGGCCTTTTATTTTTCACTTCAAATGCATGAAGCAGGGCTCACTGATTAATACATCCCAGGGGGTGACTGACTGAGGCCCCCTCAGCAGGAAGCTCTGTTGTATGCTGCCTGGCATCCTATGCTGGCTTCTGAGCAGCAAGTAGTGACCATTGCCAGGTCCCATCCTGCAGCTGCTGGGCTGCAAGGAACAGAAGTGTAAGAAGCATCACAGGATGGGGACTGTAGGGAGGATGAAGTTGCTCTGGATTTAAATTTGCCTCTGTGTCTACCTCTCAGGCAGGCTGGATGTTGATAGTGTAATTTGGATGTTTTTTTACCCACCTACTTTAAACCAGGACCTCAAAGTTTTACACTGTAAGCACAGAATCATAGAACCATGGAAATGTTAAGGCTGGAAGAGACATTTGAGCTCATTAAGCCCAACCACTCACCTAGAGCTCACAATCCCACCCCTGCTGCTAAGCTACTACCCCTAAATCAGGTCCCTGAACACCACACCCAAGCATCTTTGAAATCCCTCCAGGGATGGTGACTCCACCACCTCCCTGAGCAGCCTGTTCCAATGCTTGAGAACCCTTTCTGTGTAGAAGATTTTCCTGCTGTCCAACCCAAACCTTCCCTGGCACAACCTGAGGCAAGCAAGCAAAATGAAGTTGCCAGCTGGATGCTCAGCCTTGCTCCAGCCCTCTGTTGATACCTACTTGTGTAAAACATCTCAGAGCTGCTGGGGAGGGATGCAGGGCTGTGCTGGTGGGGACAGCTTGGGTTCATGCAGCCAGAGAGTGTCGTGGTGCAAAGGGACAGTGGTCCAGACACAGCTGCTTCTCTGAAAGAGTTTTGTAGCATTAAAGCAGGAAACCCAGGATGATTCCATTTAGATTTCCAAAGAGATTATGTCCTGCTATTAGCTAACCACCAGTGGGCACTAAAGCAGATTTATAGGAGGTTCCTGACTCAGTTGTCAGTCCTCAGTGGATGGGTCTGCAGGAATCCACAAGCAGTGGCTGAGAAAGATGCAAGGCCAACTGATCAAATGTTTGTGTGAAAAAATGGCACCAGCCTCCTCAAATCCTCTGTCAGTGGAGTCCCTGAGGGACAGAAGGAAAGAGTTAAAAGCATCATGAATGAAATGTTTGTGAAGTGTTCTCTCTGTGGAAATACTTCTTTGTGGAGGCTCATCCTCACTTCATGAAGATCAAGTTGTATATTAACATGGGCCACAGAGGTGTTGTTAGGTTCATTTTCTAGAGGGGAAAATGAAGTTACAGAGAAATTCATGGGCCTGCTAAAGTCTAGAGAGGCTCAACCCTCATAATCATTTCCCAGAGAGGAGGGAGATGCCCCATCCCTGGAACCATTCCAGGTCAGGTTGTGTGGGGCTCTGAGCAGCCTGCTCTAGTTGCAGATGTCCCTGCCCCGGAGCTGGACACAGTACTCCAGGTGAGGTCTCAGGAGAGCAGAGCAGAGCAGCAGAATCACTTCCTGGTCAAGCTCCTTTTTGACGCAGCCCGTAAGCAGCATACGGCAAAGCCCCGTGAGCCCCTGTCTGCTCTAGGATGGTCAGGGCAGATGAGTTGTTTCTTTGCAAAAGTTTGGCAAGCCTGGGCTAGCAAATGCTGGAAAAAAAGTACATAAGCACCCCCCTAGGCAAGCATCCGGGGGAAACTGCAGCTTGGCAGATTCCAGTTAGTCATAAACGGGGGCTGCTTGCTAATGTAATTAATAGCGAGATGATCCACGTTGATAGAAGATGCTGAATGTTTGATCCTCATCTCTCCAGTGCTTAAAACACAAGCTACAGATGAATAGCTGATGGAACTGTCTGACCTACGGCATATTGATGAGCTAGAGAGGCTAGAGAGTTCAGTGGTGTTGGCTTTGAACTCTGCCAAGTCTGGCAGCAGGCAAGGGGGCAGAGGTGATGAGTTCAGAAAAGGTTCTTCCTAATCTGGAGGACAGAAACAAAGTTGGTAATTGGGTTCAGTCCTCCTTCTATGCCTGGAACCAGGGCATCCTTGGGCTCTCCAGGACCAAAAGTGCGTGTGATAGGCACAGCCATGAGGAGAGCCCAGGAGAGCACATCCCCCAGCTGGCACTTGTCACAGCACCACTTGGCTGGGCCAGGCAGCAGCTCCAGCTGGCAGCTGTGCGCAGGACACTTAAGTGGCAGGAGAGAGTTAAAAGACAGCTACAGGGACTTCAGATGACAGCTGCTGAGAAATAAAATGAGGCAAGTTCTGGCAGCTGTAGCATGCTGACAGAGATGTATGAAAACACCTCATCTCGTTTCATAAGCACTTAACTCGGTGGGGGGGCCTGGGGAGCTGGAAGCTGTTTATTGTCTGCCTGTACGACTCGAGCTCATTAAATAAACGCAGGTTTTTAATCTGCTGTTATGCCTGTCCCTACTCAGCCTCCAGCTAGTGGTAATGCCACACACCCTGCCCAGGGATCTCACTGGGACAGGTGAGCAGTACTGGATCAAGCTTCAGAAACTCCATTTGGAGGTCTGGGCATTTAAGGGCTTCTGCAGAAAGCCCGTTTGCTGTCTGGGCAGCACCACTTTGCACTCCGGCATGCCGCTCTCTGCTCTTGGTTTCACTGCTCTTTGTCCATGGTCCTGTTGCATCCATCTCAGGGGTGGGGAAACTGAGGCAGCCAGCAATGAGGAGAGTTCCCCAGGCAGAGTCACAACTCCTTGGACCTTTCTGGCAACAGTCCACATGTCCACACATCCAACTGCCCTTGGGTTCCTCCTGGCTGGACAGGGTCCTGCTGTGTTTTGAGGAGACTGGAAAGAGTCTGCATGGCAGGAGAAAATCATGGGAGCATTGGGGAGGCTGCAGCTCCTCTAAGCCCCATCTCACAGTGGGGAAAAGCTGCACTAAGCTCCTGGAAACAGTCTGCCTCTTTCCTTGAGGGCTGCACCCTCTGGATGCTCATCCTTTTGTAGAAGGGGACGAGGAAGACAAAAGTGAATTATCTCCCAGCAGCTTCTTTAGGACAAAATAGCCTTAATATCTCCCTACCAAGCCTCCTTCCTTACCAGCAGGCTTCCTTGAAGCAGTCTGATCTATAGAGCCTAGGCACCACAGGAGACAGTGAAACCAGCCCAAATGTGGCTTTGCTTTCCTTCCTCCTCACTCTTTTTGAGCTCCTATAATCCTATTGACTGCGGTGGGATTACTCCTGCTTTACGCCGTTCCCAGGGCAAAGCCAATTTGGTGCCGTGCTTGAACATATCCATCGATCAGTCCTGGAAGCAGTAATTTCAGCCTCTCCTGGCTTGCTAACAGAAGCTTTAACTTGAGAAATGGCCTCAGTGGAGTGAGAACTGGAAGGGTGGTTTTCTTTCTATAACCTTCTCAGAAACCCATCTGATGTCACCGAAGAGACGGTTCAAAAGCACACACAGACTTGCTGACGTCAACAAATGCAAGGACATGAGGAAGAAATTCTTTCCAGTGAGGGTGGGGAGACCCTGGAACAGGTTGCCCAGGGAGCTTGTGGATGTCCCCTGCCTGGAGGTGTTCAAGGGCAGGCTGGATGAGGCCTTGAGCAACCTGGGCTGGTGGAAGATGTCCTAGACCATGGCAGGGGGGTTGGAACTAGAGGTTCTTTAAGGTCCCTTCCAAGTGAAACCATTCTATGATGCTATGATTTAAGTGCAGCTTTGGAGCCTGGAGAAGAGAAGGATCAGGGGTGACCTCATTGCCCTCTACAACTACCTGAAAGGTGGTTGTAGCCAGGAAGGGGTTGGTCTCTTCTCCCAGGCAACCAGCTCCAGAACAAGGGGACACAGTCTCAAGCTGCACCAGGGGAGGTTTAGACTCGAGGTGAGGAGAAAGTTCTTCACTGAGCGAGTCATTCATCATTGGAATGTGCTGCTCAGGGAGGTGGTGGAGTCACCGTCCCTGGAGGTGTTCAAGAGGGGATTGGATGTGGCACTTGGTGCCGTGGTCTAGTCGTGAGGTCTACTGAGACAGGTTGGACTTGATGATCCTTGGGATCCCTTCCAACCTCAGTTATACTGTGATACTGTGAAATGCAAAGTGCAGCTAGAGCAGTGAGAGGGAGATCTTGAGAGAAGCCAGGAGTACCCTGAGACAGCTTATGAGTGATGGGGCTCCTGGCAGCAGCAGACTGGTGCTGTGCAGGCACAGTGCTTTGCTAGCTTAGCAGATGTTGCAGGGCTGCAGCTTCCAAGATCTGCTCAAGCAGAAGGGGATTTTCTGCTTTCTAGGGTAAACCTTTCAAATGCCAGCAAGTTTCTGTTAAAACAGAATCACAGAATCGTAGAATTGCTTCCGTTGGAAAACCCCTCCAAGATCACCGAGTCCAACCGCCAGCCCAACACCGCCATGGCCAGCACTGCTTAGGCCTCACCTTGAGTACTGCGTCCAGTTCTGGGCCCCTCAATTTAAGAAGGACATTGAGACTCTTGAACACATCCAGAGAAGGGCAATGAAGCTGGGGAAAGGCCTCGAGCACAGCCCTATGAGGAGAGGCTGACGGAGCTGGGGTTGCTTAGCCTGGAGAAGAGGAGGCTCAGGGGAGACCTTCTTGCTCTCTACAACTACCTGAAGGGAGGTTGCAGCCAGGTGGGAGTTGGTCTCGACTTCCAGGCAACAAGCACCAGAACAAGAGGACACAGTCTCAAGCTGTGCCACGGGAAGTTGAGGCTGGAAGTGAGGAGAAAGTTCTTCCCAGAGAGAGTTGTTATCCATTGGAATGTGCTGCCCAGGGAGGTGGTGGAGTCCCCATCCCTGGAAGTGTTCAAGAGGGGATTGGATGTGGCACTTGGTGCTATGGTATGGTAGTCATGAAGTGTTGGGTGACAGGTCGGAATTGATGATCTTAGAGGTCTTTTCCAACCTTATTGATTGATTCTATGATTCTAAATCATGGCCCAAAATGCCATGTCTACACAACTCTTGAATATCTCCAGGGATGGTGACTCCACCGCCTCCCTGAGCAGCCTCCTGGTCCTTCAGAGACCCTTGTAGGGTTTCCTGTGAGAAACATCCCTGCCACGGCTACAGTGGGGCCATATAGGAAGAAGGAAAGACACTGAACTTCTCTGGTTTAGCCACTGGGATAGACAGCAGTATCCCTCTGCCTGTGGGATGCACAGGACAGCACCCGCTCTGCTCCAAGCCACTGCAAAGCAAAGGAGGGAGAATCAGTGCCCTGCACTGAGTGCCCAGTCAGGAGAGGAAGAAACGTGTATGCAGAGCAGGTGGTAAGGGGAAACTCAGCTGGAAAGGAGTTGGAAGTGGTGGGATACAGGGTCAGGGATGCAGGAGTGGGGATGCTGGGAGGTGGTGCTGGAATGCTGGACCTGGGATGCCATCCCAGAATGCAGATACAGGATGCAGTGTTGGGATGCCCTGCTGGGATGCAGAGCCTAGGATGCCTTCCTGGGGAGCAGTGTGGGAAGCAGGGCCTGGGAGACTGTCCAGGGATGTGGTGCTGGCATGCAGAAGATAGGACACTGCATTGTGGTGCTGGGATGAAGGCTGCAGATGTGTGCTGGGATGCAAAGCTATGGCAGTCCTGCAGTCCTGTGACATGGAGCTGCAACAGCCCTGCAGTGCTGGGATGTGGTGTGGGATGTGGTGCTGGGATGCGGTATGTAATATGATGCTGGGATGCAGGGCCAGGATGTGGAGTTTTGGCAGCCTGCATTTTGGCGATGTGATGTGGGATGTAGTGCGGGATGCCGTGCCGGGATGCAATGCCGGGATGCAGTGCCGGGACGCGGCCGCTGGAGGGAGCCAGCCCCGCCGGACGGGCTGCAGCGGGGCAGCCCCGGCGCATCCCCAGGCCGGCGCTCTGGGATCCGGGGACATTCCCGTGACAAGCGAAGCCTTCTGCACGCAGCCGAGGTGCTGGCAGTGTGCGTGACCCCTTCCTGCCGTCATTGCAGGACCAGAGCTGTCCCGGCTCCACTAGCATGCAGATTTGATTCTGAACAACCAGCAGCCCCACGTGAAGTCAGCCAAATTCCAACCACGAGAGAGCTGAGGGGCATTTCAGGGGCACCCAAAGAGCCATCCCAGAAGTATGCTCCAGTTAAATGTTTAAAAGCTTCTTTTTGTCACTGCACCTTTCAAATAATTCGGTTCCATTATTCTTACCTGCACACATGATTCTGTTTGTAAGAAGGAGAGCAAGAAGTAGAATATTTTGGACTGATAGCTGCAATCTAGCAGAGCTTTAGACCACTGTAAATGTACCAATCAAGTTACACTGCTGTAAATGTGCAGATCAGAGATGATCAGCCAAGGAGTAAGAACCAGCTCTCCTACAGGCTCTTTTAGCTGCTGCTACCTGTTGCTTTGGAGATGCTGCTGTGGAGGTCATCCATAGCACAGTTGCAGCATGTAGGTGCGGTGTGAGGTGCTGGCATCATTTTAAGGGACAAAACCATCAGGAGTGGTGACTTAATCTGTTGTTTCTTTCAGGGAACACCTCTGAAGACTATCTAAGCATCCTCCAGAATGTTGCCACCAAGGAAGCTGCTGCATACATGAGAGGTGAGTGGGGGGCCCACTGGTGAGGCGCAGTTGGCCAAAGAGCAGGCTGCTCATGTGACTCGAACTGGCAAATAGCTTTTTGACCACATGGGTATTCTATAAGGGAAAAAAATCCTAGGATTTCCAGAGATTGACAGCTTCACAGATTGCACTGGGTTGGAAGGGAGCCTCAAAGGTCATCTTGTGCAACCCTGCAGGGACAACTCTGACTAGAGCAGGCTGCCCGGGGCCACAGATCAAGTCTGATCTTGAATGTCTCCAGGGACAGGGTCTCAACCACATCCCTGGGCAACCTGTTCCCAGATCTGAGAGTGTTTGATAAGCCCTCTGTCTGATCACATGGATTGTGGGGCTTAACTTGATAAGAAAGAATAAATAAAGATGCCTTCTGCAAACACACAAAGATGCATCTCCATTATTTCCCCTGAAGTGTACAAAAGGCTATTTTCACTGCATCTCCCTGTCCTGGCTGTGTAAGTCCATGGCACTTCTAAATACCCCATGTCCCTGCGGCAATTCCCAGTCATGTGGCCAAGGCCTTGTCCTTGGAGCTTCCTGCAGCAAAAAAGGTGAACAAGTCGCTCCCAAAAGCCCTGAACAAATCTCTCCATTTCCCAAGAAACAAAGTGCTGTGAGTCACATAAGGCTGAGCTCACATCGCTGGAGTCTGTGGCTCATTCTCAATTTGTTTGCTTTCCTTTCTAGTGTCCAGGCCTGTAAACGGTTCAAAGGTGAGCTTGGTTGAGAAGGGTGTTTGTGAAGGCATCCACTGCAAGAGAGAAGAGCTGGTGATCAGGAAACAAGGCCTCTACTTGATCTACTGCCACTTGAACTTTCGTTTTCCTGACTGTTCCACCAGCCCCACTGACCTCAAGATGGAATTCCTGGTGAATGACAAAGTCAGCAGGCAGACGTTGTCCACATGGTGTGCGTCAGAATCCTGCCGAGAAAAGACTTTTAAGACCTTATTCCAGCTCCACTTGACACACCTGAATGTGAAGGACCGAGTATCAGTAACACTGAACCACCCTAAATTCTTGAATGAAATCTCTCTTCCCAATGAAAACGTCCTCGGGGTCCTGAGGTACAGCGACGAAATGTGAGCAGCTCTCTGGCTTCCCGCTGCTGCCCAGACTCGCCTTGCTCCGAGCACCAGGAGCCTGCTTTTTGCTAGGCAACACCTTGTTTGAAATTCCCTCTCTTGCATCGTCACCTGGGTAAACAAGGAACTTTGCAGGTGTTCCAGAACAAAAAAACAAACCCAAACTTTAAACACTGCAAGGTCCACACCTGGATTCCTCTGGTTTGACTCAGGGCAGGGTTGTTGTCCAGCATATAAACCAACAGCCCCCCTCAAAGCACAGGTTAACATGCAACAGGGTTATGGGAAGGCTGAGCAACGTCCAGACCTGGGGGCTAAGGGACCCCTGGCAAGAAGCTTGTGAGTAGGAGATGGGGAAACCTCCTCAACTGAATTCTAAGGAGCAGTATTTTCACCTGGTCTTTCCACAGAAGTAAGAAGCCAAAGCTTGCAGTCAAGACTTTCTCCGCAGCTGGAACGTGCAGCCGCAGCTCTGGAGCAGGGTTATGGGCAGACTGTATGAAAGCAAAGATGATGAAATTATTGACTCAGACTGGTAGCTAAAACTCTGGGACAGGATATAGGAGACATGGGGCTTAGAGGAGATTTCTCTGCTGCATTCTGCTATGCACTTTATGCAAATTTCTTCAGTGTGTCTTCCTTTTCACTATTTATCCATCTTTTCTATTTAAATACGAAGCCCTTTGGGGCAGAGGTTTTGTGTACACACAGTGCTCAGTCTCTGCACTCCCCTGGAGTTTCCAGACCTTTCAATAACAAGTATTAAAATCTAGTTGCAAATCTAGCCACAGAACAAAGTTCATTATGCTACATTTTCCTCAGATCCTGCCCTGCCTGTTTGACCTCAGACCACACTGGGGTGCAAATGCCCACTCAGTGCATGCACTTGCTGAAAATCCAAGACTTAGATCCGAGATCCCCAAAGACAACTTTACACCTGACCTTCATCTGAGAGCTGTGGAGTCTGAGCAGTCCAGGGGAGAGACAGCCTTGGTCAGGGATTGGAACAGGCTGCCCAGGGAGGTGGAGGAGTCACCAGCCTGGAGGTGTTCAAGGAACCTGTGGCCATGGCACTTTGGGACATGGTTTAAAGGCCACGAAGGTGTTGGGTTGACAGTTGGACTCAATGATCTTAAAGGTCTTCTCCAACCAAAACAATTCTGTGATTCTATGATTCTAAGCTTATTTTTTTTGTCTTCCTGGAAAGTTTAGATACTGAAGGATAATCTCAGGCCCTTTTATGTGATGCATTGCAGTAACACAGGCATTAATTTGAAATTGGATTCATAGATTCATAAACTGATTCGAGTTGGAAGGGATGATCCACTTCCAATCCCCC
This sequence comes from Dryobates pubescens, assembly GCF_014839835.1. Classification (NCBI taxonomy): domain Eukaryota; kingdom Metazoa; phylum Chordata; class Aves; order Piciformes; family Picidae; genus Dryobates; species Dryobates pubescens. The sequence continues at coordinate 10,187,147 of NC_071640.1, forward strand.
TCAAGGACACATCCTACTAGAGCAGGTTGCTTAAGACCCCATCCAGCCTGGCCTTGAACATTTCCAGGGCTGGAGCCTTCATGTCTCTGGGCAGCCTGTCCCAGTGCCTCTTGACCCTCACAGGGAAAGATTTATTTCCTACTGTTTAATCCGAATCAAGCTTCATCCAGTTTGAAGCCATTCTCCCTCATCTTGTCACTCCATGCCTTTATAAATTAATCCCTCTCCAGATCTCCTGTAGACCCCTTCAAATACTGGAAGGCTGCCAGAAGGTCTCCCTAGAGCCTTCTCCAGGCTGAACAACCCCAGCTCTCCCAGCCTCTCTTCATAGGAGAGGTTGAGAGAATTCTTATAGTGTGGAGAGGGAAGGGACCATAAAGCTGCAAAAGTTGGTACCACTTCAGTCTTTTCTCTCTCCCCTTCATCCCTGAGATGCTGCTGATGTCTATTTTCAATGATATTTGAGTTTTCCCTTTGCATACCTGCACCTTCTTTCCTTGACATGTCTAGAGTTCGGTGAACTGTTCACATCAAAACATTTAGTGCTGGATTTTGGTCCTGGTTTCAGAAACCCTGTGATTTCTTCTACTCAGGCTTAGCTGATGTTGGCAACTGATGCAACTTGGTGTGTGTGAGCACACTCACAATACTCCTGATAGCAGGCACTTTGCACTGGTGGTATGCCGCCAGAAACTGGTGGTACATATTGGTGAGGTTTCATCCCGTTGGCCAGGTGGCTTCAAAACACAAAAGACACTTTCAAAAGGTCATGAGCAGCTGATATGATTTATTGCTAGAGAGACTTTCTGGTTTGATAATAAATGAATAAATAAACCACAACTCCTTTTGTTATTAATGGGGGGGGGAAGAAAAGAAGGAAACTAAATCCATGTTTGTCTGTCTTCCATTCTTTCTTCCTTTGTTTCTTTCCTTCCCTCCTTCCTTCCCTTCTTCCTTCCTTCCTTCCTTCCCTCCTTCCTTCCTTCCCTCCTTCCTTCTTTCCTTCCTTCTTTCCTTCCTTCCTTCCTTCCTTCCCTCCCTCCTTCCTTCCTTCCTCTGACACTGTAACCTCCATGGGATCTGCTCACCCCTCTGGCCTCTATACATCCTTCATGGCTACAAAATGAGGCTTTTAACCTCTCTCTGCCTCCACCTCAACACACATGACTGATGCCCGGAGAAAGTTCAGCAAGGCTCCCAGTCAGGAATCACAGCTCCTGCATAGAGAAAAGGCAGCTAATGAATGAAAATACACATTTACTCACACACACCACCCCAGCCCTCCCACCTTTCCCTGAAGGCTTTGGATTGAAAGAGACAGGCAATTCTTTGCATAAGATGATTTTCTTCTATTTCCTTCTATTATTTTGCCAGATGGAGAAGATCCTGACAAAGCAGGGCTAAGCTTCTCAGCCCCAAGCTTTTTAATACCACAGGATAAAGCAGTCTGGCCTCTCCTCCATTGCCTCTGAGAAATAAGAATAAATTACAGCCACAAAGAGGGCCCATTAATCCTGTGCAATTTTGCCATCAGTTATAAAAATGTTAAATAGCTTTCACTGAAACAAGGCCCTGAGCCAAGCAGCAGCCTCCCTGCTTTCTGGCAGGCAGCTTCACTTTGCTCTCTCATCCTTTTCTCCTTCTCTTGTTTCCTAGTTTTTGAAGCAGGTAATAGCATTTTTGTCATAACAATCCTGTAGTAAAAAGGAAAGTCCAGGCTGATCCTTTGCACAGTGCCACATCTGTTCAGGGACTGCTCTTTGGAGTACAACTCACTCCCGTGGCCTCAGCTTCACCATTTGCAGCTGAGGAGCTCCTCTGGAGCCAGGCTCTTTTCGGTGATACCCACTGCTAGGATGAGAGGCAATGGATGTAAACTCAGAGGGAATTCCATCTCAGCATGAGAAAAGGCTTTTTATCACTATGAGGATGCTGGAGTCCTGGAGCAGGTTGTGGAGTCTCCTTCTCCAGAGATCTTCCAAACCTGCCTGGATGCATTCCTGTGAGACCTGCTTTGCAGGGGTATTTGTCTCGATGCCATGGTTTAGTCATCAGGTCTGTGGTGATGGGCTGGACTTGATGATCTTTAAGGTCTCTTTCAACCTTGGTGATTCTGTGATGATCTCTGGAAGTCCTTTCCAACCCTTACCATTCTGTGATGCTTGGATTCTGCAGGAGTGTCCTCATTCTTCTGAGCAGCACCTCAGACCTACAGCCTGGCTCTGGCTCCCTAACGCAGCGATCGGTCCGTGAGAAAGGAAGGGCTAACTGAAAGCACTGAAGTCACAGAGAAATGCTGAAAATCCCTCCCCTTGCCCTCAGATGAGGCAAAAGTGTGGCTTTCTGTGCGTATGAGCTCCTGGTGACAGGAGCAGAAACAGGAAGCTCAGGCAATTTCACAAGCAAAGCTGCTGGGACAGGGTCTCTCGGCCCTTCTCATGAGAAGTTGCACCCTGAAATCTGTTTTCTGCTTAGCTAAGGAGCATCTCTCAGGGTGAAGAAATCCTGTTATTCCTAATCTTGATTGATAAGAGGGGAAAAAAAAAACCCCAACAGCGTGTTACTGGCTTAATTCTGGTTGTTAATTGCTACAGAAAAGATAAATAGGGACTTCTATCAAAGCGAAGTCAATGCAAAACACTTCCATCCCAACTCACCCGGGGGCAGCAAATCAAAATCAGATCAAGGTTAATACCAGAGATTACAGAGTTGGAGCTGAAGTTCAGCAAAGCTGTGAAGACTTTGAAATCAGGATTACAATTAGGCTTCACCTCCCGTGAAATTGGCCTGAACCCAACCTCTTCAAAACTCGGCTCTGGAAATTAGGTCATGGCTGATCTGACACAGATTCATTATTGAGGCTACACCCAGCACGTGCCGAGGGACTGGGGAGCTTTGCATTGGCTTCACTTTTGGTTTTGTTTCATTGTATTTTCTTCAGCACTTTCCAGAGGGAGGCAATATCACAGGCACAGAGTGAGAAAACCTTGACTGTGCCACGGGCCAGCCGGGGGCTGTGTGCTCCCTAAAAATGCACAGCAGCCCTCTGATCCCCCTTGGTCTCTTCTTCTGCACTCCTCTTCTGCACCCACATTCCTTTGGAGAGAATAGAATAGAATAGAATAGAATAGAATAGAATAGAATAGAATAGAATAGAATAGAATAGAATTAACTAGGTTGGAAAAGACCTTCAGGATCATCACATCTGACCCATCAACCAACACCATCTGATCAACTAAACCATGGCACCAAGAACCCCATCCAGGCTCTACCTAAACACCTCCAGGGATGGTGACTTCACCACCTCCCTGGGCAGCACATCCCAATGGCCAAGCTCTCTTTCTATGAAGAACTTCTTCCTAACATCCAGCCTAAACCTCCCCTGGCACAGCTTGAGACTGTGTCCTCTTGTTCTGCTGCTGGTTGCCTGGGAGAAGAGACCAACCCCCACCTGGCTCCAACCTCCCTTCAGGGAGTTGGAGAGAGCAAAAAGGTCTCCCCTGAGCCTCCTCTTCAACATCTTTCCTAAACTGAGGAGCCCAGAACTGGACACAGGACTCAAGGTGTGACCTAACCAGTGCTGAGAACAGGGCCCAATGACTTCCCTGCTCCTGCTGGCCACACTATTCTTAATGCAGGCCAGGATGCCATTGGCCTTCTTGGCCACCTGGACACACTGCTGGCTCATGTTCAGCTGCTGTCAACCAGTACCCCCAGGTCCCTCTCTGCCTGGCTGCTCTCAGCCTCTCTGACCCTGACCTGTAGCACTGCATGGGTTTGTTGTGGCCAATGTGCAGAACCTGGCACTTAGATGTGTTCAATCTCCTGCCCTTGGCCTCTGCCCATCTGTCCAGCCTGTCCAGGTCCCTCTGCAGAGCTCTCCTACCCCCTCACAGATCAACTCCTGCCCCCAGCTTGGTGTCACCTGCAAATTTACTGATGATGGACTCCATCCCCTCATCCAGATCATCAATAAAGATACTAAAGAGCAAACAGCATTCTGCAAAAGCCTCAGCCACTTGCTCATGCTCTTAAATTAACATTGCTGCTGTTAGTCAAAATGCCATTTGACACAAAATGACAAAGAACTCTTTCATTTCAGTGACCCTATCCTGAGTTAAACAAAAAGAAAGGAGCTCACTCATCTCAAATAACCAACCAAAAAAGCAAACTAAATGACAAGCCTCTGATTTTTTTTTCTGGCACCTCTAACTGGCAGGACTTTAAAAAAATGGAAGTGATACAAGTTGTGCTTGGAGCAAGCAGCAAGAGAAAACCTCAATGCAAAACCAGCTTCTGTAAAAATGCAAATGCTGATGAGAAGTGCTTGTGACAGCAGGATTTGCTCTCAGTGACCTCAAAACCTCTTCCAGCCTCAGCTTTATATGGTTATAGTAGGCTCAGTTTCAAGAAAGCATGATGGACTGTGGGGACACTGCACTCTTTGACCATGTCCTCTGCCAGAGGAGCTCAGCTGGACTGGTTTGAATTCTGTTTCTCTTTTCAGTACTGATGCCAGGAGCTTGAAGATTTGGTGTGGTGGGGGTCAGAGACCAACGAAAGACAGCACAGAAATTCAGGTGCTTCCAAAGAGAGCGAAGGGTGTTGAGCCCCCAGAGTAGGACATCAGGACCAGAGCCTTCAACCCCTCCATGGTCAGCATCTCCTCAGGGCTGCAAAGGGCTTGCTGCAGGCAGCATCCACCCTCCTCTGTTGTAAGACAGGAATGTTGAACACCATGGTCATCAGTTTTAGTTCAGAGTCCATATCCTGCACTATTGGCACACCCTTTCCCTTCAGCCATGTCCACAGCATCTATAATTAGCATCCTTCTCCAACCAGTGTGAAGCAAGAAGCTTCAGGAGGTGAGTCAGAGCCCCCAGAATAGCTGCCTAAAAAAGACAACCTCAGCAGCTCAGTGACTCTTCTCTCAGTCTGGTCTCTGGGTCCTCAGACACAACAACATGATTCAATGGAAGACATGGAACAGATTATTGAATCCAGATTATTAATTCCTGGACACCATCTACTGATGATTCCATAGACAGCTTCCCTGTCTGTGCTTTGAGGCTGTGTGAAGCTTGGTGGAAAGCCCCATGGCTCACCAGCAGATGTTTGTAAGGTGAAACAATAATGGCAAAGAAATTGTTAGAATTACAGATGCAAAATAATGCAATGTTCCTATTTAGGTCATTTGCATTCCCATCACCACCTAGAGCTTGGACTTGTCCAGAGCTGATAGAGGGGGAACAATGTTATAGAACAGAACAGAACAGAACAGAACAGAATAGAATAGAATAGACCAGACCAGACCAGACCAGGTTGGAAGAGACCTTCAAGAGACCAACCCCCACCTGGCTACAACCTCCCTTCAGGGAGTTGGAGAGAGCAAGAAGGACTCCCCTGAGCCTCCTCTTCCAGTCTCTTCCTAAACACCTCCAGGGATGGTGACCCCACCACCTCCCTGGGCAGCACATCCCAATGGCCAATCTCTCTTTCTATGAAGAATTTCTTCCTAACATCCAGCCTAAACCTCCCCTGGCACAGCTTGAGACTGTGTCCTCTTGTTCTGGTGCTGCTTGCCTGGCAGAAGAGTGCAACCCCCACCTGGCTACAACCTCCCTGCAGGGAGTTGGAGAGAGCAAGAAGGTCTCCCCTGAGCCTCCTCTTCTGCAGGCTAAGCAACCCCAGCTCCCTCAGCCTCTCCTCACAGGGCTGTGCTCCAGACCCCTCCCCAGCTTTGTTGCCCTTCTCTGGACACCTTCCAGCATCTCAACATCTTTCCTAACCTGAGGAGCCCAGAACTGGACACAGGACTCAAGGTGTGGCCTAAGCAGTGCTGAGCACAGGGCACAATGACTTCCCTGCTCCTGCTGGCCACTTGTTTCTTGGGAGAAGAAACCAACCCCCATATACGGAGAAGGATCTGGGAGTGCTGGTGGACAGCAAGTGCATTTTGAACCATGAGTGTGACCTTGTGACCCAGAAAGCCAATGGTCTTCTGGGGTGCATTAAGAAGAGTGTGGCCAGCAAGCCGAAGGAGATTCTCCCTCTCTACTCTGCCCTGGTGAGGCCACATTGGGAGTACTGTGTCCAGTTCTGGGTTCCCCAGTTCAAGAGGGACAGGGAACAACTGCAGGAGTGAAGTGGAGGGCCACAAGGATGATGAGGGGACTGGAACACCTGTCTGATGAGGAAAGGCTGAAAGACCTGGGGCTCTTCAGCCTCCAGAAGAGAAGATCCAGAGGGAATCTTCTCAGTGCATGTAAGCATCTAAATGGCGGAGCTCATGAGGATGGAGTTGGCCTCTTTTCCTGCCTGGTGAAAAGATGAGGGGCAGTGGGCACAAACTGGAACCCAGGAGGCTTCACTTGAACTTCAGGAAAAATCTTTGCTGTGAGGCTGCTGGAGCTGCAGAGCAGGATGCCCGAAGAGACTGGGGAGTCTCCTTCTCTGGAGAGGTTTCAGACCTGCCTGGACAATCCTGGGCAATCTGCTGTGGGTGCCCCTGCATTAGCAGGGGGAGTTGGATGATCTAGTATCTGAAGGGGACCTACAAGAAGGCTGGGAAGGGACTCCTTAGGATATCTGGTAGTAATAGGACTAGGGGGAATGGAATGAAGCTGGAGGTGGGGAGATTCAGGCTGGATGTGAGGAGGAAGTTCTTCCCCATGAGAGTGGTGAAGCCCTGGAATGGGTTGTCCAGGGAGGTGGTTGAGGCCCCATCCCTGGAGGTGTTTAAGCCCAGGCTGGATGGAGGCTCTGGCCAGGCTGATCTAGTGTGGGGTGTCCCTGCCCATGGCAGGGGGGTTGGAACTAGATGATCCTTGTGGTCCCTTCCAACCCTGACTGATTCTATGGTTGTATGATTCTATGATCTCTAGAGGTCCCTTCCAACCCCTCACCGTGCCAGGATTCTAGGGTTCTCTGATTCTGTAACCTTTCGGCACTGGCAGGTTGTTGGTTTTTCCTAGACAAGAATAAAACTGCCTGTAGGAAGTTTGAATGCTTTGGGGGGAGGGAAAAAATAAAAAAATCTGCTGAATGGTGATTAAAGTTCTGGAATTCAGTCCTGGAAAGTGCTCAGTGCTTTTGCTGTGACTCAGAGGAGCCCTTCAGTGTAGGCGTCACTCCAGGCAGGCGTTTAATTGCATCAAAGAGCCTCTACAAATATGTGGCCACTTAAACACTGGAGTGATTTGAAACAACAACAGGAACAGAGCCCGAGCTGAGGTGCTGGGTGATGGCATTGTGTGAACAATTCAGCAAGGTTCATTAGTGTCAACATTTTTAATGAGTCACTGGAGTGTTTCCTTAGGCTTGGATCCTTCAGTCCCGTCCAGACTACGGAGGGGGAGGGGGGTGTTGAAGCTCCAAATAACTTCAATTCCACATAAAGGGTAGACAAGTCAATAGGATAGGATAGGATAGGATAGGATAGGATAGGATAGGATAGGATAGAATAGAATAGAATAGAATAGAATAGAATAGAATAGAATAGAATAGAATAGAATAGAATAGAATGGAATTGAATTATAATAGAATAGAAGTGGAATAGAATAGAATAGAATAGAATAGAATAGAATAGAATAGAATAGAATAGAATAGAATAGAATAGAATAGAATAGAATAGAATAGAATTGAATTGAATTGAATTGAATTGAATTGAATTGAATTGAATTATAATAGAATAGAAGTGGAATAGAAGTGGAATAGAAGTGGAATAGAATAGAATAGAATAGAATAGAATAGAATAGAATAGAATAGAATAGAATAGAATAGAATAGAATAGAATAGAATAGAATCAACTAGGTTGGAAAAGACCTCAGAAATCATCAAATCCAACCTGTCACCCACCACCATCTGATCAACTAAACCATGGCACCAACCGCCCCATCCACTCTCTTCCTAAACACCTCCAGGGATGGTGACTCCACCATCTCCCTGGACAGCACATTCTAATGGCAAATCACTCTTTTAAGAAGAACTTCTTCCTCACCTCCAGCCTAAACCTCCCCTGGCACAGCTTGAGACTGTGTCCTCTTGTTCTGGTGCTGCTTGCCTGGGAGAAGAGACCAACCCCCACCTGGCTACAACCTCCCTTCAGGGAGTTGGAGAGAGCAAGAAGGTCTCCCCTGAGCCTCCTCTTCTCCAGGCTAAGCAACCCCAGCTCCCTCAGCCTCTCCTCACAGGGCTGTGCTCCAGACCCCTCCCCAGCTTTGTTGCCCTTCTCTGGACACTTTCCAGCATGTCAACATCTTTCCTAAACTGAGGGGCCCAGAACTGGACACAGGACTCCAGGTGTGGCCTGACCAGTGCTGAGCACAGGGGCAGAAGGATTTGAGTATGCAAGGATTTGTGCATGCATTTTGTTGAAGTATTGCATAAAGTCACTTAAAGGCTAAGAGGAATTGGAGAGCCAAAGACTGGAGAATAAATCTTATGTAGAGTGACTGAAGGAGCTGGGGCTGTTTAGTTTGGAAAAGAGGAGCCTGAGGGGAGACCTCATGGCTCTTTACAACTACCTGAAAGAACGTTGTAGAGAGGCTGGTGCTGGTGTCTTCTCCCAGATAATCAGTGATAGAACAAGAGGGAATGACCTCAAGCTGCAGCTTGGTAAGTTTAGACTGGACATTAAGAAAAAGAGTGGTCAGGCATTGGAATGTGCTGCCCAGGGAGGTGGTGGAGTCACCAACCCTGGATGTATTTAATGGTCATTCAGATGTGGTATTTGAGGATAAGGTTTAGGGGGGAACTTTGTAGAGTAGGGCTCTGGGTTGGACTTGGTGATCCTGAGGGTCTGTTCCAACCTGAATGCTTCTGTGATTAAAAAAAGTAATAATCATCTGAAGCTGGTTTGCTCCTTTTGTGTTTCTTGGGGTTTTTTTTTTAGATCTGAAGGAAAAGTACACCAGCTCTAAGTTTACCTAAGCAAACACAATAGCCATGACTCATTCCCCATGTCCTCTGCTATGAAATTATTCTGTGCAAGTATGACAAAGTCATTTCCTTTTAGGAAAAGGGCTATTTGCCTCCTTGTAAGAGAAATTAGAGAACAGCTGTATCAATAATCTACCCCATGAGATATGTGCCATGGGCAAGCCCAAAAGCAATTCTTACTGTTTCACTCAAGGCTGAGGTTTGCCACCAGCAGGGATGTAGTGAAACAACAAACAAAGATGATTTATTGTGGCAGATTCATTGGGATCCCATTAATTGTCAAGGAGCCACTACAGCAGCAACACTGCCAGCTACAAGAGTGATGCTTTTAAAAGGTGAAGTCTGCTTTTGCATCGCACAGGAAAGCAGAACCTGCTGGCCTGACTCAAAACCAAGAGCTGCTATCAAAGAATCACAGAATTGCAGAATGGGATGGGTTGGAAGGGACCTCTAAAGCTCATCTAGTCCAACCCCCCTGCAATGAGCAGAGAGATCTGCAGCTAGAGCAGGTTGCTCAGAGTCCCAAACAACCTGACCTGCAATCTGCAGTGTCCAGGGTGACTACATCAGGGTAAAGAGCAAGACTGTGGCCCCATGCACCATTCCATCATGGAACCCCATGGTGATCACCTGGCCCTCTGACATGGGATTTTTCTGTTAAGTCTTAACATGCTGTATGTACTCCACTCTGGTGAGACCTCACCTGGAGTACTGCATCCAGTTCTGGACCCCCTAGTTCAAGAAGGATCTGGAGGTGCTGCAGAAAGCAGGACCACGAGGATGAGCAGAGGGCTGGAGCTGCTCTGCTATGAGGACAGACTGAGAGAATTGGGGTTGTTCAGTCTGGAGAAGAGAAGGCTCCAAGGAGACCTAATTGTGGCCTTCCAGTATCTGAAGGGGGCTACAAGAAACCTGGGGAGGGACTTTTTAGAGTGTCAGGGAGTGATAGGACTGAGAGGGGGATGGGGAAAAAAACCAAAGAAATGGGTAGATTGAGATTGGATGTTAGGAAGAAGTTCTTTCCCCATGAGGGTGGTGAGAGCCTGGCACAGGTTGCCCAGGGAGGTGGTGGAAGCCTCATCCCTGGAGGTTTTGAAGGCCAGGCTGGACATGGCTGTGAGCAACCTGCTGTAGTGTGAGGTGTCCCTGCCCATGGCAGAGGGGTTGGAACTGGATAAACCTTGAGGTCCCTTCCAGCCCTGACAATTCTATGATTCTATGTATGTAACACCCCATTGCCTTTAAGTATCATGTTAAAAATCTTGTAACTCCCAAACTTCCTGAGGTGCAATAACCACAGAGTAATTGCTCAGGAATGTGAAGAGGAATGAATTGGCTCTTTTGCTGCTTGGTAATTCATGCCCTTTGTAACAGAGTGACACACCGTTGCTTGGCTTCCCTTATTGTTTTCCCACAGCAGAAATGAGTAGTGCCCCTCAGGTGAGGTGCCACAGCTGATTTGGGTTTACTCACAGTTCACTTCACATGTTTGCTCTCCAGTTGCCACTCAAGCCACCCCCAAAAACAAAGGCAAGTGGGTAAACACAGACCTCTGCAAATAAACTGTGCACAGAGGAAACTGAAGCATGAAAGAGAAAAAAAGCGTGCCAAGGGAAGTTTAGGCTGGAGGTGAGGAGAAAGTTCTTCCCTGAGGGAGTTAGCCGTTGGAATGTGCTGCCCTGGGGGGTGGTGGAGTCCCCATCCCTGGAGGTGTTCGAGAGGGAATTGGATGTGGCACTTGGAGCCATGGTTTAGTCATGAGGTCTGTGGTGACAGGTTGGACTTGATGATCTTTGAGGTCTCTTCCAACCTTGGTGATTCTGTGATTCTGTGAAGGCTGTGCTGTCATCCAAGGAGATCTGCACAAGCTGGGAGCTGGGTGAAGAGGAAGCTATGGAATAGAATAGAATAGAATAGAATAGAATAGAATAGAATAGAATAGAATAGAATAGAATAGAATAGAATAGAATAGAATTAACCAGGTTGGAAAACACCTTTGAGATCATCAAGCCCAACGTATCACCTAACACCATCTGATCAACTCAACCATGGCACCAAGTGCCTCATCCAGCCTCTTCCTAAACACCTCCAGGGATGGGGACTCCACCACCTCCCTGGGCAGCACATTCCCATGGCCAATCTCTCTTGCCGGGAAGAACTTCTTCCTAACATCCAGCCTGAACCTCCCCTAGCACAGCCTGAGACTGTGTCCTCTTGTTCTGGGGCTGGGTGCCTGGGAGAAGAGAACAACCCCCACCTGGCTACAACCTCCCTTCAGGGAGTTGGAGAGAGCAAGAAGGTCTCCCCTGAGCCTCCTCTTCTCCAGGCTAAGCAACCCCAGCTCCCTCAGCCTCTCCTCACAGGGCTGTGCTCCAGACCCCTCCCCAGCTTTGTTGCCCTTCTCTGGACACCTTCCAGCAACACAACATCTTTCCTAACCTGAGGAGCCCAAACTGGACACAGAACTCAAGGTGTGGCCTAATCAGTGCAGTGTACAGGGGCAGAATGACTTCCCTGCTCCTGCTGGCCACACTGTTCCTGATACAGGCCAGGATGCCATAAAGTTCAAGAAAGACAAGTGCAGAGTCCTGCAGCTGGGGAAGGATAACACCAGGCACTAGAACACAGTAGGGGTCCTCCTGCTGGAAAGCAGCCCCATGGAGAAAGACCTTGGGGTCCTTGTGGACAGTAAGTTATCCATGGGACAGCAGTGTGCCTTTGTGGCCAAGAGGGTCAAAAGGGAAAGAGGATGTTTCTCAGCTCTGCATTAGGGATTGTCTACCAGGGAATCAAAATGATTCTGTACATCTGTCATGTATGCATCTATTTGCCTCTTCCTATGTACCTGTCATCTAATTGTCTAGCATCTAATTATCTATCATCTATGAATCTATCACCTAATTGTCTAACACCTAGTTATCTATCATCTATGTATCTATCATCTAATTACCTATCACCTATGTATCTATTTCCCTTTCCCTGTGTATCTATCATCCATGTATCTATCACCTGTGGGTCTATCATCTATGTATCCATCATCTGTGTATCTATCACCTGTGGGTCTATCATCTATGTATCCATCATCTGTTTATCTATCACCTGTGGGTCTATCATCTATGCATCTCTCACCTATGTATCTATCACCTATGTATCTATCAATTTCCCTCTCCCTATGTATCTATCATCTATGTATCTATTTGCCTCTCCCCACACAAAGATTGAAAGAGAAAAGAGTGAAACTTGGTGTGGCTTAAAAGCCAAGTCTCTTTACACTCCCATACTTAACCTGTGAGATAACTCAGCCCCTCTGGTTTTACACACCACAAAGGTTGCTTAGGATCTAGTTTTACCATAGGACCCAAACGCTGTCAAATGGACACAATGAGTGTGTTGGACACAACACAACAGCCAGGAAAGAAAGCTGAAATCCACTCCTGTCTGCTAGCAAAAATTTTAGCTCCTAGCATCAAGGAAGTCTCTTCCTTTATGGTGTCTAGAAGCTCCCATGCTACAGATGATTTAGAGTGTACCCTTAGCAAGATTGGAGTTTTCCTACTCTGGAGATTTTTCAAGACCCATCTGGATGTGTTCCTGTGTGACCTGTGCTGGATTCTGTGGTCCTCCTCTGGCAGGGGGCTTGGACTTGATGATCTTCAGAGGTCCCTTCCAACCCTTAACATCCTGTGATTCTATGATTGCTGGTGCTATGAAGCTGAGAGTGGTGGCTGACACACCAGAAGTATTCTGTGAAAGACCAAATCTGGAAGCTGCTGCTGCTGCCTGGGATGGCCCAATGCAACTTCTCTGCTGGAAGGGTTGCTGGTGCAAAGATTGCTGATTTTACCCAGGGGAACCAGAATGTATCAGAGAGCTGGTAGAAGGGGTTCCAGCTATCTGATCTGGGAGTCTGAATGTGATGGGTGAACCTCTAGAAAGAATTTTGGAGAGCAGTAAACACTTGCAACACACAGGGGTGATTTTCAACCCAGATTCAGCATTTACAGCCCATGGCTGTTGGAGTCCTCTGGAAAATCCCTCCCTGTGTGTATGTCCCCAGAAGAGGTGGGACCCATCCTTTTGTGAGTTTGCAAATCCTCCCCTTGGAAGAGTGCCTGGGTCAACATTACTCAGCTGGCCAGCACTGAGAGTACTCTCTCTCATCCTCATATTGATTTTCCAGCTATGCCTCATTGTCTTCATGCCATCAGGCTCTCACTCCTCTCTGAAAACCAAAGAAATCCTGGAAATCTTGTGCTAGGCCTTTTCTTTGCTGCTTTCTTTCACCACATAGAAAGGTGGAAAGTGAAAGGTGCAGGTACTGACCAGTGCTTCCTCTTTCCACTTTCTGAAGTCCATTTCTCTGCCACATTGAGGTGTTTTATGACACTAACACAGGGTCTGCTGCCTTCCCTTCTGGCCTCCTGGGGAGTGTCATGGAAGTGAGAGACACCCTGAGTCAAGAAGGCAGACAGAAGCTCTGGGCACCAGGACACAACTGCCTTCCTCATCTTCTTGGCAGAAACTCTTCTGGGAGTTAAAGAAAGAAGAAAATTGCTTTGCAAGATGAAAAGAATGATCTTTTCACTTGACAGAGCTCAGGATGGATTTTGGTTGGGTTTTTCCAAGGAGTCCAGGACAGCGAATCATACAACTGTTACAGCTGGAAAAGGCCTCTCAGGTCATCAAGTACAGCTGCCAATGCACCCCCACGACAACAACTAACTCATGTCCTGAAGTGACATGCCTCCTCTGGACCTGTTCCAGCAGTTTGATGTCATAAAGCACTGAAAGGGCTCTCATCAGCTTCCCCTGAAGCTAATGAATGCCCTAAACCTTGCAGATAACATCCATGCATTTGTTCACATGAATCACTACAGACATTTCTGTCATTACTTCCCTTGCCCTTTGGTTTTCCTTTTTATGATGACTCTCCCATCCCAGCTCAGGAATCATCTTGACTTTTTCCACTCTCTCAGATAAATTTCCCAGCAGAGCTGCCCCAGCACCATGCAATGCCAGCCCAGCCCAGGACGCAGGCAAAGCGAGAGGAGCAACTTTCCCTGTGGATTCTTGGCTGCGACACAAGCTCAACACTTCATTTGTTTGTGAAGTCATTCTGCTGGATTTTCATTAAAGTCAGACCTGGACATACCAAGGCCATGAGGAGGAGGGGAAACCCTTAGAACTGTGCTTTGCCTTTCCCCTGATGAGCCAGATCATAGAATCATTAGAATTGTTTTGCTTGGAAGAGACCTTTAGGATCATGAAGCCTAATCATCAGCCCAGTGCTGCCAAGTCCAGGGTCACAGATGCAACCACCTTGAGTATTTCTTTGGGGCCGTTGGCATTTCTCCTCTTGCTGCTGTGGCTCTCCATAGTGGCTAGGGAAGAGCTTTTTTTGCACCCCTTCCCCTGAACCTGCCAACAGATGCAGTGGGTAAAATGGCAAAGGGCAAGGTCCTGCACCTGGGTCAAGGCGATCATCATTATCAATACAGTCTGGAGGATGAGGTTGTGAGCAGCTCTGCAGAACAGGATTAGGGGCTACTGGTGGATCAGAAGCTGGACATGAGCAAGACATGGGCATTTACAGCCCAGAAGGGCAATGGCAGTCTGGGCTGCATCAAAGTTGATAGGTTGGACGCGATGATCTTGTAGGTCTCTTCCAACCTGGTCTAGTCCTATTCTAGTCTAGTCTAGTCTAGTCTAGTCTAGTCTAAAAGAAGTGTGGCCAGCGTGTCAAGGTAAATGATTTTGCCACCATAATGAGACCTTATCTGGAGTACTGTGTTCATCTCTGGAGCCCTCAACACAGGAAGAATATGGACCTGCTGAACCAGGTCCAGAGGAAGGCTATGAAAATAATCAGAGGGCTGGAGCACCTCTCCTATGAGGACAGGCTGAGAGAGTTGGGGCTGCTCAGTCTAGCAAAGAGAAAGTTCTGGGCAGACTTTATAGCAGCATTTCAATATCTGAAGGGGGTCTGTGAGAAAACCGGGGAGGGAATGTTTGCAAGGGCACATAGCAACAGGACAAGGGGCAATGGTTTGAAACTGGAGCAGGGTAGATTTAGGTTGGACATCAGGAGGAAGTTCTTAACAATGAGGGTGGCAGAGTACTGGAACAGATTGCTCAGAGATGTGGTGGAAGCCCCATAGCTGGACACATTCATTGTCAAACTTGGTGGAGCCCTGAACAAGCTGCATAAGTTGCAGGTGTCCTTGTTCAGTGCAGGGGTGTTGGGCAAGATGACCTTTGAGGGTCCCTTCCAACCTGATGCATTCTATGAATCTATGGTTCTGTGGCAAGTCTTCATCTACCTGTGCGAGGCTCTAACAGAGACCCTGTGGGTTCCAGATAACAAAAGATCCAGGCTCTGTTTGACAGTGGGAATCATTTGGGTGAGGAATGGGAGGACTTCACACCAGGCAGAGCACTGAGCAGTGATTTCATAAACATTTTAGCAAGCAGGGAGGTGGTAGGAGTCTGTCACAGTCCAACGGCAAGGCTTTTGTGGCAGCTTTCGCACCATGCAGGAGAGGATCCTGTGAGCTTCACCAAAACCTCTGATCATCTCTAGTGATGGCAAGATGCTTACCAGCAAGCCTTGAGCACGTGGAACTCAGGCAGAGAAGAACCCTGTAGTAACATTTGGCATGACCAGCTACTAGAGAATGAGAGCTGTTTCACAAGCCATGAGCCAGCAGCTGCTCCTCAGCCTGCTACCGGCTTCGTTAATGTGTTTACTCTCTTCCAGGCTCTGTTCTGTGACGAAGAGGCAATGATACCATCTTTGCTGCTTCCTTCTGAAACTGAGCAAGAAGCTCCATTATGAAGAAAAGGAGAGGGGGTGAGAAGCACCTGAGGGAAGACCACAAGCCCAGAAGCCGAAACAATTTGCCTGACATTTTCCACTCTCCCCTTTGACGGCTGTCTTCTTGCTCAGGATCAAGCAAAACAACTTGCATAATCTCCCCAGAGCAGTGACGTCCTGACAGTGCAGATCTTGCTCATCTCCATTTCACATGTGTTTAGACATGCCTGTGAGGTACAGCATTTCACTTCTGCTGCCTTTCCACCACAGCCACAGTGTCCTGAAACAGCTGCTCCTCTGCTCAAAGGGGCTGAAATGTTCAGTAAAGAAGAATCTCTGGTTGAATCAGAGATGCTGATGGGACTTTTGTCTTAGTATTTTCGTTAATATTTACTTTCACTGGAGAGGAGAAGACTGAGGGGATATCTAATAAATGTATGTAAACATCTGAGGGGTGGAGGTCAGGAAGGAAGGGACAGGGACAGCCTCTGCTCAGTTGCACCCTGGGATAGGACAAGGGGCAATGGATGGAAACCACAGCACAGGAGGCTCCACCTCAACACAAGGAGGAACTTCTTTGCTGTAAGGGTCACAGAGCACTGGAGCAGGCTGCCCAGAGAGGTTGTGGAGTCTCCTTCTCTGGAGACTTTCAAGCCCTGTCTGGATGTGTTCCTGTGCAACCTGCTCTAGATTCTATGGTCCTGCTCCAGAGGTGCCTTCCAACCCCTAAGATCCTGTGAGCCTGTGATTAACACCAGTGCAAGACCTCAAGGTCCTGTTACATTTCCCTCTTTCCTTTGCACTTAAATCTGCACTGTGCACAGTAAGGAGCCCTGCAGGAGCTTCCTGCTGCTCTTGGTCTCTCTCTCCAACACACAAGCATTGAGCTCTTTAATCAGAAATATGACTTTTGAGCAGGGACTGCCAGACATTGTGAAATGTATGAAACCTTGCCAGGGATCTGAATGGGTTCAGGCCTTGGGCCAATCCGGAAAACTATTAGGCTGTGTTTGATAGGAAGAGAAGATTGGCTTTTGGGATAACAAAAATTAAGAGAAGAAGGGCTGCATGTAGTTAAACAGATTGCTTGACACAGCCCTTGGGTCCAGATCCATCCTAAGCAGTGTGATGTAGCTCAGAATGCCCTCACACGACACCCCCCAAAAAGGAGAGGGAAAAAGCCCAAGGGCATTTCAGCTCTGAAGCCATGGTTTTGCTGTCTCACCTGACCCTGGGACAATGGCCAGACTTTTCCATGCTTGTTTTCCTGCTGAAGGAACTGTGAAGCACTGTGGAAAGGCCTGAGCCCTGTTCCTGGAGTGTCCTCACAGCTCCAGTATGCTACTGGTGACAACCCACTCCCACATCTTTCCTGGGCTATTTCCAAATCCTTGCTTTCATGTGCCTGGGCCAGTCATAGCAGATATGTGGGCTCCTATGGCCAGGAAGTGCAACTGCCATCACAGCCCACATGTTAAGTGAAGTGTCCTGCTTCCTTGGCCCTTGAGGAAGACTGAGTGTGCTATGTGTAGCTCAGTATCTACACAGTGAGCATCTCCCCTACCCCAAAAGAGGTCAAAAGAAGACTTGAGCTACCCACCTCCCTTTTGAGCAGCTCTGCCCAGCACACACTGTCAAAGGCAGAGTAACCTCACTTGTTCACTGAAGGTCCTCTGCACATACCAGTGGTTCCTTGCAGCTCTTCTAGCAAGCCATGCATGCAGGGCTCCACTAAACTCGGTTGCTGGTGACTCACAGCAGCTGCAGTTGCTCTTCCTTCTGCTTCCCTCACCTCTTCTCATGGTCACCATTTCAGAACCAGAACAAAAGATTCAGTGATGCATGTAACAATACACGTGGCTGCCTGCCCTGCTGGCCACTACTGCTGCGTCCACCCTTGCTTTCTCTTAGTTGCACGTGGCCACCCCTGCTCTTACACTGAGCACTTGATGGTCATTGCAGCTGTATCTCAAAAGGCACCAGAACAGCTCCCCAGAAACCCTCAGACAGAGCAAGTGATAACCAGAGCCAACTTGAGCCAATAACCAGAACCATCTGCTGACAAAAGGTTTTGCTGATCACTTCTCAGAGTGAAGCTAAGTGAAGCAGCAGGAAGTCAGCTTAGGAAGTAGCAGCAACTTGGCCACGTAACCAAGGGCTGGTTTTCACATTACACAACCTCAAAGCAACTTGATGTTGCAGGGGTTCTATTTAAATGACTATTAACAACATCCCCTCTTTCATTACTGAGTGTCCTTGGCTGAAACAGTTTTCTGTCTGTGTATACTGGTTGAACTGGATCTCTGGGGATCTCTGGCCCGTCCTCCTGCTCCAGGCAGGACTGTCACCAGCATTAGATCAGGTCGGTCACAGCTTTCTCCAGCCAAATCTTGACAGCTTCTCAGGGAAGGGATTCAAACTGTGCTATATCACCTTCAGAGTGAAAAGGGTCATCCTGTGTCCACCATCACAGATCACAGGATGTTATAGGGGGTCTAAGGGATCTCTAGAGATCATCGAGTCCAACCCCCCTGCAGGACCATAGAATCCAACACAGGTCTCACAGGAATGCAAGCAGATGGCTCTTGAAAATCTCCAGAGAAGGAGACTCCACAACTTCTCTGGGCAGCCTGTTCCAGTGCTCTGTGATCCTTACAGTAAAGAAGTTCCTCCTCATGTTGAGGTGGAACCTCCTGTGCTGTAGTTTATATTCATTGCCCCTTGTTCTATCCCAGGGAGCAAGTGAGCAGAACCTGTGCCCTCCCTCCTGACCCCCAGCCCTCAGATATTTATCAACATTTATTAAATCCCTCCTCAGTCTTCTCCTCTCCAGACTAACCAGCCCCAGGGCTCTCAGCCTCTCCTCAGAAGGCAGTGCTCCAGTGCCTTCATCATCCTGGTAACCTTCCCTTGGATGCTCTCCAGTAGATCCTTGCCCCTTTTGAGCTGGTGAGACCAAAACTGGATGCAATATTCCAGGTGAGGTCTCACCAGGGCAGAGTAGAGGGGGAGGAGAGCACATTAAGTTCCTAATGGCTGAGAATAGCCTTAAGCAATAGGAAGTGGAGAGGGAGGTGCTGATCTCTTCCTGGTATCATGGAATCATAAAGTGACAGATGCATGGGAATGGATCAAAGCTGCAGCAGGTAAGGTTTAGACTTCACATTTCTTTACAGAGTGTAGACAAGAAGTACAACAGGCTTCCTGGAGAGGCAGCAGAATAGGATAGAATTAACCAGCTTGGCAAAGACCACAGAGATCATCGAGTCCAACCTATCACCCAACACCATCTGATCAACTAAACCACAGCACCAAGCACCCCATCCAGTCTCTTCTTAAACACCTCCAGGGATGGGGACTCCACCACCTCCCTGGGCAGCACATCCCAAAGGCCAATCTCTCTTGCTGGGAAGAATTTCTTCCTAACATCCAGCCTAAACCTCCCCTGGCACAGCTTGAGACTGTGTCCTCTTGTTCTGGTGCTGCTTGCCTGGGAGAAGAGACCAACCCCCACCTGGCTACAACCTCCCTGCAGGGAGTTGGAGAGAGCAAGAAGGTCTCCCCTGAGCCTCCTCTTCTGCAGGCTAAGCAACCCCAGCTCCCTCAGCCTCTCCTCACAGGGCTGTGCTCCAGACCCCTTCCCAGCTTTGTTGCCCTTCTCTGGACACCTTCCAGCAGCTCAACATCTTTCCTAAACTGAAGAGCTTAGAACTGGACACAGGACTCAAGGTGTGGCCTAAGCAGTGCTGAGCACAGGGCAGAATCACTTCCCTGCTCCTGCTGGCCACAGTAGATTCTCCAAGCCTGTCAGTGTTTGAAAAGCATTTAGAAAGTGCCCTTAACAACCTGCTTTAACTTTTGGCCAGCATTGAATTGGTCAAGAAGTTGGATTAGAGGACCCTTGTAGGTCCCTTCCTACTGATTCGGTATTCTCTCCCCTTCTTTTCCCTTCCTTTCCCTTCCCCTGAGCCAAAAATGGATGTGATACTGCAGACACAGTCTCACAACACTCCATCAAAAGCTGCAGAACACACCAGCAGAAGAAGGACATTGAACTGCTGGAGCAGGTCCAGAGGAGAGCCACAAAGATGATGAGAGGGCTGGAGCACCTCACATATGAGGGCTGAGGGAGTTGGGGCTGTTCAGCATAGAGAACAGAAAGCTACAGGGAGAACTCAGAGCGGTCTTCTAGTACCTGAAGTGGGCTACAGGAGAGCTGAGGAGGGACTTTTGACAAGGGCTTGGAGTGATAAGGTGAGGAGCAATGGCTTTGAGCTGGAAGAGGGGACACTGAGAGTGGAGATGAGGAAGAAATTCTTTAGAGTGAGGGTGGGGAGACACTGGAACAGGTTGCCCAGGGATGCTGTGGATAGCCCTGCCCAGGAGGTGTTCAAGGCCAGGTTGGATGAGGACTTGAGCTACCTGGGCTGGTGGGAAGTGTCCCTGCCCAGAGAAGGGGGTTGGTACTGGATGATCTTTAGGGTCCCTTCCAACCCAAACCATTCTATGATTCTATCCCACCCTCCATCCACTGGCCTTGGCAGAATTTAGGAAGGACTTGACAGGAGATGGAGTGGCTATGTTGCCGTGTAGGCTTACCCCAACTGTTGAAACTGGATTTGTTTTTCTCTGTAAGAAAACTACCTTCTCATCAAAATGGACATTTTCTTTGTGTCCTGGTTTAAGCCCAGCCAGCAACTAAGCCCTACACAGCTGCTCCAGGGGAGGATTGGGCTGAATGTTAGGAAGAAATTCTTCCCAGCAAGAGAGATTGGCCATGGGAATGTGCTGCCCAGGGAGGTGGTGGAGTCACCATCCCTGGAGGTGTTTAGGAAGAGCCTGGATGAGGCACTCGGTGCCATGGCTTAGCTGGTCAGATGGTGTTGGGTGATAGCTTGGACTTGATGATCTCTGAGGTCTTTTCCAACCTGGATAATTCTGTGTTCTGTACTCCTCACCCTCCCCACCCTGTGGGATGGCTGGTGCTGTTTTCCCCTTCCTGTGCCACACGAAGGTGGCCTCCCCGCGGGGAGCAGGGCGAAGGCCGTTCGCGGCTGCGCTCCTTTCCAAGCACAGGCACCGGGAAAGAAGCGCGCTCCGGCTGCCTCTTCCCCTTGGCAGCCAGGAAGCTCCCTGTGGCTGGAACGCCCACGGCATTCCGCGGCGCCTCATTTGTCATGGCGATGCTGAGCAGTTTCTCCGAGTGGAGGTGGCCTTCTCAGGCTGCCTCCGGCCGCCGCGGAGCAGAGGAAACACTTCCCAGAGGGTGTGTTGAGGCAAGCAGTGGGAATTTCACCCCATGTGGGCACAGGCGTGGGCTCCCACGTGTGTACTCTTCTCTCTTGGCTTTTTTCCTTTCCCCAGCTACTTGTTTACACAGCCCACATAGATAGAGCTGGAAGCAGGTATTTTTCACTGGAAATGTGAATAAGAGTGCAAGGGCACGGAGCTTTGCCATAGTTCTGGAATGTTCCTCTCCTCCCTGGGAACTTTCCCACCGTGGCTGATGACCTTTATGAATGAAGCAGGTTGCCCTTCTCCCCCAGGCTCTTCTCCATCGGTAATTAGGATAGGATAGGATAGGATAGGACAGGTTGCCTTTCCTCCCCTGGCTCTTCTCCATCAGTAATTAGAATAGGATAGGGTAGGATGGGATAGGATAGGATAGGATAGGATAGGATAGGATAGGATAGGATAGGATAGGATAGGACAGGTTGCCCTTTCTCCCCAGGCTCTTCTCCATCAGTAATTAGAATAAGATAGGATGGGATAGGATAGGATAGGGTAGAACAGAATAGAATAGAGTAAAATAGAATAGGATAGAATAGAATAGAATGGAATAGGATAGGGTAGAATAGAATAGAATAGAATAGAATAGAATAGAATAGAATAGAATAGAATAGAATAGAATAGAATAGAATAGAATAAACCAGGTTGGAAGAGACCTTCAAGATCATCACATCTGACCCATCACCCAACACCATCTGATCAACTAAACCATGGCACCAAGCACCCCATCAAGTCTCTTCCTAAACACCTCCAGGGATGGTGACTCCACCACCTCCCTGGGCAGCACATTCCCATGACCAATCTCTTTTCTGGGAAGAACTTCTTCCTAACATCCAGCCTGACCCTCCCGTGGCACAGCTTGAGACTGTGTCCTCTTGTTCTGGTGCTGCTTGCCTAATTCTTACTGAGTGTGGCCTTTCAACTAAAATATCAAATAAAATTGGATTTTTGCTTAAATATTCTCTGACTTCATCTCTCCTCTGATCAGTGTTAATCATGGATCACATCCTTACTAGGACCCAGATGAAGTCTTAGCATGCTGTGCTCGTCGGCTTTGACCCTAGAGCATTCCCCTCAGGAAATACGCAATGAGTGGCTGTCATGAAGTGTCCCCTCTGCAAAGTTCAAGTTGCTCAAAGTGGCCTCAAGGACGTTTCAGAGGCACCAAAGCTTCTGATTCATATGCAACCCAGTCCTCAGAGAGTTCTGAGAGGTGGGGGAGGGATGTTGGCATGAGGAGAAACTTTAAAGTGAAGGTGACGGAGCACTGAAGCAGGCTGCCCAGAGGGGTTGCGGAGTCTCCTTCTCTGGAGACTTTCACAACCAGACTGGATGCATTCCTGTGCAGACTACCCTGGGTGGTCCTGCTTTGGCAGGGGGCTTGGATTCGATCTCTGGAGGTCCCTTTGAACCTCTAACATCCTGTGATTCCACAAACCCATGGCACCTGTATGGAGGCAGTGGAAGGGTTGACATCAAACACCATTCAGAGTTTCAAATGACCCCGAAGCTGGAGCCACCAGATGGGACTTACCTCAATATAAACCTGCAACCAAGAGGTCTTGGCACTTCTGGGCCCCCTTAGGAGTAACACAGGCTGTTAACTGCTAAAGGAGGAGGCCAGCCCCATGGAAGAGCAGAACAGGACAGCTTTTGTCTATTAGACTTCTCAGCAGAAGCCTTGTTGAGGACCACTGTACAAAACCTAACACCTGCTGGTGTCAGCAGACACACTGAGACAGCAAGTAGTGTAGCTGTCAGAGTGCAGACCTCAGGTCAGGATGTTGACCTCAGCTGTGCTGGCTGCAGGCACACACTGGAGGAACCTTTGTGCTGTTGTAGCTTGCCAAGGAGAGCAGATCTGCTTGGAAGGGTTTAGGGAGAAGCATTAAAATGTAAAGCAACCCACCTCTGCAAAACCATGATGTGTGGAGAATGCCTAAGTCTGATCCCAGACCCAAGCTTTCACATTTAGTCACTCCTAATCTAGGTTTTCCTGGGAGAAATGATGGAAGGCCAGGATAATGATTAGAAGTGAAAACATTCTCTGGAGTCCAGTTCAGCTCTTTTTGGTGGCCTCAGAGGACATTTGGAACAGCTCAAATGACATACATGTGGCAAGATCCACAGAGAAGAGCATCACAATAATGTAGACACAACTGTACCATTGGGTTCACCTCACCATATCCCAAATTTATCACAGAGTAGCTTAAAAATCCTGCTTCTATTAGCACACCCCTTTTCTAGAGAAATAAGGCAAATAAAGGCACTGCACAGGGTAAAAATGATGCAAAAACTTTCTGACCTGTGAAATCAGTTTAGGAAAGATATTGAGATGCTGGAAGGGGTCCAGAGAAGGGCAACAAAGCTGGGGAGGGGTCTGGAGCACAGCCCTGGGAGGAGAGGCTGAGGGAGCTGGGGTTGCTTAGCCTGGAGAAGAGGAGGCTCAGGGGAGACCTTCTTGCTCTCTCCAACTCCCTGCAGGGAGGTTGTAGCCAGGTGGGGGTTGGACTCTTCTGCCAGGCAAGCAGCACCAGAACAAGAGGACACAGTCTCAAGCTGTGCCAGGGGAGGTTTAGGCTGGATGTTAGGAAGAAATTCTTCATAGAAAGAGAGATTGGCCATTGGGATGTGCTGCCCAGGGAGGTGGTGGAGTCACCATCCCTGGAGGTGTTTAGGAAGAGCCTGGATAAGGCATTTAGTGCCTTGGTTTAGTTGATCAGATGGTGTTGGATGATAGGTTGGACTCAATGATCTCAAAGATCTCTTCCAACCTCATTAATTCTATTCCATTCCATTCCATTCCATTCCATTCCATTCCATTCCATTCCATTCCGTTCCGTTCCATTCTATCAAGATATTGTGGCCAGTTCTCCCATGTGCTGTGCAAACTAAGCACAAAATCCTGCTTATATTACCAAAAAAAAAAAAGTCCTTTTTTTTTCAGTCATGGGGAGTGTCTCATCTCATGCTGTGACAGTCATAAGTTTTGTTTTGTCACTGTGAAACTGAGATGATCCTTGGAATTTCCTTTCTGTGGGCAGCCTTCAGAGGTTTCACTTTGTTTTCCTGCACTAGAGAATGAGGAGCTGAAAACTTCTTTTCCTGAGCAGAATTCCTT
This sequence comes from Dryobates pubescens, assembly GCF_014839835.1. Taxonomy (NCBI): domain Eukaryota; kingdom Metazoa; phylum Chordata; class Aves; order Piciformes; family Picidae; genus Dryobates; species Dryobates pubescens. Next base: position 10,211,311 of record NC_071640.1, read on the forward strand.
GACTTGTCCAAGATGTATCCTCAGAAGAGCCAAAATGCTTCTTCATCACTTTGACCAAGGCAGAGGAAAATATTTCCTTAGATGTCTGAACTTATGTCAAAGCAAGTCAGAATGGGGCAAACAAGCATCACTGAAACGAAAACTGTTGGTGATTGCTCCTGACAAAGGCAATGCCAGTGCCACTCCCCCAAGAGCTGTTAGCTCATTCAAGCAAAATTTCCTTCCAGAGGAAAAATGCTTTCATCATAAATATTCCAGTGAGGTCTGACATGGGCTCAAAGCAAAGTGGCAAGGGATGGATGCACCCTGGGCTGGGAGGTTTTGCATCTCACCCTCTATACACTAATCCAGCTTGGCTCTCCCAACTACATTAGGCCAGGCTGTGCTGTCCCTCAGTCTGTGGTGCTCATTTTCTTCACCTTTTAATGAAACTTAATTGAGTGCCAGAGGAGCTGGTCATTGCAGCAAGGCAAAGGCAGCAAGGAGCCTGTCTGGAACCAGGCAGATATTTCTCCAGGCTACAGGCTGGGGTCAGAGTGGCTGAAGAGCAGCCAAACAGAAAGGGACCTGGTGGTACTGGTTGATAGTAGGTTGAACATGAGCCAGCAGTGTGCCCAGGGGGCCAAGAAGGCCAATGGCATCCTGGCCTGCATCAAGAATAGTGTGGCCAGCAGGAGCAGGGAAGTCATTGTGCCCTGTACTCAGCACTGGTTAGGCCACACCTTGAGTCCTGTGTCCAGTTCTGGGCTCCTCAGTTTAAGAAGGACATTGAGAGACTTGAAGGTGTCCAGAGAAGGGCAAGAAAGCTGGGGAGGGGTCTGGAGCACAGCCCTGTGAGGAGAGGCTGAGGGAGCTGGGGTTGCTTAGCCTGGAGAAGAGGAGGCTCAGGGGAGACCTTCTTGCTCTCTCCAACTCCCTGAAGGGAGGTTGGAGCCAGGTGGGGGTTGGTCTCTTCTGCCAGGCAAGCAGCCCCAGAACAAGAGGACACAGTCTCAAGCTGCACCAGGGGAGGTTTAGGCTGGATGTTAGGAAGAAATTCTTCATAGAAAGAGAGACTGGCCATGGGAATGTGCTGCCAAGGGAGGTGGTGGAGTCCCCATCCCTGGAGGTGTTTGGGAATAGCCTGGATGAGGCACTTGATGCCATGGTTTATTTGATCAGGTGGTGTTGGGTGCTGGATTGGACTTGATGATCTCTGAGGTCTTTTCCAATCTGGTTAATTCTATCCTATTCTAATTCTATTCTATTCTATACTATTCTATTCTATTCTATTCTATTCTATTCTAGTGAAATGGTTTCCAATCAGACTGATAGGACAGACCCATGAGCTAATTGTTGCTATAAATAAAAGGATTGTTTCTATAAACAAAAGAAGAGGAGGGAGACACCCTTTATACTGAGAGTCACATGGACAAGACCAGGCATAATGGGGAGAAGTTACAGCTGGGGAGATTCCCATTGGACTCCAGAAGGAAATGTTTCCCCATGTGAACAGCTGGATATTGGAATCACCTCCCAAGGAAAGGAGTGGATTCCTCTATACTGGACAGTTTCAAGACTTAGCTTTTCAGGGTGCTGGGCCAGCTCATTTCAACTACACCCAGAAAGGCTGGACCAGATAATCCTTTGGGTCCTTTCCCCTGGGTGAAATCTCCTTCAGCATTACCAGCCTGAGTTTCCTGTCAGCTCCTACCACCCCTCTCCTGGGCAGGTCTTCTGCCTCACCATCCTGGCACATAAAGTTATTTTCATAGAATCATAGAATAAACAAGGCTGGAAAAGACCTAAAAGATCATCAAGTCCAACCTGTCACCCAAGAGCTCGTGACTACTAGACCATGGCAGCAAGTGCCATGTCCAGTCCCCTCTTGAACACCTCCAGGGATGGTGACTCCACCACCTCCCTGGGCAGCACATTCCAACGGTCAACAACTCTGTGAAGAACTTTCTCCTCACCTCAAGTCTAAACTTCCCCTGGCACAGCTTGAGACTGTGTCCTCTTGTTCTGGTGCTGCTTGCCTGGGAGAAGAGACCAACCCCCACCTGGCTACAACCTCCCTTCAGGGAGTTGGAGAGAGCAAGAAGGTCTCCCCTGAGCCTCCTCTTCTCCAGGCTAAGCAATCTCAGCTCCCTCAGCCTCTCCTTGTAGGGCTTGTGCTCGAGGCCTCTCACCTCTTCATGCCGTCTTTGCACCACTTGTGTTGTAGCCCTTTGGTCCTGCATGATTTGTGTGCATAGCATGGAAGAACCTCTGCTCAAATGATCTTACCATGGACCTGAGAGGCAATGCAGGAATCTTTATTTTACAAGAGCAGCTCTTGTGTGGCAGCTCGATTTTCACAGCCTTCCAGCACCTATTTCACTGACAGGAATCAAGCACAACTTCCAAAAGCAACTATCCTAAGTGGTTCTTATGTTACATAAGATCCATTTCAGGTGAGGGTCACCAAATTGACACCAAGGAGAAGCACCAAATTTACATGGCTTTAATCATCTGTTAGCCACACTCTTCATCTGTGTTTACACCTCATGCTGCCTGCATTCTCCACACCTCTGCTAATCCTCACTGAGTTTTCCTGGAACACCTTCAATTTGGACATGCTGCTGCAGAGATGCTACAGGCATACAAACTGACAGCATGTCAAACAGTCTGTTCCACGGCAGCCCAAGCAAAATCCTTTGAGATGAGTGCTCAGAAGCCTCAAAATACACTGATCTGCCCAGCCACTTCTGAAAGCCTTTTCCAAAGATGATGCTCTCCTAAGTGGCCAGGATGGAAGTGAGCCATGTATCCCAAGTGAAGAAGCCAGCACTGGGCTGACTGGGAAACCACAGCCAGTGCCCTTGGCTTCCATACTTGCTGCATAGCTGTCCTCTGGCACTTCAGCAAGAGGTGATGCTGTGCTCTGGGTGCCAGTGATTGTGCAAGCAGTGGTGGTGATTTCCAGGAGCAAAACAACTTCCTCTAGAATGAGACCTGCTTGCCCTGCTTGTGTTAGCTGGCTGCTGTGAGCAGTCAAGCACAGTTCAAAGCTGTGAATGAGGAAAGGGACAGGGTGCTTGGTGCCCACAAGAAGCCCTCTCTGCACCGCAGCGTTGAGCCATGCAGTGGAGCGGAGGCAGAGCAGGGGTGCTGTAGCCTCCTGGATCGTGCCTGTGGCACCACAGTCTGCAAAATGCATGGAGGAAAATGGAAGAACAAAGCAGACCTCGATAGGAGAGAAGAATCTCCACCTTAATTTACTAGGCTTTTGTAGCAAAGGTCTGTGATTTCCATTAGAGACAACAGTCACTCATTCCTTGACTTGATACCATTAGGCCCCAAAAGCCTTTTCATTACTTATTCCAAGAACCAGCCCTAGGTAATCCACTACAGGTGATGTTTTTCACTTGAATCCCCAAGATTTTAGGTAGCTCATACAAAATCCTGGGTGCTCCATAGTGAAACATCACACTGGGAGCCTGAGTTTAAGGACTGCAGGGTAGAGGAAGGAAATGAAAAAATACCACTGGAATGACGCAGAGGACAAGTGACAAAGGAGGAGGAACAGGGAAGGGATTAATTTGGGAAGGAAAGGGAAAACAGGGAAGGGATTAATTTGGGAAGGAAAGGGAAAACAGGGAAGGGATTAATTTGGGAAGGAAAGGAAAAACAGGGAAGGGATTCATTTGGGAAGGAAAGGGAAATGGTGTGACTCAAAAGCGTGGTGGAAAGGTTCAATGCGAAAACAAAGCAGTCTGCTAGCCCAGGCAGGGAGGCAGGAGCACCTTTGTGATTTGAGCTCATTCCTCTCCTCCTGTGAAGTGGGTAAGAGCATAGAATAGAACAGAACAGAACAGAATAGAATTGAATTGAATTGAATTGAATTGAATTGAATTGAATTGAATTGAATTGAATTAAATTGAATTGAATTGAATTGACCAGGTTGGAAAAGACCTCAGAGATCATCCAGTTCAACCTGTCATGCAACACCATCTGATCAGCTAAACCATGGCACCAAGCATCCCATCCAGTCTCTTCCTAAACACCTCCAGGAATGGTGACTCGACCACCTCCCTGGGCAACACATTCCAAGGGGCAATCTCTCTTTTTATTTAGAACTCCTTCCTAACATCCAGCCTAAACCTCCCCTGGCACAGCCTGAGACTGTGTCCTCTTGTTCTGGTGCTGCTTGCCTGGGAGAAGAGACCAACCCCCACCTGGCTACAACCTCCCTTCAGGGAGTAGTAGACAGCAAGAAGGTCTCCCCTGAGCCTCCTCTTCTCCAGGCTAAGCAACCCCAGCTCCCTCAGCCTCTCCTCCCAGGGCTGTGCTCCAGACCCCTCCACAGCCTTGTTGCCCTTCTCTGGACACCTTCCAGCATCTCAACATCTTTCCTAACCTGAGGAGCCCAGAACTGGACACAGGACTCAAGGTGTGGCCTCACCAGTGCTGAGCACAGGGCACAAGGACTTCCCTGCTCCTGCTGGCCACACTATTCTTGATGCAGGCCAGGATGCCATTGGCCTTCTTGGCCAGCTGGGTACACTGCTGGCTCATGTTCAGCCTACTATCAACCAGTATCCCCAGGTCCTTTTCTGCCTGGCTGCTCTCCAGCCACTCTGACCCCAGCCTGTAGCACTGCCTGGGGTTGTTGTGGCCATTGTCTCATTCAAACTTGTATTGGAAGGGTTACACCACAAATCCTGGCCAAGTACTTCAAGTAGCCCAGAGTCCCCAGGTATTTCAGACTGTCCTGGTCCATGTTCTTCAGACTGGTAGTAGTGAGACATAAGGATAGAAATGGCTAAAAAAAAAAAGGCTGAAATCCTTCAGTCTGCATCTTGTTTAATGAACCATGGCAGCTCCACAGCCCATTCACAAGATTACAGAGTGGTTTGAGTTGGAAGGGACCCCAAAGATCATCCGATTCCAACCCCCCTGCCATGGTCAGGACGCCTCCTACTAATCAAGCTGCTCAAGGCTACATCCAGCTTGGCTTTGAACACTTCCAGGGTTGGAACCTCCTCAGCTTCTCTGAGCAACCTGTTCCAGGGCCTCACCACCCTCATGGGGAAGAATTTCTTCCTAATATCTAAATCTAGCTTCTTCCAGTTTGAAGCCATCACCCATTGTCCTGTCACTACAGAGTATGCAATTCACACTGCATGTCACTTCCCTCCAACCTTCCCTGTACCTGTCCCCTTCCCACTTGCAGGACAAGGTTTAACAGGGCCCAGGACACAGCTGAAAGGGAGATGCCATCCTTGAGAGGCCAGTTCTGGGTCTGGAGGAGTAGGACATGCTTGGATCATGTCTTCTGGAATGCCACATCACTGCTGTCTTCTAACATGATCAGAACACTTCAGAATATTAGTGGGGAAGGTTCATGAGAGCTGTATGTAGCAAGGTGAAATTAGATGAGAAACATAATATATGTCTATGATGGTTCTTCTCTCACAGCCCAGGAGGTTTTGCCTAATAGCATTATTATTTTCCTCAGCCTACAGTTTCACCTTACTTCTATTTTTAGACAACCAAGGCCAGAACTTTATTGATCCATGTAAAATCAGAAGTGATTTGCCTGTAGCAGTTCAATAGGGGAGAGTATCAGGGATGACCTTTTCTTTGCAAGAGACCTGCATGGGACCCACATCATGGGTACTCTCTCCTTTGAGGCAGCACCCTGAGCCCTGGGTTCAATTTTGGGCCACTCAGCCCAAGAATGACTCTGTCATGTTGGAGCAGGTCCAGTGAAGGTCAATGGGGCAGGTAAAGGGTCTGGAGAACGGGTCTGGAGATGGAGCAGCTGAGGGAACTGAGGTTGTTTAGTGTGGAGAAAAGGAGGCTGAGGGCAGACCTCATTGCTCTCTGCAACTCCCTGAAAGGGAATTGGAGTCAGGTGGGGGTCAGTTTCTTCTCCCAAGGAATGGAGCAAGAGGAAATGGCCTCATGTTGCACCAGGGGAGGTTTAGATTGGATTTGAGGAACAATTTCTTTGCTGCAAGAGTGGCCAGGCATTGGAACAGGCTGCCCAGGGAGGTGGTGGAGTCACCACCCCTGGAGGTGTTCCAAAGATGAGTAGACACAGCACTTCAGGACATGGTTTAGTGGTCATGGTGGTGTTGGGTTGACAGTTGGACTTGCTACCTTATTCTGTGATTCTATATCCACACTCTCTCTGGCACACCTGCTGCAAGCCTACTTTCTCTGCACTTATTAACTAAAAATGAAACACTCTTGCTCTTGTCAGTAGTAATGTCTTAATTTATAGGGTTCAAACCCCATCAGAGTAGCTACAAGAACATTTCAGAGGCTGAAGATTTTTGGCAAGCATTATGACAAGCCATTTATATGTAAGTAACAATGGCTTTAGATGGAAAACATCAAAACAAGCTGATGATTAACTGGAGAAATGAGATGATTGTACAGACAGGAGCCACAGAACCAAGGCTAATTTTGTGCTAAGGCACAGAATGTGTCCCTGAGTTTGGCATGTCTTTCTCTGCATTTTCTTCACCTAACACTTCAAGCATCAACTCTTCTCCTTTTGTATTGCCACAGCAGAGAATCACAGAATCATAGACTCAGTCAGGGTTGGAAGGGACCACAAGGATCAGCCAGCTCCAACCCCTCTGCCATGGGCAGGGACACCTCACACTAGATCAGCCTGGCCAGAGCCTCATCCAGCCTGGGCTTAAACACCTCCAGGGCTGGGGCCTCAACCACCTCCCTGGACAACCCATTCCAGGGCTTCACCACTCTCATGGGGAAGAACTTCCTCCTCACCTCCAGCCTCAATCTCCCCACCTCCAGCTTCATTCCATTCCCCCTAGTCCTATCAGTACCTGAGATCCTGAGCAGTCCCTCCCCAGCCTTCTTGTAGCCCACTTCAGATACTGGAAGGCCACAATGGGGTCACCTGGGAGCCTTCTCTTCTCCAGACTGAACAGCCCCAACTCCTTCAGTCTGTCCTCACAGGAGAGGTGCTCCAGCCCTCTGCTCATCCTCATGGCCCTTCTCTGGACACCTTCCAGCACCTCCAGATCCCTCTTGTAAATAGGGGCTCCAGAACTGGAGGCAGTACTCCAGGTGGGGTCTCCCCAGAGCTGAGCAGAGGGGGAGAATCCCCTCCCTTGCCCTGCTGGCCACACTTCTCTTGCTGCAGCCCAGGCTCTGGTTGGAAGTTCCAAGGGAAACAAAAAAAAAGGAATGACAAGCAAGTTAGTGAATTTGGCTTTTTCAAATAGTTTGTTGTTGTTGCTGTTGTTGTTCCTGCTTTTTAAAACCCTCTCACTTTTCCTGCTTGATTTCTATCTAGGTTAACCTAGAACTTGGTTGTGGGGTTTCTTCTTTCATCTAGCAACCCTAGCTCAGAGTTCAACCCTGCGGCAGTCACGAGCTTTAGTTAGATCCAATCTGCCTTATCAGGTAGTCAAAAAGGCAAAGTTTTGATTGTGGCAGAGTCACATCCTGTATCAAGAGGTAGGGATCCTTCTAAGAACCACTGCTGTACTCCAGCAACCCTCTTATTTCATCCACAGGAAATCTCAGCAGCTCCAGTGCTCACTGCAAAGCATTTCCACTCTTTCCCACAGGCCATTGACTCACTGGGTTTGCCCACGCTGCATGGTGGCTCTTGCATCAGTCTTCCAGGCTCATGGACACACTGCAGCACATGATGGCTCTGTCTCCTCATTTGCATGCCCACGCTCGCGCATCCTTGAGCCTACAGCCGACGCTGTGGTCCCAGCTCTCGCTCTTGGCCTGCAGTGTGGTCGTGGAATGAGAGCGCTCCCACAGTCCACGGTGGTCCGTGTAGCAGAGGGCTCCTCATCCCCTGGGGTGAGATTCTGCTGAGAGACCCAAGGGGAAGAGATGAGGGATACAGATGTGTTGACAGGTCTCAGAAATTGTCTCAGCAACTTCTCTGGCACTTGAGAGAGGCCCAGTTATGAAGCAGCAAACTTCTGACCTTAGAAAGGAGCCAGAAAGATTAGCCTTACAGAGACTTCAAACTGAGGTGTTCATCCAAGGCTGGGCTGTTCCAACAAGTCTCCTTCCCCACCCACTCAAGATGTAATTCAACCCATGCAGCTGACAAAGCAATTATGCCTTTCAGTGAATTGCCTCATTAACCACACCCCAGCAGTCTTCCCTTGTGCTGAGGCAACTCCTCTCAATGTTCTTCCAAACAGGTAGACTTCAGAGGTGCAACTTCATCCTAGTTGCACCACTACCTTTACCAAAACCTGCACAGTACCAGGGACTGCTTTAGCTGGGTGCTGCAAGCCATACAGACTCACAGTCACAGAATTGGTTTTGTTGGAAAGGACCTTTAAGGTCATTGAGTCCAACCATTCTCTAACTCCACCAAATCTGGTGATAAACCACAGCCCTCAGCACCACATCGCTGTCTCTTTTGAACACCTTCAGGGATGGGGATTCAATCACCTCCAAGGGGAGCCTGTTCCAGTCTTTGAGAACTCTTTCAGTGTAGAGGTGCCTTCTAATGCCCAACCTAAACCTGCCCTGGTGCAACTTGAGGCTGTTTCCTCTCGTTGTATCAGTTTTTACTAGGGAGAAGAGAACAATTTCATCTCTCTCCAACCTCCTTTCAGGGAGCTGTAGAGAGCCACAAGTTCTTGCCTCAACCTCCTTTTCTGCAGGCTGAAGAACCTCAGTTCCCTCATCTGCTGCTCACAAGACTTGTGCTCTGGACACTTCAGCAGCTTCTTGGCTCCTTTCCCCCACCTTAGGCTCCCTAAACCTTGAGCCTAGTGGTTAACCAATTAACAGCCTCCACCAGGTCCTTCTGCACAGACTGACCATGAGATTGGGCCATCCTGTCTTCCATGGGTCTAGTCTTCCCAGACTGCTCCCTTGTCCTTCTGCCAAACCTACCCACAAAGCCAAACCTGTTCATACTTCAGTCTTGTCTCCTGAACACCTTAATCACTTTCCTCTTCTGGCAGGAACCTCACTGACCAGTTCATATCAGCATCAGGCTTATATGTCCCCAGGAGGAGTCAGGCAGTTCCCTTGAAAGGTTCCCATCTTGTTATTAGCCACTGTGGGAGTCTGCAGCTGGGTTTGGTGCAGGCAGTTATTTCTTCCCTGCTCAGTATTTGGGTAGTCAACACTCTCCAAGTTCCATGAGGTTGTGGCTGTCCCAGGTTGTCCCAGGTTAATGCCAGGGTAAGCTGCAGGCATACTCTCACAGCCTGCAGTCACTCCTGGAGAGAGCTAATTCTCAGTTCCTGTTGTAGTTTGAGCTGGGTGCCCCCCTGGTGCATTCACTTCCTGTGTCCAGAAGTCCAGCCCAGAGGGATGGACACAGGAAATTGTGTATTTCCTACCATAATTCTTTGCACCACTATAAGATCCAGTGCGGAGTCTGGCACTTCCTCTTTCCTTCCCTCTCCGAGACTTGGTAACTGGGGGAGAGATCTCCCGGCCATGGGCCTGATTGGGCCCAAGGCCACAGGGGGATGGGCAGTCTCAGGCCTGGCCAGCTGAGACTAGCCCAGCAGAGGGAGGGGGAAGAAGGAGCCCTGGGGGTTTTGCATGCACCCTCAGGTGGGGATGGGATCTTTCTTTGTCACTGCGCTTTGGGTTTTCTGTAACATTCACTGCTTTCTATTTAAACTTTCATCACTTTTGCAATCCGTTTGCCTGAGTCGTTATTTCTGCCTGTGGTGGGGAGGGGACCTGCCCCCAACCCATTACAGTTCCCCAAACACCTCTGCTTCTCAAATCCAAACCTTAAATCAAATGATGAACCTCAAAGTACATACCTCAGAGCAATTGGAGGCCATGCCTGCAAGCACATGACTGTCCTGATGGACTTCCCTCTGCACAAACATCACCTGAAAAAACACAGGAGGAATTTCCCTGCTTTACTGCAGTCCAAATGGTGCACCTCAGGAAGGAATGCATCATTCTTTTCCTTTAGTGGAAGCTACAGTTTTGTTCAACGTTTTTGGTTTGTTTGAGCTGCCAAACAGAGAAGGACCTGGGGGTGCTGATTGACAGCTGCCTAAACATGAGCCAGCAAAGAGGGCCAATGTCATCCTGGCTTGCATCAGGAATAGTGTGGCCAGCAGGAGCAGGGAACTCATTGTTCCCCTGTACTCTTCATTGGTTAGGCCATACCTTGAGTCCTGTGTCCAGTTCTGGGCCCCTCAGTTTAAGAAGGACATCGAGAGATGCTGGAAGGTGTCCAGAGAAGGGCAACAAGGCTGGGGAGAGGCCTTGAGCACAGCCCTGTGAGGAGAGGCTGAGGGAGCTGGGGTTGCTTAGCCTGGAGAAGAGGAGGCTCAGGGGAGATCTCGTTGCTCTCTACAACTACCTGAAAGGTGGTTGTAGCCAGGAGGGGGTTGGTGTCTTCTCTCTAGCAACCATCACCAGAACAAGAGGACACAGTCTCAAGCTGCACCAGGGGAAGTTTAGGCTGGAGGTGAGGAGAAAGTTTTTCACTGAGCGAGTTGTTCGTCATTGGAATGGGCTGCCCAGGGAGGTGGTGGAGTCCCCATCCCTGGAGGTGTTCAAGAGGGGATTGGATGTGGGACTTGGTACCATGGTTTAGTCATGAGGTCTGTGGTGACAGGTTGGACTTGATGATCTTTGAGGTCTCTTCCAACCCTGGTGATACTGTGATACTGTGCTACTGGTGTTTTTTCTTGGGGGTGGAGTAGGGTGGGCAGCAGCTCAAAAGGTAAATAGACCTCAACTGTCCAAGAAAAGCAGATCTCAGGGACTTTTCATGTGCTACCTGCATTTCACAGGTGCTGAGAGGCTCAGTGAGTTCATAATGACAGCATTTAAGAATCCTTCACAGACAGGAGACACTGAAGTTGCATCAAGAGAAATGTAAAGCTAAACATAAAGGTAAATGCTGCACAGAGCTAATCTGATCCCTCTGCAAAGCCATAAAACTTGGATGATTTGTCTTTTCAGGTCAGATTTGCAGAGATGTGTATGCCATCCCTGATGAGTATTAAATACAACAAAGGGCTTGAGTAAGTCCCCTCCTTGCTCACTCTTGTGTCATGTCTTCATCTGACAACATATTTTGTGCAACAGGAAAACAACATCCTCTCTTCCTTTGTAATTTCCTTTCTCCTCTCCCACCTCACCCCTCATCCTAGCATGAGACTGTGGTTTTCTTTGCTCACCCTTGAGTACTGTTTGACCACTGACAGCCAAAGCTTGTGAGACCTTAGAGACCCTTGCAGAGTGCCTGTGACTGCATGTCTGGGTCTGGGCTGAACGACCCTAATGAACCACATGAACTCTGGAACACGTTCATCCAGCAGGCAGCTTATACACTGTGCTTCTGGGGACAAAGAAATCAAAGTCAGCCCTTGATGGATAGATGGAAACAACCCTTAAAGCTGGCTGACACCTGGTCTGAAATCCTACATACAGATGCACCCTCCTTGGAGGTGTTCAAGGCAGGGTTGGATGAGGCCTTGAGCAACCAAGTCTGGTTGAGAGGCGTCCCTGCCCACGACAGGGAGGTTAGAGCAGGTGATCTCTAAGGTTCTTTCCAACCTAAGCCATTCTATGGTTCTAGTTGTACTGGGGGAGGTTTAGGTTGGACAACCCCAAAGGGTTGTCAAATCCTGAATCAGGCTGCCCAGGGCAGTGGTGGAGTCTCCATCCCTGGAGGGATTTCAAAGATGTGTAGATGTGGTGCTGAGGCACATGTTTTAGTGGTGATCTGGCAGTGCTGTGTTAATGGTTGGACTTGATGATCTTGAAGGCCTCTTCCAGACAAAATTATTCTATACAGAATAAAATTCACAGTAGCTCTGCAAAAGAGAAACATCCTCCTCATGCACATCTGCAAAAGGCTGACCCTGAGAGATCACTGTCCCCCCAGCAGAGCTGAACATCTCCTGCACACCTGGCCACACTCCCTGTGTTGATCAACCCCACTCTCCAGCAAGAAAGAGGAGAGACAAAAAAAGCTCAACAACCTGCTGCTGCTCATCTTCACAAAGCACTGTTTGCACTCCACTCCCATGACAGCTTTGCTTTCATTAACAAATCAGGGTAGCTTGTTTTACAGGAGCAGAATCAATAGACAATAAGCAATTATCCCCCTGCAAGCTAAACTGCACCAGCTCAAGCCTGGCTGATGGCTGTGCCTTGCTTCTTTCTCTTCTTTGCCAGAATAACAGGCTGCAGTTGCTTGTCTGTGCTTCACAGTCAACAGCAAAGCACCTGTGTCAATAGAAGCAAAAGCCCTTTGTATGAATGGAAAGATCATAAGATCACGCAGTCTCCCCCCAGGGCCTCTTACAGAGTGAGGCTGAAAGGTCAAGATCAGCCATCAAAAAAAACCCAAGACATTTGAAAAAGCCAGGTGTTGCAATCTTTGTGCCTTTTTTCAGCCTACTTTGGTTCTGAAATGTGGACCTGTTTCATGGATATGGAAGGTTGAGGGAGCTGGGGGTCTTCAGCTTGGAAAACAGGAGGCTCCGGGGAGACCTAATAGCAGCCTGCCAGTACCTGAAGGGGGCTACAGGAAGGATGGAGAGAGACTGTTTGCAAAGGCCTGCAGGGACAGGACAGGGCAATGGCTCCAAACTAGAGAAGAGCAGATTTAGATTGGATATCAGGAAGAAGTTGGACCAGATGGAGAGGGTCCAGTGGAGGGCCACAACAATGATCAGAGTGCTGAAGCACCTCTGCTGTGAGGACAGGCTGAGAGAGTTGGGGCTCTTCAGCCTGGAGAAAAGAAGGCTGCAGAGACCCCTTACAGCAGTACCTCAAGAGGTCCTACAAGACAGCTGTGTAGGGACTGTTTCTAGGGCATGTGGCACTAGGACAAGGACAATGGTTTTACACTGCAGCAGGTTAGATTTAGCTTGGACATCAGAACTTCTGCACTAGGAGGGTGGTGGAACACTGGAACAGGCTGCCCAGGGAGGTGGTGGAGGCCCCTTCCCTGGAGATATTCAAGGTAAGACTCAATGAGACCCTGGGCAGCCTGATCTAGTTGGGGATGTCCCTGCTGGCTGCAGGGAGGTCAGACTGGATGAGCTTTGGAGGTGCCTTCTGGCCTGAACCATTCCATGATTGTCTGAAACTTAGGGCTGCTCCTGGAGAAGATTCTCATGCTAGTGCCAGCTGGAAGGCTGGCATTTCTCATGGCACACGGTGTTTGTGAGAGCATCGGTTTGAAGATCAGCTCCTGAAGCGTATCAGGTTCCTGCAGGACTTTTAGCAAACTCACTCTCTGGCCTGTGCTGAAGTACACTTATTTCTTCATCTCTCATTTCATTCAAGGCAGGGTACAAGTTTTGTGTGGGCAAGCAGGTTCTTCAGAATTGCAGCCAACAGAAAGGGTGTGTTGGAGGGAGGGGAAGAGCAAAGAGCGATACAAGCAAGGAGTCCTCCCATGCCAAATGTACAGGACAGCTGCCAGCAACCCACTTGGGGATACTCTTCCACAACCCACTTGGGGAAACCATGGAGGTATTACTCAAATGACCAGGTTTCTGGAAAGGCCAAATAAGTAGGTTGAAAGGCTCTGATCAGGAAATGTGTAATTCATATGGATCAACAGAAGGAAGTTGTGGTCTCCTTCATCCCTGGAGGTGTTCAAGAGGGGATTGGACGTGGCCCTTGGTGCCATGGTTTAGTCATGAGGTCTGTGGTGACAGGTTGGACTTGATGATCTTTGAGGTCTCTTACATCCCTGGTGATTCTGTGATTCATGTGGGCACCCATCTTCTGCTGCTCATAAAGGTCACCCACACCGCTCTGCAGCTCTAGCCTCCAGACCTGGCACAGGAACTTCATCTATTCCCTCTGCTGGAGCCATTACAAGTCACCAGCATCAGGGAACCACAGTGAAGTGATTTCCAGAATTGTCCCAGCACTGTCTGCTGTCTGCTGCCTGCAGCTGGAAATCTACCACGAGGGCATTTCCACAGGCATGCCACAAGTCACCACAGCCCTGGTGCTGATGTAGATCTACAGAGCAGACACACACAAGGCTTCCCCAAAACACTCTCTGAAATGGGAGACCCAAGGACTTCCTGAGACACAGAGTCTTTGCTCACAGTAGGTGCTTGAGCCCATGCCAATTTTCAGCATCCACAATAACATAGAATCATAGAATCAACAAGCTTGGAAAAGACCTCAAAGATCATCAAGTCCAGCCTGTCACCCAAGACCTCATGACTACTAGACGATGGCACTAAGTGCCATGTCCAATCCCCTCTTGAACACCTCCAGGGATGGGGACTCCACCACCTCCCTGGGCAGCACATTCCAATGGCAAGCAACTCTCTCTGGGAAGAACTTTCTCCTCACCTCCAGCCTAAACCTCCCCTGGTGCAGATTGAGACTGTGTCCTCTCATTCTGGAGCTGCTTGCCTGGGAGAAGAGACCAACCCCCACCTGGCTACAACCTCCCTTCAGGGAGTTGTAGAGAGCAATGAGGTCTCCCCTGAGCCTCCTCTTCTCCAGGCTAAGCAACCCCAGCTCCCTCAGCCTCTCCTCATAGGGCTGTGCTTGAGGCCTCTCCCCAGCCTTGTTGCTCTTCTCTGGACACATTCAAGAGTCTCAATGTCCTTCTTAAATTGAGGTGCCCAGAACTGGACACAGGACTCAAGGTGTGGCCTAACCAGTGCTGAGCACAGAAAGGAATTCTACAGCTGAAATTGGTGGAGGGAAGGGGGAGATGGGGGGTGGGCTGTAATGTTGGGGTGTTTAGTACCTTCCTCTTGCTGGTTTTGATTTTCAGTAAGTGCTAGAACCCATCCTACTATTAATTCAATTTACTTGGCTCAGGTAACAGAGGCCACAAAGACCTGGCACCGAATGCTGATCATAAAATGCCCATGCAGATTCCCACAGTGTTCCCAGAAGCCAGGGTGAACCAAGGTGCAGATGTTCACACCAGTAACAGTACTTGCAAAACTCTGCTCTGCTGCAGACTGAGCATTCTGCCCCAAACCAGAGAGAGCAGCACCTCACTGGGGTTTGTTTTTCAACAGTTATGAATTGCATTCTCTCCATCCGAGTGCTTTCTTGGTATCGTGGTGCTTGCTAACAGCTTCCATACAGGGACAGACCACAGGTCAACACACCTCAAAACTCACTGAAGTTTGCTTCTCCTGAGCAAGCTGTTGCTTTTGACAAGAGTCCCAACCTCTTGGCACAGAAACACAGATAGGTGGCTTTTCCTTCATCTCCTCTGTGCTGAACACTGGTGAGCCCATGAAGCCTTCCAGCCAAGCTCCCAGAACATCTCCAGTGTCGGGCTTCCAAGAGCCATGATAAGGACTCATGGCTCAATTGCACGTCTAATGTAGGAATCTTATTGCACCTCTTGCTCTCACACATATCCTAGGACAGTGGGATCTGGCTGCCTGGGGAAGGAGAGCTCTGAAATGAGTGTGAGCAGTGGTACTGGTCTGTGTTTGTTCATCTGTCTGGTGGGAAATGGACTCTGTCAAAGTGACCATGAAGCTGATACAGAATGGCATGAAGGGCAAAATATAGGATAGGATAGGATAGGATAGGATAGGATAGGATAGGATAGGATAGGATAGGATAGGATAGGGTAGGGTAGGGTAGGGTAGGGTAGGGTAGGGTAGGGTAGGGTAGGGTAGAATAGAATAGAATAGAATAGAATAGAATAGAATAGAATAGAATAGAATAGAATAGAATAGACCAGGTTGGAAAAGACCTCAGAGATCATCAAGTCCAACCTATCACCCAGCACCATCTGATCAACTAAACCATGGCACCAAGTGCCTCATCCAGGCTCTTCCTAAACACCTCCAGGGATGGTGACTCCACCACCTCCCTGGGCAGCACATTCCAATGGCCAATCTCTCTTGGAAGAATTTCTTCCTAACATCCAGCCTGAACCTCACCTGGCACAGCTTGAGACTGTGTCCTCTTGTTCTGGTGCTGGTTGCCTGGGAGAATAATTAGAGCAATGTGCAGGAGGTGTGTGTCTGAGGAATAAGTAGAGAAAACCAGAGGTCCCATCAGGACCAGGACTTTGTCAGCACAGGGAAGGCCAGGGATTACCCTCAGATGAAAAAGCTGAAGATTGCTATCCAACCACATGCTTCAAGGGACTGACATCCTGAGGTCATTCTGACTGATCTCTTTCCTTTCTATGCCCTTGGCCAGGGCCTGGTGCCTGGGATGAGGTCAAGGATGACCATACTGACTTACACAATGTGACGCAATATCCCGAGTACAATGCCCCTTCTTTTTCATCACACATAATGATCCTATTCCCCAAAGCATCGGGATTAAGAGCCTGGGTTTAATTTTCTCTGCATTTACTCAGCCAGAGGATTCTGTCTTTTGCAGAGCTATTCCCTCTGAGGCTCCAGAGCCAATGCTGCTTGCTGAACCTTTGCATCAGCTCTGATGTCAGAACCTTGTGCTTTGTCACTAGGCTCTTCAGCGCTGACGAAAGGCTGCAGCTGAATCAGAAATACAGCAGAAAAGCTTTGGATCTGGCAGAAAGATTGCATCTTAAACATCTAGAAGAGACCTCCCTACATTTGCCTGCTTCATTGTGCAGATGATTATTTCTCCTTGAGCTTTGTCTAAAAGCAGCTGGGGTTTTTCTTTCCTGTGAAAACATCCCTGCCTGCTTCGGTGATGGCCCTGTGATTCAGGGCAGTGGGGGCAACTGATGCCTTGATTCTGCTCACCTCTGGCTCCCTTTTGCCTGGCTGGCACGAAGCCATGCCGCTTGGCACACCAGCAGCATCCTGTTGAAGCTTTGGAGCCATGCCTGGGGCTATGTGGGCTTGTCTGAGGAAGCACAGGGCATCCCTACCAGGAAAGAAGACCAGAGAAAAGTTCCCAGGTTTTTAAGGTGTGCACTTCATGTGTCAGCCTACAACTTGAAAGCCTGCCTTTAAAGTGAGGCAGGAATCACTCAGTAGCATGCCTCAGCAGACCAAGCCTTCAGGGTCTGAGAGCAGCTTAGGGAAGTACAGACCAAGACTTTGAGCTGAGACTATGTCACCATTGCCCTGCTTGGAGGAAATCTGGAGTCTGAAGCAAGTGGGCTGGAAGATTCCCTGACCTTGAATGAAGCTTGAGGAGGAAAGATTTATTCTGGAGGTTAGGAAGAAATTCTTTACAGTGATGGTGGTGAGACACTGGAGGAGGTTGCCCAGGGAGGTTGTAGCTGCCCCCGCCCTGGAGGTGTTCAAGGCCAGGTTGGATGAGGCCTTGAGCAACCTCGGCTGGTGAAAGTGTCCCTGCCCATGGCAGGGGGGTTGGAATTAGATGATCTTTGGGGTCACTTCCAACCTAAACTATTCTATGAATCCCATTGCTCATCCTTGCCAGTTTCAAGGCTGTATTGCTCCCAGAGAGGGCAACAGGGAAAGGGGAGTCCAGCTGCGCCATATGAAAGGAAGGTAAAGACAAAGTCTTCCTTCCCCCAGTCCATATAATCCTTTCTGCAAAATAAGCAGGAACTGCACTCTACAATCAGATTTTCTGCATTTGTATGCATTTACCACATAGATCCATGCAGCACTGGTGCTGCTTTTCTTGTACCCTCAGCAACCTCTCCATGTTCAGACAACAGCTAGCTGTGGTTTGCTTCTCATAAAGCACCTGGCACACAGAGCTGAGAGGCTGGTGCAGAGCAGAGTCGATGGCTCTGCCTCACTGGAGGGAGGGGACAGGCTCTGCTCAGTTGCACCCTGGCATAGGACAAGGGGCAGTGGGTATAAACTGCAGCACAGGAGATTCCACCTCAACATGAGGAGGAACTTCTGCACTGTGAGGGTCACAGAGCCCTGGAGCAGGCTGCCCAGAGAGGTTGTGGAGTCTCCTTCTCTGGAGACTTTCAGGACCCATCTGGATGTGTTCCTGTGTGCCCTGTGCTGGATTCTATGGTCCTGCTCTGGCAGGGGGGTTGGACTCAATGATTTCTGGAGGTCCTTTCCAGTCCCTAACATCCTGTGATGATTCCCCAGGGACTGTCAGTAACAGAGAGAACAAAGCCCTAGGTGACAAAGGGAATATTTCACAGAGCCAGCTTCCTTGTATGCACTGTAACAGATGGGAAAATATACAGCTAACCTGTCCCTTACAGGGCAAATGGATTCTTGCAGAGCTTAAGCAAGACACTGTTCCAGCACCAGGGAATATCTCTGTAAACACAGCTTGTGCTCAGCATGGGAGAAAAACCTTCCACCCATGACCTAAACATTTTGTTTCCTGTTGGTATTGTTTGCTCCCTAAACATCCTCATGAGTGAGGATCAGAATTGAGGCTTTGCACCCAGGCACAGATACATTGTGTGAATCTCACCTGCACAGCACTGGGGAAGTCCATCCTTACATGATATGCACTGGTTTCCCTCACTGATCTCAGCTTCTCCATACCAATCATAGAATCATTAAGGCTGGAAAGGGTCCTCCAGTTCAACCATCAACCCAACACCACCATGCCCACTGAGCCTTGTCCTGAAGTGCCCTGTCTACACATTTTTTAAACATCTCCAGGGATGGGGACTCCACCACCCCTCTGGGCAGCCTGTTCCAGGGTTACACCACCTTCACAGCGCAGAACTTCTAATCATAGAATCACAGAATCAGTAAGGTTGGAAGAGACCTCAAAGATCACCAAGTCCAACCTGTCACCCAACACCTCCTGACTACTAAACCATGGCACCAAGTGCCACGTTCAATCCCCTCTTGAACACCTCCAGGGATGGGGACTCCAACACCTCCCTGGGCAGCACATTCCAACAACTAACAACTCTCTCTGGGAAGAACTTTCTCCTCACCTCCAGCCTAAACCTCCCCTGGCACAGCTTGAGACTGTGTCCTCTTGTTCCGGTGCTGGTTGCCTGGGAGAAGAGACCAACCCCCTCCTGGCCACAACCACCTTTCAGGTAGTTATAGAGAGCAATAAGGTCTCCCCTGGGCCTCCTCTTCTCCAGGCTAAGCTCCCTCAGCCTGTCCTTGTAGGGCTTGTGCTCAAGGCCTCTAACCTGCTCTCACAAACACCGTGTGCCATGAGAAATGCCAGCCTTCCAGCTGGCACTAGCATGAGAATCTTCTCCAGGAGCAGCCCTAAGTTTCAGACAATCATGGAATGGTTCAGGCAGAAGGCACCTCCAAAGCTCATCCAGTCTGACCTCCTTGCAGCCAGCAGGGACATCCCCAACTAGATCAGGCTGCCCAGGGTCTCATTGAGTCTTACCTTGAATATCTCCAGGGAAGGGGCCTCCACCACCTCCCTGGGCAGCCTGTTCCAGTGTTCCACCACCCTCCTAGTGCAGAACTTTCAATGTCCAAGCTAAATCTAACCTGCTGCAGTGTAAAACCATTGTCCCTTGTCCTAGTGCCACATGCCCTAGAAACAGTCCCTACACAGCTGTCTTGTAGGACCTCTTGAGGTACTGCTGTAAGGTGTCCCTGCAGCCTTCTTTCCTCCAGGCTGAAGAGCCCCAACTCTCTCAGCCTGTCTTCACAGCAGAGATGCTTCAGCACTCTAATCATTGTTGTGGCCCTCCACTGGACCCTCTCCATCTGGTCTATGTTATTCTTGGGTTAAGAGCCCCCAGGTCTCTTTTACTCAGTGTGTTGTATCAAAGTTACTCTAGGAGACCTGGTATCCTTGCACTCCCCTCCTGTCATCCCATTTGCACTCAGCACAAGAGAACCTGATGCAGTGCAAAGCATCCTGTGTATGAATTGCCCTTCTCTCCTTGAAGGAAAGACAGAAAGGTGGAGATAGGTCACTTGGGCATCAGAGGAGACCAAAGCTCTGGTCTCTCTGTGTCTCACCTGGGGTCTTGCTGCTGCAAAAATTCTTCTGGCAGCAGCAGTAGAAGGTGAAGCAGTTTAGCAGAGTAAAAAATGTGGGGCACAGCACAGCCACTTCAAATTCCATCAGTTCCAGAGTGCCTATGTCATGCTTACAAGCACCACGGTTTGCCACAGCATATGCAAGGGGATAGACCGGGACTTGTCTTGAAAGTATCTCCCAGAGTCCCTGGCATGGAACAGCTCCCATCCCACAGCCAGGGCACAGCTCCCATCCCACAGCCCCTGGCTTTCTCCACAGCTGTAGGCTGGAGCCAAGGACATAGGAGTAGCATCCCCTTGGGCCATGACATTCCTCTGACACCTCGAGAGTACCACCCAGCTGCTCGTCTCGCTTGGCGCGTGTGGGAGGGAGGGAAAGGCTCACAGGGCATGCGCCGTGTGGCAGGAGGATTTCAGCAGCAGAGAGGTGGGAGGTCACAGCAGGGACAGGGTGGCTGGAGGGGAGGAACCACACTGTGCCCTCCCACTCAACCCCATCATGTCATCCCCTGGCAAAGTGCAGCTCAAGGAGCCGGTGCCCACCTTCTGTCTTGTGACAAAGCCAGTTCAGCCTGGTAACATTTCCACACAGTGACCAGCCATGTCCTACTTCTGCTTATTGGTGGTCAGGAGTTGTGTAAGAGTAATGACTGACCTGAAAAGCCCCTCCTGACACATAGCCATACCTGACCACGCCTATGGCAAAACCCTCCTACAAGCCTTGTGCACAGGGGAAGACATCTTCCTCTTCCGAGGCAGTGCTGGTCATGCTAAGATGAGTGCCGATCCCTCTGCCTTCCCTCCAGCCCTGCTGCTCTCAGCAGCCACAACTAGCAACCCTTGAGTTCATTGGATGTCCATGGGCTGACCCTGGTGTAGTAGAGATTTCCACACCATGAGCACTTCCTGCTTTCACCACTTCCCTTGCCTGGTCCAGGCCATGGGCTGTGGTAAGCAGGCACTGCCCATTCCTCCTCACGCAGCCTCAATGCTCTGCTCCAGTGAGAGAGGTGATGGAGAGTGCAGGACAGCCCCAGCAAAGCACAGCAGGGAACCACCACTAACTATATGCCAGTAACCAACAGCCACAGCAGGAAGGCAGAAGCAAGAGGGAAGGGCAAAATATCAGCTAGGAATCACAGAATCATAGAATCATAGAATTGATAAGGTTGGAAAAGACCTTGTGAATGGTGCCACATCCAGCTGGCAGCCAGTCATTAGTGACGTCTCCCAGGGATCAGTTCTCGGCCCCATCCTGCTCAATAACTTCATTGATGATCTGGATGAGGGGATTGAGTCAGTCATCAGTAAATTTGCAGATGACACCAAGTTGGCAGCAGATGTTGATCTGTTAGAGGGTAGGAGAGCTCTGCAGAGGGACCTTGCCAGGCTGGACAGATGGGCACAGTCCAACAGGATGGCATTCAACAAGTCCAAGTGCCAGGTGCTGCACTTTGGCCACAACAACCCCAGGTAGTGCTACAGGCTGGGGGCAGAGTGGCTGAGAGCAGCCAGGCAGAAAGGGACCTGAGGGTACTGATTGACAGCCGGCTGAACATGAGCCAGCAGTGTGCCCAGGTGGCCAAGAAGGCCAATGGCATCTTGGCCTGCATCAGGAATAGTGTGGCCAGCAGGAGCAGGGAAGTCATTGTGCCCTGTACTCAGTACTGGTTAGGCCACACCTTGAGTCCCGTGTTCAGTTCTGGGTCTCTCAATTTAAGAAGGACATTGAGACTCTTGAAGGTGTCCAGAGAAGGGCAACGAGGCTGGGGAGGGGCCTCAAGCACAAGCCCTACAAGGAAAAGCTAACCAGTGCTGAGATTGCACAGCACCAGCTACAACCTGCTGCATCTCTGTACACATGATGTCTCCAGTGGGAGACTTTCAGATGGCCCAGACCAGGAAGGACATGACAAGACCAAGGGGAGCAAACGCCATGTGCCGATTCCTCCTCTCCTCCCCACGGAAGGATGCTTTGCCTTTTGTCTTTCTGAGGGGAATCTCCCTGGATTCACCTGGAATGGTGCAGACAGAGCATTAACCATTCTGAACACGCTGGCCACTTTGCACCTGGAAAAAAAGCTCTGAGAAGATGTGTGAAATGGTCTTTGAATGCTCAATTACTTTTCCTCCACGCTCACTGCAAGCTTGAAAAGTAAACCCAGCACCATTTACCCAAGGTAGACAAGGAATGAATAAAGGAGCAATATGCAAAGTGTAAGCATCTTTCATGTTTAAGGCAGAAATAGCTGTAACACCACCCTGGTGTGCATTACTTTATCCTCACTGGCTATATCACTCAACTCATTTGTCCTCATGCAAAATGTCCTTACAGATATCACACACAAGAACACAGAAAGAACAAAAGAAAGCACTAAAGTAAGAAGAGAAAGCTCAGCAGCACAGAGGTGGCATGCCCCAGGGACAAGCTGTTTCTTTGGCTGCTTCATTCCTTTCATGCTTTTTTTTTTTTTCTCTTTAAAAGTAGCTCTAAGTCACATCTTTAACTCCACACTAAAACATCTGTCTCCAAAGTTTGTTAAACTACAGAGGTGAGCTGGGTGGGATGAGGTTCAATGAGGCCAAGTGCACTTGGGTTACAACAGCCCCATGCAATGCTGCAGGCTTGGGGGAGAGAGGCTGGAAACTGCCCAGCAGTAAAGGACCTGGGTGTGTTGGTCAACAGGTGGCTGAAGATAAGCCAATGTGTGTCCAAGTAGCCAAGAAGGCCAACAGCATCCTGGCCTAGATCAGCAATGGTGTGGCCAGTAGGAGTAGGGCAGGGATTGTCCCCCTGTGTTCAGCACTGGCGAGGCCACACCTTGAGTATTCTGTTCAGTTTTGAGCCTCCAACTCCAAGAAGGACATCGAAGTACTGGAGCAAGTCCAGAGAGGGCAATGAATCACAGAATCACAGAATCATAGAATAAATAAGGTTGAAAAATACCTCCAAGATCATCAAGGTCAACCTTTCACCCAACACCTCATGACTACTAAACCATGGCACCAAGTGCCATGTCCAATCCCCTCTTGAACACTTCCAGGGATGGTGACTCCACCACCTCCCTGGGCAGCACATTCCAATGGCTAACAACTCTCTCTGCAAAGAATTTTCTCCTCACCTCAAGCCTGAACCTCCCCTGGCACAGCTTGAGACTGTGTCCTCTTGTTCTGGGGCTGATTGCCTGGGAGAAGAGACCAACCCCCAGCTGGCTACAACCTCCCTTCAGGGAGTTGGAGAGAGCAAGAAGGTCTCCGCTGAGCCTCCTCTTCTGCAGGCTATCAAGCTGGTGAAGGGTCTGGAGAACAGGGCTGGTGAGGAGCTGCTGAGGGAACTGGGGGTGTTTAGTCTGGAGAAGAGGTCAGGGGTTAGTGGTGACCTGGCATTGCCAGTTTTTTAGCGGTGGGATTTCACGGTCTCAAGGATCTCTTCCAACCAAAACGACTCTGTGATTGGCAAGCCCTGCAGAGTTATCTAATTGGCAGAAACCAGGCAAAGGTCACAGGCTGGGACATGTCTGGCATGAGCAGAGGAATTTACCCAACAGTCAGGGCCGAGAGCTCACCTGCAGACAAATGGGAAACAGCAGGAGGAATTTTTGGAATGCCATGACAGACACTGAGCAGGATTGCCACTGCTTGCACCCTGCCTGCTCTGCTCCAGCTCCATTCATGGGAAAGATGAGATTGTCACAGTCACTGCAGCCAGGGCATGGCTGGGAATGGTCCAAAGAGGAGCCCAGCGCTGATGTGGGAGGGCTTGCAGATTTGGGGTCATTCTGGCAGCTCCAAAACTGCCTTGCTCAGCCCTCTTGAGCTAATCACCTCCTGGCAAAGAAAAAGCAAGTTGCGTGCCAGATGCACTTGTGCTCTGGAGAGGAAAAGGAAATGTCACCTTCTTTTTGGGGGATTTTTGAGAACAAATTCTCAGCTCAGCCTCACCAGCTCTGCAGAGCACAGAGTCATCGAATCATTGAGTCACAGAGTCATTGAATCACAGAATGATCGAATCATGGAATCACAGAATGCATTGGAAAGGCTGGAAGGGACCTTAAAAGCTCCGTTACTCCACCACCCCCTGGACATCCCCAAATAGATGAGGTTACTCAGAACCACATTAAACCTGACCTTGAGTGCCTCTGGGGATGGGGCCTCCAGCAGCTCCCTGGGCAACCTGTTCCACTGTTCCACCACCCTCGTTGTAAATTGAATTGAATAGAATAGAATAGCATAACATAGCATAGCATAGCATTGAATAGCATAGCATAGCATAGCATAGGATAGAATAGAATAGAATAGAATAAACCAGGTTGGAAGAGTCCTTTGAGATCATCACATCCAACCTATCATCCAACACCACCTAATCAACTAAACCATGCAACCAAGCACCTATCAAGTCTCCTCCTAAACATCTCCAATGATGGCGACTCCACCACCTCCCTGGGCAGCACATTCCAATGGGAAACCACTTTCTCTGTGAAGAACCTCTTCCTAATGTCCACGAGCATGTAATGAGTGTGAGCCTGTGCCTGTCTCATCTCAAGGGCCCAGCCCTTGCTCCCCAAGGTTCTGGCTATTCAGCCTCCTCCAGCCAAGGGTTTGAAGGTCACACACCACTGCAAGAAATTTTGGGCTGATAAAAGCTCTTGGGAGACATTTTCATTCAGCAGTTACTCCACTGCAATTCCTTGGAAAATGAAAACAAAATAAACTCCAAAGGGCTTGCTGACTTACAGCCTGAGGAAATCTGCAGCTGTCTCCTTGTAAGTCACATGAAGCATTCTGTGGCACTCAGAGTGAAGAGAGAATTAACTTTGGCGCTCGGGTCCAAAATCTCACTATTAGATTTTCAGTATTCTGCCCTTGAATAGGCAACTGGGGCCTCAGAAAAAAAGCCAAACCACAAAGCAAAACCAGACCACATCTCAGCAGAGCACTTCCACAGAAATATGAGTTTTCCTTCTACTGATCTTAGCAGCACCTTCCTGCCCGTTCTGAGCTGTAAATTTATCCCAGATGGAGCCACGCCTGCTGTGAAATCAGGTCTGGGTGCTGTAAAAACAGCCAGCCGTCCTTATCCTCAAGGTTTGCCAGCCAAAATGAAAACAAACAATGAATTAAAAGACATAAACCCAGCCAGACACTAGCCTAAGGTCACAAAGGAATTATGTGGCTTGGCTTGGATTAGACCACACATCCTTCGAGGCTTTCCCAGCCCTATTGTCCCGTTTCCCTAAACCATACCGGCTTTCACTCTCTCTTTCTTTCTCCTTCACCATTTCCCTCTCCCTGGTCTATTCCCTGTCCAGGCTGCTGGCAGGGAATCCTCACCCCTGCTGCCTCAGCCAGCTTCACTAAATAAATGACACCTTCTGCTCCAGCATGACTTTCAGCTTTCTAGTCACTGGAGTATTGTAATAAGATTTCCAGCAGTGTTATTAAAGTACACGTGGTAAGAGCTGGCTGCTGTTCCATTAGAGGGGAAGTGTTGCAGACAGGCTGGGATATGAGAAAATGTTTTTCTTTCTTAGATATTATTTGGTAACAACACAAATCTGAAGTGTTTTTCATGGGGAGGTGGAAGAAACCAAATCTTGTTGCACTCTCACTTGAAAACAAGTTTCCACCCAGCTTCTTTAAGCAGAAAAGGAGAATTTTCTGCATATCAATGTGTGTGAATCAGTGTCCTGGTCTCAGCTGGGACAGAATTGGTTTTCCCCCTAGTAGCTGGTTCAGTGCTGTAGTTTGGATTGACTATGGGATGAACATTGATATTCTCCCCAGTATCAGGTGATAGAACGAGAGGAAATGCCCTGAAATTGTTCCAGGGGAGGTGTAGGTTGGAGATTAGAATTGTAGGATCAGTAAGGTTGGAAAAGACCTCAAAGATCATCAAGTCCAACCTATCACCCAACACCTCATGACTACTAAACCATGGCACCAAGTGCCACGTCCAATCCTCTCTGAACACCTCCAGGGATGGGGACTCCACCACCTCCCTGGGCAGCACATTCCAATGGCTAACAACTCTCTCTGGGAAGAACTTTCTCCTCACCTCCAGCCTAAACCTCCCCTGGCACAGCTTGAGACTGTGTCCTCTTGTTCTGGGGCTGCTTGCCTGATAGAAGAGACCAACCCCCACCTGGCTACAACCTCCCTTCAGGTAGTTGTAGAGAGCAAGAAGGTCTCCCCTGAGCCTCCTCTTCTCCAGGCTAAGCAACCCCAGCTCCCTCAGCCTCTCCTCCCAGGGCTGTGCTCCAGACCCCTCCCCAGCCTCATTGCCCTTCTCTGGACACATTCAAGTGTCTCAATGTCCTTCTTAAATTGAGGTGCCCGGAACTGGACACAGGACTCAAGGTGTGGCCTAACCAGTGCTGAGCACAGGGCACAAGGACTTCCCTGCTCCTGCTGGCCACACTGTTCCTGATGCAGGCCAGGATGCCATTGGCCTTCTTGGCCACCTGGGCACACTGCTGGCTCATGTTCAGCCAGCTGTCAATCAGTACCCCCAGCTCCCTTTCTGCCTAGCCTCTCTCCAGCCACTCTGCCCCCAGCCTGCAGCACTGCCTGGGGTTGTTGTGGTCAGAAAAATCAGGAAAAATTGCTTTACAGGAAGGGTAGTCAGGCATTGAGACAGCCTTCCCAAGGAGGTGGTAGAGTCCCTGTCCCAAGGGGTATCCAAGAAACATGTGGACATGGTACTGTGGGACATGGTTTAATAGCCATGGGGGTCTTAGGCTGGTGGCTCAAGTCGATAATCTCAGAGGACTTTACCAACTGAAAAAATTCTGTCATTCTGTAGTTTAGTGGCAGTGGCTTAGCAGTAGTGGTGGAATTGTGAGTCCTACCTGAGCAGTTGGACTTGATCTCAAAGGTCTCTTTCAACCTCAACAGTTGTATGGTTTACTCTCTCACAATCAGATGGCAGTCAGCTGAAGTTGTTCTCCCTTATTGCATAACACCTGATATGGCATGGGATTACCTGCTCCATGGCATGACAGTACACTGATGGTTTAGCTGTTGATAAGTAGTGTTTATACTAAGGACTTCCTAGCTTCTCATGTCCTGCCAGAGATAAGGCTGGAGAGGCACAAGAGGTTGGGCCAAGGTTAGGACAGCTGACTCCAGCTGAACAGAGGGATGTCCCCTATGATGTCATGCCCAGTACACAAACTGGAGGAAAAGCTGGCTGGGGACCAGTGCTGAGGAGCTGACTGGGCAAGTGGTGAGCAAACTGCATTGTGCATCACTTGCATTGTCCATTCAGGTCTTTTATTAGTAGCATTAGTTTTGGTATTATTACCATTATTACCATTTTCTTCCCTTTCTATCCTGTTAAACTGCCTTTATCTCAAAGCATGAGTTTTAACCCATTCCTGATTCTCTCTCCATCCCACAGGGTGAGGAGCAGCTGTGTAGGGCTTAGCTGCTGGCTAGGTTTAAACCAGGACACAAAGAAAATGTCCATTTTGATGAGAAGGTAGTTTTCTTACAGAGAAAAACAAATCCAGTTTCAACAGTTGGGGTAAGCCTACACGGCAACATAGCCACTCCATCTTCTGTCAAGTCCTTCCTAAATTTTGCCAAGGCCAGTGGATGGAGGGTGGGATAGAATCATAGAATGGTTTGGGTTGGAAGGGACCCTAAAGATCATCCAGTACCAACCCCCTTCCCTGGGCAGGGACACCTCCCACCAGCCCAGGTAGCTCAAGTCCTCATCCAACCTGGCCTTGAACATCTCCTGGGCAGGGGTATCCACAGCCTCCCTGGGCAACTAGTTCCCCAACCCCACTCTAAAGAATTTCTTCCTCATCTCCACTCTCAGTGTCCCCTCTTCCAGCTCAAAGACATTGCTCCTCATCTTATCACTCCAAGCCTTTGTCAAAAGTCCCTCCCCAGCTCTCTTGCTCAAGGCTTCATCCAACCTGCCCTTGAACACCTCCAGGCAGGGGACATCCACAGTCACCCTGGGCAGCCTGTTCCAGTGTCTCACTGTCTTCATCCATTTTGATGTGTGGCAGGGGATGCGCATGCACAAAGTATTGCATGGTCAGAAGAGGACCTCTTCCAGCTGGACATCAGCTCCCATCTGAGCTAGTTTCCCAGATCAGCTGCTGAGCAGCACCTGAGGTTACCAATACACAGCAGGCTGTTCTAATCCGAGATTGCAGGCAGCAAAAAAGTGAGATGAGATAAACTGTTCCCAACTGCAATAAAGTCACAGCTCTTCCAGGTAGTGATGACAGGCTCCTGAGAAAGCACAGTTAAAGGAGTTTGGAGAGGGTGACCCCACAGTGGCTAAACACCCTGTGGTGGGCCTGACCCTGCACTATTTGGTTGCAAAAGGCACATCGAGCAACCTGCAACCTGCTGCAAGTTCTGCTAAAAGGTAGGAATGAAGCAATATCTGAGAGCACCAAACCCCTCCTTGGGGTCACTTGCAGTACTCTCACCTTCCCTAAAAGTCTCTTCCCCTTTCTGCCAGGGCTGCGCTGAAACTGCTGGGCTGTGGGACACCCGCTCGCCTCTGCAGCTCGCTCTCGCTCTCCCCCTGCTTCTCACTTTCACTCCCATTGGTTTCATATTCCTTGTACCATGCGGAAAAGCTTTCAAGCTCATCCAGCCCAGCAGCAGACTTTATCCTGGTTCCACCCACTGGGACTTTCCTAGCTTCCTTCTGCACTGTGAGGGGGAAAAAAAAAGGCAGAGGGAGGCATGCAGCAGGCATCTCGGGGAGCCCGAGGAGCCTCCGTGCTCCCTTTCCCGAGCTAGGTTTCTATTGTAGGCGGTGCATTCCTTGGGAGGGAGGGTGTGTGTGTGTCGGTGCCTTCCCACACTCGGACCAGCTCTTATTTAATGGGGGTCTCCATGCAGGGCAGACACCAGAAGAGATTGTGCTGTTCCCACTGCCCATCCAGGAGCAGCAGCGGTAGCTCACATGGCAGGCGCCGGCATGGTCGGCTCGGCCGAGGTAACTGTGGAGGAGGCAGCTCCTGCGATCAGCCAAACTTCCAGGATGCGCTTCAGGGAGGATCTGAGGAGGATCCGGTGCGCGGTGCTGCTCTGCCTGCTCTCTGTGCTGGTCCTCATGCTGCCCACTGCCTACCTGCTGGTTGGAAACCTGCGAGCTCCCAGCTCCTGCCTTGACCAGGTAAGGGATGAGTGATTTCTGTCCTGCCACGCTGCGAGGGGGAGCACAGCGCAGCCCGCGTCTCCAGCGCTGGGTTTGATTGGCTCGCTCTTTCTTACTGTCTCGAGTTTCTCGTGTTTAAGGGAACACAAACCCACTCACTGTTAGGATTCCCTTCTTCTTTAGCCAGAACAAATCTGCCTGTGATAACTCTTAGTATTGCTTGGTCATTTAAACTAACGGTTTCTCTTCCTCTTGACTTAGTTTCATTAATGTCACAGCTAAAGGCACAACTTTAAAACTTTTCTGGACATGCTGCAGGAAGTGCATTTAAAAAAAAGCTCCTTTCTGGTTGATGGAAACCAGTGTGTCTGCACCGATTTCAGCCACAGTTTGGCACTGTCTCTCCTTTTCCTCCCTTCTTTCAGTTTATCTCTGAGACTTCCCCTTCCAGTCTCCTATTTCAGCAAAGATCTGCTGACCAGGCTGATGTTGTCAGTGTTCATCATCCCTCACTAGGCAGACAGCTGCAGCTCTTCAATATAATTTGTGAAAACTCCTGCAAAGGTGTGATGTGAGCCAATTAAGGACTGCCTGACCCTAAATTTTGTCTCCCAGCCTTTTACTGCCCATCAAAACTTTCTCTGCATCCAAGCATCTTTTCATCTCTTCTCCTCTGACAAAGAGCTAAACTCACTTTGTTCCCAGCAATACAAACTGGTTTGTGTGGCTGCTTCTACTGCTCTTCTGTCACCTCAATCCTTCTCATGCCAGCCTGCAGACAAGTGCCTTCTTCCATGCCAGTCTATGAATTCAGTAGGACTGCTCCATGCTGGGTCTTCATTTCATGCAGGTCTTATGATGTAAGGCTTGAATTGTACCATCAGGTCTGAAATTAGGTCTTAGGATTTAAGCTTCGGGTCTGAAATTAGGTCTTAGTATTTAAGACTTGAATTGTACCTTCAGGGCTGCAATTAGGTCTTAGGATTTAAGGTTTGAATTTCAGCTTCAGGTCTGAAATTATGTCTTGGGATTTAAGGCTTGAATTGTACCTTCAGGGCTGAAATGAGGTCTTAGGATTTGAGGTCTGAATTTCAGTTCCAGGTCTGGAATCCCCCCAGTTAATTACCCTGTGTGCTATACTCTCAGTTAGGAGCTGCAGAATAAAGCAATGCTATCAGTGGCCTCAAAGGCAGATTCCTAACCCTGCACACGTTTAGCCTATGGATGTTTAGGCTGCACGTGACAGCAGTCCCCAGGGCTGTGCTTGCAAGCTCCCAGCTGCACAGACTTCCTAGCCCTTGGTTGACCTCCAGCCTGCACAGGCAGTGTCTTACACCCAAGCAGCATCTTCTGCTTTCTCTGGTGATCAGACTTTCGTGCACAGCTAAAAGGAGCTGCAGCAGCCCTGCTTCACTACCTCAGCCTGAGAAATCTGCCAGCTTCTTGCACATCTGAGAGCATGTTGCTGCACTGACCCTGTTGCTGCTGTTTAGACCAGCTGGAGTGGGTGTCCCTTGGGGTGAAGAGGCTCTGTGGACAGTTTCAGCTGCATTGCTCTTTCTTTGTGTCCTGTGAGGTGGTACAGAGCAGAGCAGTTTAATTCTTGAAATGATCTCAGGAGTGGAATAATGCTAAAACCTTGGCCTGACTGAGTGGATTCATGTGTTCCTGGCTTTTGACTCCATTGGCAGAGTGAGTGGAGGAAGGTATTTTGTTGAGTGGGTTTGGCTTCTTGAGAGAAAAAGCACAACACAAGCCAGTGGAATTGCTCTAGCCTGGCTTCCAGCAGAGTGCATGGCCATGCACATGCATGGAATTAATTATTAGCTCGTAGTACTCCCACAATGATGTAACAAGGAGAGCAGATGACTTAGAGCCTCTGCAAGTCCCACTGAGGAAGGGAAAAATCATTGGGGTTGGCTGCCTGCCTGCTGCCTTTGTGCCAAGCCCAGTGGGTGGAGTGCCCAGCTACAGTTCAGCTGGATCCTGCACCTTCTGAACTTCTCATTCACCCTGCTAGTGACTTTATGGCCAATATTGTCCAGGAGCAGAGCGTGGATAGGCAGAGCTCTCTGCTTGTGTACCTTTCAGTTAAGTTCCCAATGAGCCCTGTCATAGTCTGAGCCCAGGTGTTGAGTGCTGTGGCTTGGCATGGCTGTAGGCTGCTTCCATCCATGGGAACATATCTGGGCAAAAAGGTCTCTTGGGAAATATGTCTTTGCATTTCTTTCTGCTCCTGAAGTGTTAGAACTGGATTCCTAAAGGATGCCTTCCTCATGTGCCCCATTGATTACCCTAGGACTAGTTGGGACAAGACACATGTGCCAGAGGTTTCTGTGGTTTTGGGGTGCAGATGTCCTGGGCATACTGGGAGCAAGCTGGCAGACCAGTGTTTGCACCAGATGCATGTTCACTCACTGATCCTTGGAGCAGGGAGCCCATAGAAGGAGTCCTCTCCTTGTCCCAGGACCAGAGTTCAACCCACGCATGTCAGATTATCAACTTCTCATGCATTGGGGCCAGTCTTGGGAGGAGGAAGAGACTCAACAGCTGAGCAGTTGAGAAGCATATGTAGTAAATTCCTGAGTCTAGCCTTCCTGGAGCAATCAGGAGGAGAAAGGGAGCCTGGGAAAGTTTGTGCAAGAGGGGTGTGCCTCTTTGATTCGTCCGTGGGGTGAGGCAGTTTATTCAGCTCTGCTTCTGTGTGGGTGCACACGGTGTCACACTCTGCCTCCAAAGGGCTACAAACTCACTTTTTCCCCTGGACACATCCCTTTCAGGATAAAGCAGCACAAGTTATGCCATTACAGCAGCACCTATGAGCCACCAGTTCTCTTTCCCTCATGGTACAATGTGTCTTACATGGACAATTCAGGTCTGATGATGGTTTCCCTGGATACCTTCCAGGCTCACTACACTGCTTCCCTTTTGGAAACAGTAAACACTTTCTTTTATGCTTCAAGACAGAGTGAGCTGAGGAAATGGGGTTCTTTAAACAATAAACCAGGAAGTCTATAAAAGGCCCTAGTAGTAGTCTTCCAGAGGAGGCTTAGTGTACTGGAGCATCTGTCTTATGGAGAAGGGCTGAGAGACTTGGCACTTTTTAGCCTGGAGAAGAGAAGACTGAAGGGAGATCTCTTCAGTGCTTACAAATCCTGAAAGGGTGGGTGTCAGGAGGATGGGGTCAGGCTTTTTGCCATGGTGCCCAGTGACAGGATGAGGTAATGGGCACAAACTGGAACATAGGAAGTTCCATCTAATCATGATGAGGAACTTCTTTACTTTCAGGATGGCAGAGCACTGGCACAGGTCGCCCAGAGAGGTGGTGGAGTCTCCATCGCAGGAGTCATTCAAAGCCCCCCCTTGATGCTGTCTTGTGCACCCTGCTCTGGGTAAAGCTGTGCTGGCAGCAAGGTGGGACTCAGCAATCTCCAGAGGTCCCTTCCAACTCCTTTCATTCTGTGATTCTGTGGTGGGCTAGGATTGCTGTGCATCCTTCCCAAAAAGGAAGCCAAGTTTCAACGTGAGTGTGTAAATCTACCAAGGGAACAGCAGAGCAGCCAGGAGAGCATCTCTGGCTACCTGAGCAACCTGCTCAGCCAGCCCAATGCAGCGGACCATCAAGTCTTGGGGACTGCAGATGCTGGTGCTTGGCCTTATATTTGTGGTATCCTTGGCATGGCAGGATGAGAGGCATCCTAAAGGGAAATTCCAAAACCTGTGCAAAGGCTTGCACATGAACCTGTGCTGTCAGCCTAGCAATGGGGAAGGGAGCTGCTGTAGTACAGGACAGACTTCAAAGTCCCAGCAGCTCCACCTGGATCCTGTCCAAAAATGATGAAGCCAGATAGCTAGCAACAAAGCTTGGGAAAGGACTGCCAGAACATTCAGAGCCAGAAGCCATAATAGCCTGCCCAAATGGGAGAGAGAACCTGAAATTGCTTCCTGATCTGTGGGGAAAGAAATACCTGAGGAGGAGCAGGGAGCATTGCACCTGAGTCCATGTGTGTGGGATTTCCCCCTCCAAAAGTCAGCAGCAGTAAAACTCCTGCCTGGCCACTGCTGCTTGATGCACATGGTCCTCGTGGGCAAAGGAGCCAGTGAGCACATGCCCTGGGCACCTGCTTGTGCTGGCACTATAGCCCAGATGAAACACTCCCACTGAGGCCAGTTTTCATTGGCACAGGACAAGCCTCTACCAAAAATGCCCAGCTCAGGCCACGCAGCATCTCTTGAAGCTGAAAAAATTGAGGGTGTATGAATCATAGACCAATAGGACTGCTCAGTTTGGAAGAGACCTTTGAGTTCATCCAGTCCAACTGCTTGCTTAGAGCTCACAATCCCACCCCTGCTGCTGAGCTACTACCACTAAACACCATCCCTCAGCACCACATCCACACAACCACACAACTTTTAGGTACCTCCTGGGATGGTGACTCCACCACCACCCTGGGCAGCCTCTTCCAATGCCTGAGAACCCTTTCTGTGGAAATGCTTTTCCCCCAGGACTTCAAAGTTCCACACTGTAAGCACAGAATCATAGACCCATGGAAATGTTGAGGCTGGAAGAGACATTCGAGCTCATCAAGTCCAACCACTTCCCTAGGGCCCACAATCCCACCCCTGCTGCTCAGTTACTACCCCTAAGTCAGGTCCCTAAACACCACACCCAAGCATCTTTTAAATCCCTCCAGGGATGGTGACTCCACCACCTCCCTGAGCAGCCTGTTCCAATGCTTGAGAACCCTTTCTGTGATGGTTTTTTCCCTGATATCCAACCTGAACCTCCCTTGGTAGATCTTGAGGCCATTTCCTCTTGTCCTGTCACTTGTTCCTTGGGAGAAGGTACCAATCCCCACCTCCTGTCAGGAAGCTGTAGAGGGCAATGAGGTCTGCCCTCAGCCTCCTCTTCTCCAGACTAAATAACTCCAGTTCCCTCAGCTGCTGCTCATAAGACTTCTGTTCAAGGCCCTTCACCAGCTCTTTTGCCCTTCTCTGGACCTGCTCCACCTCCTCAATGTCCTTCTTGGAGTGAGGGGCACAAAACTGAGCCCAGTATTTGAGATGTGGCCTCACCGGTGCTGAGCAGCTCTGTTGCCCTTCTCTGGATCTGCTCCACCTCCTCAGTGTCCTTCTTGGAGTGAGGGGCACAAAACTGAGCCCAGTATTTGAGATGGGGCCTCACCAGTGCCGAGCAGAGGGGGGACAATCGCATCCCTATGTATGACCTGCAGAGCCCCTGCCTGTAAAATAGCATCTTGTGCTAAAAATGGAGTGGATGGAGGTACTGGGGATATGTTGCTAATAGATCTGTCTGCCTGCTGGGACAGGCTGTTCTCTGTTGGATACCCCCAGCTCTTCCTGGAGGTGTGAGAGGCAAAGTGTGTGAAAAGAGGATGTTCAAACCTTCTGTTTGGCTTCAGCCAAGTGTGGTTGGAAATGCAGTGGGGCTTTTGGACATTTGAGGTATCAAAACAATTTGGAAGTGTTTTGCACACCCCAGTCCTCATGGAAATCACCTGGCTGGCTTGGGGGGTTAGTTGGCTGCAGGGTGGGATTTTCAGCAGCACTCAGTGTGGCTTACAGGCTCTCCCCAGTAACCCAAGGGAAAATTGAAGCCATGCTGTGAACTTTTCACAATCACAGCTAAGCAAGACAAGAAAAGAGAGAAAGCCTCTAATTGTGTAAATGACCTTTCTGTGGTCTCATGCTGCTTAGCTCTCCTTCATCTACACCATCAAGGTACATCTGTGCCTGTTTAGGATGAATATTAATGACACCTGCCCATTAGGTAGCATTGATAAGGGCTAGAATGTATTTTCTGTGGGAGGTTTAGGTTTGTATCCTTATCAATCACAATTATGGAGAAAAGATCTCCTGCCTTTGGCAACTAATAGAATCCTTTCAGACCTTGCAGCACCCAGCTCTACCTACCTCATCACACTGTCCTTTAGCATCCATGAACACAGGACCTGGCACCTGCAGCTTCACAGAATCAGACTGGTTTGGGTGAGAAGTGACCTTTAAAGGTCATTAGTCCAACTGCCCTGAAGTCAGCAGGGACATCAACAACTACAGCAGGTTGCTCAGGGCCCCAGACAACCTCACCTGCAATGGTTCCAGGGATAGGGAATCTGCCACCACTCTGAGCAACCTGGGACAAGGTCTCACCACGCTCCAGTGTCAAACATTTCTTCCTTCTCTCCAGTCTGTCTCCCTCTTTTAGCTTAAACCAGTCACCCCTTGTCCTCTCACAACAGGCCCTGCACAAAAGTCTGTCCCCAACTTTCTGATTAGCCCTTTAAGCACTGAAAGGCCACCAGGAGGTCTCCCTGGAGCCTTCTCTTCTCCCCAGCTCTCTCAGCCTGGCCTCACAGCAGAGGCATTCCAGCCCTTGCATCATTGCTGTGGTCCTCTGGTCCCACTCCCAAAGATTCAGCAGGTCCAGGGGAAGGTCACAGTAATGAGTTTCCATCTGGCCTTCTTTGGGAACAAGTAAACTGAGGCTTCATAAGGAGCTTCTTCCCACTTTTTAGTCAAAATCATTTTGCTGTTTTTAATGAAGGAGAATTGTCCCCACATTGCCATTCACCTCTGTTTGTATTGCAACATCCAAGTTTATATGAAGTGCTTCAGCAGAAGTTGGGCTTTAAAGAAGTAAACAGCCCCACTGCAGTTCCACGGGTTCCCTCAGTTCCTGGAGCTTTCTGAGAGATTTGCAGCTGCTTGCAGCACTTAGCACTGCTGGAAAATCTGCCCCTTGATAAATATGTAGGTGGTGGGACATAAATGGTGGTGCAAATGGATTTGCACCTGGCTCAAAGCAAAAGGGAAGTGTCAGAGGGAAACCCTCCACACCAGCCTTGTGCCTCCCACCACAGGAAGGACAAAGTCAACCTGCCTGGGACTCTGTGGCACATCAAGAGTGCAGTCAGGGACTCTGCAGCAAGCATGTGGGACCTTGGAGAAAGTCAATAATCACGATGAAAGAAAGGCCCAGGCATCACCCTGCCAGCACAGCACCATTTCTCTCTGTGTGATGGGTTGATGCCCACCCTGGAAGCAGGGTGGGGTGGGGTAAGGCTGGATGTGGGGAGGAAGTTCTTCACCATGAGAGTGGTGAAGCCCTGGAATGGGTTGTCCAGGGAGGTGCTTGAGGCCCCATCCCTGGAGGTGTTTAAGCCCAGGCTGGATGAGGCTCTGGGCAGCCTGATCTAGTGTGGGGTGTCCCTGCCCATGGCAGGGGGGTTGGAACTAGATGATCCTTGTGGTCCCTTCCAACCCTGACTGATACTATGATACCAAGGGCTTGTGAGAGCAATGCCCTCCCTGCAGGGGGTTTTCCCCCTGGGAAACTAAATTAGTCTGTCCCACACCCCCTCCCTGCCCAGCAAGGCTATGCAAAGGAGGACTCTGCAGCCATTAGGTCTCTTGGCCCCTGCCTTTTGCCTGGAGGAGGACTGCTGCTGGCTCCCTGCTTCTCTGCCACGTGGTCCTCCCTGCTGTACCTGTTCCTTACCCTTGTGAACCCTACCTGTTAGTGTTACATATATGTGTGTATATATATATACACACACTGTTTAAAGAAAATTCTGTACCTCTCTCCTTCCAAGCCAACTCCAAATTATTTCTTGCTGGATTTGCTCCTTCCCTTTCTTTTTTCCTCGCTATTGGAAAGAGGAAGGGGGAGCGGGGAAGGGATTCTCAGCCTGGCCCCCAGCTGAGCTCTTAAGTCCCACTTAAGGCTCAAGCCACCACAGTGTGTGGGACCTTGGAGAAAGTCAATAATCATAATGAAAGACTCAGGCATCACCCTGCCAGCACAGCAGCATTTCTCTCTGTCAGCCACACGCTGAGCTTTCACACCACCATCTCTTCCAGACGATACTTCCTGCGGGGCAGCAGGCACCTATGGCTGGGCTGTCTCTGTGTGTGCATGTGGGGAAGGGAGTTAAAGAAGAGAGAGATTTTTTTTTTTCCCCTTCAGTTTTCATGCTATTTTTCCCCCCACTGAACTGGAGTAAGTGCTTCAGAAACCATGGGTATCTGCAGAAGCACACATTTGCTGCCAGCGAAACCTTGAAGCATCCTTGGGATTACTGGAGTCTCCAAACTCAGGCAGCCCGAATCCTCTCCCACAAACACTCTCTTTACAATCATAGAATCAGTAAGATTGGAAATGACCTCTAAGATCAAGTCCAGCTGTCAGCCCAGTACCACCATGGCCATTAAATTATGTCCCAAAGTGCCCCACAATTTTTTAGCATCTCCAGGGGTGGTGACTCTACCACGTCCCTGGGCAGCCTGTTCCAGTGCCTGGTCACTCTTTCAGGAATGACATTGTGCCTCATGGCTAACCTAAATCTCCCCTGGTGCAGCTTGAGGCTGTCTCCTCTTGCTGTCACTTGTTGCCTGGGAGAAGAGGCTGACTCCCCACCTCACTCCAGCCTCCTTTCAGGAAGTTGTAGAGGGCAATGAGGCCTCCCCTCAGTCTCCTTTTCTCCAGGCTAGACAACCCCAGATCCCCAGGTGCTCCCCTCCAGACTCTTCACCAGCTTTGTGGCCATTCTCTGGACCCACTTCAGCACCTCCTTGTAGTGAGGGGCCCAAAACTGAACCCAGTATTCAAGGTGTGGCCTCATCAGTGACAAGTACAGGGACAACAGAAAATATCTATTGTCTACTTTTCCTGCAGTATTTGAAGGTGTCTGAGTCAACCACCAGCAGATAGCTTCAACAGCCATGTGTCAGTAGTGCTCCAGCCTGCTTCTTAAGCAATGTGCATCAAGTCCTTAGCTGCCAGAGCTGACCAAGGGCAGTTTATTCAGTGCCTTTAGTGTGGCAGACCACAAAACACAGTCTCAAGCTGTGCCAGGGGAAGTTTAGGCTTGAGGGAAGGAGAAAGTTCTTCACAGAAAGAGTTATTTGCCATTGCAATGTGCTGCCCAGGGAGGTGGTGGAGTCCCCATCACTGGAGGTGTTCAAAAAGGGTTTGGATGTGGCACTTGGAGCCATGGTTTAGTTGTCCTGAGGTGTGAGGTATTAGGTAATAGGTTGGACTTGATGATCTCTGAGGTTTTTTCCAACCTGGTTGATTCTATGATTCCATGAAAACACAGGACCAGCCCAGCGTGTTCCTGAGCAGTGCTGTATGATAGGGACATGAGAGGGGCTCCTGACAGCCCAGCCTGAGCTGCCTGCTTAACCCAGCCTGTCTGCTACACCCTTGGCATAGACCTGTGACGAACTGTGCCCTGGGGGAAGTGTAAGGAACGGCACTCACCCCCCAGGGAGGCCAGATCCAGAGTCAGCATCCAGCAGCATCCTCCAGCGAGGAGCTGTGCTGTTGTGTGTGCTGCCATAAGAGGACAGGCACCTGGCAGGAAGCCACCAGCCATGCCCAAGTGTGAATGAGAAGGACCAGCCCTGGTAGGCATGTAGCAGGCAGATAGCAGCTTCCCTTTGCACTGCTCAAGCCAAACGTCACAACCGCTTGGCACGGCCCAGGGCCATGCCCTGCTGCCGAACAGATAAGGTTGG
Organism: Dryobates pubescens; assembly: GCF_014839835.1. NCBI lineage: Eukaryota > Metazoa > Chordata > Aves > Piciformes > Picidae > Dryobates > Dryobates pubescens. The sequence goes on from NC_071640.1 coordinate 10,249,795, forward strand.
CCCAAGGATGTGTTATGAGTGTGCTGGGGGCTGGCTCTAGCAGAAAATGTAAGAAGCAAAGAAACACAACTCACTCTGCCCTCCCTTGGTCAGGGAGCTGCAGAGCTCACCTCTGAGCATCTCCTTGGTATCTTCCAAGGATGCTACCCAAGGAGGTGATCTAACATTCCAGACATTCCTGAGCAACTGCCTGACATACCAGAGATGCAGAAAGGAAAGCAAGTGTAGGTAATGCAGCTTGCTTAGTCTCTTCAGTGGCTTTGTGCAGGAACCTTTGACCCTGCAAAGGCTCAGACCTGCTGAGGCTTCAGACAGGGAAGAGTCACTTTCATCGCTCTCTTTGCTCCAGGTGCTCTGCACAGATGGAAGGACAGGAGAGTCTCTAAGGAGCAGAGGTGCTCCAGCAATGCTGGCTGGAGGAACCATCCCAAAGGAGGGTTAGCAATGGTCAATTCCTTGCCCATGGCAGAGAGGTTGGAACTAGATGATCTCTGAGGTCCCTTTCAACCCAAACATTTATATGAGCCTGTAATTCACACTGGCAAATTGCAGTCGTCTACTTAAGCCCAGGGCTTATCCAGCCGCTGAACAAGACTGGAGTCTGACACAGCCACCACCAGCAGCAGGTCCTGTCCCTAGCAGCCTTTAAGATCCACAGGCAGTTTCAAACAGCAGAAAACTCTTGCAGTGAAGCAAAGCCTTGTCAGGGCTTGTCCTTTAACATAAAAGCTCGAAGCTGAACTCGATGATATCGCTGTAGATCTGATATCCATCACTGTAGATATCATATCCATAGAGTTCTGTTCTCTGGCTAATGCAAACCAAGCCCTCTGTGGTTACTGTGCAGCCTGGAGCCCTGAGCTAACTGCTGGTGACTCTCTCCTGCAGGTCACAGAGGAGAGGGGCTCTCGCTTTCTGAAGCAACGAGCAGTAGCTACTGGTAAGTCTGCCAGCCTCTGCCCCGTGCCCAGCACCTCTGTTGCAATCACAGCTGCAGCAGGCTGCTGGCTGATCCTTCCCCTCCCCTCCTCTTTCACCACCCAAGTCACTCCTCAGCCAGACAAGCCAGGGCAGACAGAGGCAAACCTGGGTGACGAGATGCAGGGAGATAAGCCTGGTCGTAGCTAAAGTGTGAGCATTTCTAATCCCAGGGTGTGCAAGCTCCCTCCTTCTAGTGCAGGCACAGACCTCCCCACAAGCTCTCTGAGATGGGTACAACTCCTTGGCCAGCAGAAAGCAGGGATTCAGGAGCCCAGGGACATCACACACCCCCCCCATGCACACCACACCTGCTCTCCATTCATCCTCCAGCAACCTCAGGCAGGGTTGCAGTATGCCCTCTTGACATCTCAGTGATCCTGAGCGTTGGCAGAGAGGTTTTATGGCCTCAGTGGTGTCAACAAACAACCACATCAAATAAATCCTGACTCAGACCTGTGCAGAAACGGAAGAGTGCTGCACACACCACCTCTGGGCATCACTTACCACTCACATCTCATTGACTTGAGTAGCAGCAAACATTCTTACACACCTTTTTTTTTTTTCTCCTGTTTTTTTGTCTCTCCTCAGTTACAGATACACTTGCCAGTGCAGAAAAGCCAAGAGCACATCTGACAGGTAATGCTTGTTCAAAACTCAAGCCTTTCTGGTGGGTATTGCAGCAGGTGCAGCTGGTTCAGCTGGGTCTGATAGGATCTTTGTGGGTGATGTGGGGCTGATAGGATCAGGGGTTACAGGAAATGTGGGGGATATAATCCTCAGCTGTGCCCTGCTGACCATGACTTTCCTGCAGCCTGACATTGCAGACAATGTCCCACAAAGAATAGACTAGACTAGACTAGACTAGAATAGAATAGAATAAACCAGGCTGGAAAAGACCTTTGAGATCATTAAGTCCAACCTATCACCCAACACCATCTGAGCAACTCAACCATGGCACCAAGTGCCTCATCCAGACTCTTCTCAAATACCTCCAGGGATGGTGACTCCACTACCTCCCTGGGCAGCACATTCCAATGGTCAATCTCTCTTTATGGGAAGAACTTCTTCCTAACATCCAGCCTAAACCTCCCTGGCACAGCTTGAGACTGTGTCCTCTTGTTCTGGTGCTGGTTGCCCCCACCTGGCTCCAACCTCCCTTCAGGTAGTTGGAGAGAGCAAGAAGGTCTCCCCTGAGCCTCCTCTTCTCCAGGCTAAGCAACCCCAGCTCCCTCAGCCTCTCCTCCCAGCTCCAGACCTCTCCCCAGCTTTGTTGCCCTTCTCTGGACACATTCCAGCATCTCAACATCTTTCCTAACCTGAGGAGCCCAAAACTGGACACAGGACTCAAGGTGTGACCTAATCAGTGCTGAGTACAGGACAGAATGACTTCCCTTCTACTGCTGGCCACACTGTTCCTATTACAGTCCAGGATGCCATTGGCCTTCTTGGCCACCTGGGCATACTGCTGGCTCACATTCAGTGTAACCACTACCCCCAGGTCCCTCTCTGCCTGGCTGCTCTCAGCCACTCTGCCCCCAGCCTGTAGCACTGCCTGGGGTTGTTGTGGCCAATGTGTAGAACACAGCACTTAGATGTGTTCAGTCTCCTGCCCTTGGACTCTGCCCATCTGTCCAGCCTGGCAAGGTCTCTCTGCAGAGCTCTCCTACCCTCTAGCAGAAACTTTCCTTCTTCTTGCCACTTTTCCAAGCATCTCATTTCATTGGATGAGCAGCTCTTGTAGCTGAACTTAAATAGGTGCCTGATATGGTAGTGATCTGCTGGATCCCCTTGAAAAGACAGTGGAAAGAGCCCAAGTGAGCTGCCACAAGCAGTGAATGGGGGCAGGGGGTTGGGGGGAATCTAAATAATCAGCTCCAAAAGGCCAGTTTTAGGGCCTGACTTTAGGGTCTGACTTGGAGCACACACACACACCATCAAATAGCTTTAGGGAGATCATCTCTGACTCACACTGAGGGAAGAGTGAACCCAGCTGAAGCCCTACAAGCCCTTAGCTGGTGTGAGGAAGGTGCTATTGCAAAGCACTGTCACAAGCTGTGCTGCCAGCATTTGTAAGGCCACCATCTCCCCACCTTAGCCTTGATGGGGTAGCTGCCATCACACTGAGGATGTTGTCTTGAGCCCTTCCCCATCATTGCCATCTCCAGCCACCTTGAAATTATGCTTCCAAAGAAAAGAAAAGGGTCCATGGCTGGTTCCACTGGGATGGAGTGGAGGGTTGAAAGGCTCTCCAGCTGCCCTGACCTAAATACACCTCAGTGCAAAGGCTTCCTCAACATCCTGTATTGTTCCCAGGGGAGCCCTTTGGTAACTTGAAGCATGCAAGATGTGTTGTGAGCTTTCACACACATTCACCTACAGGGTTAAACCAATTTCAGGGCTGATTTCTTTCCCAGCACAGTTTGCTTTCTCTAATCCAGGAGCTCCTTCCTAATTCACATCTTTGGTCCCCATCCCCTTTCTCACATGGGTTGCTAGAGCTCCAAAACTGACCTGTTCTTGCTCAAAATCACATCCTGGCTCCAGTGGGAGTTCACAAGAGCACTAGGATCATGTCTGTTAGTGTGAATCTCCCTGTTTTCTTTGACTCCCCCCTTGGCAGAGGAACCCAGAGGTTCCCAGTGCAGCCAACTCAAAGGAGCAGCTGAAGCACAGCTCTGCTGGTGGGAATTTCCCTGCCTTCCACAAAAGTCCAGTGACCACAGGCAAGCACCCAACACTTTTCTTCCCATTTCCTCAAGCTCCCCATTTGCAAAACTTCCTTTGCTGTCTTTCCCAAGCAGTGTCCACCACAGAATTGTTTGGGTTGGAAGGGACCTAAGAAGTCACCTAGTTCAAACCCCCACTAGCCTTCCACCAGCCCAGGTTGCTCAGGGCCTCATCCAACCTGGCCTTGAACACCTCTAGGGAGGGAGCATCCACAGCCTCCCTGGGGAGCCTGTGCCAGTGTCTCCCCACCCTCACTGGAAAGAATTTTATTCCTAATCTCCAGTCTAAATCCCTCCTCTCCAAGCTCAAACCCATTGCCCCCTCATCCTATCCCAACAAACCCTTGCAAAAAGTCTCTCCCTAGCTTTCTTGCTGGCCCCCTTCAGACCCTGGAAGGTCTCTGTAAAGTCTTCCTGGAGCTTTCTCTTCTCCTGGCTGAACAGCCCCAAACAAGTCACTGTTTGCCTTAGCAAAGAGCCTGGAAAGGGAGAAGCTCTCCTTTCCTCTTGTCTGTGCAAAGAGCTGCTGCACTGCATAGCCATCAGGGAACCCAATTTGCATGAACTTATCTTTGACCTTTTCTTTCCTATTTTGTTGTTGTTGGTTTTTTTTTTTTTAAGCCCAAGCATACTTTTGATGCTCTGCCCTGCAGCCACGAGTTCCCAAGCCCTGGAGGAGCATTGCAGGCAGAAAGCATTTCCTGTTATTTTAAACCCACTGCATAATCATTCCTTGGCTGTCATCCTGGGCTTCTCTTCTCAGAAACCAGGACTCGTGGGTAGAAAGTGAAAAAGAGTAATTATTCTTCAGATCTTTGTTACATTCCCCCACCTCAGCCACCTTTTTCAAGGGGAAGGTGCTAGGACACAAACTCTCCCTTGCAGGAACCTCTTGCAGAGCTCTGTTCTGCACCTCTACGCTGCACTGGTTAGGCTGCACCTTGAGCCCGAGTCCTGTGTCCAGTTCTGGGCCCCTCAGTTTAGGAAGGAGGTTGACTTGCTGGAACGTGTCCAGAGAAGGGCAATGAGGTTGGTGAGGGGTTTGGAACACAGCCCTGTGAGGAGAGGCTGAGGGAGCTGGGGTTGCTTAGCCTGGAGAAGAGGAGGCTCAGGGGTGACCTTATTGCTCTCTACAACTACCTTAAGGGAGGTTGTAGACAGGCAGAGGTTGGCCTCTTCTCCCAGGCAGCCAGCACCAGAACAAGAGGACACAGTCTCAAGCTGTGCCAGGGGAGGTTTAGGTTGGATGTTAGGAAGAAGTTCTATACAGAGAGAGAGATTGCCCATTGGAATGGGCTGCCCAGGGAGGTGGTGGAGTCACCATCATTGGAGGTGTTCAGGAGGAGACTTGATGGGGTGCTTGGTGCCATGGTTTAGTTGATTAGGTGGTGTTGGATTGGTTGATGGGTTGGACACAATGATCTTGAAGGTCTCTTCCAACCTGGTCTATTCTATTCTATTCCCTTCCATTCCCTTCCATTCCATTCTATTCTATTCTTTCCCTAGGTTTAGGCACACACATCTTCTGAAGGTGAGAGCAGAGGAGTGAGAGGAATGAGAAGTAGCCACAGCACTGTCATGAGGAGGCACCAGTTGGTTAGAAGCAGCAGAGTGGCTTCAATGTTTTGGTGCCTGCTCCTTTATGATGATTTATCTTTTTTCCACCTGCACTTGGACTTTTTAGGCAGACACTGAGCATTTTGAACTTGTCCAAGCTGGCAGCAGGATCTCCTCTCCCAGGGTGACTATAGTTAATGAAGAGTCACAGAATCAAAGAGTCACAGAATCAAAGAGTCACAGAATCAAAGAGTCATAGAGTCACAGAATCATAAATTCATAGAATCAAAGAGTCATAGAGTCACAGAATCATAAACTCATAGTATCAAAGAGTCATAGAATCAATCAAAAAGTCCTAGAATCACAGAATCAGAATCATAGAATGATAAATTCACAGAATCAAAGAATCAGAGTCATAGAATCACAGAATCAAAGAATAATAAATTCATAGAACCAAAGAATCACAGATTCAAAGAATCATAAATTCATAGGATCAAAGAATCATAGAACCAAAGAATCACAGAATCATGGACTCCTGGAATGGTAGGGGTTGGAAGGAACCTCTGGAGGTCACCTATTCCAATCCCTGTGCTAGCACAGGTACACCTAGGTCAGGTTGCACAGGAACATAGCCAGGCAGGCTTTGAAAGCTCTGAGCAGCACAATCCCTGGGGATACCTCACCAGGCCTTTTCTCCATCCACACTCCCTCCTGTGCACTGATGTAACCTTTAGTGCAGATTGTGCCAGGCCATGCCACTGCCTCCTCTCTGACTTATCTGGTGGCACTGTGGGGTCAAGATGCAGCCCAATGCCTATTCCCTCTTATCACCAGCCTGTGGTCAGCAGCATGAACTATGTTGCAGAAGCCCTGTCAGGTACCTAGCTAATGCTTATGATGCTGCAAAGGCAGCCAGGCTTCCCACCAAACTTGGGTTGAAAGTGACCTTCTTCTTCCACTTGGTTGTTGGAATTAATGACCTTCTCAGGGCAGTTGCTTAGCTTCAAGGGCACAGCCTTGAGCAACAGACACCCTGCAGCTCTGGGTCTTTGCCCTGTGTGCTGTCCAAGGGCTTTTTCTACAGCAGGAGACTCTAATCCCAGTCTGAGATTACACCAGGAGCCTGACCTCAGAATTCAATATCAGGTTCTCAAATCAGTGAGGGCTAAGAATTGTAGAAACACTCCCTCCACATTCAGCAATGTGTCACAAATTGCACCCCCAATCTGCCAAGCAACAGGGATTCTCCAGCAAGGCACTAAAGCAGAAGGGATCTGGGGAGAGGAGAAGTAAATTTCACATGTAAAGGATGCCAAAAATTTATAGGGGATGGAAAAGCTGGGGCCCTCAGTTTAGGAAAGATGTTGAGATGCTGGAAGGTGGCCAGAGAAGGGCAAGAAAGCTGGGGAGGGGTCTGGAGCACAGCCCTGGGAGGAGAGGCTGAGGGAGCTGGGGTTGCTTAGCCTGGAGAGGAGGAGGCTCAGGGGAGACCTTCTTGCTCTCTCCAACTCCCTGCAGGGAGGTTGTAGCCAGGTGGGGGTTGGTCTCTTCTCCCAGGCAAGCAGCACCAGAACAAGAGGACACAGTCTCAAGCTGTTCCAGGGAGGTTTAGGCTGGATCTTAGGAAGAAGTTCTTCCCAGCAAGAGAGATTGGCCATGGGAATGTGCTGCCCAGAGAGGTGGTGGAGTCACCATCCCTGGAGGTGTTAAGAAGAGCCTGGCTGAGGCACTTGGTGCCATGGTTTAGCTGATCAGATGGTGTTGGGTGATAGGTTGGACTTGATGATCTCAAAGGTCTTTTCCAGCCTGGTTCATTCTATTCTATTCTATTCTATTCTATTCTATTCTATTCTATTCTAGTCTAGTCTAGTCTAGTCTAGTCTAGTCTAGTCTAGCCTAGCCCTAGTCTAGTCCTAGTCTAGTCTAGTCTAGTGTAGTCCTGTTCTATTCTATTCTAGTCTAGTCTTAGTCTAGTCCTATTCTATTCTATTCTATTCTATCCTATCCTATCCTATGGAATCTCTTATTAAAGGCAAGTTTCATTTACTTCAAGACTTAGCAGCCTAGGTACATTTGCAAGAAAAATAGCTCCAGAAATGTAATGAATGAAGGGTCCAAAGTCCACCTGCTGCTAGAAAAGGAGCTGCACTCTGGTTAAGAGCACTTGGACGTGCATTTTGCATCTTGACTGGTATTGAAAACATGAGAAGAATGTAATTTACTTGAACACTGAGAGCATCAATAGAGCGAGCTTCAGCAGTCTTGCCCACCTCTCCTATGAGGACAGGCTGAAAGAACTGGGGCTGTTCAGCCTGGAGGAGAAAAGTCTCTGGGGTGACCTTATTAGCTACATCTCAATATGAGAAGGGGACTTAGAGGAAGGCTGGGGAGGGAGTGCTTGGAAAGGCTTGCAGTGATAGGATGAGGGGCAATGGTTTGAACGTGAAGCAGGGTAGATTTAGGTTGGACATCAGGAGGATGTGAGAGAGGTGAGACCCTGGCCCAAGTTGCCCAGGGATGTGGTGGAGGCCCCATCTGAGGAAACATTCAAGATTAGACTTGATGTGACCCTGGACAGCCTGATCTAGTTCGAGGTGTCCCTGCTGACTGCAGGGGGGTTGGACAAGATGACCTTAGAGAGTTCCTTCCAACCCAATGCAATCTGTGACTCCTGAAAGGGAAATTCTAGCTGCAAAAGTCAAGAGTTGCCTAACTCTAGAAGTTTTGAAATCATGTACTTCATGTGAGATGCCTGGGAGTTATACAAATCATTGAGGACTGAGGGACACTGTGACTTTAAATGCATCACTCCAGATGGAAAAGAATCTTTTCTTGCCAGCTTCTCTTTATTTTTTTGTCTCCCCAAATCCCCAAGATGGAAAAGAGCCAGGAGCAT